>NC_053490.1:237459488-238059488 GCF_905171775.1 Rana temporaria | reverse complement strand
ACACAACTTGTGACTTGTACTGTTTATTTAAACAGTTATCCAGGTTGGGCTGCACTGGCTGTTGCATATGCCCTGGTGGGCGTTTGAGAGTGTAACTCTCTGAAGATTTATTTTTACAGCCAGCTCTTCATCTGTGACTCTACACTTTGAACTTAAAAGATTCAGGTACCCTATATATTAGTTAAAGGCTTTATTATGCTGCACAGACTTATTCCTGTGTTCGCAATCAACCACATATTTATTATCCATATATTTCTGCTTTTATTTACTATAGCCTCTCTCTTCACTGTGGGATGGATCGAATTTTGGGGGCACCCCTGTGAGACAGTTGCGTGGGATTTTTTGTGTCTATCCTATTCCCTCTGCTAATGCTTGAATCCTAAATTTCACTTTTACTACGCATTTGGATTAAAGATTTTTGCCCTATGGGTAAGTGGCTTCGCCTAGTAGCATTTGTGTGATGTATTTCCATGTATGTATGTATATGCATTCCCCATTTGTTGTGACAAATTGTTTTCCCTTTTTGTACCGTTTTTTTGTAAAAACGATAATCTTAATATATTATACTTGCTCTAAGTATGCCTATTGTACATTGAGCTCATGTATTGACTATTGTCTCAATGTTTGATTTCTCATACATGATTATTCCTCTTCTCTCTTATAGTATGCCTTGTACAAGCTCCTGACAAAGCCCTGCTCAGGGCGAAACATGTTGGGCACTCCATGTGCAGGTCATCAATGTGGCTCTCTGAAGTCACGCATATCCTCTCAGGATCAAAATGTGGTTGTTTTAGCTTCCATTTATTAATTATGTATGTCCAAATCGAATAAAATTTGTATTTTTCTACTTGATATATCTTTCTTTATTGACACCATTCAAAGTCCTTGGGTTTGTTACCCTTCCCCCCTCCTTGATTCTATAGCTTGAATATGTTTTGGTAAATACCTGAAAAATAAATTATGCCTGTGTCCAAATATACAGTATATAGACTTAACTGTATAAACTTTTTGGTTTAGTAACTCAGGCCAGTGTTTTTTTGGGAAACCTATGCCATGCCATGCCATATAATGTTTATTTCTGAAACAAAGACTGTATAACTATGCTAAAAAACACAGTTTGCAGACTTAAAAAAAATTAATAATATAAAATTGACCCCAAAAAAAACATTAGGGTCCATTTACACTTGTCCACTGTTGTGCAATACCACAACATACTCACATTTGCAATGGCACCCCAATGCAATAAGGCAATGTGCCTCTGATGCACGTTCTGGTGTGTTGACAGCCCATTAAAATTAATGGGCTGCCTTAACAAAATGCACAATAGTGAATTACATAATAATGCATGAGAGTGGACAGGTGTGAATGGGCACTTTTTGTTTTTCTTTAACTTTGAAATGAAGTAAGTGATTTGAATGGCTGTTATTGCATCAAGCTCACTTGAGGTCAGTGTGGATGACTGAGAATGTACTTGTAATAAAAGTATTTTCCATGTGCCCAACATTTTTGATGACTTCTACAGCTTGAAGGGTGTAGCAATATAAGTCGTTGTTTGCACATTATTACCCATAATCACTGTGTGCCTTTGAAACAATGATTGTTGCCCAATTTTTTTTTCTTCTGATACTTGTCTTAGACATGAAAATGTGCTTATAATTGCCATTTTTCTTGTCAGTTGTATAAAAGAAGCCTAAATTATTTTAGGCAATGTATTTCAGCATGCATTGTTTCACAAGAATAATCATGCTTCAGGGCTATTCTGAGACAAAACCGATATAAAAGGTTTAATTTTCATTGCAATCTTTTTGGCACCATGTTTGTCGAGCCCCAGTTTGAAATCATATTTCTTATAATGCAAACATTGTAGGTGAAACTGCTACCACTCCACATAATATTTCGGAGATTTGCAACTACAAAGTGAGCAAACATTAAGGCCCCCTTCACAGCTTGCATTGTGTTGTGTCTAGGGATGAGCTTCGCATTCAACTCGAACATTACCTGTTCGATTGTTCGTCGAAATTCAAACAAAACGGGTCGTTCGCGCCAAATTTGAGTGACGCGCCACGGCCCATAATTCACTGCAGCATTGCGCGCTGATGATTGGCCAAGCATGCACTATGACCCGCATGCTTGGCCAATCACAGTGCACAAAAAACGGAGAGCCATAATTGGCCAAAGCCAAAGGCTTTGGCCAATTATGGTTTAGGGCTTTAGCACACGCCCCACACTATAAAAGGCAGCCTGCAAGGCGGCTTCGTGTAGTGTGTTGCGGCGTTGTTAATGAGAAGATCAGTCCTATAGAGAGAGAGAGAGAGACAGTTTTTTTTTTAACTACATAGATATATAGAGCAGGCAGGCTAGTCAGTTTAGTTAAATTTACAGTGTGTAGAGGATATATATACATCCCAGGTGTTGTACATATATTTATACACTGTATAGTTTAGCTAGATCAGCTATTCCTATTTGTCAGGCAGTTGATGCTAGCTGCAGTGTTCTAACGTGTTGTATTGCCCGTGTGCTGTATAGTTTGCACCTAAACGTACTTGGTGTTAAGGTGCAAACTTTACAGCACAAGTGCAGTAAACACCAAGTACGTTTAGGTGCAAACTATACAGCACAAGTGCAGTAAACACCAAGTACGTTTAGGTGCAAACTATACAGCACAAGTGCAGTAAACACTGTTTACTGCACTTGTGCTGTATAGTTTGCACCTAAACGTACTTGGTGTTTACTGCACTTAAGTACAGCCCTATTCGCGAACGACTTACGCAAACAACGTCGAATTTTCAAAACTCGACGCGGGAACGACGTCCATACTTAACATTGGCTACGCCTCATATAGCAGGGGTAACTTTACGGCGGAAAAAGCCTAACGTAAACAACGTAAAAAAATGTGTCGGGTTAACGTACGTTTCTGAATCGGTGTATCTACATATTAGCATATTCATCGCGTAAATATACGGAAGCGCCACCTAGTGGCCAGTGTAAATATGCAGCCTAAGATACGACGGTGTAAGACACTTACGCCAGTCGGATCTTAGGGAAATCTATGCGTAACTGATTCTATGAATCAGTCACATAGTTACGACCCCGCACACTCAGAGATACGACGACGTATCGGGAGATACGCCGTCGTATCTCCTTTCTGAATCCGGGCCTTGGTGTTTACTGCACTTGTGCTGTATAGTTTGCACCTAAACGTACTTGGTGTTTACTGCACTTGTGCTGTATAGTTTGCACTTAAACCTACTTGGAGTTTACTGCACTTGTGCTACTATAGTTTGCACTTAAACGTACTTGGAGTTTACTACACTTGTGCTGTATAGTTTGCACCTAAACGTACTTGGTATTTACTGCACTTGTGCTGGATAGGTTGCACCTAAACCTACTTAATGTATACTGCATGTGTGCTCTGTAGTTTGCACCTAAACCTACTTGGTGTATACTGCAACTGTGCTTACTAGTTTGCACATAAAGCTACTTGGTGTGTACTGCACGTGTCCTCTGCAGTTTGCACCTAAAGCTACGAGGTGTGTGTACTGATTTTGTCCTCTTCAGGCCATTATAATGTCTGGAAGGACAACAAAGAGAGGCAGAGAGTCACAAGGGCAAGCAGGCTCTGCATCTAGAGGCAACAGTGCTGGTGGTGGACACGGTGCATCCTCTTCAGCATGTGGCCGTTGTACACGCTCGTCCTTCTTTTCGGGAGCTGGCCGTGTTGAGCCTCAACATGCAGACAAATTGGTAGAGTGGATGACCAAGCCATCCTCATCCTCGTCCTCATCCTCTCTCACCCAGGCTCAGGGTACTTTGGCAAATTAGCTGCCAAGGCGTCCTCTTCCCTCTGCTCAATGGCATCACTTATTCCTTCCCTAGTCCCACCATGTCCTCCTGAGGAGTCCCCCGAACTGTTTCAACACAGTGTTGGGTACATGCTGCATGAAGATGCGCAGCGTTTTGAAGGCTCCGATGATGGAACACAGATAGAGGAAGGCAGTAATGTGAGCCCAGAGAGAGGGGGTGCCCGAGAGGGACAGCAATCTGGCAGTCATGTTCCCCCAACTGCAGCATACTGCCAGGTTTTCGACAGTGATGAGGAGGGAGGGAATGATGAGGTCACTGACTACGTGGGTGCCTGATAGGAGAGAGGAGGAGGAAGAGGCACAGACACATCTCCAAAGAAGCAGGATGCTCTCCAGGGGCCAGCTTAAGGGCAGCACACCAACTGCATTACATCGCAGAGCTACACCTGTGCAGGGCGCTGCTGTGTCTCAACTAAGGATGAGCCAAACACCCCTCTGTTCGGTTCGCATCAGAACTTGCGAACACACCAAATGTTTGTGTGAACTTTAGAACCCCGTTAAAGTCTATGGAACTCGAACATTTGAAATCTAAAGTGTTAATTTTAAAGGCTAATATGCAAGTTATTGTCTTAAAAAGTGTTTGGGGACCTGGGAAACATGTATCAATGCAAAAAAAAGTTTTAAAAACTGACGTTTTTTCAGGAGCAGTGAATTTAATAATGCTAAAAGTGAAACAATAAAAGTGTAATATCACTTTAAATTTCGTACCTAGGGGGGGTATAAAGTCAGCATGTGAAAAAGCGCATGTTTCCCGTACATAGAACTGTCCCTGCACAAAGTGTCATTTCTGAAAGAAAAAAAGGCATTCAAAACCGGCTTTGCGGCTCTAATGAATTGTAGGCTCTGGCAATTCAGAGATGATTCATTCATAAAAAAAATAAACGTGGGGGTCCCCCAAATTCCATTAACAGGCCCTTCAGGTCTGGTGTGGATTTTAAGGGGAACTCCACCCCAAATTTTAAAAAAAATGGCGTGGAGTTCCCCCAAAAATCCACACGAGACCCTTATCCGAGCACATTAACCTGGCCGGCCGCAGAAAAGAGGGTGGGACAGAGTGCGGCCCCCCTCTCCTGAACCGCACCAGGCCACATGCCCTCAACATGGGGAGGATGTTCCCATGTTGATGGGGACAAGGGCCTCATCCCCACAACCCTTGCCCGGTGGTTGTGGGGGTCTGCGGGCGGGGGGCTTATCAGAATCTGGAAGACCCCTTTAACAAAGGGGACCCCCAGATCCTGCCCCCCCATCCAGCGACGGATGATCGCTCCAGCAACGGGTGATCAGCGGTCCGGTCCAGCGATGAGAAGATCCATCCGTCCAGAGCGCAGCAAGCGAGCTCCTCATCGCTGGACCGGACCGCTGATCATCCGTCGCTGGAGAGATCATCCGTCGCTGGATAGAAGACAACGTTGGAGCAGGGAGCCGCATCGAGAGTGGATTACCGCCGCTGGATTCTTTTTTTTATTATTAATAAAGGAATTTTTTCTACGGTGTCTGTGTTTTTTTTAACTATTTACACTTCCTTCATGAAATGGTAGAGGTACAGTGTACCCCATTACCAATTCACATAGGGGGGGCAGGATCTGGGGGTCCCCTTTGTTAAAAGGGTCTTCCAGATTCTGATAAGCCCCCCGCCCGCAGACCCCCACAACCACCGGGCAAGGGTTGTGGGGATGAGGCCCTTGTCCCCATCAACATGGGGACATCCTCCCCATGTTGAGGGCATGTGGCCTGGTGCGGTTCAGGAGAGGGGGGGCGCACTCTGTCCCCCCTCTTTTCTGCGGCCGGCCAGGTTAACGTGCTCGGATAAGGGTCTGGTGTGGATTGTTGGGGGAACTCCATGCCATTTTTTTTTTATTTGGGGTGGAGTTCCCCTTAAAATCCACACCAGACCTGAAGGGTCAATATGGAATTGATGACTATGAAAAGGCCAGTCAAGTTCAAGAACTGTACAGACAATGCCCATCAAGGGCCTTTCTGTCAGGCCAGTATGAAAACACCTCGGGAGAAAATTGGGGTTTTCCCAGGCCAAACCAAGGCATAAAAAGACAGGTAGAAGGCAAAGAGGGTGCAGAGGGGGAGGTCTAAGCCCAAAAAAAGCGAGGATGTGAGTGATGCGGGAATTTACAATTTGAGTTCCCACATCTTGACTCAATCAGAAATAAATTTACTCAATAAAGGACTCAAATTTGCACCCCCAAAGAAATTAAACAAATTTCAAACATACATGGATATACACCAGTAGGTAAGACGTATAAATATTAAACGCTACTTTGCAGGCCTACCAAGCTCTGATAGAATAGAGGCACAGCAGGCCAATATTCACTCTGGGCTTGCTAATGCTTCTACCTGGAACCCCCCGGGAACATTGGCACCTCCTCTAAGGGTATTTCGAGATGTAGTGTTAAGGGATTTGGAAACCATCAAAGTTGCCAATGATAAGATGGATCAGAGTTTAGTTGAAGGATTGGATTCTTTGTGTTCAAACAAGAACATAGTTATCCGTCCTGCGGATAAGGAGGGGGGGGATTGTTTTAATGGATCGAGAGATGTATATTCAAGAAACCAATAAACTATTGGAGGATCAAGAAACATACATACCTTTATTGGGAAATCCTGTTTTACAGTATAAAAATACATTGGAGTTGTTGGTTAAGAAAGGCTCTGAACAAGGGATTCTTAACGAGAAGGAGCAATCCTTCTTGATCCCGAGGGCTCCAAGAGTCCCCATTTTATATTGCCTCCCAAAGATTCACAAGAGTCTTACTTGCCCCCCTGGACGCCCAATAGTAAGTGGCATCGATTCAGTGACGTCCAGGGTGGGCAAGTATATAGACTTTTTTCTCCAACCCCTTGTTCGCAAAACTCCTTCGTACTTGAGGGATACTAAACAGGTGATCAATGTATTATCTCAAATACAGGTAGATACAAATACCTGGATGGTGACGGCCGATGTTAATTCATTGTATACCATCATACCACATCATATGGGCATCTCTGCAGTAAAACATTATCTGGACACCTTCTCAGATCTCCCTTTGAATCAGAGGGCTTATCCTATTGAGCTCCTTGAATACGCTGCGAACCACAACTACTTTTGGTTTAACCACAATTATTATCGGCAAGTACGTGGTGTCGCGATGGGCGCGAAATACTCGCCTAGTCTGGCCAATTTATTTATGGCCAAATGGGAGGAGGACCTCGTCTACAGTAACTTGAACCCCCACATCAAGTTATGGGCCAGGTATATAGAAGACGTCCTCCTCCTATGGACAGGCACCAAACTCCAATTAGAGGAATTTATTTCTGCCCTTAATGTTAATAACAGAGGAATACGTCTTACGCACGAAGCCAGTCAAGAAACGATCAACTTCCTAGATCTCACAATTAGGAATGAGGAGGGCCAGCTCAAGACAAAAACGTATTTCAAAAAAACAGACAGAAATTCATTTATACCTATAGGGAGTTGCCACCACACTAATTGGTTGAAATCAGTTCCTAGGAGTCAATTTATCAGGATGAGAAGGAACTGTACTACTCTGGAGGATTATAATACTCAAGCAAATATCCTCAAAAATAGGCTATCCGAAAAGGGATATGATCTAGAAATGCTGGAGAACACTTTTAGGGAGGTGGCTAACACCGACAGATCCCAACTGTTGGACACCATCCCTAAGAATAGTCAGGTGGGACCTACAGTACCTTTCATTACTACCTATTCCACCCAGCATTACATGATTAAAAAGATAATAAAAAGGCATTGGCATTTATTGGGTAGTGACAGAATTCTAAAAACCTTTTTACCTGCCAACCCTCGGGTAGTTTTTAGAGGAGTACCGTCTCTGAGAGACAGAATAGCTCCCAATGTGGTAGACCCTCCCAACAAAAAGGTATCATTTTTTCAGAGGGGTATTACAGGATACCACCAATGTCGTAGGTGCCAGGTTTGTACTTTGAACAAAAGCAAATCTAAAAAAACGTCAGGTTTTTTTTCGACCAGTACGTCCATGGAACACAAAATAGAGCCGTTTATTACATGTAGCTCAACAGGTATAGTTTATCTATTGGAATGTCCATGTGGAAAACAATATATAGGAAGGACTAAACGCTCCATGCAGGTGAGGCTGGGGGAACACATTACAAACATTAAATCAGGTTTCCCCAATCATTCTGTGTCACAACACTATGATCAGCACCATAATCGCAACCCGGAGGGTACTCTTTTCTTAGGTATAGACAAGTTCGATCCCCACTGGAGAGGTAGCTCCCTAGTAAGGGAACTTTCTAGACTTGAAATGGCTTGGATCTACCGAGTTCGAACTTATGTCCCCTATGGGCTTAACGTGGACACAGATGTCAACGCATTTATTGATAACGGCTAGTTTATAAACAAATTTATGTGAACCAGATCTGACATCCTGGTAAACCTGGACCACAATTAGATTTAAATGGGGACACTCATCATCCTACACTTATTTTTATTAATCAATTTTTTGCCATCCCCTTTTTTTGCCACCTTATATGGCAGTTTTGGCTTTTTTTCACTCATTTTGATGTATATAGAATATTTTCATGGTAGATTTTGGGTCACACCTGTGTGTGTTTGGACTGTCCTCGGAGTACACTGAACTATCACGCCATAAATTTTAAATAGATATTAGTTTTAAATATAATTTTTAATAACATAATATTTACATATTTTAGTTATTTTGTATTCATGAATGCTCATTATCATTAAATTAGGTGAGCATACTTGTATCAAATTTGAGAATGTGTTCACACCATTCTCTATTAAGATCCTTTTTTAAAGTTTCGGGTTACACTGCCATCTACTGGCAGAGAACCGATTTTAATATGCTGGTGTAATAATCATTTAATACACTGCTTAATTTTTGGTTTATTAAAATAGATAACATTTTTTATTTTAATCCTGTTCTAAATACATGTGTCATGTCATGTCAGTGTATGCACATTATTCATTAGTGTGCATATGTTGTGACAACATTAAACATATAGATCGACAAATGTTTTGAGGGAGGGCGCTCTATAGATTCGGTCATAAATATTGCCATCCCTTTTTTTGTACCGTACATTGTAAATTTATTACGAGCGCGAATGACCCATCAAACATTTTAATTTTAAGTTTAATATATATATCCCCTAACTCTTGTGTTTATGATAAAACATTAAGGGCAATTGATCCCTGTTCAAAGATGGTGGATCTACACGCCAGGTCCCAGGATGTCAGAACAGGGCGGACCTTGAGCGTTGCTAGAGAATATAGAGTGGCGAGTCAGCACGCCGCTCGTGCCCCTGGAGTAAGTCTGCTATAGGACGAAACGGCGTAGGGAGGAGCGGCGTGCTGACGTCACTATTTTGTTTTCCTTACTGCCATCCGGAAGGAACGAGCGGTACGAGAGAGCCGGCCGGCTAAATTATATAACAAACGCCTACTGTTATTCTACCAAATGTGAGTGTGACTGACATTTTTATTAAATATCTTTTGCTTTGCAATACTGCTCTATGTCGATTCTTTTTTCCTTTTGGAACATTGTCCGCATGGCGATCTGCTGGAGAGCTGTATTGTGAACTTAGAGGAGAGCTATATTGAGAACTTAGAGGTGAAGACCCTTTCTTGCTGGATTGATTGAGTACCAACAGGGCTGATGAGCCACATGCGTATCTGATCTCTTTCATTAGGGATCCATTCAATTTGGTAAGCAGGATATAGATAGGAGGTGGAGGCTTTTCGTCTATCCTGCTACTCAGACACGATTTCCCTGGACACTTTCAGCACTTTCTTTTCTGGCATTAGAAATCTGCACAGAGAATTTTTTCATGTGGTTTGCACTGAGATGCATGTGTGCACATGTCACTTTATTTAAGTTTTTCAAGAACTTATAATCACTTTTATGGTTGTTTTTTATATGTATTTATTATCACCATTCATGTCGGGTATAGACTACATTTATATGCTACACCATTAGCGCAGCGCAGCTTAATTCCATTTATATTACACTTTTATTGTTTCACTTTTAGCATTATTAAATTCACTGCTCCTGAAAAAAACGGCCGTTTTTAAACTTTTTTCTGCATTAATACATGTTTCCTGGGACAGGACCCAGGTCCCCAAACACTTTTTAGGACAATAACTTGCATATTAGCCTTTAAAATTAACACTTTAGATTTCTCCCAGAGACTTTAACAGGGTGTTCCGCGGCTTTTCGAATTTGCCGCGAACACCCCTAATTGTTCGTTGTTCGCCGAACAGGCAATGTTCAAGTCGAACATGACTCGAAGCTCATCCCTAGTCTCAACGTTACTGCAAAAGTTCTTTGGTGTGGGCCTTTTTTGAGACATGTGCATCAGATCGCACCGTTGCTATTTGCAACATATGTCTCAAGCGTATCTCGCGTGGCCAAAACATCACCCACTTGGGCACCACATGCTTGACCAGACATATGTCGACCTGCCATGCAGTTCGTTGGCAAGCATACCTGAAAGACCCACACCAAAGAACAAAGCGAACCTCCCCTTGCCCCTCATCAGCTGGGATCTCCAACCCCACTATACCCTCAGTCCTCTCTGAAGCCTGCACTGATAGGACTGAAGGTGTAGAATTAGGTGTGTCACAACCTAGTAGTACATGCGGGCAATCTACTATCGGTACAATCGATGTCAGATTGTACCAGCCAAATTTCCCTGCCCAGCTGCTGCAGCGCCAAAAGAAGTACTCTCCCAGCCATCAATAACAATAAAGTGCAGCGCAATGACATATAAATTAAACAATAGTGATCAAATGTACAAAAATATAACTCTGATAAAAACACAAGAAGTCCATAAAGTGCATCAGTGAAAAAGGTCCAAAAGGTGCTCCAAATAATGTAGTGACTAATTGTGATAAATCTCAAAATCTGTGATCAACAGGAAGGTTCCTCCACCAATAGCTAAAGATGGCCCCTCACCTCAGCCATTCGACCATGGCTAGGTCACAAAACTTTTGAAAAACCTCCAAGGTAAGTATAAGGACGCTTCCAAGCTTTGAAAGGTTACCAGCAGGCAGCAGACGGCTCAGCACTCCCAAAGACCACGGAGAAATATATAAGACAAAAAGGGGACAGACTAGTGCTCTCTGTCTTAAACTGGATTTAATAGGTAAAAATAACAAAATAAACTCACATAATAGAACACTCAGAGCCGAGTGTGAAGCGTGACAGCATAACACGGAGCTCCAGGGCTTCCGAATCTTTACACAGCTCACACGTTGGCGTTGGGTCGGCGAGCGCGGGTGACGTCACGAAGCTCCTCCCCCTCGTACGCGTTACATTCCTATGGGCGGAACTTCCTCAGCGTGGGGTGGGGTCTCCACCCCATGCTGAGGAAGTTCCGCCCATAGGAACGTAACGCGTACGAGGGGGAGGAGCTTCACACTCGGCTCTGAGTGTTCTATTATGTGAGTTTATTTTGTTATTTTTACCTATTAAATCCAGTTTAAGACAGAGAGCACTAGTCTGTCCCCTTTTTGTCTTATATATTTCTCCGTGGTCTTTGGGAGTGCTGAGCCGTCTGCTGCCTGCTGGTAACCTTTCAAAGCTTGGAAGCGTCCTTATACTTACCTTGGAGGTTTTTCAAAAGTTTTGTGACCTAGCCATGGTCGAATGGCTGAGGTGAGGGGCCATCTTTAGCTATTGGTGGAGGAACCTTCCTGTTGATCACAGATTTTGAGATTTATCACAATTAGTCACTACATTATTTGGAGCACCTTTTGGACCTTTTTCACTGATGCACTTTATGGACTTCTTGTGTTCTTATCAGAGTTATATTTTTGTACATTTGATCACTATTGTTTAATTTATATGTCTTTGCGCTGCACTTTATTGTTATTGATCACTATTGGGATTTCTATTTGAATTTATCCTCCAGTGCTGGCTTGCATTTTTTAAGTTTTGTTGTATTTTTCCAGCGCGGAATTCCTTCTCTATTTTTGCTCTCCCAGCCATCCACATGCCCAGCGGTTGAATGCTAGCTTAGCGAAATTGCTAGCACTTCAACTGCTGCCTTTTCAGTTGGTAGATTCTGCCCCCTTCCGTGAGTTTGTGGAATGTGCGGTACCTCAGTGGCAAGTTTCCAAACGCCACTTTTTCTCACGGAAGGCCATTCCGGCTCTCTACCGCCATGTGGAAGGCAATGTCCATGCCTCGCTGGACAGGGCGGTCAGTGGTAAGGTGCATATCACCACTGACTCATGGTCCAGCAGGCATGGACAGGGAAGTTACCTCTCTTTCACGGGAAAATTGAGTGACTCTGCTGGCAGCTGGGAAGGACGCAGGGCAAGGTACAGTAGTGTTGAAGTTGTTCCGCCACCACGCCTTCAAAACACTCCTACCGGTTGTGACGCACCTCTCTCTTCCACCCCCTCCTCTTCTTCTTTCTCTGTGGCCTCTTCCTGTGCTGATGTGTCCTCAGAACCAGCCGTGCTCCGTAGGCGTATGAGGGGCTACACAGGAATGCAGGCAAAGAGATCCCATGCGGTGCTTGAGCATCGGTCTGATGCTCCATCCACCGAGGTAAGTATGAATCAAAGAAAAAGAAAAACCCATTCTTCTCTTTTAACGTGTCCTCAAGAGATTTTATTTCTGCACTTTCTGTGGAGATGGGATGAGTTCTGAGACCTTCCCCTTATAATGGTGGTCAAGGAGGGTTGCCAACCAGTAATCATCCTTTTCCTTTATTCCACATATTCTTGGGTCCTTTTGCAGACTTTGAAGCATGAAGTTGCCCATGCACCTCAAATTTGCAGAGGCTTGAGAAGCAGACTCCTCTGAGTCACTCACAATGACAGCATCTGGAACTTCCTCCTCCCAGCCATGTAATACTCCCAAGGGTCCTGGGGTTGGAAAGCCATCGCTTACAGATTGACGCATGTCTTCCTCTTCTTTGAAGCCTATGAAAGTGCCAGGATCCTCCGTCTCGTCCTCCTCCCCTCTCTCCTCCTGTGTGTTCTGTGACATAGGAATGATGGTGTCTGGATAAAGTGGGCCTTGAGAGGAAAGGAAGTACTCCTGCTGCTCTGCCTCCAGTGCCCTGTCCATAATGGCATGCAGAGTCAGCTCCAGCAGGAACACAACAGGGATTGTGTCACTGATGCATGCACTCACCATCCTTGTGGCCTCCTCAAATGGTGACAATACGTGCATACTTAATGATCAGCCATTGGCGTGGGGGAAAAAAGCCAAGGCGGTCTAAGCCTGTTTTCGTGCAGTATTTGCACAGGTACTAGTTGACAGGCCTCTGCTACAAGTACAGCCACTGTAGCATTGACAATGTCGAGTTCCACCTGGTGGGCATGTCACAAATCAGGTGGTTTACGGGCAGGTGGATTTCCCGCTGAATTTCAGCCAACCGAGCACTGGCTGTGTATGACTGCCTGAAATGGCTACAGACTCTTCTGGCCA
Source organism: Rana temporaria (assembly GCF_905171775.1). Classification (NCBI taxonomy): domain Eukaryota; kingdom Metazoa; phylum Chordata; class Amphibia; order Anura; family Ranidae; genus Rana; species Rana temporaria. The sequence continues at coordinate 238,046,170 of NC_053490.1, read as the reverse complement.
GCTTTAGCACATCTTGCAACCCTGGGTACGTTTTTAGGAAACGCTGCACCACCAAATTGAGGACATGTGCCAGGCATGGCACATGTGTCAACTTTCCCTGTCTAAGGGTGGACAGGAGGTTTGAGCCATTATCGCACACCACCATTCCTGGCTCCAGCTGGCATGGTGTGAACCACCTATAGGCCTGTCCCTGCAGAGCTGCAAGAATCTCTGCTCCGGTGTGGTTCCTGTCCCCTTAACACACCAGCTGAATCACTGCATGGCACATTTTAGCCTGACTCTGAGAATAGTCCTTTAAACGCTTGGGGTACCTGATGTTTATTGGACAATTCTGCAGAGGAGGGCATGGAGGTGGCAGAGGAGGAAGGAGTAAAGCTCACAGGTCTGGCAGCATCACCACCAGCTGTATGGAGACGTGGGGGCACAACAAGGTGCAGCACTGAGCCCTGCATCCTTTCGAGTTGCAAGCAGCATTACCCAGTGTGCTGTGAATGAAATATATCGTCCCTGTCCATGCTTGCTGGACCACGTGTCAGCAGTAAGGTGGATTTTATGACTGATATCCTTGCCCAACGATGCCAGAACATTCCCTTCCACGTGATAGTAAAGGGATGGAACAGCCTTACATGAAAAATAGTAGCGACTGGGAACCTGCCATTGTGATACAGCACATTGTGCGAATTCACGGAAGGGGGCAGAATCCACCTGGCTTAAAGGCAGAAGTTGGAGAGCCAACAGCTTTGACAAGTTTGCATTTAGACACTGGGCATGTGGGTGGCAGGGACTGTATTTTTTTTCGCTGCAGCAGATGGGATAGAGAAATTTGCCGGCTACAGTCTACAGCTGGTGGTGTGTTGCTTAAAGATGTGCTGCTAGGACCTGGGACACCCTGTGCTATACCATAATCTTTGTGGAGGCTGCTGAGAGGTAATGACTCAGTATAGCAGGGGCAGACTGACGTGGGTAAGGAGGAGGAGGGGGGACACATTTGTGCCCATTTTGTGTGGCTTTTAGGTGCTCTTTCCAACGTTAAATGCATTGTTAAGCATATGGTACCCAAATGATTGGTGTTTTTACCACGTTTGATGTGCCTGAGACACAGTTTGCAGATAGCAACAGTGCGATCTGCTGCAGATGTGCTGAAATAGGCCCAGACAGCTAAGCTTTGGGGAGTGGGCTGGGAGATAACAGCTGCAGAATGTGATGGAAAAGGGTGGCTGCTCTCTACTCTTTCTTGATGTTGGCCTCCTTGAGGTTGTGCCGCCTCACCTTCAGTTTCCTCCTCTGATCTATCTGGCACCAAAGTCACATCAGTGGCCTCATCATCATCATCATCATCATCATCTCCATCTCCTCCATCTTCATCATTGCCACTGGAGACAACTTGGCAATACGCTGTGGCTTGGGGAACATGAATGCCAACCTTATGGGTTTTTATGTAACGTATACCCCAACTATGGTTGCTGATAGGGGAATTCTCGCCTTTGTATCTTATGTCCTACTACCAGTGTTCGTTGCCATGTTGCTGCCGCAGTACCACCACCTCAGCTCCCCCCGGGGATTATGTTTTTCCACAATGCTCCCAGTTACCAACATTGGTAGCTATAATCTACGCCATTCAATGATTAATCTACCCATAGGTAAGATTGTCGGGACTCTATTTTACGTCCCCTCTTAGATCTTTATATGTACTAAATTACCATTTAGCATAATTTACCTTATTATATTCACAGATATACCCAGGCCTTAATTGCTCCTGATGAGTGGAAGCGATCCACGAAACGCGTCGAGCTATATACAGATGTTCTGTCACAGTAAACCATACTATACCATATGTCCTTTACCCTCGAGAATCATGAATCAATGAATTTTTAATTTTGTCAACTAATAGCATGTCTACCATGTTTTTAGACAATCATGTCTGTATGTATTTCTACTGTATATTATATACAACAATCTGGATACAGTGTTGCATGTTATGTTACATCATAGGTACATTTATGTTTTATATTAATATATGATTTACCAATCATGCCTACTACTATTTGTACAGTGTCTATTCCTATATGTGCATTGTTCAGTCTGCTATGCTGTATCCAATAAATGTCATTTTATTTTAATTCATTAATTGATTCATTAGATTCTGGTGGTGTGTTTCATCTAAAGTCCCACAATCCCCAATTCCTGCCTTCCCCTGGTATTTCCTCACTCCCCTTTTTTCCCTTCCCCATTTACACTCCTTTTGTTACTAATAATGGGGCTAGAGGCTGTAGCATAGCTTACCAGCTGCATTCTCATTTATAGTCCCAAGGTTACCTTGTTACTCAAATTTTACATATGTCCTTTCCCTTTCCCTCCTCGTGTCCCTTCTCCCTTCCTTGCTATATCGAATTACTAGGGATGGAGTCATTGGTTTACCTATAGCCACTGCCTCATTGAAAGTCCCAACACATACCTTCTTCTTCATTCATGAATGCCAATTTGTCTACCAGTGTTCCTCCATCTCTCTAGGCTCATGTTTCTGTTATCCTCAACCTCAGAACCAACATCTGAATACAGTAATGGCTGGGCATCATCAAGGAGCAAGTGGTGGCTGAAGCTGTGGTCAAACAACTAAGCGGACTCCTCAATGGCCGATGTTGGGGCTACGGCAGCAATAGATGTGGACAAGAAGGCAGGTTTATCCACTCTGGCAAACTGCAGGGGACTGCACACTTATCTCTGCTTGCATGACAGAGGATGAGGAGGATGAGGAAGGTTTAGTAAGCCAGTCCACCACCTCCTCTGCATGCTGTGGCTGGATAGCACGGGCAAACTCACTAAACAGAGGAAATGATGCCCTGCCTGAGAACTGAACACCACGTCCACCTTTGCCTGTGGACACATTTGTTGCTGGCCCCCTTACAGTGCCATGGGAACTTCCAGAGGAAAAAGCATCCATGCTTAGAACGTGCGCACCTCCTTGCTGACCCTGTACCCGGAAGTGATGTCATTGCTGCCTTGTTCCTGTGAGTACTGTCTCCTGTCCACGTCTGCTGAGAGTGCTGGGTTCCACCACCGTTACCGCAACAAGGAGGATATACAGACACCCCATACCACCGACATCTGGCAACAAGCAGCCCCCGGGACAGCGTGGATGATAACATTACAGATATGCCTACTTTTATCGCTCGTTTGTGAGTGTGATACTTATTACCTATTAGTTTTTCATTAGACAGTCTTATTGCTACGCTTAGAAGGTGCCGCTTTTTTCTTTGTGTTGTCCAAGGGAACTTCTGCCTCTACTTGTTGTCCTTCCTTATTGGAAGGGAGGGGGCGGTGCTTAAAGGCAAATGTAAAGAAGAAGTTGAAATCTGTACATAAATGCACTTTGATCAATGTAAAGTGGTGTTTGGTGCACTTTAATTTGAGTACTCACACTACCCAGACAGACTCCTTGGATACACTATAATGTACTGCAACAAAATGCGCCAAACATACAGTGACTCACAGAACTATATGGCGTTAAACTGGCAGTAATGCACACAAAAGTATATGGGATTAAACTGGCAGTAATGCACAAAACTATATGGCAATAAACTGTCAGTAATGCACATAAAAGTAAATGGCGTTAAACTGGCAGTAACGCACATAGAACTATTTGGCGTTAAACTGGCAGTTATGCACACAAAAGTAAATGGCGTTAAACTGACAGTAACGTACATAGAACTATATGGCGTTAAACTGCCAGTAACGCACACAGAAGTAAATTCCGTTAAACTGGCAATAATGCACAAAACTATATGACGTTAAACTGGCAGTAACACACACAAAAGTAAATGGCGTTAAACTGGCAGTAACGCACACAGAAGTAAATGGCGTTAAACTGGCAGTAGCGCAATCAAGTAGATGGTGTTCAACCGTCATAACACTGACGCTATTTGAACTGTCCCTACTCTAGCTATACACTAATGTAAAGATTACTGACACACACGGTCTCACTACACTACACTGAAACTATCTGAGCTGTCCCTACTCTAAACTATAGTATGTATGAATGACACGGTCTCACTACACTACAGTGAAACTATCTGAGCTGTCCCTATTTGCACACTATGCAAAGCTGAATGATGATCCTCCTCACTACACTCACACTATCTCTAGACTGACACTAAACTAATATTCTACACTGACAATTGAAGCAAAATAGCACAGTATAGCACACAAACTAACTAATAGCATGGAACAGAGCCCTGTTCTATCTCTCTCCATGCCGAAATCACACTGAAAATGGCTGCCATTGAAAGAATACTTTTATACTGTGGGGTGGGAATGAGACATGATTGGATAAAGTCATGATGACAGTGTCCAATCATGACCCTGACAGTGCTCTGTGCCCTGATTGACTGAAGCTTTAACTTCTTCAGCCAATCAGGGCTTGCAATGCACTGCTCAGTGCCGCAATGCATTGTGGTTGGTTCAGGGGGCTAAACAAACGGTCGAAAAACCCGTCTGTTCGCCGAATGACCAAATATCGAATTTTCGGGCTGAACCATTAGCCCTTTCCTAGTTAAGTGACTCCATCTTGTGTCAGTTATATACATAGATTGTTCTTCTAAAGGAGTGTTTGTCCAACTGCTTTCTCATTGGAATACAAAGACAGTTTCTCAGTGTTCTGGGCATGCAGCCAGCAATGACTTTTCTGCTAGACACAGAGTTGCATTGTCTTAACTAGTTGTAACAGGATGCAACCTTATCTTTTAGCTGTATTAAAGCCATCATTTTTTATTTTTTTTTCCACCTCAGACTTAACCATTTACAGAGAGAAGGTCGCGGGGCTTGCCCGCCATTCATTTGCCCGCCATATCTCCTTCCTGGTTTCGCATCATATGTGGAAGTTTTTATATGTGGGGTTTTGGAAAAAAAAAAATCCCCCCCCTTTTTTTTTCATATCCAAAAAGAAAAGAAAACAAGTATATATTTTATTTCCTTTTACAAATTTGTAAAACTTTTCTACCTTAATTCTTATAACCCTTCTACCCCACCACTTCCCTCCCACCCCCCGCCCCTCCCCCTGGAACTCCAGTTGCCTTTCTGTATCTTCTGATAATTCTTATTTTCTATCTTAATACTTTATGTTGGATCCAACCTTTAAAGTCTGAAAAAGTCTTACCAGGTACTATGCCCTATGCACCCATTAGCTCCGCGAATGTCATGGATTGTTTAAACTCTGTCCACTTATACCAGATCTTTTCATATTCCTCTAAACCGTCTATATCACTTAACCTTAGGAATTCTAAATTTTGAATGGAATTTATTTTATTGCACCATTCTTTAATAGAGGGGCTTTCCCTATCTTGCCGATGACTGGCTATCAGGCTTTTAGCAGCAGTTTGCAGATGGGGTAATAGACTTTTCTGATATTGTTTCATAGGTAATGTAATCCTCTGATGCAAACATCCCCAGGGATCGTCTGGAATCTCTGTGTTCGTTATTTCGGTGATTAAATGTCTAATCCTTCTCCAATACAATTTAATCTTTGGACATTGCCACCATATATGAGCCATATCTCCGATCTGTCTGCATCCGCGCCAGCACAACTCAGGCTTCTTTCTTATATTTATGAGCCTTGTCTGGGGTAATATACCACTGCATCAAACATTTATAATTTAATTCAATTATTTTACTATTTGCTGACGAGGTATGCACTCTTCTCCATATTTGTTTTAATTCTAAAATACTCAGAGAGGATCCCAATTCCTCCTCCCACTTTTTAATATATGGTGGAATGTCCAAATGATCCAATTCCATCAGATTTTTATAAATCTTAGAGATAACTCCTTTCCCTGTTTGTCCTTGACTAATTCTCTCTAGTGGGCGTAGGTTTTCTGCAGATCTACACGGCTGTGGAAGAGCCTCAAAAAAATGTTTTAACTGGGCATACCGCCATTCGTTTATCTCTATTACCTCCCCTCTGTCCTTTAATTCCTCATAGGTACTTAGTTTATCTCGCGTCATGACATCCTTCAGCTGAGCATTTTTTTTTTCCATTTCCCAGATATCTTCTCTAACCCCGGTGCAAAGTATTTTGAGTCTTTTATTGGCATAAATGGTGAATTGAAATCCCATTTTTCCCTCTTGTGAACTTTATCCCAAATTTTGATAGCGTGCCGAGTAATACCATGTGATTGCTTACCTAACTCCCTATATTTGTCTGGGATCCAGATAATACTCCCTAATAGAACGTTGCTCATCTGGTATTCCATGCTTACCCACCTTTTTTGCTTAGTGTCCCTAATCCAATCTATCACTCTTGTGAGAATTACTGCTTCATAATAACTCCTAATGTCTGGTGCTCCCCATCCCCCTTGTGTCTTATTTTTTTTTAAAGGTATAAAATACTTCTGGGGTAGAGCTATCGGTAGCATCTGTATCTTATACATGATTTTGGGCAAGATTACCATCTTAAAAATATTCATTCCCCCCCCCCCCAGGATATCTGACCTGCAGTGAGTCTACTAAGTTCTGTTTTGATATCTTCCAGCATAGGAACGAAATTTACTTTATAAATCCTCTCTTTTGAGATTGCTATTTTTACCCCTAAATATTTTATTTCCTTTTTCCCCCACACAAATGGGAACTCCTTTTGATAAATATTTTGGTCTTTCTTAGCTATATTAATACTTAGGGTTTTGGATTTAGTTGGATTCATTTTAAAGTTAGAAAGCTCTCCATATTGTTTCATTAATTTTAGTAAATTTGGTAACGTTGTTCTCGGACATGTTAAGTAAAACAGGATGTCATCAGTGTAAGCCGCGAGTTTGTGTTCCTCCCGTCCGACTTCTATGCCTTTTATATCAAGATTCTTCCTTATTTTCCTTAATCGTGGTTCTAAGCCTAGGACAAACAATAGGGGGGAAAGGGGACATCCCTGTCTTGTGCCGTTGTAAAGTTCAAAGGCACCAGAAAGGGTCCCATTAATTTTTACTCTTGCACCAGGTTTGCTATACAATACCTTAATCCAGTTTAACATTTTTGGGCCTATTCCAATTCTCTCTAATGTCTTGTATATGAAGCCCCAGTCTACTCTATCAAACGCTTTTTCCGCGTCTACTGATAAGAGTAGACCTGGGGCTCCACTATCACTAATTTTCTGAATGGCTAGCAATGTTCTGATCCCGTTATCTCTCCCCTCCCGTCCTGGTACAAAGCCAATCTGGTCAGGGTGCATCAGGTCCTTCATTATTCCCTTCATCGTCTCTGCTAATATTTTGGAGAAAATCTTGGTATCACAATTCAATAGAGAGATTGGCCTATAATTCGAGCCATCATTCTCACAATGATTGTGTGTGTGTTTTTCTCTCCTTGTGCACTGTATGGGCTTTTTATATTACAGTATACACAGACCGCTTCTAACTTTAAGACCTTCTTATCTGAGCAACTATGATGACCAAATGGGCCGAATGCCAGGAGACATCGGCTGGTTCACAAAAAAATGCCGACATTTGTCCCCTGTGTATGCCACTCTGTCTGACAGAAGCCGGCCATTTGGCCAGCTTCTGTCAGACGAGCATGATGGAAGACTAGTAGCCAACCAACTCTCAATTGGCGCTCTCAGGCAATGGTGTCCCCGTGTCAGAACACAACAGCTCAGCAGGGGAGATCGCTATACTAACTTTGCATAGTTAGTACAGCGGCTTGAACCGGAGCTGACAGTTTTTTCTCCGTTCAACCCAGCGTGTGTACCAGGCTTTAACCATCCCATCAGACAAATTCTTTCAGCACACACAGGAATGTGCCAGTAACAGAGTGAAACTAATGAAAAAGGGTAAAATCAGACAAAATGTTAAACATTTTCAAATGGTTGACAGGTTTACTGAAAGCAGGGGGAGACTAAGAATATTTGGCCTGGGTAACATAAACCTCCTTTAGTATGTCCAGCCTTAGGTGTCCTATCAACAATAAAGCAAACCAAAGCAGCTTGAAAACAATTTTGTATTTTTTTTTTTTTTTGTACAAATCAAAGTGGTAGTCCAGACTAATACTATGTAAGCTTAAACCTGCTCCCATCCCTATTCTAAGCCCTATAGTAATTGTCATGTAAAGTAAAGATGTGTATACTTACCTAAACTTCAGTCTGGTCACGTGATCAACCCAGTAGTCAGTTTCAGGGAATACGAGAGAGTAGCGACAGACACAAGGACAAGGCAATGCCTTTGCAGTGACATAACCCATATACTTACTATGGGGCATTCGTTGTTTGCTGTCCCTCCTCTCTACTGAGAGCCAATCAGTGGACTGGACTGGAGCACCCTTAGATTAGGTTAGTATAAACATCTTTCCTTCAGGGTAGTTAGTATAGGGCTTATGCCGCTTACACATAACTGTTTTTCATGACAGGTCATTTAAAAAGACCAGGCCAGATTCACAAACAATTACGGCGGCGTAACGTATCCCCTTTACGTTACTCCGCCGCAAGTTTTCGTCGTAAGTGCTTGATTCACAAACCACTTGCGTGTAAACTTGCGACGGCGTAGCGTAAAGCCGTCCGGCGCAAGCCCGCTTAATTCAAATGGGGCGTGTACCATTTAAATTAGGCGCGTTCCTGCTCCGAACGTTCTGAAATTTCCCGCCGTGCTTTGCGCGAAATTACGACGCCCCGACGTGTTTTTTGAACGGCGACGTGCGTTACGTCCTTTCGTATTCCCGGACGTCTTACGCCAAAAAAAAAATTTGAAATTCGATGCGGGAACGACGGCCATACTTTAACATGGCTGGTCTAAATCTAAGCCATGAAATAGCAGGCTTAAGTTTGCGACGGGAAAAACCGACTAGCGACGACGTAAGAGAATGTGGCGAACGCGCGTACCTTCGTGGATCTCCGTAAACAGCTAATTTGCATACCCGACGCGGAAAAAGACGCAAACTCCACCCAGCGGTACGCCTTTTGGATCTTAGCCAAAAGCCGTTGTATCTTTGTTTGTGAATTACAAATAAAGATACGACGTGGCAAATTTGAAAGTACGCCGGAGTATCAGCAGATACTCCGGCGTACTTTTTCTGTGAATCTGGCCCACCGTGTGTAGGCTCCAGAGCATTTTTCTCGATGTGCAAAATGGCCATTAAAAATGTAGAACGTGCTCTAATTTTTCTCGTCGTTTTTAACGTTGTTGTTTTTCACGTTGTGAAAAGTGGTCGTGTGGAGGCTTTAACGACGGGGAAAAAACGCGCATGCTCAGAAGCAGGTTATGAGAAGGGAAATTTGCATAATCAGTGCAAAGGGTGTCGCCAATCGAATGGAACTTCCTCTTTATAGTGCCATAGTACGTGTTGTACGTCACCGCGCTTTGCTCAAGCATTTTTTTTCACTAACGTGTGCATGCAAGGCAGGCTTGACAAGAATCATGTTGAGAAAAACATTGTTTGACATGAAAAATGGTCTTGTGTACGCTTCTTCAGTATATGGGTAAAAGCAGGTTTAAGCTTAATTAGTATTAGCCTAGACTTCTGCTTTAAAGAATTGTTCTTTGGTCCACACACAGTTCCATCAAATCAAAAACTTAACTTTAACCACTTCCCGACGGCCGTACGACTTTATATGGCCGCAGGGTGGTTGTAATTCTCTGACTCGCCATGTTTTTACGGCCTCCGCTCCTCCTGGCCACTGGGGGGCGCGCGCGTGCCCGCCGCATCACTGAGATGCTGATGCGCGTGCCTGGCGGCCGCGATGTCCGCCAGGCACCCGCGATCGGCGGTTACAGAGACAAGAACGTGGATCTGTGTGTGTAAACACACAGATCCACGTCCTGCCAAGGAGATCTGTGTCCCTTGTACATAGGGACACAGATCGGTAACCTCCCCCAGTCAGTCCCCTTCCCCTACAGTTAGTAACACTAGGCAGGGTACACATTTAACCCCTCACCCCCTGGTGTTAACCCCTTCAATGCCAGTCACATTTATACAGTAATTAGTGCATATTTATAGCACTGACCGCAGTATAAATGTGAATGGTGCCAAAAATGTGTCAAAAGTGTCCGATGTGTCCGCCATAATGTCGCAGTCCCAATAAAAATCGCAGATCGCCGCCATTACTAGTAAAAAAATAAATAATGAAAAATAATAATTCTGTCCCCTATTTTGTAGGTGCTATAACTTTTGCGCAAACCAGTCGCTTATTGCGATTTTTTTTTTTTACCAAAAATATGTAGAATACGTATCGGCTTAGGCTGAGAATTTTTTTTTTTTTTAAATTGAGCTATTTATTATAGCAACAAGTAAAAAATATTATTATTTTTTTCAAAATTGTCGCTCTATTTTTGTTTATAGTGCAAAAAATAAAAACCACAGAGGTGATCAAATATCACCAAATAAAAAATCTCTATTTGTGGGAAAAAAAGGATTTCAATTTTGTTTGGGAGCCACGTCGCACGACCGCGCAATTGTCAGTTAAAGCGACGCAGTGCCGAATCGCAAAAAGTCCTCTGGTCAGCAAGAGGGTATATGTGCCCAGTAAGCAAGTGGTTAAGAACACTGTTCCTTTTTAACCATTACTTATCACTGATTAGTTTGTCCCTTTTATTTATTTACTTTTTGCAGATATGTTGTTCATTGTTTCTTTGCCTTGGTGCTAGTAGACATGTACAGTATGTCCCTGCACTGAAAATGCCTATTTGATATTGACTGTTTTAAATGACCTGTACTCCAAATTCTAGAAACAATACAACAGGTATGCATTTAAAAATAATATTCATTGTTACTGGTAAATGGTTATAAAATACAAATGGATCCTGTAGTTTTAATTAGGGCTCACTAAATCTTTCATTCTTTCATTCATTAACATGAACCTAGGACAGTTGTCATGGCCTAACTGGATATCTTAATTCTGTAATAAATTTTTAGCATAGTTTTTTTAGAAAGAGCCAAGGAAGAAGGTATACAGGCAAATAAAACAGCCTTGCGCTCATTTTTATTGTAATGTTGACAATAATTTCTGGTACACTACTAAAGTTTATACTTTCCTGTAAACTGGATATGCTGATAATGTACTTTAACCTACATTTACATGAATCTTCTAATGTTTATAGATAATTGGTACAGCGATTATCTGTTAATTTTAACAAAACTTAGAACTTACTTGCACAGTCTGCATTGTTATGATTTTAATTTTCTTTGAACTTTGACATTACTAATTATACATACTTTTAAAAACAAGAAATACTTGTTATTAGATAAGCACACTGACTGTATATTTTTTTGTTCCCTTATTAAAAAAAAAGCTGCAGAAAACACGCTATCACACAACAGAACACCCCTTCTTTTAGGGTTTGCTAAATATTTAGACATTTAGGAAATAACCCAGTTAATAAAACAAAGCTAATATATGTAACATAGGATTCTGCACTTCCCTATAAAATATTAACCCAAAACAAAATCAGACAGCACATTTAATCATCTAAAAGAATATTATTTAGAAATTGAACCAATATACAACTTTATAGGGTATAAGTGAATAAATAACTAATGTAATGTAAAGTATAGAATATGGGGAGAAAAGCGGAAACAACTGCATCACAATCACAAAGCAATCACAAATTTATATGGCAAAATTAAACAATTAACATTAAAACAAATCATCAGTTTGTCAAAATAAAAATAAAATCCATTAGCTACAAATACTGTAGCTCCTGGCTTTTAACCTCCTTACTACCAGCCGCCGTCAATTGACTGCGGCACGATAGCGCTCTTGTTTTGAGAGGATGTCATATGACGTCCTCGTCTTGCAGAGCCACTAGGGGGCGTGCGCACCCACCGCATTACTGGGAACCCGATGCGCGTGCGCTGCCGGGCACCCGCGATTGCCCAGTAACTGAGCAGGACCATGGATCTCTGTGTGTAAACACAGAGATCCACGTCCTGTCAGGGAGAGGAGTCCGATGCTGTGTCCCTTGTACATAGGGACACAGATCGGTCACCTCCCCCAGTCAGTCCCCTTCCCCCACAGTTAGAATCACTAGTAGGGAACACATTTAACCCCTTCCTTGCCCCCTAGTGTTAACCCCTTTCCGTGCCAGTCACATTTATACAGTAATCAGTGTATATTTATAGCACTGATCGCTGTATAAATGTGAATGGTCCCAAAAATGTGTTAAAAGTGTCCGATGTGTCCGCCATAATGTCGCAGTCCCAATAAAGATTGCCGCCATTACTAGTATAAAAAAATCATAATTATGTCCCCTATTTTGTTTTGCGCAAACCAGTCACTATACGATTATTGCGATTTTTTTTTTACCAAAAATATGTAGAAGAATACGTATCGGTCTAAACTGAGAAAAAAATGGGATATTTATTATAGCAAAAAGTAAAAAATATTGTGTTTTTTTCAAGATTGTCGCTCTATTATTTGTTTATAGCACAAAAAATAAAAACCGCAGAGGTGATCAAATACCACCAAAAGAAAGCTCTATTTGTGGGGAAAAAAGGACGTCAATTTTGTTAGGGAGCCAAGTCGCACGACCACGCAATTGTCAGTTAAAGTGACGCAGTGCCGGAAGCTGAAATTTCGTCTGGGCAGGAAGGGGGAATATGTGCCCAGTAAGCAAGTGGTTAAAAAATCAACAGAAGGGAGTGAGGAGAAAAAGCAGAACTTCCTTTTTCAGATGAAGTTCTGTTTTAAATACATAAAAAGTGTTGACTATGATGTGTTGTATAATCTACAACTAATAAATGTAGCAGGGGTCATATTGTCAAAGACTTGTGGTAATCTTGCATACCTAAATTTCTCCCCGGGGGTTCCAGCTACCTGTATATATTTGTTTGTTTATCTCTTTCTAAAGAAACCAATGCATTGTGGGACTAGAGGTACCAGGAGAAACGGACTCCATTGACAATTAGTACAAATAGACTACAGTTCCCACAATGCCTTGTCTTCCTGGAGTACATGACACCTCCGCACAGACTTATGGGGGAGGTTATTTAAAGACTGGGTGGATCCGGACTCGCTCTCTTGGGATCTGCATCTCTCCCTCTGCGGAGCTGTGGAGAGCACCACAGCTGAGCTTTTAGGCCTGAAGCCTGGGCCTGGATCCACCGGGAGACCAACCATCCAGAGGGGACAAGATCAAGTGTATCCAGCTCGTGTTCCAGGAGATCGGACAGACTGACTGACTGATGACTGGAGCTGCGGAAAACAGGACACCGGAGATCGTCTACTGTGGCGTGCCGCTGAACAGTTTATCTTCAGCAAGAAGCTCAGGCGGTCTAGGCCTGTTCGGGTGAGAGGGCACTTGCCCAAGTTTCCATACCCAATAGCTTTGTGACTTACAGTGCCTCACATCTCAGAAAGGCATACTGTTTACTGATCTGTTTAAGGAATATCTGAAAGTCACGCTGGCCATGTTGACTGATGCTGACTGGAGGATCGGTACATTACACCTGTGTTGATTATACCTTAGACTGAGGCCCCGTACACACGATAGAATCCATCCGCTGAAAAATCCCAGCAAATGGGTTTCAGCGGATAGATCCTATGGTGTGTACACTCCAGCGGATCTGTTTCCGCGGATATTTCTCCCCTGGGATGGATTCCAGCAGATCGAATATTTGCTGACATGCCAAACAAATCCATCTGCTGGAATCCATCCCAACGGATGGATCCGCTGGTCTGTATAGACTCACCGGATCCATCCGTCCGAAGGGATCCCCCGCATGCGTCGTAATGATTCGACGCATGCGTGGAATTCCTTATATGACAGCGTCGCGCACGTCGCCGCGTCATAATCGCGGCGACGGCGCGACACGTCATCGCCAGAGGATTTCGGCGCGGATTTCAATGCGATGGTGAGTACACTCCATCGCATTAAAATCTGCTGAAATCCTCGAGAGGATTTATCCGCGGAAACGGTCCGCTGGACCGTATCCGCGGATAAATCCTCCCGTGTGTATGGGGCCTTAGCTTAAAGACCCCTGTGGATTACAAATATATTAAAAAGTGCACCAACGAGCCTACAAATAGACTTTGTCGCTGAGGAACTTTCTGGAGTTGAGCAGGCTAGGCCTGATTGAGATTTGTTAGCAATTGCACTTCAATAGACTGCCCACTAGGGGAGCTCGCGAGCATAGATCATTTAAAGTTAATTATAGAGTTTATACTGTTAACATTTCTTTTGTTGTTTTATTGACTCTCGCAAAGGGCCCTTTGCAGAGACAGATATATATATATATATATATATATATATATATATATATATATATATATATATATATATATATATATATATATATATATATATATATATATATATATATTTGTGTGTGTAAATCATTGTTTGTTCTTTTTATTCTTACATGCCAAGTAAAGTTATTCTTGGTTTAACTGCATTTATTGTGAGGTGCGTTTGCTCCTGAAGTCTGCAATCAAAGAAAAGGTAACAACAATACTGCATGTCACTCTAGATATTTTATTTGTGTATTATTGGGGTCCCATAGCTACATGTGGGATTCGCAATATATTTGCAATTTGCTTGGTGTGCCAAGGGAGGGTTTCGAACCACTTAAAGGGGGTGGATACTGGATAGATTAGTGAGAGTAGATCCTAAATCTAACCAGCGGCTCCTGCGGGGGTAGCACTACATAAATATAAATGTAAAGTGCTCCAGTGCAAATAAATTCATACTGCGTCCACAACTTCATGTGATAATAAATGCTGAAGTAAGACAATTCTGACCAAAGATGAGGTATTGACTCTTCACAAGTATTAGTGATTAGAGCCTAGTACTGGGTAATAGCACATTCATTTATGAGTGTGATTTATGTATGTATTATGGGTAGTGGTTCCCAATTATTGTATCCTCCCTCTGCCATAAATACTTACCTGATTCCTAGCTCAATCCTGCACTGTGCCTCTCAATGTGCCCATCTGCAGCAGCACTGCTTTCTATTTCTCTCCTCACAGGACACAGAGGCAGCAGCAGGAGCAACAATTGTAAACAACAAATGTCAGAAATAGGCTTAGACATGAAAGGGTTAACCATTGATTTTTACTAGATCAGGCTTGATTTTAGTAAGTAGCATATCGTTTTGAACAGAATCCAGTGTAAAGCAAATTAACCGTTCTGCCTCTTTAGGTTCAGTTTTTACTTGTGCGACTTGTCATGCGACTTGGGACTGCAAAGTCGCATGACAAGTCATACCCCATGATTTTCCATTAGTACCATTCATAGCTGTGCGACTTCAAAGTAGTCCCTGCATTACTTTGGTCCCACTTTGATACAACTTGAGGTCCATAGACCTCAAGAATATACAGGCATTGCTTCAAGTCGCATCAAAATCGCGACAAAAATTGCGGTAAAATCGCGCGACTTTAGGGTTGCAATAGTGGAAACAGAGCCTTACAAGGATGTAAACATGTATTACCTGAACCAAAGTTATATGAACCAGATTTTCAGCCTAGTTTTTTCTAGGACCATGCATAAACTTGAAACATTAGCTTAAACTACAATGCCTTGTTTCTGTGCTATGATACCTGTATATATGTACATATTCCAAACATATGATATTTTCTCCATTTAATCAATGTTAGAAAATACAGTGAGGATACACAAAATGTGAGCAGAGTTATTTTGCTGTGTAGCGTGATCTATACAAGCAAGCAAAATTTAAAGTGGAACTTAACTATATTCTAGCACCACAAACTGAAAATTCTAATAAAAGTCATGTTTAATATTCAAAGCAAATTCACCCATCTATGTCTCTATGCTTTATTTTGTGGAGAAATCACTTAGCTGAGCCTTGTTCGAATTTTTTTTAAATAAAAATGCTCATGAAGGCTTTTGGGATGTATGACATTATTTTAGCCTAGGCCATAAACCAGGAAGTAACTAAAGACATGTAAAAAACAAGTTTAAAACAAGTACCGGTAAATATACAGGTGAAACTTGAAAAATTTGAATATCGTGCAAAAGTTCATTTATTTCACTAATGAAACTTAAAAGGTGAAACTAATATATGAGATAGACTCATTACATACAAAGCAAGATAGTTCAAGCCGTGATTTGTCATAATTGTGATGATTATGGCTTACAGCTCATAAAAACCCCCAATCCACAATCTCAGAAAATAATAATATTACATGCAATCAATAAAACAAGGATTGTACATAGAACAATATCGGACCTCTGAAAAGTATAAGCATGCATATGTACGCAGTACTTGGTTTGGGCCCCTTTTGCAGCAATTACTGCCTTAATGCGGCGTGGCATGGCAGCTATCAGCCTGTGGCACTGCTGAGGTGTTATGGAAAACCAGAATGCTTCAATAGCGGCCTTCAGCTCTTCTGCATTGTTCGGTCTCATGTCTCTCATCTTTCTATTGGCAATGCCCTATAAATTCTCTATGGGGTTCAGGTCAGGCGAGTTTTCTGGCCAATCAAGCACAGTAATCCCACGGTCATTGAATCAGGTTTTGGTGCTTTTGGCAGTGTGGGCAGGTGCCAAGTCCTGCTGGAAAATGATGTCAGCATCCCCATAGAGCTCATCTGCGGAAGGAAGCATGAAGTGCTCCAAAATCTCCTGGTAGACGGCTGCGTTAAGCCTGGACTTAATGAAGCACAGATGACCAACACCAGCAGATGACATGGCTCCCCAAATCAACACAGACTGTGAAAACTTCACACCTAACTTCAAGCATCTTGCAGTGTGTGCCTCTCCATTCTTTCTCCATACTCTGGTTCCTTGGTTTCCAAATTAGATGCAAAATTTGCTATCATCAGTGTGAGAGTGTGATGAGGCTGAAGCATTATGGGTGGAACTGCATACAGATGTGCGTAGTTCAAAATTAATCATTGGAGTTTGTTATAAACCACCCAATGTTAATGAGGAGGTGGAGACTCAGCTCCTTGCACAGATGGAAAGGGCTGCAAGGTCTGGGACGGTGATAATAATGGGGGATTTTAACTACCCAGAAATTGACTGGATTAATGGCACTTCTGGGACAGTTAAAGGACAAAAATTTAAAAACCTATTGCAGGACAATTTTATGGTGCAGTTTATTGAGGCCCCAACTAGGAATGATGCCCTGTTGGACCTGATAATTTCAAACCATGCAGAGCTTATTACTAATGTTCAGATAAAGGAACACCTGGGTAGCAGTGATCATAACATGATTTCATTTAATGTTAACTATAAGCAAGAAATACATACAGGAAATATTAAAACACTAAATTTTAAGAGAGCAAATTTTCCAAGGATGAGGGCTGCTCTCCAGGACTTGGACTGGGAGGGACTATTGGCACAGATGAACACAGAACATAAATGGGAATTCTTCAAAAAGACTGTGTGGAACCTCACTGCAAAGTATGTTCCCATGGGCAATAAGTTTAAAAGGCTAAAAATAAAACCTATGTGGCTCACGGTCAAAGTTAAAAAAGCTATAAACAATAAGAAAGTAGCTTTTAAAAAATATAAAAATGAAGGAACACTAGTGTTGTTTAAATGTTACAAAGAATATAACAGGATATGCAAAAAGGAAATCAAGGATGCAAAAATTCAAAACGAACGACAGATTGCAAAAGATAGTAGGACAAACCCCAAAAAATTCTTTAAATATATTAATAGTAAAAAGGTGAAGTCTGAGCATGTAGGCCCCTTACAAAATAATCTAGAGTGGGTGACTGGGGACAAAGAGAAGGCAAATGTATTAAATGTTTTCTTCAGCTCTGTGTATACAATGGAGCATGGGGGAGCTCATGTCCAAAATGGGGGTGGGAGTGACACAGCCCCAAATCCACAATGGCTCAAAAGTGATATGGTCCAGAAATATTTAGACAGAATAAAGGTGGATAAAGCACCTGGACCTGATGGCATCCATCCACGGATCCTAGGTGAGTTGAGCTCTGTCATTTCAAAGCCACTGTATCTAATATTTAGGGACTCATTAAAGACAGGAATAGTACCACTGGATTGGCGCAGGGCCAATGTGGTGCCCATATTTAAAAAGGGAACAAAGTCTTTACCAAGTAACTATAGACCTGTTAGTTTAACTTCTATAGTTGGGAAGATACTGGAACGTTTAATAAAAGACCACATGGATGAGTTCTTGCTGGAAAAAAACTATTTAAGCAGCAGACAACATGGATTCATGAAAGACAGAAGTTGTCAGACAAACCTGATTTCCTTTTATGAAGAGGTAAGTAAAACCCTGGACAGAGGCGTGGCTGTGGACGTGATATATTTGGATTTTGCAAAAGCGTTCGATACAGTTCCGCACACACGGCTCATGTGTAAGGTAAGGTCTACAGGATTGGATATATCAGTTTGTAAATGGATAGAAAACTGGCTGAAAGACAGAATTCAGAGAGTCGTGGTTAATGATTCTTACTCTGAATGGTCCAATGTTATGAGTGGTGTACCCCAAGGTTCAGTGCTGGGACCCTTACTTTTCAATATATTTATAAATGATATTGGGTCTGAGATCAAAAGTAACATTTCTGTCTTTGCAGATGACACCAAGCTATGCAGTGGAATAACGTCCTTACAGGATGTCTCCAATTTACAAGCCGACCTCAATGCTCTGTCTGATTGGGCGACTAAGTGGCAGATGAGGTTTAATGTAGATAAATGTAAAGTTATGCACTTGGGGGCTAAGAATATGCATGCATCATACATACTAGGGGGAGTACAACTGGGGGGGTCTGTAGTGGAGAAGGATCTGGGGGTTTTAGTTGATCATAAGCTCAATAATGGCATGCAATGCCAAGCTGCGGTTTCCAAAGCGAGCAAAGTCCTTTCTTGTATTAAGAGAGGTATGGACTCCAGAGACAGAGATATAATTTTGCCCCTGTACAAATCATTAGTAAGACCTCATCTGGAATATGCAGTTCAGTTTTGGGCACCAGTTCTCAAAAAGGATATAGGAGAACTGGAGAACGTGCAGAGAAGAGCAACCAAACTGATAAGAGGCATGGAGGAGCTCAGCTATGAGGAAAGATTAGAGGAACTAAATTTATTCACTCTTGAGAAGAGGAGAATAAGGGGGGATATGATCAACATGTACAAATATATAAGAGGTCCATACAGTGAACTTGGTGTTGAGTTATTCACTTTACGGTCATCACTGAGGACAAGGGGGCACTCTTTGCGTCTAGAGGAAAAGAGATTTCACCTCCAAATACGGAAAGGTTTTTTCACAGTAAGAGCTGTGAAAATGTGGAACAGACTCCCTCCAGAGGTGGTTCTGGCCAGCTCAGTAGATTGCTTTAAGAAAGGTCTGGATTCTTTCCTAAATGTACAGAATATAACTGAGTACTAAGATTTGTAGGTATAGTTGATCCAGGGTAAATCCGATTGCCTCTCGGGGCATCAGGAAGGAATTTTTTTCCCTGCTGTAGCAAATTGGATCATGCTCCGCTGGGGTTTTTTGCCTTCCTCTGGATCAACTGTGGGTATGGAGTTGGGTGTATAGGATTTTACTGTGTTTTTTTATTTTGTTTTTTGTGGTTGAACTGGATGGACTTGTGTCTTTTTTCAACCTGACTAACTATGTAACTATGTAACTATCAGAAAAGAGATCTTTGGAACACTGAGCAACAGACCAGGTCTATTTTTCTTTAGCCCAGGTAAGACGCTTCTGACATTGTTGTTCAGGAGTGGCTTGACAAGAGGAATACGACATTTGAAGCCCATGTCCAGGATCCGTCTGTGTGTGGTGAATCTTGATGCACTGACTCCAGCCTCAGTCCACTCCTTGTGAAAGTCCCCAACACTTTTGAATGGCCTTTTCCTGACAATCCTCTCCAGGCTGTGGTCATCCCTGCTGCTTGTGCACCTTTTTCTTCCACACTTTTCTCTTCCACATAACTTTCTATTAATGTGCTTTGATACAGCACTTTGGGAACATCCAACTTCTTTTGCAATTACCCTTTGAGGCTTTCCCTCCTTATGGAGGGTGTCAATTATGGTTTTCTGCACAACTGTCAGGTCAGCAGTCTTTCCCATGATTGTGATTCCTACTGAACCAGACTGAGAGACCATTTAAAGCAGGGGTCTTCAAACTATGGCCCTCCAGTTGTTCAGGAACTACAATTCCCATCATGCCTAGTCATGTCTGTGAATGTCAGTGTGTTACAATGCCTCATGGGATGTGTAGTTCCACAACAGCTGGAGGGCCGTAGTTTGAGGATCCCTGATTTAAAGGGTCAGAAATGCTTTGCAGGTGTTATGGCTTAATTAGCTGATTAGAGTGAGACACTTTGAGCCTAGACAATTGCACCTTTTCACAATATTCAAATTTTCTGAGATTGTGGATTTAAGGTTTTCATGAGCTGTAAGCCATAATCATCACAATTATGACAAATCACGGCTTGAACTATTTTGCTTTGCAGGTAATGAGTCTCTCTCATATATTAGTTTCACCTTTTAAGTTGCAGTAGTAAAATAAATGAACTTTTGCACGATATTCAAGTTTTCTGAGTTTCACCTGTAATATAACTTCTTATTTATTTTTTATTGCTAGCATCATACAGGGAGTTTAGTTCCACTCTAAGGCCCCTTTCACACGTGCGGACCGTATGTCTGCTTTTTCATCCATCCGTTTGCAGATGAAAAAGGGACATACATTGGTCCCTATGAGATTGCAGGTGTCAGAGGATGAACATCCGCTGACACCCGATCTCACCTGCCTCCGCAAAGATCCGATTTTGCAGATGGAAGAAAATACTATTTTTCCTTCCGTCTGCAGATCGAATGAACACGGACATACGGTCTGTGTTCATCCAATCCCCCCATAGGGGAGAGCGGAGAACAGACAGGGCGGTCCCTGCACAGTGTACGGGGACCGCCCTGTCATCCGCCGGCTCAGCGGGATCAACGGAGCGATCCCAGCTGAGCATACGGAGGCAGATCATTACTGATCCGCCCCGTGTGAAAGGGGCCTTAGAAGGGAGGTTCACCATGCAATTGCCTGAAACAGAAATGGTGGCTTATGTAGGCATTCTTAAAATCTGCACACAAATCTACTAGCTTGCAAATCACTCTGGCTGAGAAAAAAGTGTGAACACTAAGGTCGCGTACACACGGTCGATCCATCCGATGAGAATGGTCTGACGAACCGTTTTCATCGGTTCACCGCTGAAGCAGACCGATGGTCTGATGTGCGTACACACCATCAGTTCAAAACCCGATTGGGTCAGAACACGGTGACGTAAAACACACGACGTGCTGAAAAAAACGAAGTTCAATGCTTCCAAGCATGCGTCGACTTGATTCTGAGCATGCGCGGGTTTTGAACCGATGCTTTTGTGTACTAACCATTGGTTTTGACCGATGGTCAGCCGTCCATCGGTTCGATTTTAAAGCAAGTTCTATAATTTTTGTCCGAAGGACAACAGACCGATGGGCCGTACACACGGTCGGTTTGGACCGATGAAACTGGACTTCAGGCCGTTTTCATCGGTTTGGACCGACCGTGTGTACGCGGCCTTACAGAAATAGCATTACAGTGTTACTAAACCCACAACAGTAAAATCAGTCTTTATATGCAGTAAAGCATGCTCACTGTGGAACCTAAGGGCCAAATCCACAAAGCAGATGCGCCGACTTAACTCGAGATTTCTAATTTTACACCGCGCGTATCTTTGCGCCCGATCCTTAAAATCCGGTTTTTCCGTCCTACCTAAAATAATTACACCGGCGCATCCTCGGTCGCAAATTACGCTAGTCACGCTGCTGTTTTTGATAGGCAAAGATGCAAATGAGGGAGATAGGGCGATCCACATAATTAAGTGTGTGCGCCGTAGATTACGCCCTGTGCGCACCTGTTAGTTTCCCTGCGCAAAATTACACTTTATAAAAGCAGCCCTAATTTTACACCTGCCGTGTAAAGGTCTGCTGAAGCAACAGCATTGAGGAAGAGCTGAGAACACATATTTGCTGGACTTCAATCTGTCTGCCAACATGCCCGGGCCATCCATGATCCTAACGGCACTCGCTACTTTAGAGGCGCAAAGAAGGAGGAGGGCACAGAGGAGGAGGAGGAGGGCACAGGAGAGGGTATACCGCCCACACCGAGATCTCTTTGGCATGCCTGCTTCTGAGGTCTATGGCAACTTCCGTTTTAACCGGGAAGCCATCCTTGAATTAACCCGAATCCTGCAGGATGATCTCACCACCCCAATCCAACGATCCCATGCCCTGCCACCTCTCATCAAAGTAATGGCAACACTGCAGTTTCTTGCCACTGGGTCTTTCCAACGAACATGTGGAGGTCTGGCTGGGATGGCACAATCCTCCATGAGCAGGTGTGTCCATCAAGTAGTCCCTGCAATACTGCGGCGCATGGGCAATCAATTTCAAAAACCCACCCAGGAGGACCAGCGATTGAAAACCATGACGGACTTTTACCACATTGCCCGATTCCCACGGACCATCGGGGCCATTGATTGTACCCATGTGGCACTACAGCCCCCCCATGAGACAGAGCACCTGTTCCGGAATCGGAAGCACTGGCATTCCATAAATGTCCAGGTAATCGTAGATGCCCATGGCCTCATCTGGCACGTCTGTGTGAAATTCCCTGGATCGTGCCATGACAGCTACATATTCCGGCAGACCAACATCTCCCAAGATTTGGAGCTGAACCTGTATGGAGACAGCTGGCTGATTGGTGAGTGACATGGGTGTCAGGTATGTCCCCCCCATGATGCAGACATCACGAGGGGCACATGCATGACTAATATCCTCCTGTTTTTTCCCTTCCAGGTGACTCTGGATATGCCCTGGGACCACATACTGTATGATGACCCCATTCAGGAACCCCCAAACCCCAGGAGAGCAACGCTACAACGAGGCTCACATACGCACCTGGGCAGTTGTGGAGCGCACATTTGGGCTGCTGAAGTCCCGCTTCAGATGCCTGGATAAGTCTGGGGGTACATTGTTGTATTCCCCAGACTTTGTGTGCCAGATAATCGGTGCATGTTGTATTCTGCACAACTTTGCCATGAGAAGGGGACTGGAGATTGACATACGTGCTGACCTGACCCCCGACCCAGGCAATCCCCCCCTAACCAACTCTACCCGGTCTGCTGAGGGCACAGCAGCCAGGAGACACCTCGCAGAAGGCATCTTTTCACAGTAAACGCACATGAATAATGTCACAATGAGAATGTTTTTTTTCACAGTAAACGCACATTAATTATGTCACAATGAGAATGCATGAATGCACACCACTGTGGTCGCTAGCACAGACACATCACATGCACATCGAATTGGATTAGATCCAAGTACCCCCCCTTTGGTACTTGGGAGCAGTAACGCCCCGCCACGGCTCCAATTATGTCACTGTGCATTCATACACCATTCAGGAACCTGGGATCACTTCTCCCTGGTCCTGGGGATCCCTTCTCCACCAAAACAGAGGGTGACACCCTTATTTTATCAGGAATGCCACCCCACCACATTCACACATCATTCACACACATAAACCAAATCATAAGTACAGTATAATAAACAAAATCCTCCTGCTGGCCTGCCCTCCAAGGCCACTGCTATCCTGTTCAGACAGCCAGTGATGGCAGCCGTATTGGCCTGGCCAGCCCGGGTATTGTCCTGCACAGCCCGGGTATTGTCCTGCACAGCCTGGGTCAGGGCAGTCACCTCCTAGGCCACGCCTGTTGTGGCGGTCTTCAGGTCCCACAAACATGTGATGACCCCCAATGAGTTTGTGGCCACATCACCGAGTGACTCCCTCATTGCACCCAGGCTGCTCCATCTTGGTCAGAGTTTTTTTTATCTCACCTAGACTGCGGGTCTGCCGGGCATTGTCCTTCTGCAGACTGGCCGGCAGACGCTCAAACACCCCCCTGGTCTCCTGGGTCGCCATCCTGCCTGCCCCTGAGGCTTGTGGCTCTGGAGGAGGGGAGAGAGTGACCCTTGTGGTTTGCAGCCTGTTGGGGGAGGAGTGGGAGGGGCTACCCCTGATGGTGGCCTGACTGCTGCCAGCCTCTGGGGTAGGCTCTGGGGTAGCCTCAAGGGTATCCTCAAATGTCATTAGATCAGAGGCCAAAAGAATTTCCCTGCCAGCTGCAGATCTTCTTCTTCCACCCCCTCATCCTCCTCCCCCTCATCCTCCTCCCCCTCATCCTCCTCATGAGGGGAGGTTTGGCCACTCCCCTCCCCTGGGGACTCCTCAGCAGCCTCTTGTCCTTGGGGTGGTGCAGCAGCCTGGCCTGATGGGCCAGCAACCTCCTGGTCATCTGTGGAGGACACCAAACAATCACAGGTTTGAGGATCCACACACTTGGCACATCTTCCCTTCCCCCACCCACACATGCTAATCACCAGATAGAAAAAAAAAACTTACCTGGCCTCACAGGAACATCAGACTGATAACCAGGCAGGCCCACCACCTGCTCTGGCTGGAAACACCGGGCCACTGCCCATTCCTCCTCACTCAGACGGATGGGGCATGGTCCCCCTCCTCCAGTGCCCCTCCTATGGGCAGTGAGCTTTGCCACCTTATTGCGGACCACGCTGCTCAGATCTCCTTGATCTTTTTCTGGATGCCAGCGGGGGTCCTCGTCTCCCCCCCGCCGCATTTATGTGATCCGTAATTTTTTGATAGATCTTCTTCCTTTGGGCCGGGGAGGTGTTCCGGCTATCAGGCCCATGTAAATATCGCCCATATTGGATGATATACCTGGCAAGGATTTGCTTCTCTACATGAGTAAAATTAAGCTTCCTGCGCTTGGGGGCCATCACAGACACCACTCAGCAACAAGAAAACTCACAGGACAAACAAACAAAAATACACACACAACAAACAAACAAAAATACACACACAACAAACAAACAAAAATACACACACAACAAACAAAAATACACACACAACAAACAAGCAAAAAGCAAAACACACAAGCAGACAGCTACTACAAAGTCAAAAACAAACACCCAAAAAACAAACACAAAATCCAAGCAGAAAAAAAAAAAAAAAAGCAGAAACAATCAAACAAAAAATACACTTATCAGAAACAAACAACAACTACAATCTAATACTCCTCCAAAAATTCTCTATCACACACAATTCACCAACAAACACTGACAAACGTTCAGAGCAGAAGCAACTTGCTCTAGGAAGGGAACACAGGGAAATACTTTTGCAAGGGAAGTGTGTTTGACTGGGGCTATTTACACACAGGGCGATCCTCAAACTAAGTACTCTTGGCCTTTTACCTATCTCACTGATTGCGCCGAGCAACGTTCTGCACATGCCCAGTGAGCAGCAGATTCGTGCGCGCATGCGCAGTACGGCCGGCCCTTCATTTGCATGGGGTCACGGCTCATTACAATGAAGCACGCCCACTTCCTTTCCACTTGCAATAACCCCGCCTTACGCCTCGGAATTTAAGTTACGTAAGCGCAATTTTGTGCGCAAATGCGCTGTGGATACGGCACTTACGACACCAACTTAGGGCGCCGTAACTTAAATGACATAAGTTTTGAAAAACGTATTTTTCGCCGCTGGCTGTGGATTTGGCCCTAAGTTGTTAATCATTCACATTGTGCAAATAGGCTGTTTGATCCTGTTATCCTCCCCTTCTTCCACTGTCCCTAATTCATCTGGTGATAGAACAGAGCCTTCAAGACACTCTGTACATGCTCAGTTTGGTGTGTATTGCTAGAAAGTTTTTTTTTTCAGTTTTTTTTTGGGGGGATGGTGCATGTGGTCAGAACAGGGCCAATCAGCACTGTCCAGACAGAGGGTTAGGGGTCATTCAGCTTCATAGGACAGTCAGAGGAGGATGAAATCTCCATCTGCAAGCTTTAACCAGGCCGGACACTGATAGAAATCACAAGACTGCTATATACTGCTGATGAGAAAAGGTTTTTAGCGGTTTATATTCACTAAAATAATTGCATTTCCATGTTCTTTGCACTGTGGGAGACCAGATATAGTGAATTCAGGGTCCTGAGTTTAGTAACACTTTAGGGTTCATCCACACTAGGTATCAGAAAAAATGCCAGACCTGCTGGCAGAAAGAAGGAACATAAAAAAACACTCCTATGGAGCATATTGCACACGTGCTTAGGCGCGTTTTCGTTTATAGGTGTTTTCCCCAAAACACTAGAAACATGAACACTTAGGAATGCTTTATAGGCCTAAATGCTGGCTTTAGACGTGCCAAGCATTTCTTTACTGACCAAAATCTCCTTTTAAAAGTCATTTGCGATTAACTTTTTTTTTTCAGCCTGAAAACGCTCCTCTAAAAACATAACTGTAAACCCCAAATGTCAATGGACACATAGTAACCATAGAGTAGCTTATACGGGGTGAAAGAACAAACGCCTGTATAAGCAGCATATTTTTATGCTCAGTGTTCATAAGGCCTAATGCCGCATACACACGATCATTTTTCGGGTTTTAAAAAAACAAAGTTTTTCAGGCTCTAGAAAAAACGATTTTTTTAAAACTTATCATTAAAACGGCCTTGCCTACACACAGTCGTAGAAAAAAAATGCTCTAGCAAAGCGCAGTGACGTACAACACGTACAACGGCACTATAAATGGGAAGTTCCATTCAGATGGCGCCATCTTTTGGGCTGCTTTAGCTGATTTTGTGTTACTAAAAGACGATTTGCACTTTTCTGTCTGTTACAGCGTGATGAATGTGCTTACTCCATTATGAATGCTAGTTTTACCAGAACGAGCGCTCCCGTCTCATAACTTGTTTCTGAGCATGTGCGGATTTTTCACGTCGTTAAAGCCCACACACGACCATTTTTTACAACCCAAAAAGACAACGTTTAAGGCCCCGTACACACGACCGGTTTTCTCGGCAGAATTCAGCAAGAAACTCGATGGGAGACGTATTCTGCCGAGAAAACCGGTCGTGTGTACACTTTTTGCCGAGAAACCCGACGGGAAACTCGTCGAGCCAAAAAGAGAGCATGTTCTCTATTTCCTCGTTGGGCAATGGGAACATTTGGCTCGACGAGTTTTCTGACAGTCGAACAAGGAACTCGACAAGCAAAACTATGTGTTTTGCCCGTCGAGTTTCTCGGCCGTGTGTACGGGGCCTAAGACGTTGTGAAAAAATAAAGCATGTTCGAAATTCTTTTTGGCTGTTTTTCAGAACCCGAAAAAAATGCTCTGAAGCCCACACGCGATTGTTTTTAATGACATAAAAAAAAACGTTGTTTTTTAAAACCCGAAAAATGATCGTGTGTACGCGGCATAATACTTTTCATATTTTCTACTGTGTTTCTGGTCAAAGGTTATATAATACCTAATATATATCCTACATACTGTGTGTGTGCAAATCTGTTGATACCCACATTCAGCATCCAACTCTAGAGATTTTAATTTGTTATAATACTGTTATAATAGTGCGGCTTTATTTCTCAGGGAATTATTTTATACTCTTTTTTGATTGCACATTTCAGGCTCTATGGTTTTTCTATTTCCTGTCCGGCTTCACCGATGATAATAGACTTTCAAAAGCTGTCAAATAAAAAGTGCTGTAAGGATTACATGAAACAAAAACAAAATGATGTATTAATTGACAGTTTTCCCCTTCACCAGCAGCCCACAGAGTGTCAGTTATCAGCCTTATGCTCAGACAGAAGACAGGTCAGCTATCAAGGGGATTTACATCCTGACACTGGGCTTCTTTTCCCATTCTGACTGGAAAAGAAAACAAGCGAAAAACAGTACACATAGATAGATAATCTACGCTTTCCTAACAGCTATGGAGTGGCGACTCAGATCCCTATTAGTGACTATTCTATCTAATGCCAAGGAGCTTTGGTTTTATGCTAAGTTTATATATTTATTTTGTTAATGGGAAAAGGCATTTCCATTCTGGTGCATATAATCTTAAGTACTGACTCCTGTCTGATATTGCTGTGCTTAGTAAAAGCCCCATCTGTGTGGACAATCCAAGCAATTGTCTCCCCTGCTAATATTGTTAAACTCTAATTTGAGATTGTTCTTTAGAAATGAAAGCAGAACAGTCAGCCATCTCGGTAACTCTTTCAGTTGAAGCTATATATCAGTTTAGACACTCATCTCATCCAAATGTGGGATGCAGAAGAGCTGACTGACCAGTACACAGAACACAGCTTCATGAGTTATATGGATATTTTTCTCTACTACATAATGAAATTGGCTTCACACTTTGAAACCACTTCTAGTATAAAAAGATAAATAATGTCCTATTCTCCTCATGCGGAAGAAGGGATATTTTACCGGTGATTGGCTTTAAAACCCAGATGGTATCCATTCTTTTATCCCTCTCATTTCAATATTATCTGATTGCTGGCAATTTCATACTGATTACATAGTTAACCTCTGAGCTATTTTTTTCAATCACTAAAAAAAATCATAGACTAAAACAAATCTTTTATTGTGAAATGAATTTGGAAAAATCGCCCACACTGAGGTATAGCAGGAAATTTGCTAAATATGGCAAAAGAAGCGCCAAAGGAGTTTATATTACTGTTCCCTCAATAGGCTGCACACACATTGCAAATTGTATACATTTTAGCTTCCTTCAATAAATGCACATTACAATTTCACATTGAATCAGATTAACATGAAAATATTTCAGTGTTTTGAAGGGGTGAGAACAAACTGTATTTTCTTACTTTCCTTGATTTTTAAAACAGAAGTGTGTGGTCAGTGGATTTAGGCCTCATGTACACTACAGCGCCTAAACTTGAGTTTAGGAGCTTTTGGCGTTTTTTTGCCAAAGCTCTTAAACCCAACTCCATAAAAGACTATGGGCCAGATTCAGAAAGAGATACGACGGCGTATCTCCTGATACGTCGTCGTATCTCTGAGTCCGGCCGTCGTATCTATGCGCCTGATTCATAGAATCAGGTTACGCATAGATATCCCTAAGATCCGACAGGTGTAAGTGACTTACACCGTCGGATCTTAGGCTGCAATCTCACGCTGGCCGCTTGGTGGCTCTTCCGTTTGTTTACGCGAGGAATATGCAAAGGAGGAGTTACGCCGATTCAGAAACGAACGACCGCCCGGCGCTTTTTTTTTTTAGCAAGAATTGGCATATTTGATACACCCCAGCCTACAGACATCTTGAATTACATTACAACAGACAACAACACCTAAATTGAACACACAATTCACTTCAAAATAAATTCTGATGGCAATCTTTTGAAACATGGTACATGTTCCACCCATATTTAGGGTGGATCATGTAAATGTTTTAGCAAAAATGTATACATAATTCATAACCTCTGTTATGACTAAATTAGGTTAATAATGATTAATTCCACTATATATATAAGACTCCTGCCATGATTTTAAGACTAAACAATTCCATCTTATGAAGGGCAGAAGGCCCATGAAGTACATTACTTCTTCTTAGGATGGCATATTTTAAGGGTAAGTCACTAGTGGTCTTGTTCAAAAGGTCATTTAATGCTGTACATTAAAAAATAGGTTATTAGGAGGCAGGTGGGCGGAGCCTAGTGGGTCGGTCATGCCTGACTAGAGCTCCGCACCGTGACTGGAAAAGACCCGCAAATAACGGAGGAACGGAGCGGGTGAGAGCCGGGAAAACCGCAGGAAAGGCTAACTGAAGGGTGAGAGAACATTTTGACACCAAAATGGTGTTAAACGGCACAAAAGGCAGAGGGAAAGCACATAGCAGCAGCGGCGCTCAGCATCCTAAGAGCACTGCTCTGAAAAAGGCCCCAGTCTCCTCAGATGCCCTCACCTCAGGAAAATCTAAATCCACCTCAGCTAAAGCATCTAAACAGATGGCTTCCCTGAGGAGCACCGCCACAGACAGTGAGGAGGAGGATGTAGCGCAGTATGGTACCTCACAAATAACTCAAGGGACAGCGGTCCCTAACAGCATAATGAGACAATTTGAGAAAATGCTTCACAAGGCACTGCAGAATACCTCAGATCAGATTACAACTAAGCTCACTAAAGAAATCAGAGAGCTTGGTAATCGCACGGATGCTCTTGAGTCTAAAGTGGACGAAATAGAAATTTTTACTCAGGACTGCATATCTGAAATTGAAAATCTTAAGGAGGAGAACTTAACACTGCAGAGTAAGTTGGAGGAATTTGAGAACCGCGCCAGGAGGTCTAATTTAAGATTTAGAGGTATACCTGAATCCATCATTGATCTGAATGGCACAATGTTAGCGCTGTGCCAGGAAATATTGCCTGGGATACCAGCTGACAGGCTGGAAATGGACAGAGTCCACCGCGCTTTAACTCAGAGGAAAGCTGATGGTCCCCCGAGGGACATCATAGCTAAATTTCACTTCTATAAGACTAAAGAGCTAATCCTTCAGAACACCAGGGAGAAAAACCAGCTCTCTTTTCAGGGACACGACTACCAATTCTTTGCGGACATATCGCAACTCACAATCAATAAGAGAAGAGCAATGAGACCCCTATTACAGGAATTGCAGCAACGCCACATTAGGTACCAATGGGGCTTCCCCTTCTCCCTGCGCTTTACTTATCAAGGCACGAAAATTGTGTGCAGGACCCCAGAACAGCTTCACCAAGCACTGATTGACTTTAAAATAATAGAGACCCCACCGACAACGACAGCTGCACGAAGAAGATCGGCATCTAACTCCCCACGCGATAGCTCACCGCAACAAAACCAGGGCAACGGTATTCAACAGCTTCATAAGCGTGGCAGATTCGTGGAACAACAGCAGGATCAAGAAGACACGATGGACTGATACCTAAGAGCTTATGCATTTACTTACCTCATGGCACACCGACTTGAATCCTTTCTGCAGATGTACCATTTGAATAGAGCAGCAGCTCTGGACTCTGTCATTTAAATGTATTTACTTTCTCTCTCTTTCTTTCTCTCTTCTCTTTCCACATATCACATATATGCCATAAGATCTAAGGCCATACATGTCGCCATCAAAAGCAATAGATGCTCCTAATCCCTTCAATGTAGGTCTATCTCACTGCTTCTCCCCTTCAGAGGGCTAGTAAGCATAGTATACAGATTGAATCCCACCTTACATATCTCTTTTCTCACTTTCCTCTTACTTTATCTAATTTTCTATATCAACTATCATCCAGTCCACTATTACCATTAGTCAACTACCCTCTGTGTTGCCTGGGATCAGACAGTCCCACGATAACCCTTAATATTAAGCAGAATGGAGGGATCCCCATAGCGTTTAATGCCCACAAGGAAGAATGTCACAGCATCCACTCCCCCTCCTTCCTAAAAGCTGGACATCTTCCCCTGACAGGTTATCTCACCTAGCTAACTACTTGTATATATTTATAGTTCTTTATACATAGTATCCTCTCGGGATACTTGCAAAAATGTTTTAGGCAGCGGGTCTCCAGGGCACGGAACCCACTTGCGCCACCATTGGTTCCCCTCTGGTCTCCGCAACCACCTGCGAGGATCAGACGTGGACCCCCTTTTCCCCTGATCGGGTTCTCCCTCCCCGATCACGGGCCAGATTTGTATGCACGTTGTTTGTTGATTTGTGCATTGTTTTGTTCATTTATAACGTTTTGTCTTTTTCTTTGAAGGCTATCGTTCTCAGTTACCCCCCCCTTCCTCCCCCTCCCCAGTCTGCGGGGCTCAGTTCGGGATGTCGATGCGCAGGACACCAAGGTAAGAAGCACATGATGGTTAGGCTACCATGGCTCCCCTAAATGTATTAACCTTGAACGTGCAGGGCTTAAACATACTGCAGAAACGAGTTAAAGCTTTCAGATACTTCCAAACCAAGAAAGCGCACATTTTATGTTTACAGGAGACACATTTCACCCCTAATACGACCCCTAAGTTCTTCCACGCCTCCTACCCACAGGTTTACACTGCATCAGCCCAATCCAAAAAAAGAGGTACCCTTATAGCATTTCACAGATCTACGCCATTCACTATTAAATCAGAAATCATAGACCCCGAGGGCCGATATCTCATCCTAACTGGTCATTTATTGGACAACGCAATAACAGTAGTCTCATACTATGCACCTAATTTAAATCCCCTACCATTTATGTCGCATCTCCTGCAAGTAGTAAACGCACATAAATTTGGGTCCATCTTCATCTGTGGAGACTCTAATCAAGTTCTCCTCCCTTTTCTTGACAAAACGCCCTTTTCCCCGTCCCACCAGAATAAATGGAACCTTTCCAGCCTACTGGCAAAATATAATTTAGCGGATTCATGGAGGGAAACAAACCCCACCAAACGTGGTTATACCTATTACTCGAACCCCCATAAATCGTCTAGCCGCATAGACCATATATTTCTGTCGATTGGCATGCTGCCAGAAGTCCTGGACTCAAGCATCATTCCAATTCCGTGGTCCGACCATAATGCAGTCCTCACTGTCCTATCCTCTATGATCCCCAAAAAACAAGACCCGACATGGTATTTACCTGACATTATTCTTAAACATCCCTCCTATAGGACAATAATAGAACAAGATTTAGACGAGTATATAACACTTAATACATCACCCGATGTCTCCTCGCTTACGCTCTGGGAGGCACACAAACCAGTGCTACGGGGGAAAATACAAAGGCAAATGGGGATCCTTAAAAGGGAGCGGAAACAATTATTCCACAAATTAGAGAAAGAACATGAGACAGCCTTCATGGCCTTCCAACACACTCACACACCCGTGACAAAAGCCCGGCTGGACAAAGCACGAACGGAATTAGACCTATTTCTTACGGACACGGCTGATAAGATGATACTTAGGCGCAAACACTCTTTCTATAATAAAGCCAATAAATCAGGCACTCTTCTTGCGAGATCGCTCAATTCCATCAATAAAAACTATAAACCGATACATCTTAAAACAACAAATGGCAACTTCTCTAGTAACCCAGTCAAAATTGTGCAAAAATTTAGCACACATCTTAAAAAACTGTACACAGAATCAAACTCTTTTAGCGAAAGGGAAGCGGATGCCTTTTTTACCAATTTGCAATTGCCTCGACTAAATGAATCACACAAAAATTTGTTGGATGCACCAATCACGCAAGAAGATGTCATGTGCGCCATTAAAGAGCTAAAATTAAATAAACGTCCGGGCCCGGATGGATTCACCGCGAGATACTATAGAACGTTTAGTAATCAACTTTCCCCAATGATGGTGGTGGCCTTCAATGATTTATTGAGCCAGAAATCCTTTAGGCAGGAGTCCCTCACAGCCACTATCTGCATGATACCCAAGACACACTCTGACTCAACCCTATGTGACAACTACCGTATCGGAAATGTTTGATATCCAAAGGGGGACCAGACAGGGTTGCCCGTTATCCCCGTTACTGTTTGCCCTTCTGATTGAGCCCCTAGCCCAAAAGATAAGACTTGACCCCAAGGTTCTTGGTATTGAATTAGGGGGAGTAAAGCATAAGTTATGCCTTTACGCTGATGATATTTTGTTGTTTCTTTCCTCTCCTCAAGTCTCGGGGCCCAACTTACTCCCAATCCTACATCAATTCGCGTCAATCTCTGGTTTGGCAATAAATCCCAAAAAATGCCTAGCACTCAACATCTCCCTTTCTCATACAGAACTATCGGCCGCCAAAGTGGGCCTCCCATTCGAATGGCCAGTCAAAAGCATCCCGTACCTGGGAGTACACTTGACCGCTGACGTCTCAAATCTTTATAGCTGTAATTATCCAGCTCTCCTGAAGCAGCTGACAAACTTAATGAAATCCTGGACACAACTCCCTCTTTCTTGGTTTGGAAGAGTCTCAGCCATAAAAATGACCATTTTACCCAAACTCCTGTACCTCTTTAGAGTGCTTCCTATACCAGTACCTGCACATTTCCTGCGGATTGTCCAAAGACGAGTTTCCTCCTTTGTCTGGGGGCCCTCCAAACCTAGGATCAAACCACAAATCTTACACCTCCCAAAGACAGCCGGGGGGCTTGGTTTCCCCAATTTTGCAAAATACTATCAAGCCGCGCAATTAGCTATTCTGACTAAATATCACGCCAAGCAAGAAGCACCGATCTGGGTGTCAATTGAAGCAATAGAAAGTGATCCCATCTCAACCTCGAATTTGTTATGGGTCACCCCAAAACAACGGAAACACATAAATAATCCCATCACAAAACACACATTATCCCTATGGGACAAAGTAAAAAATAAACATCTCCTGATGTCCCCTTTAACCCCCCTGCTGTCTTTCATCAAAAACCCTGCTTTTTACCCAGCCTGGGTCTCCCCTAAATCCTTTACAGAATGGGTGGATCGAGATTGTACACAGAAATATAGGTTCTTCGACTCAACAACAATAATCCCCTTCCCATCCTTGAACAAATTGTATGGAATACCCCCCAAGGAAATCTTTCGATATCTACAGATAAAGAATTTCTTCCAACCCACAGCATGTACGACAATAGTCAACAACCGACTATCTGCTTTTGAAACCATATGCAATAATGACCCGCACGCTAGAAAAGTTATATCCACATTGTACCTCCTTCTGCTCTCGAACTCTAGCAATAACAAAATACCATATGTCCATAAATGGGAAGAAGATTTGGGAGAGGAGCTGAGTTCGGAGGAATGGGGTCAAATATGGAACAATACCAAAACAATGTCGATTAACGTTCTAGCGGCAGAAACAAACTTTAAGGTACTTTCCAGGTGGTACTTGGTCCCTTCTAGGGTAGCCAAATTCTCGAGTAACTACTCAGAATTATGCTTCAGAGATTGCGCAAATAGGGGGACTTACTTTCATACCTGGTGGTTGTGCCCGATAGTACAGAAATTCTGGTCAGAGATATTTAAAATAATTAATGTACTCACGAATAAAATGATCCCCATGGACCCAAAAACGGCCTTACTTAACCTAAAACCGGTTAATGTCCCGCACGTTCACTTTACTTTGACAAACCAGCTTCTAACGGCAGCTAAACAGACTATAGCGAAAGCCTGGAAATCTCCAAACTTACACTTGAATGAAGTTATTAACAGAATGAACGTTGCTATGGTATATGCCAAGATGTCTGCTATTGAAGCTGACACAATCACCAGATTTGAAAGCGTATGGAAGCCCTGGCTGGATTATGTAACACAAAACACATTTAATGGAGAAGTACTCAAGCCATGGTAGCCCAGTCATCTAGTTGGTGTCCGGCTCATTGATATGCACAAGGTTGGTAGACTCCTGTTCTGACCCTGCAGACCCCTCTTTCCCTCCCTCCTCCCCCCCCCTTTTTTTTCTTTTTCTTTTTTTTTTTTTTCTCTTCCTTTTTACTTCCTTTTTCCATTTCCCTCACATCTTCTTCTACTCACCCAAGACCGATTTTCTTTCTTTTTTTTCCTTAAGCACCCATCTTTACCATACTAATTAGATGTATAAGGATAGTCATGAAGTAACTTAGTAAATTTGTAGTCACGCGCTACTCAGGAAGCCTTAGAAGAAGCAAAGTATGCTATAGATCCTAGGGCCAGTAGCACTTAGCCACAATTCCTGGACTGTTATTAGTTTTTAGTATAGACAGGTTTAACACCTCTATGCTCCTGATTATCATTTTGTTTAATTCTTATGCCATAAGTGGAGGGAAAGGCTAATTATAGGGCCACCTCTATCGAATTTACTAACGTTATTATTTGTACACAGGCTAGATACGGAAATACTTTCTGTTCAATACCATTTAATTTTATTATTACTGTTCCCAAATGTACACTTGTCTTTAATACTGTTCAATAAAGATATATTGACAAGGAAAAAATAGGTTATTAGATCGTGGCATGTGATAAACTTGAAATATAAATGCATTTGTAAAACAGTATCTGAGGGAGTGGCAGCTACACAATCATAAACATTTTGATATCACCTTGGCCACTCCACAGGCCTACTGAGAAGTCAGGCAATTTCTATCAACACCCCCTCAAACACAGAAAGAAGTGGCTGCAACAGCAATCTGGAGGTTGCATTTACCATCCTAAAACAGAACATCTATCAGGAGTCTTATTTCTTGAGAGCCCAAAGGCACTGAATCTGCCTTTGCCAGAACCCAAGGAACTCTATTTTGTGAAATACATTTTCAGTAAATATTTTGTTTGCACTGTCTTTTTATTTTTTTAAACAATATTTTAAAATCTTTATAAAGAGATACTGTAAGGCTAATCTCTAGATCAGGGGTCTCAAACTCAAATTACCTGAGGGCCACAAGACAAGTTTTCATATGCCATGGGGGGCCGCATGCAAACTTTCAAACTTCAAAAACAACAGTACTGGTGTCAGCGAACACATTATTAACCCCCAGCACTGGTGTCAGCGAGCGCATTATTACCACCAGCACTGGTGTAAGTCAGGGTTTGACAAATGTGCTTGGAATCTAGGAGCCAGCTAAAAAAGTTAGGAGCCAGAAACCCCCCCCCCCGTCCCGACGAGCTTGCGCACAGAAGCGAACACATACGTGAGCAGCGCCCGCATATGTAAACGGTGTTCAAACCACACAAGTGTGGTATCGCCGCGATTGGTAGAGCGAGAGCAATAATTTTAGCACTAGACCTCCTCTGTAACTTAAAACATGCAACCTGTAGATTTTTTTAAACGTCGCCTATGAAGATTTTAAAGGGTAAAAAAGTTTGTCGGCATTCCACAAGCGGACGCAATTTTGAAGCTTGACATGTTGGGTATGAATTTACTCGGCGTAACATTATCTTTCATAATATTAAAAAAAATGGGGATAACTTTACTGTTGTCTTATTTTTTAATTAAAAAAAAGTGTAACTTTTTCCCAAAAAAGTGCGCTTGTAAGACCGCTGCGCAAATACGGCGTAACAGAAAGTATTGCAACGATCGCCATTTTATTCTCTAGGGCGTTAGGATAAAAAATATATATAATGTTTGGGGGTTTCTAATTACAGGGAAGAAGATGGCAGTGAAAATAGTGTAAAATGACATTAGAATTGCTGTTTAACTTGTAATGCTTAACTTGTAATACCAACGGCCACCACCAGATGGCGCCAGCTCACATCTGGTGGTAATAGCTTGTAATACCAACGGCTCACCACCAGATGGCGCCAGTAAAAAAAAAAAAGATTTTTTTTTTCCCTCTTTGCTCCCCCCACTTCCACCCTGCCTAGGGGCCATTTATAACTGGTCCGCGGGCCGCAAATGGCCCGCGGGCCGGTACTTTGAGACCACTGCTCTAGATGCTCTAACTTATATAACTAAAATAATCCCTGCTCTTTGAAGAATTGCTACTATATTGAAGATTGCTGAAATATCCCTATCAGGTGTGACAGTGAGTATTACAGACATTAAGCCCTGGAAGGTTTTACCCCCTTAACCCACCCTGTTTGTGATATGGCACTTTAAAACTTTAACTGACGTTCATGTGATGCTGTACCCAAATAAAGTTGATGTCCTTTCCCCCCCCCCACAAATAGAGCTTTCTTTTGGTGGTATTTGATCACCTCAGATTTTATTTTTTGCACTATAAACAAAAAAAGAGTGTCAATGTTTACATAGGCAGACCATCGTCCTGCCTCTCATACGAATGATCGGGGGGTCCCGGCGGTCCCGCTTTGTCCAAACAAAGTACAGTCAGAAGTTTTGCAGTCTATTAGTGGCATGTATATTTGAAAAAAGCAGTCACTTAAAGTGGTTGTAAAACTTCCTTTTTTATTTATTTTTTAATTAACAAACATATCGGGCCAGATCCACAAAAACCTGGCGTAACTTAAAAAATCCCATTTAAGTTACACTGCCTTAAAGTTTCTACCTAAGTGCCTGATCCACAAAGCACTTATCTAGAAATTTCAGGCTGTGTAACTAAAATTCCGCCGGCGCAAGGCGTTCCTATTCAAATGGGTCGAGTCCCATTTAAATGAGGCGCGCTCCCGCGCCGGCCGTAGTGCGCATGCGCGAAGTTACATTACGCCGAGTTTTGAGGATCGCGACGGCTTAAAAAAGTTGCGTCGAAAAAAAAAAAAAAAAAAATGACAGCGTCGCTTGGCATGCATTCCTGAGAGGGAGAACTCCATGCCAATTTTCAAAGAAAAAACCGGCATGGGTTCACCCCCCAGGAGCATACCAGGCCCTTAGGTCTGGTATGGGTTGTAAGGGGACCCCCCCTACGCCGAAAAATCGACGTAGGGGGTCCCCCTACAATCCATACCAGACCCGTATCCAAAGCACGCTACCCGGACGGTCAGGAAGGGAGTGGGGACGAGCGAGCGCCCCCCCCCCCTCCTGAGCCGTGCCAGGCCGCATGCCCTCAACATGGGGGGGTTGGGTGCTCTGGGGCAGGGGGGCGCACTGCGGGCCCCCCCACCTCAGAGCAC
This sequence comes from Rana temporaria, assembly GCF_905171775.1. Lineage (NCBI taxonomy): Eukaryota > Metazoa > Chordata > Amphibia > Anura > Ranidae > Rana > Rana temporaria. The sequence continues at coordinate 238,007,894 of NC_053490.1, read as the reverse complement.
CCTGTCCCCATGTTGATGAGGACAGGACCTCTTCCCGACAACCCTTGCCATTGGTTGTCGGGGTCTGCGGGCGGGGGCTTATCGGAATCTGGGAGTCCCCTTTAATAAGGGGGTCCCCAGATACCGGCCCCCCACCCTAAGTGAATGGATATGGGGTACATCGTACCCCTATCCATTCACCTGTAGACAAAAAGTAAAAGTTATTAAACACACAACACAAGGCTTTTTAAAATAATTTATTATTCTGGTCCGGAGGCCCCCCCTGTCTTCGTTATTAGCTCAATTACCAGGGGGGGCTTCTTCTTCCACTCTCCGGGGGTCTTCTCCGCTCTCCGGGGGGGGTTTCTTCTTCCGCTCTCCAGGGGGGGCTTCTCCGGACTCCGGGGGGCTTCTTCCATCTTCTCCCCTCTTCCGCTGTTGACTCGGCGAACCCCGGTTCTTCTGCAGCTCTCCGGTGCCTTCTTCTTCAGCGCTGGCTGCCTGCTATCTTTGTGTGTTAGCTCAATTTCTAACAGGCAGCCAGCGCGGTCTTCTGTGACGTCAGGGTCTTCTCTTCTGTTCTTCTCCCCTCTTCCGATGTTGCCTCGTCGCCTGTTGTCGCTGTAATGATGGAAGCGCGCCTTGCATCCCATTTATATAGGCATCACCGTCCCATCATGCTCCGGCAGGTACCCACGTGGTGGGTGCCTACCCACGTGCACCCACCACGTGGGTACCTGCCGGAGCACGGCTCAGGAGGGGGGGGGAACCCATGCCGGTTTTGTTTTTACAAATTGCCGTGGAGTTCTCCCTCGGGAATGCATACCAAATGCCGTCGCTGGAATGGGCTTTTACAAGGTGTGACTAGTTTACACTTTGTAGAACCAGCCCTAATTTTACACTTGCAAAATAACACTTACGGCGAAAAAACAAAGCTGGAAAGCTTTGTGGATCGCCTTAAGTGCTAATTTGCATACTAGAAACGGCATTTCGACTCGAAATGCCCCCAGCGGCGGATGCGGTACTGCATCCTAAGATTCGGCAGTGTAATTCAATTACACATGCCGGATCTTCTGCCTAACTTTGGAAAAAGCCTTTTGAGGATTGTTTCCAAAGTTACACACAGACTGAACAGCAGTTAAGTCGGCGTATCTCTTTTGTGGATCTGGCCCATCATACTTATCTCTACTGCGCAGCTCGTTTTGCACAGAGTTGCCCTGTTCCGCGACTTATCGGGTCCCCCCCAGCGTCTCCTCCACTGGGTGAAGTTCCAGGGCTCAGGTGAGTAAAACGGGGGGCTGGTGATTGCCAGAAGTTTTTTCACCTTAATGCATAGGATGCATTAAGGTGAAAAAACACGAGGGTTTACAACCCCTTTAAACCTCTTCATCAGCTAGCAGTGAATTATGAGTAGTTGGTAGGATAGGAGGCTTGTCTTTGTGAACAGCTGCAGGCATCTTTGCTGTGGTATTATCAAGTGTCCCTGTGAAAGCACAAAAATTTTCATATAAAGTGAAAGAAATAAAATATAAACCTTCATGTTTTGCCTCCTAGCAACTGAAATCAAATCATGGTCCGAGCAGTGTTGTGAAATAAGCAAAATTTTCCTTTTCCTCTGGTTACCTGTCAAATTACTTATGTGATAAAAAAGAAAACAGTCATACAAATGTGATTTACTTCTGTTTCCTCCAGTCATAAACATTTATATCTAAAGTGTAACAAGGAGTTTAAAATCCAACTATATTTTATTGATGTATGATGAAACCTGCAACAGATGTACACTGTGTTATTTCTCTATCTGTCTTTTAGCTGCGGAGGTTACGGAAGTATTTGTCAGACTACATAGAAAATAATTTCTGTATCTCAGACTGACTTAAACAAAATAGTTTTGGATCTGAATATAATACAGTAGTATGGTAAAGGTGCTAAATATATTTGGCTCTTCTAAATGAACAGTAGTAGTCACAGTTACAGTTACTGTGTGAAGTACTTACATAGGGATGTGATTTGGTGAATTTTAAATTGCTGGTGACCCATTTCAGCAAATTAAGCGCTTTAAATGGAATGGAAATGAACAAGCAGGCCTTCTAGTTTAAGTTTTGCAAAGAATAGGTATTTCTGACTTTTTTGAGGGCAAACTATTGGTACTGAATTTGCTGTATGGTTCTTTTTCTGTGTACTACAAATGGTCTCAAGCCTGGTGCAACTCATTCCAGGATGCATGACAGCTATCTGTACATCTACCGGTATGTGCATCTATGGAATATAAAACTTAAAGAATTGACCACTCTTGATGAGAATTATATGACATATACAATATTTGATTAATAAGATATAGTCTCAAGTAGCCTTGGGAAGAACCTTGACTACAATATAAAAGGAGATTAAAAAAAAGAACACCCAGTTGATGACAAAGACGGACAAGCCGACCTATGCTCGAGCCTGGGAGGAAGACACCGGCGGCTCGTGGGACCCTGCAGTGTGGTTCGGTGCTTCTACTAGAGCATATAAAGGTATACTCAATGTCTCCCTCATCGAGGCTAGCCTTAAAGTACTGTTAAGATGGGGCTATGTTCCTTCCAGGCTGGCAAAAATTTACCCAGGAACCCCGCCAGTCTGCTTTAGAGGCTGTGAACTTGAAGGCACCATGCTGCACGTTTGGTGGACCTGTCCTCACATAAGACCGTTTTGGCGGAAGGTATTCCATACTATTAGTTCGGTGATAGGGATAACGATAGCCCCTCATCCTAATGTAGCACTACTTAACCATCGTATCTGGAACTTATCCAAACACTCACAGGCACTGGCGTTCTTCTTACTGCTAAGTGCTAAATTGACCATCGCCAGAGCCTGGAAGAAACCTACCATCTCCTTTCAAGGGTTCAGGAGGAAAGTCTCCTGGATCATGGTACAGGAACAAATAGTAGCTAAATTCAATGATAGAACAGAGAAATTCAATATCATTTGGGAACCCTGGGCCACTTACAGTAATATCTCTCTCATACCTGGGATACAATTGGGAGATTTGACTGTTGGTTCGCCACATGGATAGCCTGTGTCGATACTTCTCTTCTAACCTCTCATATCTTCTCCTTTTCTTTCTCTCCTTTCCGTCGCCTCTCTTGGCATACCTGAGGTGACCCTCTGTCACAGAGGATTTTCGGTGCATTTCCTTACACATGTTTGATGAGAAGGATCATCAGGAGGGGAGGATGCCCCTCTTTGCATGGGCTTGGGTGTGGATCTGGCGGCCATGGGGGGGGGGGTAAAGGTGGCCCCGTTTCTTGGGATGCAGCTTGTTCCCTTTGGGGCTCCCGGGGGATTGGGGGTACCTGGGCTTCTCCCATTGTGGTAAGGCATACTTTCGCATGGCATGGTTGCTGGTTGCGTACCTGGGTCCAGGTAATGGGGACACACTGGTCGACTTAATGCTCTATGTTAAAGATTGCTGTTGTGTAAGGTTTACATGATCTAGGCTTCGGTGCCGGGCTGTAACGTTTGTTTTCTTTTATCTTCAAGCACCTTGTCTTTTGTCTATTTCATTGCTGTTCTTATTTTAAAATCTTAATAAAACTTTTGAACTTAAAAAAAAAAAGAACACAACAAGGCCTAATTTGGCCCACAGACCCCCAAAGCATATATATTCCACAAATTATTTATTATTGAATACATCTAAAAATGTATAGAGGGCATAGTGGAATCATCATAATAACCAGGGCTGGCCCAAGGCATTGTGCTGCCTGGGTCCAGGAATGAAAGGCTGTGCCCCACCCCAAAAAAGTCACACCCACCAAAAGGCCCCCACATACATTATTTTATATCATGATAATTAAAACTAAAATGTAATTTATCCGGAAGTCAGATTTACACGCAACAGCACCTGGTCTATATGCAAAATTATATCACATACCATTATGTTCAATTCCAAGTGGCGTGCTAGGGCAATATAGGGGAAGGCTAGAGTAGTATATAGACAGGTTTATATTCACTGTGGCTTAAAGGGGTGTGGTTAAATAGATTCTGAGATGACTTTCATAGTTCAGAATGTGGTAATGGTAAATAGGGAGTACCTGGGTCCTTGCCCTTCTGAGTTGAGTGCATACGTATTTCTTTGGTAAGAGAGACCCCCCAGCCCAGGTGTATAGAGTGGCAGTGGGAGTACCTGGGTCTTGACCAGCACTCCCACTGCCACTCTATACACCTGGGCTAGCTGGGGGGGCAACAGTTGTATGTGTGTGCCACTCCAATCAGTAAGTCCACCAGGTACTCACGAGCTCCACAGTTGCCACCACGTCAGTACAGGCTGGAGAAGCTTCCAATCTAGTCCTCACGTCGACACCCGGTTTTCTACTTCACAGGTCCACCCTTGCAATTGATAGAGTGCACCAATGCCGGGACAAGGTCATCCACTGCCTAGGGCAAACATGGCAAACTCCTCACCCCCATATATCCCCTTCTAGCACACACACCCCTCTCAGCACAAATCCTCACTCCTCATATCCCCTGTACCCCCAAAACCCCTCCATTCACAAATTCTCTTACCCCCAAATCCCCTATCTCAGCAAAAAATCCCCCTTTCCGCACAGACCACACTCCATCTCCCCCTACCAGAAAATATTCCCCTATCAGCACAAATCCTCACCCTCCTTTAACCCCTTCAAGTACAAATCCCACTTCTCATCACAACTCCCCCTCAGAAAAAAAAACTTTCCTCCACCTTCCCATTTCCCAGCACACATCCTCCCCATATCCTTCTCTAAATTATGTAAAAATGAATCCTCCCTCTCTGCAAAAATCTTCCCCATCTCCCTCTCCCAGCATACATTCTCCCTCTTAGCAAAAATCTTTCCCCATCTCTCCCTCCCAGCATAAATCCCCCCTCTCAGCACAAATCCTCCCCATCCCCCCTCTCAGCATAAATCCCCTCTTTTAGCACAAATCCTCCCCATATTCCCCTCTCAGCATAAATCCCCCCTCTCAGCACAAAACCTCCCCATCTACCCCTCCCAACATAAATTCACCCTCTCAGCACACATCCTCCCCCATATCGCCTTCTCAGCATATGTTCCCCCCTCTCAGCACAAATCTTTGCCCATCTCCCCCTCACAGCATAAATTGTTCCCCATCTCCCTCTCCCAGCATATGTGCCACCTCTCAGCACAAATCTTCCCCATCTCCCCCTCTCAGCACAAACCCTCACCCATCCCCCCTCCCAGCATAAGCAAGCTCCTCCTCCCAGCATAAACCCTCTGTATATCCTTCCTTACACAAATTCTCATACCCCCAATCCCCCCTCCCACAACAAATCCTCACTGCCATATACCCCCTTACAGCAAACGCCCCTCAGCACAAACCCATGCCTCCTTCTCCCCCCTCCCGGTACAAATCATCCTTTGGCTCCATCTCCTGTTCTGTAAGAGCAGCCTGCTATGCATATCTCAGCCCCCCCTCCAGAGGGCACTACAAGTCCCAGCAGAGGTGGCTGCCACCAGTCCTACAGACACAGCATGAGGAGACTGCAGCCTTCCACTCCCATACCCCTGCTCCCAGGCTGTCATACATCACGCCCCTCCCCACTCTCCCCTTACAATAGTGTCCTCCTGGTGGACCACCTCTGGAGTCTGGGTGGCATGTCTCACTGCAAGGTGGGGCAGCGGGAGGGATTTCCTTATGTCGGAAGACATGTCCTGAGCCCTGGTGCAGCACACAAAGCTGCAGATCATTCTGCCACTGGCCACACCTTCAGTGGCTGTGGGTGGTGTCTGAATCTATAGACTAGGCATCGACAAATGCGGCGGCTGGCACCGCCTGTGTACACATTGCATTTTTGTTAGAGTGGGCAGAGTGTGACAGGGCACAGTTGGCCCCCTTGGCCTCGGGGCTCGGGTGCACTGCACACCCTGCACACATGGATGATGCGCCCCTGAAGCTAGGGTAGTATATGGACAGGATAGGATAGTATAGGGGCATGCTAGGGTAGTATAGGGGCAGGCTAGGCTAGTATATGGGCAGGCTAGGGCAGTGCTGGAGAGGGATGGGATCAGTGGCAGTGCTTGGGAAGGATAGGATCAGTGGCAGTGCTGGGGAGGGTTACAATCAGTGGCAGTGCTGGGGAGGGATAGGATCTGTGGCAGTGCTGGGGAGGGTTACAATCAGTGGCAGTGCTGGGGAAGCATAGGATCAGTGGCAGTGCTGGGGAGGGATGGGATCAGTGGCAGTGCTGGGGAGAGATGGGATCAGTAGCAGTGCTGGGAGGGATAGGATCAGTGGCGGTGCTGGAGGGGCAGTGTCAGTGCTGGGGAGGGATAGGATCAGTGGCAGTGCTGAGGGGGGGGTCAGTGGCAGTGCGGGGTGGATAGGATCACAGGAGTGGTACTCACTTTATCTCCAGCTCCGTGGTGTCTGCGGCAGCAGTGACACCTATGCTAAGTTCGGGAGACTGTGAACTGAATAGGCAAAGAAGCTGAGTGGGCAGCCATGAACTCCAGGGACAGCTCAGGTGCCATAGCTGCTTTGTGCCCCATATGCAACCCAAATGCTCAGCTGCCATTATCTGGGATGCACCATCTGCCCTCCTGAACTGGGGTGGAGACACAGAGCTTCATGCGGCTGGAAGTCACCTTTCCTTCTCAGGCTGTCCCTAACCTGCACAGCCGGCCAATGAAGAGGGGGCACTCTGTGCTCTCTAGGCCAGCGCTTACCTTGCTGGGAAAAAAATCTTGGGCGTCAATTTGCCACCCCTCAAAGTTCCGCCTTGGTCCATTGGTAGGGCCAGCCCTAATAATTACACAAGTTAGCAAGCCAAAGGCAAAATGAAAGTGCTTTTTACTGCTTGCCTTTTGTCCTCTTCAGGCTTGTTTACTTGCCCTACAGATTTTATGCTCAGATTTCTTCTAAGCTTCCATGTAACATGCTCCTAAATCAAATTTTGATATTTGAGGCACAGCTTTGTGTTGCGTTATTTACAAAGACCTTTCTTGATACATACTGTACATGACAACTACTCATACTTCACATGGCTGCTTGTGACTATTTGGATTAAATGTTTTGTTGAGCTTAGAGATTTGCATGGCTAAATAACCTATATGATGGTTTTATATCCAAACTCTTGAACTCTTAAATTAGATGTGTTTTTTTACCTTTTGACCTTCTGGTTCACTACTATTTCTTGAGAGACCAAACTATGTGCATATGGGTACTATAGGCTGCCTGTTTATGTGGCAGAAGCCATAACTGGAGTTTTAATATTTAACCACTTAAGGACTTTGCCCATTTTTAAGAATCGGTGTTTACATGTTAAAAACATTTTTTTTATAGAAAATTACTTGGAACCCCCAATCATTATACATGTTTTTTCTAACACCCTAGAGAATAAAATGGCGGTCATTTCAATACTTTTTGTCACACCGTATTTGTGCAGCGGTCTTACAAGTGTGCTTTTTTTGGGAAACATTAACTTTTTTGAATAAAAAAATAAGACAATAGTAAAGTTAGCCCAATTTTTTTATATTGTGAAAGATAATGTTATGCCGAGTAAATCGATACCCAACATGTCACGCTTTAAAATTGTGCCCGCTCGTGGAATGGCGTCAAACTTTTACCCTTAAAAATCTGCATAGGCGACATTTAAAAAATTCTACAGGTTGCATGTTTTGAGTTACAGAGAAGGTCTAGGCCTATATTTATTACTCTCGCTCTAGCGATCGTGGCGATACCTCACATGTGTGGTTTTAACACCGTTTTCATATGTGGGTGGGACTTATGTATGCGTTCGCTTCTTTTACTAGTTTTTATTTATTTTTATACAGTTGAAAAAGCATGACAGGTCCTCTTAAATGTCAAAAAGACCTCATATCTCATATTTGGGCTAAAATGCAATTAAAAAAAAAAAAAAAAATTGTCATTTGGAAAAAATGACAAAAATAAATTGTCTCTTTAAGACGTATGGGCGAAAGTGACGTTTTGACACCGCTTCCGCCCTGCTATGTTATTGAGATTGGTGGGGGCCATCTTGCCCTCACTCGTATCCCGCCGATAATGGTGATCTTGTGGTGAATCCCCCGCGCAGACCACCATTATCGTTTAAAGGACCGGCGCCTGAAGAGATGGATATCTCGGTTGTGGCAGCAGCTGCTGCCGTTACCAGGATATCCCTCTTCAAAAAGAGGACGAATATCTGCGTGCACAAGTGGTTAAGGTCTTATTCATTTTATATTTTTGGTAATATAGTGGGGTTGATTTATTAAAACATGAGAGTGCAAAGTCTGGTGCAGACCTGAACAGAAACCAATCAACTTCCATTTTTTTTTCTCAAAGTTTAATTAAGCAAGCTGAAGATAGCAGCTGACTGGCTACAATTCATAGCTGTACCAGATATTGCACTCTCAAGCTTTAGTAAATCAACCCATTGTTTCTATTTTTATAGACTGGCATGGTACCCAGGGCCGGATTTCCACAAGGCCAACAAGGCCAGGCCTCTGGGCGGCACTGTGTGCAGGGGCTGTGGAGGAGACAAGTAATTTTTCAGTGGTGCGGGCCATGCAGCGGTAAGGAGAGATTAAATCTTCTCTCATTGCCCGGACTGCTGTTCCAACTTCCGCCCTTACAGGGCCGTGAAGGCTGCACGACACAGAAGAGAGAGAATGACATCATCTCTCACCACCCGCCCTCACTCTCATCTCTCACTCGAGTCTCATGTGCCTCTGTTTAAAGGTTCACCTACAGCTAGTTTCCCAGCGCGGGAGAGGAGAGGCTGACAGTGTTGTACCTGGCTGCAAGTACTCTGCAATGCTGGGGGGGCTTGATTTTACATGCAATTAGTGACAAACTGGTACTTTTTGGGTGGCAGCCAGGTAACTGTGGCAAACCCCATTCTGCTAGCAGGCAGTTTGGCAAGTGACATCCCCATCTGGTGGCAGGCAGTGTGGTAAGTGACATTCTCATCTGGTGGCAGGCAGCATGGCAAGTGACATCCCCATCTGGTGGCAGGCAGCGTGACAAGTGACATCCCCATCTGATGGCAGGCAGTGTGACAAGTGACACCCCCATCAGGTGGCAGGCAGCGTGGCAAGTGACATTCCCATCTGGTGGCAGGCAGCGTGGCAAGTGACATTCCCATCTGGTGACAAGCGACGGTGGCAGGTGACACACTCAGGGCTCCCACTCATTCTGCTTCGTGAGTTGAACTATTTAATTTTATATTACAACGTAATGATAGAAATAATGCATTTCAATCATCCTGACACCATAACAACCATGGTGCCGGAATGATTGAAGCACTAACACCAGTCGCTTATCCCCCACGCATCCCCCCCATGTGATGGTGGGGAGGGGGGCATTGAAGAACCTGGCCTTGGGGCGGCAAAGGAAGTAAATCCGGGCCTGATGGTACCACTAGATTGGTGTAAGGCCGATGTGGTGCCTATATTTAAGAAGGAATCAAAGTCTTTACCAAAAAACATCACACCGGTTAGTTTCAATTTTATAATTGGGAAGACACTGGAGAGGTTAAGGACACATAGAAGAGTTTTCTAATATTTTAAGCAATAGTCAGCATTGATTCACAAAAGACCAAAGTTGTCAAACAAATCTGGAAATAAGAAAAAACATAGACAAAGGAGTGGCTGTGTGCATAGAATACTTTGATTTTGCCAAAGCATGTGTACATTAAATTCTACAGATGTGGGAAATGCAATTTGTAAATGAACAGAAAACACTGTATTCAGAGAGAGTAGTTATTATTGATTCATACTCTGAATGGTCTAAGGTTATTAGTGGTGGGCGCCAAGGTTCAGTGTTAGGAGCCTTACTTTTTAAAATATTTATAAATGATATAGGGCTTGGGATTAAAAGTACCATATCATTGTTTGCAGATGACACCAAACTATGCAGTGGAGTGTCCTTACAGGATGTCTCCAACTTACAAGCCAACCTAAAAGCATTTCATTTTCCACAGAGTTAATTCAATGAAATAATGCAAAGTTCACTTTTTGAAACATGTTAAGCACTTAAGGACCGGCGCACACCGATGCACGTCGGCAGAATGGCACAGCTGGGCACAAGGGCGTACAGGTACGTCCCCTTTAAGATCCTAGCCGTGCGTCACGCGCGCCGGCGGCAGGCTCGCGACCCGGTCCTAAACTACGTGACCCGATCGCCGCTGGTGTCCCGCGAATGGGTCACAGAGCTGAAGAGCAGGGAGAGGTAAGTGTAAACAAACCTTTCCCCATTATTCCTAGTGGCGATGTCAGTGATCGTCTGTTCCCTGTCATAGGGAACGACGATCAGTGACGTGTCACACCAGGCCACGCCCCCCTACAGTAAGAATAACTCCCTAGGGCACACTTAACCCCTGCAGCGCCACCCTTCACTGCCAGTGTAATTTTCACAGCAATCAGTGCATTTTTATAGCACTGATCGCTGTAAAAATGACAATGGTCCCAAAAATGTGTCAAAAGTGTCCGATGTGTCCGCCATAATGTCTCATTCATGATAAAAATTGCTGATCACAGCCATTGCTAGTAAAAAAAAAATATTAATAAAAATGCCAAAAAACCATTCCCTATATTGTAGACGCTATAACTTTTGCGCAAACAGATCAATAAACGCTTTTTGTGATTTTTTTTACCAAAAATATGTAGAAGAATACGTATCAGCCTAAACTGAGGAAACAATTTTTTTTTTATATATTTTTTGGGGATATTTATTATAGCAAAAAGTAAACAAATATAGATTTTTTTTCCAAAATTGTCGCTCTATTTTTTGTTTGGGAAGCCACGTTGCACGACCGCGCAATTGTCAGTTAAAGAGACGCAGTGCCGAATCACAAAAAGTAGCCTGGTCCTTTAGCTACAAAATGGTCCGGGGCTTAAGTGGCTAAATGTTCTACCCATATTTAAGGTGGAACATCTAACATGTTACGTCTTCTTTCACCAGTCCCCCCTCACCCCCTGTGACGGCAGGTGGGGGATCTTTTTCTCGCACCCACCGTCCGCCCACACAGCCGCATCATTTATTCATAGTTTCCTGTGAATGAATGAACTACAACTATCATCAGCCACTGCGACTGACTGCTTTTTGTTCTGAATGACCTGCTAAAGCACTGATAAGTGCTCTCATTCATTAGATCATTAGATCATTCACAAGCCTTGCAGCTTTCAACAGACAGCCTGTATGAAGTTATCTGCAGAAAGCTGCAGGGCTTGTCTGCAGAAGCCTGAACATTGCACCCCTGATCCACTGATCATGGGAGCAATAATAAATGAACAGCATAAACATACATGAACCTACATCTTGCAGCAGTCATTTCAGTGTAGAGCACAAGTATACATATTTAGCCACCTTCCCTCCTGTCTTTACTCCTTGGGAGCATAATAGAATTGTGGCTACTTCCCTGTGTATGCCAAGTCCATCGCATTAAGCTATGCACCACAGGACTGCAGCTGAGGGTCAGGGGGACAAGGTGCTTTCATTAGTATACCAGTCTTCCAAATGTCCTTTCTGTAGCTTTGCCCAGCTGGATAGGCTCCCTGGTGGCTCCTATTCCCAGGTTCCACTGTCACTCACATTTTAGCAGACTCTGTCCAGGTCCCCAAGGCCATACAGGGAGTATGGTAAAATCACTACTTCAGTAACACAAACAGATAATTGTGTGTATCCTCATAAACAACATTTCTCATAGTCAGGTCCAGGGTAAATCTTGTAACACAGGTGAGCAGCTGAAAAATTCCCAGGCTGAGGACACAGAAGGGGCATCCCACTGGAATTGAAGTTATCTGACAGAAATTTGGACAGTGTTTTGTACAGTTGCTGGGGTTTTCCACAGAATCTGTATTGGGATCCTGCTTGGACACCAGTCATGACAGTGGAGGGCCCCTTGCAAGGCTGCAGTAGAATTATCATCATGGCTGCACAGTGTAGTAGAGGTGTGTGGGTAGCAAAAGTGGCTGAACAAAATAATTTATTCTTTGGTACGTAAAACAAGAAAGATATGTATTTTTTTTTTAAACAGTTTGGTTTGAGTTCTACTTTAATTTTCATTTTAATTAGCTGTGATGTGCTGTCACTTCTTGGATCAGTTACTGTGCAGCCAGACAGATCTGATCTTTGGAGTGTTCCTGGTGCTGCTCTTTCCCATAGCAGTCTTGTGCTATAGTTACATCTTGACTTCTAGTTTGCGGTAATTAAACTAAGCCTGACACTAAGCTGCCATTTGACTGCATATGGAACCTCTTTGTGAGAATTTATTCATGCAGATATTGGCAGTCAGGATCACCCGCTATTATTTTCGATCACTGATGAAATGACATCATCCTTTTAGAGAACATCCTCATAAGACAATCAATAGTGTGGAAGCCGTAGACTTGAAATGAACTTCACTCTCTGGAGGTTAGAGTTATCAAGCTAGCAGCACGGTATTCATGCAAATGCTAAAGATTAAGTGGCATTATTGTGTTGTCCATTTATCACATTTGCTGCTTAGTTATTGTTTATCAATGCAAATCCCCTAATTGTGACACAAATGCAATTGATAAATAGCCAGCAGAAATTGAATGGGATAAAGGAACACATTATTTTAGCTCTTGATCTTAATAAATACCTCTGAGGATGTTAAGCAATTCTAAGTATCTTTCATGGAATATTTAACATATTGATTGCACTGGGTTTTCCTTGTTCCACGTTAATAGAACACACCGAGTTGATTTATTAAAGGCAAACAGGTTGTTCACTTTGCATAGGAATTTGCCCCAGAGCTTAGTGAATGTGGTGAAGTTTAACTATGCAAAGAATACCCAATCATCTGCAAAAAAAAAAAAAAAACAGCATTTTTGCTTGCACACGGTTGAGTGATGGGAGTCAGTAGAGCTTTCCCTCTAATTTACCACTAGTTTACCACTACCGTAATTTTCTAAATTTTCGTACAAAGGGCAATTGCCCTTGCAAAGTGAACAGTCTATTTCCTAACTGGTGTCATAACTGGTGCGATAAACCAGTGGCCCCCCAAAACGACAGATTTTGTTATATACCTTCTTCCACATATACTGCGCTTCTCTAGAGACTTTTGTCACAGGGTCATTTAAAAAATGACAGGCAGAAGAAGAGGCAGGCCCTTCCGCAAGAGTGGTAGGGGTAGGGCAGGAGCACCAGGCCGGAGCCAAAGTTGGAAGTGGCACAATGTTTGTTCGATTACGTCAAAGGATGCACCAGACTTGGTTGAGTGGCTCACCACCAACACCACCACCCACCCTCCGCTTGAGTTACAGGAATTATTTTCCGATCCATCAGAAGACATTTCTGATGCGCAGCCATTCTTGGCATTGGATCAGGAAGAGGAGGTAGCAACAGCCGGCACTCAGCAGTCTGACGACAGTACTCAGATCAGTCCAAGGAGGTTGGTGCCCGCTGTTGCTGCCTACTCCGAGATCTCTGTTGTTAGTGATGGGGAAGGTGACGTCGATGATGATGTGTCTACAGACGTCACGTGGGTGCCCACAAGAGAGGAAGAGGAGGGGAGTTGGACCAGCAGATAGGGAGGAGAAGCAGGCCGAACTTACATTGCACATGAGGGACAAACCAGACTCCTAATGTATCAGGAGCGAGCCATCAACCATGTACGGTCACATCTGGTGCTCCCAGGACGCCGGCCCATGGCTCCGCAGTGTGGGCTTTTTTTAACGTGTCTGCTGCAAACAATAGTGTTGCCATCTGCAGACTTTGCAGTCAACGCATAAGTCACGGTAAGCCCAACACTCACCTAGGGACGACCGCCTTAAGAAGGCACCTGGCCTCCCATCACCGAGCCCAGTGGGAGCAGTGCCATCAGAACCCACAAAGCCACACTCCAGGCTCTCACCGTCCAGCCTCTATTCCTTCTCCTTCTCCTCTATGCTCACAATTGTCTTCCACTCCACCTTCCATCATGCCTTCCTCACGTTTTTCTGCAAAAAGGCAGGCTTCCGTGGCCCAAATGTTTGATCGTAAAAAAACAATGACGGTTGACCGCTGGCTTGTCGGAACTGATAGCCCGCCAACTACTGCCATATAAACTGGTGGACTTGGAGGCCTTTTGAAAATTTGTGGCCATTGGAACACCACAATAGAAGGTCCCAGGAAGGATTTTTTTTTCACAGGAGGGCCCCTAGAGCTTAATGGCCATGTTGAGCGGCAAGTGAATGCATCTCTGGCACACAGTGTCGGTGCCAAGATACATCTGACCACAGACACGTGGTCTAGCAAACACGGGCAGGGAAGGTATATAACTTTCACTGCCCACTGGGTGAACCTTCTGATGGCCGTCAAGAATGTAACCCGTGGCACCCATGTAGATTTGGTTTTACCGCCACGGATTGCATGCAGGCCTGCCTCTTCTCCTCCTCCTCCTACTCCATTCTCCCTCTCCTCCTCGGCTGACTCCTCATTTTCTGATGCTACCGTCTCTTCCGCTGCGCCGCCCAAGATCCCCAGAACCTATTCGACATGCCAGGTGAGACGTTGCCATGCTGTGCTGCGTCTGTTGTGCCTGGAAGACAAGAGCCACACTGGTCCTGCACTCCTTTCAGCTTTGCGTTCACAGCCAGATCAATGGCTAACACCACTCAATTTGACAGTTGGTAAAGTGGTGTGCGACAACGGTACCAATCTGCTTAGCGCGCTGAAACACGGCAAAATTACACACCTGCCATGCAGCGATTCGTTGCCAAATACCCTGGGCTCCAGGATGTCTTGCGGCAGGCCAGGAAAATCTCAGGCCATTTAGGAAGATCTTACATGGCCATGGCTCGCCTTGCTGACATTCAGCTGCGACACAACCTACAGGTCAGACGTCTTATTTGTGACTGCCCGACGCGATGGAACTCAACATTGTATATGCTTGATAGGCTGCTCCAGCAGAAACGTGCAGTTAACGACTACCTGTACGAACTGCATGACAGGTTCTGGGGAGCTTGGTTTTTTTGCACCGCGCCAGTGGCTGCTCATGCGCGACTTATGCAGACTTCTGCTGCCATTTGATGAGATCACCAAACTGGTCAGTCGCAGCCAGGGCGCCATCAGTGACATCGTACCTTACGCCTTCTTTCTGAAGCATGCATTGCGTTGTGTCATTGATCAAGCCATCGAGGAGCAGGAGCAGGAAGATGAGGAAGTCGCAATGCTGGATGAATTCCCAGGGGGGCTACTCCACCTGAGACAAGTCAACAACGGGAGTCTGAAGAGGAGTCAGAGGATCATGGTGCCGGGGCGGAGGAAGAGGAGCAAGAAGAGCATGCTTTAAAACTTTCTGGGATCCCTGGTGTTGTCCATGGATGGGGGGAGGAGAACGAGGACGACATTATCCTGGATGATGAGCAGGAGCCAGGCCAGTACAGCGCTTCCAGTTTAGTGCAAATGGGGGCAAGGACCAGTACTGGGTGGCAACGTACTTAGACCCCCGATGTTACCACCATCACAGAGGGCTATCAGAATGCAGCACTTCCAGGCCTTGCTTCGAGAAATGCTGCATTCTGCTTTTGCGTCCTCTGGGAATTTCCACTCACAGAGAAACAGTTTCAGGATACCATTCCATTAGCACCTGCAAGAAGAGGGTGGTTTGAAGATGTCTCGGTCACTAATGATATGAGATCATTCTTTCAGCCGACCCATCGACAGCTGTCCTCCAGATCCAGCATCAGGAAACACCTAGACCGACAGGTGTCCGACTACATCGGGTTAACAGCCGATGTGGACGCACTGAGAAGTGATGAACCCCTGGACTACTGGGTGGGCAGGCTTGACCTCTGGCCAGAGCTTTCACAATTTGCAATGGAACTGTTGGCTTGCCCCTCGTCCAGTGTCCTGTCCGAAAGGACGTCCAGCGCAGCAGGGGGGTCGTGACCGATAAGCGCACTCGCCTAGCTCACAACAGTGTTGACTACTTCACATTTATAAAAATGAATGAAGCATGGATCTCGGAGGAATTCAACACATGTGACCAGTACACTATGTTTCATTCAAATTGAGGTGAACGCCTGTGGTCTAATTTTTTGGGCCTGTACTGGCCGACACTTACTTCTGAATCCAGTGAATGCCTAATGTACCACCAGCCACAGAATACAAGCTTATTTGCTGTCAGGTGAACATCTGTGGCTGTGGGCTATATTTTGAGGTCTGTAATGGCCGACACTTACTTCTGTATCCGGTGAATGCCTAATGTACCACCAGCCACAGAATACAAAGTTGTTTGCTGTCCGGTGAATGCCTGTGGGATAATTTTTGGGGCATGTAATGGGCGGCACTTACTTCTGTATCTGGTGAATGCCTATTGTACCACCAGCCACGGAATACAAAGTTGTTTGCTGTCAGGTGAACGCCTGTGGCCGTGGGCTAATACTACATGTACTCTCAAAGTACCTGAGCTATATTGCCTCTCATACGCAATTAGTACTTGTTACTACCAATACTATATGTACTCTCAAAGTACCTGAGCTATATTGCCTCTCATACATTTCTATTAGTTTCCAAGTACAACTTGTGTATTATACGTGCAATCCTCAAAGTACCTGAGCTACACTATCTCTCGTATGCAATTAATACTTGTTACTACAAATACAATTTACTACGTGCTTGACAGAAGTATAAAATACTTATAGGCCTTGTCCTAATTGTTGAACATTTAACTAACTTTTCTATGCTAGGGGTTGATGCTATTTCATAGCATCTCCCCTAGTGGCCTAAATACATCTCTACATGCTAAGGTTGATATGATGTAGAGAACCCCCAAACTCCTGTTGCTAGGAGTGATGCCTGGGGTCCCTTACTGATAATCACCTGCATGTAGTGGTGTATTGGGATATTGACCTTGAACTAATTTTAAATGCTAAGCCTTGGTCGCATGTTGTAATGCGTCCATGCTTAGTAGCTGAACTCCTTTCTTTATGTGACACAGAGATGATGTATAGATCCCCCAAACTCCTGTTGCGAGGAGTGACGCCTGGGGCCTAATACTGAGTTGTCACATAGAGAATTGCATTGAATTCCTTGCTAACTGCAATTGTGGTTCACTCCATTCGCCTGTGCTGTTACAATGCCTAATGTACCACCAGCCACAGAATACAAGGTTGTTTGCTGTCAGGTGAACGCCTGTGGGCTAATTTTTGGGGCCTGTAATGGCCGACACTTCTGTATCCGGTGAATAGCTTAATGTACCTCCAGCCACAGAATACAAAGTTGTTTGCGGTCAGGTGAACGCCTGTCGGCTAATTTTTGGGGCTTGTAATAGCCGGCACTTACTTATGTATCCAGTTTTTCACTTAATACTTCTGGTAGGTCAGTGTCCATGTTGTGGGACTATTTGTGCACAGCTAGTAAGTATTTTGTGGCTGCAAATATGACCTGCAGGTTTTTAATATTCACCTGCCATTAAAGTCAATGGGGCCTGCCGCGAACTTGCGGTTTGCGGACATTTGTTAAAGTTTGCCGTTAGCGTTCACGAACCGTCCAGCCGGATGTTCGTCCATCACTAGTGACCACTCTGTTTCCTCTCACACCGATCAGCTATTAGAGGTAGCTGATCAGCACCAGTTTTGTCACCAGAGCAGCCAACCAGTGTCCCTGATCACTAGCCACCCCAGTATTGGAATATGTCACTATGGTGACATTGTACTGGGGTGGCTTGTGATCAGGAACTCTGTCTGGCTGCTCTGATGACACTGTACTGGTGTGGCTACTGATCAGGGACACTGTGCTATCAAACAGTATCACCATACCAGTGCAGTCAGTCAGCCACAGTGTCCCTTATCACCACCACACCAGACCAGTTTTTCTGTTTGCTGCTTCTTTAGAACCAGTGTCACCAGGCCAGTGTAAGCTTGCAAAAATGTTCCTGAAAACTGTGTAAGCTCGCAAAAATGTTCCTGAAAACTGTCAGACCAGTGTAAGCTAGCTATAGTGCTCCTGATTGCTGCTATAATTCTTGCCCTTTGCAAGTTCTAAGGTGCTTCTTGGATTTTGGGCCCCTCCACATGGATAGACTACAAAAACATTTCACATATGTTGCATCTCTATACTTGGGAGGACTAGCAGATTGTGTTTTGGGGTGAAATTTTAGGTATGGCATTGCTGTGTGGTGGAAATATCTTATTAATTTATAGCTTTATGTAAAAAAAAAATGTTTTTTCACATTTTCCAAAAACTTGTGGCAAAAAAATCGAATCTTTTAAAAAAATCACCAAGCCTTTAAAAAATATGTAGGGATGTCTACTCTCAAGACTATGGCATAATTTTTCTTTCTTTTTTTGCGTTTCCTCTGTTCTGGCACTCCAGGTGCCTCCAAACATGTGGACTAGGTAGTCAGGAAGTTAGATGCACCTCTCTTTGAGGCAAGGCTGAAAAAAATCTCCTTATACTCTGGAATAGCCTAGTAGCCACCCTGGCGGTATGATTATGTCAGATTTTTACGTCTCAAAGCGGTACATTGTTTTGCATAGAAATTTGTCATTTTATATTTTAGGCCTGTAATTCTTAGTAATAACTCACTTAAATCTGTCCAAACAAGATTCTAGTAGACATCCCGGGTATGATAAAATTTGAAACACTAAATCATAAATTATAATTTATAATAAATAATTATAAATTAATTATAAAAATAATAATATAATAATAATACAATTAATTTCCCCACAAATCACTATCGCTCAATTCTGCAAGTGTTCTAATTTACTATTACTGTTTTCTAGCTGGTCTCAAACCACTTTTGACGTAAAGGGTCACTTTTAGGTTGCTATGGACAATCTCAAGTTTCCAGGCAGAAAGAACAGTACATATAATATAAAATTGCATGCAGGGCACTGGACAAAGCACTAGGGACAAAAGGGAAGTGAAATTATTTCATACAGTAATGTAATCTGTAAGATTACAGTGTGCACATTTTGTGTCATTAATTTTGTACTTTTTGAATTTGCCACTAGGCTTCGCCCCCATGCATTGCGACGCTTGCAGGGAACGGAGCCCGGCGCACAGAGGCATTGAGCGGAGGGGACAGCCCACAGACACAGTGGGGGGACATCACAGGATTTTGGGGACAAGGTAAGTACACTGCACCAGTATCCCAAAAAGCAATCCCGAGTGTGGCTCGGGGTTACCACTAATGATACTGAAATTTAACCCAGAGCCACTCTCGGTAATACTGCAAGAGAGGTTAATTGACAGGTGCATGTAAACAAATACAGTTTCATTTTCTTAATTGTCCAAAAACTTGTGGCAAAAAATGTCATCCTCAAAAGGCTCACCATATCTCTTATTAAATGCTGGAAGGTCTACTATGTAAAATGTGGTCATTTTGTGTTTAGTTCTCTTGCCCTGGCACTTTAGGGTCTCAAAAAGTGTGATAGCTAGTCAGGAAATGATCAGATACATCATTTATAACCCTTGAAAGTCTGAATGTGCCCCTCTATGCATCTAAGCAGTTAAAAAGTCTCACACATGTGGTATCCAGAGAGTGTTTTGGGATGTAATTGGAAGAATGCCCATGCTGCATGTGAGAAATAACTTTATAATATTATTAACTTAATTTTCCAACGACTGTGGCAAAAGAATACAATAAAAAAAACTTGCCATGCCTTTTACTAAATATTTTGGGGTGTCTGAGTCATTTTGAGGGTGTTTGTACAATATTGGCATTTTAGAGCATCAAAAAATTAGATCAGAAAATCAGGGTTGATAAATTTTACATTTCCACATGACATATATATATATATATATATATATATATATATATATATATATATATATATATATATATATATATATATATATATATATATATATATGTCAATAGTTCGTAGACTCTGTAACTTTCACATAAACTAAATAAGATACACCAAAGGAATATAGCAGCATACATTTTCCCCTAAATGTATGAAGAAGGATTATTTATTTGTAAGGTTTTATAGCAGAAACAATGTTTTTTCAAATTTATGGTCTTTTTTCTTTATATCGTAAAAATTATTAAAAAAACAACAGTGATAAAATAATACAAAAATAACGTTCTGTCTCAAAAAGATAATAAAAATGTATTTTGGGTACACGACTGAACAATTGTTAGTCAAAGCATCACAGTACTGAAAACTGAGAAATAGCCTGGACAGAAAGGAGGTTAATAGTCTTCAAGTAGTTAAAACTAAAATGTAGTTCTAAATGCAATTCCTCGCTCTGGTGAAAGCCAAGAGGGATCTATTAATTTCACAGCTTATAGTTGTCTAATCCTCCATCATATGCATGATTGGGATGAGCTTCTTACAACTGCTTAAACTGTCCATGCAATGTGAGGTGCACTAATTATGATAATATCATTATATAGTGTGATCTGGGGGCCTCAAGATGACCAGCAAGCCACTTGTAAAAGTGATAGTCTTTATTGAAAACATCAAACAGTCCATAAAACAAAACAACTTACTTCAGCTAACAAACACAAAATAGTCCATACTCTAGTTCAATAGAAAACAAGTCACTGAATCACTGCCAAACTGGGTTTTGGAGTATCCGCTTTGCTTCATGGGTCTCAAAGAGATGTTTCTCACAGTTAGCAACCATGACTCCATACACTGCTTAGTTCACCCAGCTCATTCAGGTGTGTCCAGCTTACTCTCTCACTGTCAGGTGCTGACTGATTACTCTTCCTCCTAAGGACTCAACCTCTTCAGGACCAAAGCCCCTGTAATTAGGATTTGGAGGTTCTTCCAACCCTAAACCCATTAAAATTCTGAAATTCCAGGTCTCTAATAAGATTTAGCAATCCAAAGAGTACTGAAAATCGGTCCACTCTTCTCCAGCCAGACTACTCCAGAACCCCTCACCCTCCATAGGGGAAAATCCCTGAGTACTAAACATTACCTTCAAACCATTGCCTTCAACCACAACTTGAATATGGGGAAAATAATCCTTCCACACAGGACCATCCCTGGTATTCTGTAGAATATGTTGTAGTTAACAAGTAGGAAATACGTATTTTTGTGATTTGTATCACAGATACAGTATATTGGTTGTAAAACTTGTATTTCCATGCATGAGAACACTGGGAGTCTTGGTGTGGGATTGAGATCCTGACAATCATCCTGAGAAAAGCCAGATGTTGAACCTGTCACATCATTTGATAATCAATATGTACATACTGTATGTAGTTGGGTTTTTTCTGGCTATAGAATGTCGGATATCCCACTAAAAGAGACATGCACAGAGAGCTCAGCCTTTCGTTGTAACGATTCTACAACCATGAGACCATAATTGACTTTTGTTCCCATCTCACTTGATAGCAGAACACTAAAAATTATTTATTTGCATGAAATGATCCTGAAAATATCACAGAGATTTTATAACACATTGCAGAGCTCCTCTAGTGCTTATATTTACTCATAAGCACTCATGAATGAATCTTTCACATTACTTGATTAGCACAAACTCAATCTTTTGTCAGCTCTTTTGACTCAGTCTTGGCTTAGGATGCAGTACTAAGAGGATGTTGATTGGATAGATGTTTATATCTGTCTGGCACTCACAACAAGATCTCTGTGATGGATACCGGAAACTTGTCTCAAAGACATTTATCATTGCATTTGATATTTAATATTCTGTTAGGGAGAATTAGAAAGGGGGGGGGGGCGGGGGGCTTTCTGTCTCAACATTCACTATACACCAATTCTTACCATGGACTTGAGTCAATGGGTAAATATATATTTATGTGACTACAATAGATCCTATGTGTAAAGGAAATGTAATGTAAGGGAGACTACATCCAATATAAAAAGGATATTTACATAACAAAAAAATCAAGCCTAAAGTAATTTAAGTAAGTAAAATCATGCTCCATCAATGCTAGTCTCTAGAAATCACACAAAAAAACAACCATGTGCATATAAGTACCCCCTACATACCTACATATCTAAACTAGCGTTATTCTCAAGCAAGTCTAGAAACATGGGCAAAAAAAAAATCTTGTACTGTATATAATTCAAATCCTGGGCTGGAATATTTAGCATATATAAATGTATGCTCAAAACAATGAAATAGTACTGCTCAAATGCCCCCAAAACTGTATCAGTTAAATCAGCATGTGGAAAGACCGATGCAAGACAGACAGGATCAGTTTGTCAGGCTCCAGTAGACTTCAACAAAATGGTGGTCAACACTGGCGAGACACTGACTTCCTATTGCTTAAATGTGAATAAAATGGGTAAAAAAAATCTTAAGCTGCTATTCTCCACCTGAAAAACTACTTCTCTACAGGTGGAGAACAGCAGCTGAACCCATCTTTTACCAATTTACTTCACATTTACACACCAGGGAGTCTATGTCTTTGTGCAGATGGTTGCCAATTTATTAAAGATATATAAATGGATCGTTTTATGTTGTTTTGTTTCAACAAGATCTTAGTCTAATGCCGCGTACACACGGTCGTTTTTTGTGATGAAAAAAAACACAACATTTTTAAAAACGTAATTTAAAATGATCGTGTGTGGGCAAAACGTTGTTTTATGTCTTCTGAAAAACGAAAAAAAAAAATTCAAACATGCTTCAATTTTTTATGTTGTTTTTCAAAACGTCGTTTTTTGTGTCATAAAAAATGATCGTGTGTGGGCTAAAACGACGTTTTTAAACCCGCGCATGCTCAGAAGCAAGTTATGACGCGAGCTTGAATGGAACAGAGTGCCGTCGTACGTGTTGTACGTAACCGCGTTTTGCTAGAGCATTTTGAAAAAACGATGGTGTGTAGGCAACGTAGTTTTTTAAAATGAAGTTTGAAAAACGTTGTTTTTTTTCATGAGAAAAAACAATGTTTTTTTACAAGACAAAAAATGACCATAAGGTTCATGAGACTCCTGAGACTAAGCAACAGTGATGAGCAGAATGCATTTGCTTTTCTTTTATTTTGCACTGATGACAGCAATAGCATACAGGTTTGCACCACAGCTAGAAAGCCTGCTTGTACAGGCCATCATTTTTAAGAGCTCAAGGCAGGTTTTGGCATCAGTAAAAAAAAAAAAAAAAAAAAAAAAAACATTTTTTCTGGGCACTGACAGTGGAAATAGCATACATGTTTGCACCACAGCTAAAAAATCTGTTTGGACAGCCGGCAATTTCTGAGAGTTTGAGCAGGCATTTAGCATCTAAAAGAAAATATTTTTTTTTTGGAAACAGCCAATTGAAATATCATACAGGTTTGCACCACAGCTAGAGCCTTTTTGAATAGGCCACAATTTCTAAAAGCTGGAGAAGACATTTATCATCTGGAAATTTTTTTTTTTTTTTTGGACACCGATGTTCGAAAAAGCATACAGGTTTGCACCACAGCTACAAAGTATGTTTGGACAGGCTGCAATTTTTTTAAGAGCTTGAGCAGACATTTGAATTTCCTTTTTAATAGAGTGATGAAGGACAAATTCTTCATCTTTTATGCACACCTTTTCTAACTTTTTTAGTATGTCTATTATTTGGAAAAGAAAGAGAACAAGCAGATTGCATCTAATGCCACGTACACACGATCATTTTTCAGCATGAAAAAAACCCGTTGTTTTTCAGCATGTCTAAAAAACGAAGTTTTCCCAACTTCATCATCAAAATGATGTTGCCTACACACCATCGTTTTTAAAAAATGATCTAGCAAAGTGCGGTGACGTACAACACGTACGACGGCACTTTAAAGGGGAAGTTCCATTCGCCTTTGGGCTGCTTTAGCTGATTCCGTGTTAGTAAAAGACGATTCAAGCTTTTTTGTCTGTTACAGCGTGATTAATGTGCTTACTCCATTACGAATGGTAGTTTTACCATAACAAGCGCTCCCGTCTCATAACTTGCTTCTGAGCATGCACGTTTTTTTTTTTCGTTGTTTTAGCCCACACACGATAATTTTTTACAACCCGAACCTGTCGTTTTTCAGAACCTGAAAAATGATGTGAAGCCCACACACAATCATTTTAACCTCCCTGGCGGTATGATTCTTTCAGAAAAAAGGTGCTGAAAGCGGTACCATTATTTGCAAGGAAATTTGGCGTTTTATATTGTAGGCCTGTAATTTTTCGAAATAACTCACTTAAATCTGACCAAACAAGATTCTAATAGGCATCCCGGGTATGAAATTTTTTTAAAAACAAAATTATAAATTACAATATAATAAATAATTATAAATAAGTATAACAAATAATAATATAATTATAATAAAAATTATTCAATAATGTAATCAAATCAAAATCAATGAAATTTGCTCAGTTGCAGAATTGTTGCTGTCATTTTTTTTTTATGACGAATTTCCCCACAAATCGCTATCGCACAATTCTGCAAGTGATTATAATTTATTATCGCTGTTTTTTAGCTGCTCTAAAACTATTTTTGACATAAAGGGACACTATTGGTTGCTATGGACAATCTACAGTTTGCATGCAGAAAGAAAAGTTTTTATTATATAAAAGTACATGTAGGGCACTGGGCAGACCACTAGGGACAAAGGGGGTGTGTATTTTTTACATACAGTACTGTAATCTATAAGATTACAGTATACTGTACGTAATGTGTTTGTTTACGTTTTTGAATTTGGCGCCGTTCTCTGCTCCCGTGCATCGTAACGTCGCAGGGAACGGAGATCGGCGGCACAGGAGGACGCTGTGTGAATCGAGCGAGGTCCCGCTCGCTCACACAGCGCGGTGACATCGCTGGATCCAGGGACAAGGTAAGTAAACACTGTCTGTGGATGCTGCGAGGCAAGCCTGAGTCTGACTCGGGGTTACCGCTCGCAGCATGAAAATCTAACCCCGAGTCAGACTCGGGAATACCGCCAGGCAGGTTAAATGACGTTTTTGAAAAACAACGTTTTTTTCATGCTGAAAAATGATTGTGTGTACGCGGCATTACAATTATGTTTTTTTTCCATGCAGCAGATTGAATAATTTAAAGACTTGGCAGCACAGCTTTTATGCCCTTTTTGGAGATTCCACAATCTCTGAGGGACAGAGCATGCAGATTTAACTTTTAATAAATTAGACTGTATTTTGTGAAATATGACATAAATATTGTACTGTAATATTGTACTGATTAAAAATAATTAATGGGAGGCAGACCTTTATTTTCCTGATTCATGATCTAAAAATCATACATGTTCTGCACAGAACATACAGTAAATAGTGTTCCATCTGTAAATGCAAGAATTACATTTTACTTTTGCTGGTAAAAAGGAGAAAAATATTTTAAGGAATTAATTGTACACACTTTAAAGCATAATTAAGGGAGGTAACGAGTTAGGGCACACTATTCTAAATTTTGTAGCTTGGGAGTAGCATGAAAAAACATCATGTGTGCATTTTTAATGATGATGCACTGCAATTTTATCCAAAATGTAATGGCCAACACAGTATCTACCCATGCCCAAAAATGAAAACAATTCTATCTCTATAGAGGAAGCATTTTTTTAAAAAATAGGTTTTAGGTACTTTGCGTACAGAAAAAGCACCATAACTCAACAAGAACATTTTTTCAGAGAAGAGGATTGACCCTGGGCAGACTTTCTGGGCTCAATTCACAAAGCGGTATTTTCGGCTTTAAAATTTGCTGTAAAATAGCTCATAGCGTTTTTCAACTTATTTGCTACTATTCATTGAAAATTTGCAGTATTTATCTCATGAAACTAAAATGGTATTTTATCTCATGCTCTATCCAATGGGATGGATACAGTGGAGAAGGATTAGAACCCCTGTCAGTTCTTTATTTTGCTAATAAAGAGGAAAAATTGTTCAAACCGTGGAAATATGCAAACTCACTAAGTACCCTGCAGAATACAGTAGGTATAGAAAATATTCATCCCCAGGGCTGGACTGGGACAAAAATTTGGCCCTGGACTTCATCCCGGCCGGCCCACTTTAATTTTGCAAACACGCACCAAAACAAGTGCAGTGGGTGGGCTAATGTCATGCAGGAACATTGCTACAGCCAAATTGGAATTTTAGAAGCCGGCATTGCTGCACAGCCATTGGCTGCCTTTGCAGCAGTGCTGAGGCTGAGCCAGGTTGTGCACTATGAAGTGAGGTGATGGGCAGTGCAGATGACATGTCGCTCTCATGCCTGCCGGACATGGCCAACCCTGATGGCCACCCAAGCCCCCCCCCCCTCATTCACTGCCCACTAGTTGTTATAGGCAGTACACAGTGGTGACTCTAGGAACAATATATAGGGGAGACACATGAGATACCACAGTGAAAACTGGGGGGGGGGGGGAATGATAATTTTTCATGGTATAACTACTTGAAGTCCAGTGATGTACAGGAAAATATAGTGTATATAGTGCAGGAATGTGGAAAATAATAAACCTTGGCTATAAATGTGGCCACTCACAGGGACAAAATGGGGCTAAACTGTAACTATAGCAAGCCATACTAGATCTAAGCTAAATTAATAAGGCCCTCACCCTTAACCATTACAAATTGGCAGCATTGTCAAACTGCACTCCCTATAATGTGTGAACCTCATTCAGCTGCTATAAATCTGAATGTATATACCTAAAAGAATGATACATTAAATATCATGAATAGAAGTCTCCCTAAAAAAAGCTCCACAGAAATATCCCTCCGCAACTACCAAGAATCAGTTTAGCAGCAATCCATCAATAAAATAGCACTGGGCATATACAGAGGTGCTCTCATGTCAGTGTCCATTGTCTGAGGAAAATAAAATTAGTACATGCTAATACTGCTCTCATTAGACTTGTCAGTAGAAAGCAGATACTTTATTCCTGTTCTTATATCAATTTACTGCAACCTAACATGACAGCATAGTGTAATAGATCATCGGATAAATAAATAGCTTAAACATATAGCACATCCATAGATAGCCAGGCAATGCTGTTTGTGACTTGACTAGAGTCCCGATAACTTTCTTATCAATGACATAAGATACTGTGGCTCTACTATAGTGATAAAATAATGTTATCTCTCCACATTTCAAACACATCCTGAATACTGTCCCCCAGGCGACCGGGTTTCTCGGCAGAATACGGCTCCGATCGAGTTTCTGGCTGAATTCTGCCGAGAAACTCGGTCGTGTGTACGGGGCCTGACTCTTATCTTAAATCAGAGGTACAAACTAACCCCTTCAGTCACTATGGAGGGTAACTGACTGCACTGTTACTAAGTTAACCCCTATGGGTTCACAGCTTTCAGAACTAGTTTTGTTTGATGTTACAGAGTTTACCACTAAAGCCGATCCTCACACTCTTCACTGATCTATTACCTTGTATATTAATGTCATCTGGTGTTGCTGATGTCCCCTCAGGCTCACTTGTCATATTTCCTGCTACTTTCTGTTTGTTTCCCCATTGGTCAATACTGTGCTGTAATTCGGGAGCTAGTATGGGCATGCCTGCTGTCACCTGACATAGTGACAGCTGCCTGCCTGCAGATCCCGAACAGCAACAGGTAGCAGGGAAAATAGCAGTGGGGACAAAGCGGGCATAGGAAGGTCTGCTCTCCCTCTTGGGTCCCTCAGTCAGCACTCAGGCAGTGCGGAAAAATCGGGCACAGGTAGCAGAAGAAGAGGATCACATACAGCACCTCCTCTCTGAGAGCAAGTCACCAGAGCAGAGGAGAAGATGGGTGGAGCTAAGAACTTGGTGCGGAGGAGGAGAAAGTTAAGTCCTGCTCCGCTGTGAATGCCGGGCCGCCTCAGCCTCCTTCTGTGTCTGTGTGCCTGATATCACTGGTTGTCAGACGGCAGGTGGCTAGCAACCAGTTCTGAAATCTAGCTTGAGAGACCCAATTTGTGCCTGTATCAGCTCCACAGTGGCCATGAAAAGATGCGGGGCAGTGGGCACCCGCTACACAAAAAAAGAAGAAAACAAGAGGCATTTCTGTCACTGAAACCGGCCCACTGAGCCATCGGCCCATCGGGAAACTCCCAGTAGTCCCAATGGCCAGTGCATGCCTGATCATCCCCTTTAAAATATTAACATGTGAAACAAGTGAAAAATATAACGCCAACATGTTAGAAAAAAATATCAAAAACAGAATCACTGAGTTGGAATAAGGATCACCCCCTTATGTCAGTATTTGTTGAACCACCTTTTGCTTTAGTCCATTGGGATATGTCTCTACTAACTTTGCACATCTAGACTTTGCAATATGAGCCCACTCTTCTTTGCAAAACTGCTCAAGTTCAGTTAACTTTGATGGTGACCATTTATGGACTGCAGTCTTCAAGTCATTCCACAGATTTTTAATGGGACAAGGCCATACAAGGACATTTGCCTTTTTCTCCTTCAACCACTGGGATGTCATTTTTGCTGTGTGTGTTGAGTCATTGTCATGTTGGAAGGTAAACCTTCTTCCCATTTACAACTTTCTGGCAGAGGTCAGAAGAATTTGATGGTATTTTGCCCCATCCGTTTTTCCTTCTATCCTGGCAAGTGCTCAAGTCCCTGTTGCAGAGAAACACCTCATAACAAGATATTAACACCTCCATGTTTTACTATAGGAATGGTGTTATTTGTATGGTGAGCTGTATTGAATTTCTGCCAGATATATCGTTTGGTGTTGAGGCCAAATACAACGGATAAAATAAGTATTGAGTACCTCACCATTTTTCTAGGTAAAATATATTTCTAATGGTTCTATTGACATGACATTTTCACCACAAGTTGGTAACAACCCATGTAATCCATACCATACATAAAAATAAACTAAAACAAATATGGTAAGTTCACAAATTAAGTTATATGTAATAATTTCGGTGGTTTAGGAGCCTGAAACATCACGTCGCTCATCTGCTGTTCATTCCTAAAGATTGTTACTTCATGCCGTTTTTTGTCTGGCCAAATGTGAGTAGCCTGACTTTTGCTTCTTTTAAAGAATAAATCCACACATTGCAACAGTGAGCACTTAGTCTGTGATTATCTCTTTACATGCACCTGTCCTTTGCGGTTTGGTTGTCTTATGAGGATCTAATACATCAGCCTGGTTCCTGTTCATGACCTGCCTATTTGATTTGCTTTATTGACCATCTGTTAACTCAGTGGTCCATATATGAAGGTGAGAGTAGCCATCTACAACGGTGGAGGGATCACTTCAAAATTTTGGTGGATTGTCACGTGGTGGAGATTTATTTTCGTTTAATTCACTCATCTTCTGACACTTATGGACTTTTGGACTGTTTGTTTGAATTGTATTTAATTTTTTATATATTTTTTTTTTTCCATTTTTTCTGCATATTCATATTCACACTTATGGTATTGGTGTTTGAGTATACCAGTATCATTTATATATTTGAGTTTTGCGCTGCACTTTTTCTATTTTATTTTTTATATGTAATAAAATGGAATTTTTTTATGAAAATTGAATGTATTTAATACATTTAATGAGGTAATGAGGTATGTAATGTAATGTAATGACAGCTTCAAGACACCTCCTGTATGGAGAAACTTGTCGCATCAGGGCCTTCTTAAAAGCATCATGGACCCCTGGACAAAGTACCAGGCTGCCCCAATTAATGCAATTTTTGGAAAGTAGAAAGTCCAATGTATAGGGGTGCACCGAAATGGAAATTTCAGAACCGAAACGAAACCGAAATAAAAAAAAATTCAGTCCGAAGCCGAAACCGAAAATTACTTTTCTTTTTTTTTCACATTAAATTTTTTACATAAAGTCAGATTCACGTTAAATGGCCCACAAAGCCAAAATACATTGTTATCGAGAAATCCACACATACACAAAAACATTATTATATTGCCTGTGACTGGAATTAATTTGTTTAGTAAGTACTGCATAAAGGATGATTCCTACAGATAACCATGTGCCCATCAAGTCAGAAAGTAATGTTGATCAGGCAGGATAGAAATTATGGACAAGTATGTGAACATTCCAAGAGAATATATCTGAGCCCATATACACAAAAAACAAATGTTAAGCTGCTCATACACATGCAGATCAGACTGCCCAATACTTCTATTAGCAACAGGCTTTCGTGATAAAGGCATGTATCTGACTATGCAGGGCTTCCAGAGAAGTAATTTTCTGTGATAGTCACAGACCTTACCTTAACTGCTGGCGGGTGAAGAGCAGCTTGCTCGGAGTCACGCTCGGAGTCACACAGGGTTGGATGGCGCCCAGCCCCCACAGAACACGCGGACTTGACTGAGTCTGAGGGGACACACATGGACAGCCGGATGTTCGGACTTGCACCCGCCAGTGACTGGCTGCGATGCCGCGACGCCGATGCTGGCAGTGGGGGAGTCAAAGGGCAGGGGAAACAGGAAGTGAGCCGTACGGACAGTAACTAAGTCCGGCCCTGGAGGTGGGTTATTATCGGCCATTTTTTCAGTTGTTTCGGCATGCCCCCATGAAACTATTTTTACTGAATGTAACTGATCCATTCAGGGCCCGTACAGACGAGGGGACATGTCCGATGAAAACGGTCCGCGGACCGTTTTCATCGGATATGTCCGCTCGGAGATTTCGGTCTGATAGTTTCTACACACCATCAAACCGAAATCCCCGCGGACAGACATCGCGGTGACGTGGCGGTGATGTTGACGCCGCCACGTCCGCAAACCAGGAAGTAAAATACTTCCACGCATGCGTCGAATCCATTCGACGCATGCAGGAGATTTCTGTCCGCTGGTTAGGTGTACTAACCAGCGGACATGTCGGACGGACGGGTTTCCAGCCGACAAGTTTTAAAACCTGCTTTAAAACTTTTGTCTGCTGGAAACCTGTCTGCTAGGCTGTACACACGGTCGGATCTGTCCGCTGAAACTGGTCTGCGGACCAGTTTCAGCAGTCATGTTCGGTCGTGTGTACGAGGCCTCAGTGTGGTTTGTTCAACTGCAATTGTCCGATGGACATGGCTGATGACAGATCACGCCACAGCTTGGCCCTATCCTTGTCACGCCATGCTGTATCAAAGATGTTTTATCCTCTGCTCTCTTTGTAAAAGGCAGGATGAAATCTACAACTTTCCTCCTGTAACATGTATCAAGGAGGGTTGCCAACCAGAAATGATCCATCTCCTTAATGCCACGAAACCTAGAGTCCCTTTGCAGGGTCTGGAGTACGAGGAAGCCCATGTGCTGCAAATAATTGCAGACAGAAGAACCCTAGTCTTTGTGATTGCTGAGAATGATGTTATCCTTGGCTGCCTTTCCCCAGCCACGTTCCACTTCTGAGTTTTGGTTGGAATAAAATCAATCCCTGCAAAACTGCCCCACGTTATCTTTAGTCTCCAGTCTTCAGTCTTCATGTCCCCACAATTATACTCCTCCTCCTCTTGTGCATAGTGTGGCCTCACAGGGACAGTGTCTGGATAGAGTGGCACCTGAGATGCAAGGAAGTCCTCCTCTTCCTCCTGCTGCGCTGCCTGAAGTGCCCTGTTCATGATGCTCTTCTGGCCTGCCTCAGAATATCTTGTAACCTTGGGTACCTACACCACCAAAATAAGGATATGCGCCAGGCAACTTTCCCTGCTGGAAAACGGACAGCAGGTTGGTGCTGTTGTTGCACACCACCATTCCCGTTATAAGTCACCGTGGGCTAACCACCTCTGGGCCTGCTCCTGCAATAGTAAAATAATCTCTACCCCAGTGTGACTCCTGCCTCCTTGGCATACTAGCTGCAGCTCTGTGTGTAATTTTTTAGCCTGAGCTGTATAAAAGCCTCTTTAATGCTTAAGGGGCGCTTGTAGACCAGATGACAACTCAGCAGCATGTAGGAGTAGGACGTGGTGAAGTAAACAGTTTTGGCACCATCACCAGCAGCTGTAATGATGCGGGGTGGCTGACCAAGATTAAGTGGTGTACTCTGTCCTGCATCCTTCCCGGCTGTCATCAGAATCGCCCTTAGGGCTGTAAATGATATATAGCCTCCCTGCCCATACTTGCTGGGCCATGTGTCTGTGGTTATGTGGACCTTGCTGCTGACTGTGTGCTCAATTGATGTGGGACACACTTCCTGCCCTCTTCCTGTTTGTGTTCCATGCTGGTTTTTGTCTCGCTTCCTCTGACATCATCCCCAGGCTCCATCACCATTGTGTTCCCTAAACACTCACAGCACAAATTGGCTGTTATTCTGTGGACTTCCCTGGAAGCTTTATCATCAGACTGAGACTGCCCTGCCACTGGAACATCTTCTGGACACACTTACTGTACCTGCTACATGCCTGCTTCATCCACCATCTTGTAAGTGTTTTTAACCCCTTAAGGGGATATTAAAAGTTTTATATTTCTGCACTTAGAGGTGCCTTGTTTGTTTTTCTGTTCCCATTAGAGATTGCTTGTCTCCCTGAGTGCTGCCTAAAGTGCG
The DNA here is from genome assembly GCF_905171775.1 of Rana temporaria. Taxonomy (NCBI): domain Eukaryota; kingdom Metazoa; phylum Chordata; class Amphibia; order Anura; family Ranidae; genus Rana; species Rana temporaria. The sequence goes on along the minus strand of NC_053490.1, from coordinate 237,975,618 downwards.
TGAAGATCTGCTACCCTCTCCAACACAGACTTTATCTGTCAGGATTCAAATTCTTGGAGCGCCCTGGATATACACATTTTTTTGAATGTGGGAACATTGCCTTCCATGTGACAGTTAAGGGCTCCCTACGAGCAAAGAAGTGGTGGCTGGGAACTTACCACTGTAGTACAGCACAGCCCTACTTAGCACTGGACTTAAATTCTATGAATGGCTTGATTCTGGCTCATTTATAGTATGGTGGATATGTAGATGGTACTGATCATATACATACAATCTTTTTTTTGTTTGTCTTTTAGATACTAGCACTGGTGCTGCATGATTTCACTTTCGCAGAATGGAAAAAAATTTGTTTAGTTTCGGATAGATTTGTTAAGTTTCTAATTTTGTCTTGGATAGATTTTCTATGTTACTAATTTCATTTTGGAATTCATTTAGTTTCATTTTCATTACATTTTATTTTAATTATGAATTTAACAAATTTCAAATTTTTGGAACAATTCGAATTCGGTCAAAAAATGATTGACTGACTTGAATTCTGTGTAAATAAGAGCTGGTTGTTAAGTAGTGAGCTGGCTGACACATCCTTAACAACCGACTCACCCACTGACAGCTTAAATGTAAACAAAAGAATGCTGGCGATAGAAAATTAGGAAAAAAAAAACAGCATGAGGATCCCCCAATACATACCAGGCCCTCCGGATTTGGTATGAATTTTAAGGTGAACCCTACGCCAAAATGTATTTAAAAAAACATCTTGGGGTTCTCCCCAAAATCAATACCAGACTCTTATCTAAGCATGCAGCCTGGGAGGTCAGGAGGGGGGGAGTGAGTGCCCCCCTCCTGAACCATTCCAGGCCACATAACCTCAACATGGGAGGTGCTTTGGGGCTCTGTCCTCCCCCACCCAAAAGCACCTTGTCCCTATCTTGATGGGGACAAGGGCCTCTTCCCAACAACCCTGGGTGGTGGTTGTGGAGGTCTGTGGGAAGGGGGCTTATCGGAATCTGGAAGCCCCCTTTACAATCCATAAAACAAGTGTACAAAGTAAATAAAGACAGTGCACAAGTTTTTCACAATTAGTTTTTTTAAAAAAACAAACAATGTTTCACAATGTAGATCCATCGTCAATCACGATGAATGCCACACCGCCGGTCCCCATCAACATGGGGACAAGGTGCTGTGGGGCAGATCCCCCCTGCCCCAAAGCTCCCCCATGTTGAGTTCATGTGGCCTGGTATGGTTCTGGGGGGCACTCGCTTGCCCCCCCTTTCCTGACCTGCCAGATTGCATGCTCAGATAAGGATCTGGTATGAATTATAGGGGGGCCCCTTGCTGTTTTTTTTATTTTGGTGCGAAGTTTCCCTTAAAATCCATAGCAGATCCGAAGTGCCTGCTATGGATTGGGGGGGGGGGGGGGGCATGCTGTTTTTTTCCCCCAGAATTTTCTATTGACGGAATTCTTTTGTTTACATTTCAGCTGTCAGTGGAGAAGTCATCAGTTGTTAACTTCTTCAGACCCGCGCTGTAGCCGTCATTCGGATGAATGATGGCTACAGCGCGGACCTGAAAATCCAACTGGACGTCAATTGACGTCCGCCCCTTAGGGCGTTCCCCGCGCACGCTCCAGAGCGCGCAGCGGGGAAACTGTGTTGGCCGTGTACCGTGGACACAGCCAATTACAGTTCCCCGCGAACGGCCAATCAGAGTGGCCGTTTGCGATGCGATCTGTGCGGCCAATGAGAGATGATCTCATATATAAACATCTCTCATTGCCGTTTTACACAGAGACAGCGCCCTGTCTCTGGAGAGGAGACCAATCTGTGTCCCTTGTACATAGGGACATAGATCTGTCACCTCCCCCAGTCACCCCCCCTCCACCTACAGTTAGAACACTATGCAGAGAATACATTTAACCCCTTCCTCACCCCCTAGTGTTAACCCCTTTAATGCCAGTCACATTTATACTGTAATTAGTGCATATTTATAGCAAAAATGTGTCAAAAGTGTCCGATGTGTCCGCCATAACGTCGCAGTCCCAATAAAAATCGCAGATCGCTGCCATTTCTAGAAAAATAAAAAATAAATAATAAAAAATAATAATTCTGTCCCCTATTTTGTAGGCGCTATAACTTTTGCGCAAACCAGTCGCTTATTTTTTTTTTTTTTTACCAAAAATATGTAGAAGAATACGTATCGGCCTAAACTGAGGAAAAAAAATTGTGTTTTTTTTAAATTGGGATATTTATTATAGCAACAAGTAAAAAATATTGTATTTTTTTCAAAATTGTCGCACTTTTTTGTTTATAGCGCAAAAAATAAAAACCTGCACAGGCGATCAAATACCACCAAAAGAAAGCTCTACTTGTGGGGAAAAAAGGACGTCAATTTTGTTTGGGAGCCACGTCGCACGACCGCGCAATTGTTAGTTGCTTAGTTAGTTAAGTGACGCAGTGCCGAAAGCTGAAATTTCACCTGGGCAGGAGGGGGGTATATGTGCCCAGTAAGCAAGTGGTTAAAGATGCGGCAGCTGCCTTCCTAGCTCACTGCTTAACAAGCAGCTATTCTTCACACAGAATTCTAATCAGTTGATCAATTTTCAACTGATCTGAATTCAAATCGTTCCGAAAATTTGGATTTTGTTAGCAAATGAATAAACACATACAATTAGTTACTTTTTCTTTCAGAGATTTTAATACATCCAAATCTTTGAGTAACCAAAAATTTGTTAGAATTTGTATTCATACCGAAAAGGATTGCACATGTCTAGATTTTAGTATTGATTTTATGACTATGTTAACGTGAATAATAACAATATATTTTTTTATTGTCTGTATCCCCTATTTCCTTAATTATACTTAAAATTTGATATGTGGTAGTCACATAAAGTGGGTACAAATAATTTTCTTATACATTCATCTCTGACTTAGGCTGTCTTCAGGGCTTACCCTTCAGGTTCCCTTGGTCATTTCTTCCAGTGACAAGGTGATACAGACTAAACTGCTATACGGATCTTACTTTACACCATATTTACTGTTAAAACTTAAAAGACTATCCTCTGCACTATGCCTCCGATGCGGCATGGCTGATGGCACGTTCTTTCACTTGATGTGGGAGTGTGCTCCGATTAGGAAGTCCTGGGCAGAGGTCACAGACTTTATTAGCTCCCTAACACAGATACCCAATATATGTAATCCTTTGAGGTGTTTACTGGGCTATATTGATGATGACGATATATCTAAGAGTGTGCAAACTTTTATGTGTATAGTATTGTTTTATGCTAAGAAATTGATAACCTTCCACTGGAAGTCTCAATCCTCGCCTACCATAGCCTTTTGGCTCGCTACCATTAATCATGCAATACCGCTATATAAGCTGATATATGAAGCCAGAGGATGCCCGAACATTTTCTTAAAGGTTTGGGGCTCCTGGGTTAGCTCTGAGAGTACCATATTACCTGTTTCTTGAAATCTGAATGAAGCTCCTACCCCTTGAACGGTCGTGATTGGGCAAATTGACATGTGATTATTGGGTTGCTATGTATCTACTTGATGTTTACCAGCTACCAGATATTTGTAATGGAATGAGCGATGTTTGCTCCAGATATGTGTTTGTTGTCTGTTGTATATTTTGTACTAAAAATCAATACAATTTTACCTTTAAAAAAAAGCTGTGTTCTTGAGAGTAAAGCCAGCCATAAACAAATAGAATTTGCCACTGAATCGGTTGAATTGTTATCAACGTATTGGCAGTCTGGTTGTACTGAAATTGATCTATCAATCGACTTTGGTACAACCAACCTGATAAGCTTTTTTTGGTTTTGATCATTGCTGGTGGAAATAGCTGCCGGCAGTGATCATTGTATGGTTGGGAAATCCCCCACTGTCAGAATACATGTGAGGTTTCTGTGGAGGTGAGCCCTTGTAGATCACTTACTCAGGGTTCCCCAGGGTGTGCTGTCTAAGCCCCTAGCCTGGTTCCTCACCAGTGCCCCTAATAGTGGGGATGGACTTGCAGCAAACTGGGACTAGGTTGGGGCCCCCAGGTATGCCCAGCTGATGATATGAAGACCATTTGTGTATACAGAGTACAGTGGGCAGAGGACAGAAGAGGATCTGGGAAACAAGCTGAGGTCAGGGCGGGCAGCAGGCAAGCAAAAACGGTGGACATAGCTGATGTTGGTACACAGGAAGTCAGACATAGAATGCAAGTAATGCAAGCCAAACCAGGACCTCAGAGAAACTGGGAAGCTGCTCAGGTAACGCCAGCTCCACTAAGCATATCTTATATAGGAATTCAAACTGTGAGGGGGGCCAGGAAGTGATAGAAAGAAGAGGAATATAAATCCACAGTATAGCAGGAGAATCACAGGCCTAGCAGAACCACTGCAGCAAGGAGGTAAGAATTCCACAGGCAGGAAACTGCAGGCTAAACTGTGACAAAACAATAGCTCTGTGGGAGGAATTCAAGCAATTTTCTTTCCCTCAACCTGTGATTGAAGGAAAGAAAATTGCATAATGTATGGTCTGCCTTAGGGATCATATTTCACACAGGTCAAAAGTCCCCAATTTAGGGTCAAACCACTCACAGCGGATATTTTAATTTTGTGCAGTTGCTGGAGAATTAAATCATCACTAATGACTCTTATTTCTCAGTGGCTCCAATCATAAGATCGCTGCATGCTAATGCCACATCAAACCTCCTCCTCTGGCCAACATAAAGGAGTTCCTCTATTGTGATTTTTTTTATAGTTTACCACTGCAGTACCTCTGACTCAGCAGAAGAAGTGAGACAGAAGGAAAAGTCGTGAGAAATTCAGCAGATCGGACAACTGGGAACCCCGACAGATATAAAATGCGTAGCACTACCCCCGAAGGAGCTGCTGGTTTGTTTGGGTCTGTACTCTGGCTATCAACCTCTGAAACTGGCTCGAACCCTCCCTTGGCACAACTGGTATTAGTAAAGATTGTGGACCCCACTGGTTGTTGGAAAACACAATCTTATCACACCACAGTGAAATTTGCAAATAAACTGTTACCTTGCATTGTTCTGGTCCCACAGGATAATAGACAGCACACAGATTTCCACTTAACCAAGGAAACTTTACTTGGTAAGAAATTAAAAGTAAAAGAACAAAGGTAAAACAGGTAATGGACTGCTTACAGAGCCCTGTAAGAGTCAATAGTAACAATAAATAAATACAGGTTTGATTATAGAAATTAAGACAGACCTGTGTAAGCGCACAGCAAAGGGATTCCCTCAGTAAGATATATCCAATACTGAAGCACCTCTTCACCAGGCCTCACCCAGCTCTCACTGACAGCAACGCTGTGCGAAAAATACAAATACTTTAAATAGAAGGATGTATATATCGACAACTCACTTCTCTTAACAAGCAGTCTGTAGAACATGTGTCTCACTAGCATGGTTTGGTTGATCAGACAAAACCTCAATACAATCGTTCTCAACAATTCGCGAATATACTCGTTGGCATGCAGTGGTGCACAATAAGTAATTTGTAATCCAAATAAAGAACAGATAAAACTGGTAGAAGATGTCTGGGTAGTTAAGGCTTATTAGCAACGCACACACCAATTCCCCTGATGCTCAGTCACTTCCGGATGACAAGTATTCTGCACGTGGCGTGTGGGCCTTTAAGTAACAATGGCAAGTCTACACGATCCACCTTCCTGCAACACAGTCAGTTTTTTTAGGGCAGGTGCCCGTCTCACCCAACCAAGCCTGGTCTTCCTGGATTGCTCCGTCTCAGGAACTCCGATACTCAGGCCTTTTCGTCACGGACAGTTCCCGATCTTCCACACAGCCGTCACACACTGCCGATCAAACAGGTCACCAGTTGCTCTTGGACACGGTCCGGTCACTCAGTCAGGAACCCCCTCACAGGATGGGGCGATCCGCACAGGTGTGTATAGGCCCAGGCTTCTCAGGCCTAGGCTCCCAGAGACAAGCCTCAGCACAGGCCTGCTTCTTGCTTGAAGAGGCAGTCCAAAGAGAGCGAGCCAAAGACTTCCTCCTCCTTAAATTCCTTCTCCCAGCAGGCTGTGCGGGGTGCAAAGTAATCTGGGATCGCACAGTTGCAGTCTGGACATTGTAGTCTGTCAATTGACCAGGGCAATGGAGTCTTTATCTCCCTGTACTTCAATTCCCATTATCCCGTGCTGTACCAGGGTAAAAACAAACAGGAGGTGGCTATAATAACATTTGGCCACCGGAGGGAGCTGAGTTCCTTTTCTTATCTGCAAACGGCAGTCTTTTATCCATATCAAAAGTGGCACCTTGCTACAAATGTCAATAAGGGATTGAACACATTCAACAATAACTGAAATAAATCTCAGTAGTTTTTTAATTTTAATCTGGTTTCATATACTCTATATGTGTTTTTTGAAATTCCACGATAGAGTCCAACATTTGGCAAGGTAGGAAGATTTAAAAAAAAATGCCAGTGAACATGCCATTGTGTAAAAAATTATAAAGCCTTGACTAATAATACATATTATTTTTTGTCTTTTCTCAGTTATTGTTTTTTTCCCTGACTGCTCTAGATGGAAGAGGATTGATGAGCTGTGAAACAGGCACTGCATTTTGTAAGTCATTTAGAGCAAAAATGATTTGTATGGCTTCAGTCCAGGTAATGAATGAAGATTTTCGTAGCACAAACATCCCAAAAATTGGCAAAGAGAGGTAGGCAACTCAGACTGTTATGTTAAACTGTAAAATATTATCTCTTGTATTTGTCTTCCCATTTTACAGTTTTACTTAAAGTGACACTAAACAATATCATTATTCTCAAAAAAAAAAAAAAGAAATCCATGCACATCCACTACTTAGTGACCCTGCAATACATTTTTCAAAAAACTGTTTCGTACTGTATTTTTCTGCCTCCTTGTAACATCTTCTGTGAGCTCCCGAACCTCTCTTTTTCACCCCTAATTTGGCTTTTTGGAATGAGCAGTGCATAAAAGTTGTTATGTGTACTGCTCTATGCACATTACAAATCCTTTGTCCATAGTCCCTAGTCCTTCTTGAGAGTGGGAAAGAGAGGAACCCTTGAAATAATTTTAGCACCCTCCTAGTGTACAGTTGTCCAGTAGGTACATTTAGTTAGCTCCACTGTTATCAGAGGAGCAGGTAGTTGATTACTTAGGGCTGCTCTGGGTTTCACAGGCTGCTGCTGCTCTGTTGCTTCCCTCTGTCTTTTAGAGGGTTCTAGAAATGTATTGGGAGGAAGTACAGAGCTAGCAGCCTGAATATTTATGGGACTCCAGCCAATCCCTGGGGAGGTGTGCCCAGAAGATGGAGAGAGAGCTCATAATCTGATAAGTCTGAGGACTGAGCAGCAGTAGCAGTGTTCCTGGAGGGGAGTATTGCTGGGGGGGGGACATATGCGAATAGGCTCTGCCCCTGTGGCAGCTTTCTGGAAGGATCTATAAGAAGATACCAAGGTCCCAGCTAGGCTTGGCTGTGGTGCCTATTCGCAAGCTTAAATCCAAGGATTAAATTGGGTCTGGAGAAGCTCCCTGGAGAGAGCCAGGAGGAACTTGGTGGTAATAAGTCCAGCTGTCCTGTAATGGTGTGAGTCTACATCTTCCTCTATAAGAAGAGCCTGGTGGATATCGGCAGGAGGTAACCGATGATCTTGTGGCTAAATAATTACTATTAACAAAAATAGGTGTGCTTACCACTTTAAATAATTGAATGTGCATAAATTGTTAGCCTTAAGGATACATAGAAAATTCATATAATAAATAATATAATAAATAACGCAAAATGGATAATGTTTAAAATGTAAAATCCAATCCACAAAAAATATTGTTTTTACAAACAATAAATATACAGTATATAACCACATCCAAAAGTTTATGGAAAGTCCCGGCTCCAGCAGCAAAATTCAATCCAGTGACAGAGTGCTCACAGCGTGAAAAAATGCCTGTCAAGGTGCTCTAGTGCTAGGGTTTAGAGCCTGCACACATGGAGGATACGCCTCTGGTGTAGTTCTCATGCAAAGCAGCTTACCAGGTGCAAAGATCCCACACACAGGAGATCTAAATGCGCTCATGGATATATAAGGTAAATGAATCTGCTGGCCATCTCAGGACAACATACACCTCATAGGAATCACAGCAAAAACTCCAGTACCACATGTCATTCACAACCAAAGACACCAAAGAATGGAAGAAGCTTCATGATGCAGTAAAACTCCAAACAGCTTTTATAATATGAAAATTGCACTTACAATTTAGCAGCATTTAGAACAATATATCAAAAAGCACAGACTGCTTCAAAAAACACTGAATCATGCGTTTGTGCACATTGACATCACAAGATTAGTTCCACCTGACATGTTTCCCCCGAAAGGGTGTCTTGGTTAATAGGTATTATTTAAAAATTATTTTGGGAACAACTGCGCTAAGGTAGAGAGTTTAGGATTAATAAGCAGCAATTAAATTGTGTATAAACAAAGTAAGTATATAAAAAGGAAGATTAATTGCGCTAAACCAAAAAATGAACATATGTTAATCAAACATATTGGACGTGTACTGAGGTGCATATGCTAAAAAATTCTTAGATTAACAATCTGAATTTATACACCATTAAAGTAATCCCATGTGATCAGAGGGCCCAAAGCCACCTGGCCCTACTGAGCAATGCAATATAGTGAGAATTGCCACGAAGGCGTGACAAATTATTAAATAATTTGAAATTGAAGAACCACAAATAAGTGAATAAAGTTAATAAACTTCAATTTAGAGATGAATGTGATGAGTCCAAGTGAAAAATGAAAACACCCGTGAGAGCTTTAAAGACGCTGGTTGTAGCCTTAAACGTGAATCCACCACCGATCACACAGCTGCTTACCAGAAATCTAGGTCCTGCCGGACCACTATCAACATGTCTTTCCACCATAGATGTCAAATCCGCAGAAAGTTCACCACTTGCGCTGGGACCATGCCGTGCTCAAAGATGAAAAAACACAAAACAGGCTCCACATAGCATAAAATCCGGGTGAATTTATTTAAAATAAAGTAAAAACAGTTATACAACTCACATTTGGGTTGATAAACCAAGCAGTTGGCCTGTAACGCCGGCCGGACGTATCAGGAACAAAAGCCACTCGTTGGAGAACTGAAGGGGATGGCGTCCACACGTCACTCACTCCACCCGACGCGTTTCGTGAGAAATCACTTCGTCTCGGGGTACCCCAAGACGAAGTGATTTCTCACGAAACGCGTCGGGTGGAGTGAGTGACGTGTGGACGCCATCCCCTTCAGTTCTCCAACGAGTGGCTTTTGTTCCTGATACGTCCGGCCGGCGTTACAGGCCAACTGCTTGGTTTATCAACCCAAATGTGAGTTGTATAACTGTTTTTACTTTATTTTAAATAAATTCACCCGGATTTTATGCTATGTGGAGCCTGTTTTGTGTTTTTTCATCTTTGAGCACGGCATGGTCCCAGCGCAAGTGGTGAACTTTCTGCGGATTTGACATCTATGGTGGAAAGACATGTTGATAGTGGTCCGGCAGGACCTAGATTTCTGGTAAGCAGCTGTGTGATCGGTGGTGGATTCACGTTTAAGGCTACAACCAGCGTCTTTAAAGCTCTCACGGGTGTTTTCATTTTTCACTTGGACTCATCACATTCATCTCTAAATTGAAGTTTATGGACTTTATTCACTTATTTGTGGTTCTTCAATTTCAAATTATTTAATAATTTGTCACGCCTTCGTGGCAATTCTCACTATATTGCATTGCTCAGTAGGGCCAGGTGGCTTTGGGCCCTCTGATCACATGGGATTACTTTAATGGTGTATAAATTCAGATTGTTAATCTAAGAATTTTTTAGCATATGCACCTCAGTACACGTCCAATATGTTTGATTAACATATGTTCATTTTTTGGTTTAGCGCAATTAATCTTCCTTTTTATATTATTTAAAAATGTTCACTGCATTTACTTGCTTTAATGCTTAACCTGGTGTATCTGAGAGACTGAGGCCCTTGAGGAGGTTGTGACAAAAAACATAGGACCCATCCTAACCAGCAGCTTCTTCAGGTGTATCAATCACCAAGGTTCCTCTATTTACTGGGGTTCTAAATCTATATTTGAGAGTCTCTAAGTTGGAGCATTTATAGCAGTGAATACATTAAGGGCAATCTTGACTGGAGAGAGCCCATTCCTCCTTAAAGGCACAGAGGACACCCGGTAAGAGCACAATGGCAGCTAAAGCCTGCACACATGGAGGATACGCCTCTGGTGTAGTTCTCATGCAAAGCAGCTTACCAGGTGCAAAGATGTGGGAGATCTAAATGCGCTCATGGATATATAAGGTAAATGAATCTGCCGGCCATCTCAGGACAACATACACCTCATAGGAATCACAGCAAAAACTCCAGTACCACATGTCATTCACAACCAAAGACACCAAAGAATGGAAGAAGCTTCATGATGCAGTAAAACTCCAAACAGCGTGTCCCCACGCCAAAAATCGCAAACAAGCTATGCAAAAAAATTATAACCACCACAATTTTAAACTAGCCTTTGCAGCAAGGTTCACATGTGAAGAAAATGCACATCAGAAACACAAAAAAAAATCCAAACACACACCAGCTAGCCTGCAAAAAAAAAATATATATATTGACCCTGTCTAATAATTCAGGTTAAAAACAGAGGGTCAGATTCTCGTACATCTGCATATCTTTGCGCGGGCGTAACGTATCCGATTTACGTTACGCCTCCGCAACTTAGACGGGCAAGTGCTGTATTCTCAAAGCACTTGGGGCCAGATTCACAGAAAAAGTACGCCGGAGTATCTGCTGATACTCCGACGTATTTTCAAATTTGCCGCGTCGTATCTTTAGTTTGAATTCTCAAACCAAGATACGACGGCTTGTGGCTTCGATCCGACAGGCGTACGGCTTCGTACGCCTTCGGATCATAGGTGTAATACTTCGGCACCCGCTGGGTGGAGTTTGCACCGTTCTCCGCGTCGGGTATGCTAATTAGCTGTTTACGGCGATCCACGAAGGTACGCGCGGTCGTCGCATTCTCTTACGTCGTCGGTAGTCGGCTTTTCCCGGCGTAAAGTTACAGCTGCTATTTCGTGGCTTATATTTAGACTTGCCATGTTAAAGTATGGCCATCGTTCCCGCGTCGAATTTTAATTATTTTTTTTGTAAGTCGTCCGTGAATAGGAAAGGACGTAACGCACATCGCCGTTCAAAAGATTACGTCGGTGCGACGTCATTTCGCGCAAAGCATGGCAGGAAATTTCAAAACGGAGCATGCGCAGTACGTTCGGCGCGGGGAACACTCCTAATTTAAATGATACACGCCCCATTTGAATTAGGCGGGCTTGCGCCAGACAGATTTACGATACGCCGCCGCAAGTTTACAGGCAAGTGCTTTGTGAATCAAGCACTTGCCCGTAAAACTTGCGGCGGTGTAACGTAAATGCGATTCCTTTACGCCACCGCAATTCTATGTGAATCTGGCCCTTGCTCCGTAAGTTGCGGCGGCGTAGCGTAAATCGGCCGGCGTAAGCCCGCCTAATTCAAATGTGGGACAGGGGGGCGTGTTTTATGTTAATGTTCTGTGACCCGACGTGATTGACGTTTTTGGAAATCTCCCAGTGTGCATTGCTCCTAATACGCCGCAAGGACGTATTGGTTTTGACGTGAACGTAAATTACTGCTGGGTTTTTCTTTTTTTACTAAAAGTTTCATAGTTTGTTATAAAATTTTAAAAACAGCTAATTTTCTCCTTCATTCATGTGCACTGATGGACACTGATAGGCTGCACTGATAGGTGACACTGATGGGCACTAAGAGTTGGTACTGATGGGTGGAACTGATGGACACTGGTAGGTGACACTGGCACTGATTGGCAGCACTGATGGCCACTGATAGGTGGCACTGGGGGGCATTGATAGATGGCACTGGTGGGCACTAATAGATGGCACTAGTGGGCACTGAAAGACAGCAGTGATATGCACTGGTAGGTGGCACTGGTGGGCAATGGCAGGTGACATTGGTGGGCACGGATGAGGCGGTAGCGGCTCTCCCTGTTCAGGACTGATGTCCCTCTGACAGAAGCCGCTGTCAGCTTGAGGAAAAAGACAATTACTGATCTTCTGTTTACATGACGTGATCAGCTGTCATTGGCTGACAGCTGATCACATGGTAAAGGAGCAGCATCGGCCCTAACTCCGATCTGTGAACAGCCAGGTCTCATTGACTGGTGGATCGCAGAGCGTGCACCCAGATCTCGGGAAGACGTGCATGGGCGCCCTCCAGGCAATTAAGGCTCACACTGTAGCTGTCTTTCAGCTATAACGTGGGTGGAAGGAGGTTAATCACCACTGGGTTTTTTATTTTTTGCTAAATAAACGTGAAAAAGACTGAAAATGTGGAAAAAAAATAGTTTTTCTTTGTTTCTGTTATATCATTTTGCAAATAAATAATCTTCCTTCATAAATTTAGGCAAATTGTATTCTGACACATTTCTTTGGTGAAAATAACCAAAATCAGTGTATATTATTTTGTCTGTAGGAAAGTTTAATAGCTGGATTCAGAGAGAGTTAGGCCGGCGTATCAGTAGATACGCTGACCTAAGGCTGGGTTCACACTACGGTTTTCCCATCCGTCAGCCGCATACGATTTCAGTATTGAAAACGTACGGGCCCGGACGGGAAAACGTATAGATAGAGAATGCATTGCAAATCGTATGCACTCAGATGCATCCGGGTGCGTACGATTTGCTGGCAAAACGTTTTTTAAACGTCCGCAAAACCGTGTTCAACCACGGTTTTGCGGTCGTTTTTAAGACAGTATGGCAAACGCATACGTTTTCCTTTAACATTAATGTTAATGGAAAACGCACATGTGTGCGGTTCCATACGTTCCCGTCCGTTTCAGCCGCATACGGTTTTCCATATAAATCGTATGCGGCTGACGGACGGGAAAACCGTAGTGTGAACCCAGCCTAACTCGGAATCTGCGCCCTCCTAAGTTTAAGTGTATTCTCAAACTGAGATACACTTAAACCTAGCTAAGATACGACAGCCTGTGCCGTCGTATCTTAGGGTGCAATATTTAGGCTGGCCGCTAGGTGGCGCTTCCATTGAGTTTGGCGTAGAATATGTAAATGACTAGATACGCCTATTCCCGAACGTACGTGCGCCCGTCGCAGTAAAGATACGCCGTTTACATAAGGCGTTTTCAGGCGTAAAGTTATTCCATCAAATAGCTGGACTAGTCAATGTTAAGTATGGCCGTCGTTTCCGCGTCGAAATTTGAAAATTTTACGTTGTTTGCGTAAGTCGTCCGTGAATAGGGCTGGACGTAATTTACGTTCACGTCGAAACCAATACGTCCTTGCGGCGTACTTTGGCGCAGTGCACACTGGGATATGTACACGGACGGCGCATGCGCCGTTCGTAAAAAACCGTCAATCACGTCAGGTCACCCTCCATTAACATAAAACACGCCCCCTCATCCTAATTTGAATTAGGCGCGCTTACGCCGTCCCTTTTTACGCTACGCCGCCGTAAGTTAGGAGGCAAGTACTTTGTGAATACAGTACTTGCCTCTCTGACTTAAGGCGGCGTAGCGTAAATACGATACGCTACGCCGGATTAAAGTTGCGGCGGCGTCTCTGAATCCAGCTAATAGTGTCTACAAACTATGGTATATATCAGAAAATTGATCAGTCCTGATGTTCTGACGGCCTATCTCATTTCTTGAGGCCTGATAAAACACCAGGATAGTACAAATAGCCCCCAATCTACCCTTTTTTTTTTTACACACTGTGGCCAGTGCAGGACAGCGTCATTATATAACTGTGTGGCAGTGACCAGGGATTTTTTTTTTACATACTGTAACATTTTTAACCTACTATACTTGCTTATAGCAGTACATTTCACTGCTATGAGCAAATATGTTTACTGAATGACAGTGTGTAGACATTGTCTATTGTTGTAATTAGCTGTGATTTGTCACAGCTAATCACATGGTATAAATGAGCTGTGATTTTCTGTCTGTAACATGTGTGTACTGTGGCAAATCACAGCTTGCAACACAATGTTATACAATGGATGGCATGAAAGGAAGCCATTCATTGTTTACAACTGTTATGCAATCCTCTGTGATTGGTTACAGGGATCACATAACACTGGCAGTGGGCCGACATAGCAATCAGTCACCCGCTGTGTCTGGTGTACACAGAGGGTGACAGATCACCTAGAAGACAGGAACTGTTGATTGGTCACAGCTAATCACATGGTACAAATGAGCTGTGATTTTCCCTGTCTGTAACATGTGATCACTGTGGCAAATCACAGCTTGCAACATAATTTTATTGTTGGATGGCATGAAAGGAAGACATTCATTGTTTACAACTGTCATGTAATCCTCTGCGATTGGTTACAGGAATCACATAACACTGGTAGTGGGCCGACATAGTAACCAGTCACCCGCTGTGTCTGGCGTACAAAGATGGTGACAGATCGCCCAGGAGCCTGGAACTGTTGCCGCTATATAAATCCTGTATTATAATAATAATAATAATAATAATGACATCCTCCCAGAACAATAGGGTTCCCGTACGTCCGTCATTTTACAATGACGTGGGTGGGAAGCAGTTAAGTTTGTTCTAACTATTGCATAAGCTCAGTTCTGATAACTGATACTATAAAAATGTCATGTCACAAATGGTGCTACATGAATTATGTGTAAGAAGAAAATTAAAGTGATATTTATATTTATAAAATGCTTTTAAATAAAAAAGATGTTCTACTTACCTGCTCAGTGCAGTGATATTAAACAGAGCCAGCCCTTACCTCCTATTTGGCAGTCCCATGCCAGCGCTGTCCATCCTTCTTTTCTGGGTGTCTCTTTAGCAAGCTGGATGCTAAGGGGGCACTCGTGTTGGCCCGCTTCCAAGTCGGGCTGTGTGCATCTATAGACACACACAGTACTGGTAAACCATGCCCCTATACCGTCCTCACATAAGTTTGACTTACAGCTCCCCCTGCTGCCTGTGTCTTTTGTGAGACCAGGAAGTGGAGGAGGGTGCTACAGTTGGGACAGTGTTGGATTTGGAGGAGCCAGGTAAGGTTAAGGGTGGTGGGAGGAGAACAGGTAGTGAGGCAGTTTTTACCTTACAAACAAATGGGCACTGCCCCACCTATAATATCATTATAGGTGGAGAATTACATGTCAAACAAACCCAAAGTCAATGCCCAGCTTAACCCACCAATCACATAGAGTGCATTAAGATGAAAAAAAAATGTTTAGAATTTAAAGTCACTTTGTTAATTTAATTAAACCCTAAGCTCAGACAGGTGATAGAGGTCTTAAACAGGAACAGAGGGGCGCCAGACTAAGTGCAGTATTAAAATATTAAAATACTGCATTTAGTCTGGCACCCTCTGTTCCTGTTTCCGCTATACAGAGTTACCTGCTTTACTCTAAACGGTGCTGCCAGCAGGTGTTGTCTGATCATTCTTTATCCTATGGACTTTTATTATTGACTAATTCATTATACTAGGATGTTTTACTGATAATGTGTTTGTAATATATAAGGGTGCTGCCGCCAGGTGCTGTCTGATAATCCTTCATTATATGGACTGATTCATTATACCATGATATTCTATTGATTATGGTCTTGTAATACATCCCTCTAGTGCCACTATATACTTTTTTCTTTTAGATAGAGGTCTTAAAGACTGATGCCGCGTACACACGGTCGTTTTTTGTGATGAAAAAAAAAACGCCATTTTTAAAAACGTCATTTAAACTGACCGTGTGTGGGGAAAATGTTGTTTTATGTCTTCTGAAAAACGACAAAAAAATAATTCGAACATGCTTCAATTTTTTATGTCGTTTTTCAAAACGTCGTTTTTTGTGTCATAAAAAATGATCGTGTGTAGGCTAAAACGACATTTAACAACGTTTTTAAACCCGCGCATGTTCAGAAGCAAGTTATGACGCGAGCTTGAATGGAACAGAGTGCCGCCGTACGTGCTGAATGTAACCGCGCTTTGCTAGAGCATTTTGAAAAAAACGATGGTGTGTAGGCAACGTCGTTTTTTAAAATGAAGTTTGAAAAACGTTGTTTTTTTTCATTAGAAAAAACAACGTTTTTTTACAAGACAAAAAACGACCGTGTGTACGCGGCATCACAAAAACCTGCCATTCCAGCTTTGACAGACCTAGATTTCAGCACACACTATTCAGTTTCTTATAAATGCCTATCCCTGTGTTATTCTCTTTAAAGAATGGCTTACTTCTTTGAACCATGTGCATAGCATGTACATTTAGCATATGTATAAAGTGACATGTTTTACCTGTTTTCACTTATGTCTATTGATAGAAAATAGTCTGAGTGTGGATTTACCTACTTTGCTAATGTTTCTTCTGTGGCTGAGAGTTAATTTTGAAGAACATACGGAAAATAAAATTCTAGCTACAAATCTACCATAATGAGACCATGATTACTTTACATTTATGACTGTCACTGCATTTACAAACCAGTATCAATATTCCTCTAGCTAATGGTATTTAATCTCTAGCATGTGCACACAAACGCCCTCTACTGGTTTGTACTGATATACAGTGATAGCTCTTTTTCAAGGCTGCTGCTTGGCAGTAGGATTGCTGCCAGCACATATCATTTTCCTCTGTGCCTCAATGAGTTTTTCTTAATGATCCTTCCTTTCTCAGTAACAAATAGATTGAAACGTTGTATTTAAACAGTTCATTTCATCTAAACTGTAATTGAATCGAATCCAGACACCAAAGCAGGTGTTACATGCTGCAAAACACAGGCAGTTTCTTGGGTTATTAAGACGCCTTTACCTCTTTAGCTTTTAGGTCAATGTTTGTTGCATATAAGAGAGAGTTACAGCAAAAATGCAATAATTAAATAAAGTCAATATGCAAGGTACACATTATATTACCAAAGTTATGAGCAGAGCTTTAAATGTGTGACATGGGAGTTAGCGTGCCCACATGTCCCGGATTACCCAGGACTGTCCCACAATTGACATGTCTGTCCTGTGTCCCGGGCACCTTCATTCCGGGACAATACAATGTCCCGGAATGAAATAGAGGACACAGCCACCCCCTACTAACTAATAACTACATTTTCGGAACTGGTTGCTAGGGCCAGCGCTGCCTGGCATCTTGCAACCAGTGACAATTATCTCTCAGACAGTGAGACTGGGAGCAAGGCCTACGCCTAGTGCAGCACCGCTGTCCCCACCCACCTTGGCACCTCCTCCTTCTCCGGCACCCGGTAGCAAGCAGCAGTGACTGGTGTGATCTTAACTCTCCAGATAGCGACTCCACTCCTTTCCACACACGTGGCTCATGCAGAGAGAGTGACAGCAGCACTGCATCTGGTGGCAGGCTATGGGTGGCAAGCGGCACTGCATCTGGTGGCAAGTGGCACATTCACCTGACAAATAACCTGTCCCCAAATTCCCCATCAACCCTGAGACAACATTTCCCCCGCCCCCCTCATCTTTTTTGGGGAAGGTGAGAGAAGGGGTGTGTCCCTGAATGGCAGTTTGGAAATATGGCCACCCTAATGGGGGTACATCCTGTTTTCCTGTTAGCTTCTAGATTTAAGGTGTTGACTTAATCTTCATTAAGTTAGTATCCCTGAATTGCAGAGCTCAGATTTTGTTTTGCTCTAAAAACAGCCCATATACAGTGTAAACTAGGTTTTGTGAATGCTGTATAACGTTAAAACGTAACTCAGGTGAAAAATATATTTCCTTGTTTTAGAGTAGGAAATACTTTGAATATTGGACAGGTTTTTGCTGCTGTCTATGACTCATTCACTTGAGTGTATACATTTGGGTTTGAGCTATTGCACTCTTTGAACAACAGGCAGATATGGAGACTGAAGAAGACATGAGTAATGGAGCTGAGTAGTGAGAACCTGAGGACCTGCTGTCTGCATAAGTTATCCAAAATAATGATGTTTATATGTTTATATGTGTATGAGTAGGGATGGGCCGAACACCCCCTGGTTCGGTTCGCAGCAGAACATGTGAACAGGCAAAAAATTAGTTTGAACACAGTTAAAGTCTATGGGACATGAACATGAAAAATTAAAAGTGCTAATTTTTAAGGTTAATATGCAAGTTATTGTCATAAAAAGTGTTTGGGGACCTGGGTCCTGCCCCAGGGGATATGTATCAATGCAAAAAAAAAGTTTTAAAAACAGCAGTTTTTTCAGGAGCAGTGATTTTAATAATGCGTATTAAACAATAAAAGTGAAATATTCCTTTATATTTCGTACCTGGGGGTGTCTATAGTATGCCTGTAAAGTAGCGCATGTTTCCCATGCTCAGAATTGTCCCTGCACAAAATGAAATTTTTAAAGGAAAACAAGTCATTTAAAACTACTCGCAGCTATAATGAATCGTCAGGACCCAGCAATACAAATAAGAGATGGGTTCCCCCCCAGTCCCTTCCCAGGCCCTTTGGGTCAGGGGTGATGCCGCCCCCTCTGACACAATGGGGGTTTCCCATGATGCGTCAGAGGGGGGCGGGGTCACCCGTGACACCACAGGGAAACCGCCTAAAAGCCCCGTTGCATCAGAGGGATGCGGGGTCATCTGTTCACATCACGCCCCACCCTCGGTTATTTAAGAGTATGTCAGATGGGTCACATGTCATTCGCCCGGGTGCCTCCTATGGAGGCTGTATTGTTTGTGGCGCCGGGTCCGGTCGTAGAAGGATATGTTTTTTTATTAAATGACTGTGTGTTTTTTTTACCTTTTTTGACACTTTTTTTGGTGAAATGGTAGGGGTATAATGTACCCCATTACCAATTCACATAGGGGGGCCGGCATCTGGGGGTCCCCTTTGTTAAAGGGGCTTCCAGATTATGATAAGCCCCCCGCTCGCAGATGCCCACAACCACCGGGAAAGGGTTGTGGGGATGAGGCCCTTGTCACCATGTTGAGGGCATGTGGCCTGGTACGACTCTGAAAGGAGGTGCTCTTTTGCCCGCAGTGCGCCCCCCTGCCCCAGAGCACTCAACCCCCCCCATGTTGAGGGCATGTGGCCTGGTACGGCTCAGGAGGGGGGGGGGGCGCTCGCTCGTCCCCACTCCTTTCCTGGCGGGCCGGGTAGCGTGCTTTTGACACAATATCGCGGTCACCTACTGTGTATATATATATATATATATATATATATATATATATATACATACACAGTATCTCATAAAAGTGAGTACAGCCCTCACATTTTTGTAAATATTTTATTACAGTGGGGATCAAAAGTTTGGGCACCCCAGGTAAAAATGTGTATTAATGTGCATAACGAAGCCAAGGAAAGATGGAAAAATCTCCAAAATTCAAATTACAGATTAGACAATCTTATAATATGTCAAAAAAGTTAGATTTTATTTCCATCATTTACACTTTCAAAATTACAGAAAACAAAAAAATGGCATCTGCAAAAGTTTGGGCACTCTGCAGAATTAATATCTTGTACTGCCCCCTTTGGCAAGTATCACAGCTTGTAAACGCTTTTTGTAGCCAGCCAAGAGTCTTTCAATTCTTGTTTGAGGTATCTTTGCCCATTCTTCCTTACAAAAGTCTTCCAGTTCTTTGAGAGTTTGGGCACCCTGCAGAATTTATAGCATGCACTGCCCCCTTTGCAAAGCTGAGACCTGCCAGTGTCATGGATTGTTCTCAATCATCGTCTGGGAAGACCAGGTGATGTCAAACTCAAAGGTTTTAAATGCCCAGACTCATCTGACCTTGCCCCAACAATTAGCACCGTGGGTTCTTCTAAGCAGTTGTCTAGAAAACTGAAACTGAAAATAGTTGACGCTCACAAAGCTGGAGAAGGCAATAAGAAGATAGCAAAGCGTTTTCAGATGTCAATATCCTCTGTTCGAAATGTAATTAAGAAATGGCAGTCATCAGAAACAGTGGAAGTTAAAGCAAGATCTGGAAGACCAAGAAAAATAACAGACAGAACAGCTCGCAGGATTGTGAGAAAAGCAATTCAAAACCCACGTTTGACTGCACGATCCCTCCAGAAAGATCTGGCAGATGTTGGAGTTGTGGTACACTATTCCACTATAAAGAGATACTTGTACAAATATTGTCTTCATGGAATAGTCATCAGAAGAATATCTCTTCTACGTCCTCACCACAAAAATCAGCTCTTGAACTTTGCAAATGAACATATAGACAAGCCTGATGCATTTTGGAAACAAGTTCTGTTGACCGATGAAGTGCTATGACCATGAAACGCGTCGGGAGGACTCCACTGCCGCCCCATTTGTATACAAAGTGCTTTTAACTCCAGCCAAATGTAAGTTTGATAGCTGCAATTAAATAATTCCATTTTAAACGGAATTACGCTATGTGGCCAATTTTTTCTCCTATCTCCATATACCACTAACACACTGCGAGGAAAAACCAGCCTGGGGACCCTATTGTCAGCATAGTATCCAGTTTCTTTCCATCCACCCACCCCATAGAGCAGGGATATGCAATTAGCGGACCTCCAGCTGTTGCAGAACTACAATTCCCATGAGGCATAGCAAGACTCTGACAGCCACAAGCATGACATCCAGAGGCAGAGGTATGATGGGACTTGTAGTTTTGAAACAGCTGGAGGTCCGCTAATTGCATATCCCTGCCATAGAGGATACGATGATCGGTTGATGTACAACTCTGCCTTGGATCGTATATGACATCAGTCATTTTAAGCCTTCCTTGACTTTCGGTGGCATATGTCATCTAAAGTCAACGCGCTCTGGTAAGCCTGCATTGCTTTCGGTGGTGGGTTTATCACATACTGGAGAAGTCACTCATTTCATCCATCCACTTTTTCACTTGATTGACTTTTTTTTGATTTATGTGAATATTTTCATCGAATTATTGTTGATCATATCACTTTTTGCGCTTTGGCACCAACCAACAGGCGCAACAGTTCACACTGCACCACGTGCCCAGCGGCACAATATTTATTTCCTGCAACATGGGACTTGTATGTTGTTGATGCACATTTTGTTTATAATTGCTATGTGTTTCATATTTTTTGGCAATTGATTTTCATCATTGACAGTCAGTTTGAGCGCTACACATTTATTTTCATTTTACTTTTTGCTTTTTCTTCAAATGAGCCGTGTTAGCAGCTTCTATTCACTTATTATTGGCAGCGCAGGGTATCCACCTTTTTTTACTCTGTGGACCAATGAGGTTAAAAAATAACTTTTTGGCTGGAATGAGCAAAGGTACGTTTGGAGAAGAAAGGGCACAGAATTTAATGAAAAGAACCTCTGTCCAACTGTTAAGCACGGGGGTGGATCAATCATGCTTTGGGGTTGTATTGCAGCCAGTGGCACAGGGAACATTTCACGAGTAGAAGGAAAAATGGATTCAATAAAATTTCAGCAAATTTTGAATGGTAACTTGATGCCATCTGTGAAAAAGCTGAAGTTAAAGAGAGGATGGCTTCTACAAATGGATAATGATCCTAAACACACCTCAAAATCCACAGGGGATTACATCAAGAGGCGTAAACTGAAGGTTTTGCCATGGTCTTCACAATCTCCTGACCTCAACATAATTAAAAATCTATGGATAGACCTTAAAAGAGCAGTGCGTGACAGACAGCCCAGAAATCTCAAAGAACTGGAAGACTTTTGTAAGGATGAATGGGCAAAGATACCTCAAACAAGAATTGAAAGACTCTTGGCTGGCTACAAAAAGCGTTTACAAGCTGTGATACTTGCCAAAGGGGGCAGTACAAGATATCAACTCTGCAGGGTGCCCAAACTTTGGCAGACGCCATTTTCTTTATCGTACATCACGGGACACAGAGCAGCATAGTAATCACTATGTGGGTTATAGAGTCTACCTTCAGGTGATGGACACTGGCACTTCCAGACAGGAAGTCCCCTCCCTATATAACCCCCTCCCATAACAAGAGTACCTCAGTTATTTCGCCAGTGTCTTAGGTGTTGGTCACGTTTGAATAGCTTTGCCGTTACGTCCTTGGGACCTTGGCAGGCTAATCCGGATCCGTCCAAGGTGCTTCAAAGCCAAAGTGGACGGTACCCGGGCCCCGATTTGAGGATGGGGTTTTGCCTATAATGCCTCTCCTTTGGAGGGCTGGACTCTGGGTTCCAGGACTTTGTGCCTTCTAAGGACCAAATCTTTTTCCTGCTGCCAGGGGGCTGTATAGGTCCAGGGGAGTGGTGTTCCTAGCTTGGACCCCGGTCCCTGAAGGTCTATGACTATACCCATGGTGAAGAGAGAAGATTGGGCCTCTTGCTCGGCAATACCCTGCAGCGTGGAAAGGTAAGAGGAGGACCTACGGGACTTGGTTCGACAGTAGGTCCTCCATGGGGGACTATGGGTCTCGCCTTAGTATGCTTCTATGCATGGGCATTTTTTAAACCACAATGTCTTCTGAGACAGGATGGCTCATTACCCATATACCTCCCATGGCTGGGCTAGTATGCTGCTGCTGCCGCAAAGGGGTTGGGATCCGAGTCCTACTAATGTACCCTGCTCCTAGGGAGTAAGGAGGGAGGACATTTTTTCCATCCATTTTAGGCTAGAGCCCGCGGGCCATGCCTGTTGGTACCTGTGCGGGGTCGCTTTCCAGAAGCTCCATGTGTTCCTCTCTCTCCTACGTGGCTTCCCTGCTTCTTCCTCCAGCATCGGGGCACGTGCGCGCGCATGCGCGTGGTAAATACACGCGACCACATGTGGAGGGGGCGGGCAGCGTCCGGGCGTTCCCCTCCTCGCCTGACGTCAGGAGGGAGGGACACAAATAAAGCCTGAGCATTGCAGCGGACGGCTGCAGGGACACAGAGCGGCAGTCGGCTGGCTGTCACGGATGGTCTATGGTTTGTTAACCAAAGAGATAGACTCCCATCTGGTTGTAGTGACACCCGGGAAGCGGTTTGAGAACACACCTATACAAGAGCGTCCCGCTCAATATTGTACACGCTGTTAGCATTGTATTTAGCCAGGGTTCTCTTGCAGCTGCCTGAGCTTACAACCCACCGGGCTACCTGGTTACATTTGGTTAGCCTGTCTTTTGCTCAGTACTAGTCCAGCAGCTAGGAGGCAGTACTTAACTCAGTTTTTTGAGTTACGATAGCCCAGCGGGCTCTGTATTTGCCTACCTTTTTAGACTCAGGGAAGCTTAGTGTTACCTAGTGTCTACCCTAGCCTTTATTTTTTGTGCTTCTTGCTGTGACAGTCAGTTGTTAAAGCAGCGGAGTACCTCAGGGTTGTATCATGGCTCCCAAGGGCTCTGGAACTACTAAGAATGCAAAGAATGTTAAAAAGCAGTGAGGTTCCCCATCGGGCTCTGAGGATCTTGGCCAGGCTTTGGCAGTCCCATCCCCCCCGGAAAGACCAGAGGTCGTCGCCCTGGGCGAGCCATCAGGGTTGCTAGGTGCTGCAGCTGGCCCTATCCAACCAGCTCCTGTCTATGTTACAGAGGAGATGTTGGCTTCCACCCTGGGTGGGTTGGAACAGAGGTTAGCAACTTTGATTGCTACCTCATTACTGGAGAGAAAACGGGCTAGGTCCCCTTCTCCTAGGTTTGTGTCCCCAAACGCGGAAATTTTTTCCCCAGAGGAGTTAGAATTTCCAGAGGACCAGGCAGATGAGCGCTTAGAGGGTTCAGATTCTGAGGAATCTACTATAGAAGAACCCAATTCAACCGGTCTGCGTTTAAATTGCCTCTCCCGGAGCCGCAGGTTTCCGCAGTGTCCTCCCTAGGCTCCTTGAAGGCACCACAGACCAACTCTGTATTTCCGGTTCACCCCCTATTGGAAGACCTGATTTTTCAGGATTGGGTACGACCGGATAGAATTTTTATTCTTCCTAAGAGGTTTTCGATTCTGTACCCAATGGAGGAAAGGTTCTCTAAGAGATGGGCTGTCCCTACAGTGGACACAGCCATCTCCTGTGTTAATAAGGCCTTAACTTGTCCTGTTGACAATATCCAAATGTTCAAGGATCCTGTTGATAAATGACTAGAGACTCTACTAAAGGCCTCCTTTGCCACAGCAGGAGCCGTGGTTCAGCCGACGGTGGCTGCCATTGGTATTTGCCAGGCATTAGAAGACCAAGCACAACAAGTTTTAAAGGATGTTCCAGCTCAACAAGCTTGAGAACTGGCCGATCTCCCAAGAGCCCTGTGTTTCGCGGTGGACGCCATAAAGGACTCCATCCAGCAGGTTTCCCGTTTATCACTATTCCTGGTACATATGCAGAGACTCTTGTAGTTAAAGAACTGGTCTGCCGAAACTCCCTGCAAGAAACTCTTAGTAGGATTTCCCTTTCATGGAGAGTGGTTGTTTGGAGAGGATCTAGATAAATATATACAGAGGATATCTAGTAGGAAGAGCACTCTCTTGCCTGTTAAAAAGAGGTTTCGAGGCCCCACTTTTAAATGTCCAGCCTCTCCGGCCCCAGGCCCCTCAACCTCTAGGCAGTATCGACGGCCTCCTGGGCGATCAGGCATGGGCAATAAGCCGCAGGGGCAGGCTCCGGGTAACAAAAGACCCTGGTCCCGCAAGCCGGCCAAAGCCGCCCCCAAGTCGACTTTATGAAGGGGCGCCCCCACTCACTCGGGTGGGGGGAAGGCTTCAATTTTTCTCAGAGCTTTGGGAAGCCAGAGTCCCCGACAACTGGGTTCTCTCTTCAGTGGCTCTGGGTTACAGGCTGGAGTTTTGAGAGTTCCCCCCTCCTCGCTTTCAGATATCAAATCTGCCAAGCGATCCAGTGAAGAGGGTATCTTTCCTGGCAGCTGAATCTCTTATCCTGAAGGGAGGAGGGCTCTCTAACCCAGTAATCTCCACTCTGGTTAGTGCCAGAAAACCAGTTTCCAGGTTAATCTACAGTAGGTGAACCCGATTTTGTGTCAATCTCGCTCTCTTTCTCGGCGAGATTGAGCACCTACGAGCCCCATCGCGGGAGCCAGCGCCGAGCTGGCTTGCCGCGATGGAGACAGAGCCGTCATAGAAGCGACGGTAGATCCGACTTGGATTCCCGCCAATTCTACACGTGTGCGGCGTTTGTTATGAATCCTGAGGGGGAAGTCCCCGCCGGATTTTAAATAAAAATCCGGCATGGGTTCCCCCTCAGGAGCATACCGGGCCCTTAGGTCTGTTATGGGTTGTAAGGAGAGCCCCCCCCTACGCCGAAAAAAACGGCGTAGGGGGTCCCCCTACAATCCATACCAGACCCGTATCCAAAGCACGCTACCCGGCCAGCCAGGAAGGGAGTGGGGACGAGCGAGCGCCCCCCCCCTCCTGAGCCGTACCAGGCTGCATGCCCTCAACATGGGGGGGTTGGGTGCTCTGGGGCAGGGGGGCGCACTGCGGCCCCCCCACCATAGAGCACCCTGTCCCCATGTTGATGAGGACAGGGCCCCTTCCCGACAACCCTGGCCGTTGGTTGTCGGGGTATGCGGGCGGGAGGCTTATCAGAATCTGGGAGCCCCCTTTAATAAGGGGGCCCACAGATACCGGCCCCCCACCCTAAGTGAATGAGTATGGGGTACATCGTACCCCTACCCATTCACCTGCAAGAAAAGTGGTAAAAACACAAATAAACCACACAGTTTATTAAAATATTTTATTTTTCTGCTCCGGAGGCCTCCCCTGTCTTCTTTATTAGCTCTTTTACCAGGGGGGGCTTCTTCTTTAAAGTCTTCGGGTGGGTGGGGGCCGCCGTCTGGTTCTCTTCCACCGCCGGGGGGGGTGGCTTTTAAAAAAGCCCCCACCCCCCCGGCGGGTTTCCTCCGGCGTCTTCGGCGGGGCTCTTCTTCTTCCGCTATCCCGACGGGTCTTCTCCGCTATCCGGGGGGTCTCCTTCTATATTCGCCGCTCTCCGCTGTTGACTAGTGTTGCTCACGAATATTCGCATTGCGAATATTCGACTCGAATATAGCATATTCGAGAAATCGCGCTATATTTCGAAATTCGCGGTGAATATTCGCAATTCCGAATATTCGATTTTTTACAATTTTTTTTTTTAATCAGATCACATCCTAGATATCTCCATCGACGTCTAAAAGCATTGCTGGTATCATTAGAGACCCTGGGCCGAGTAGCTGAAGCGTTCATTGAATTTTCCAGAAAGATCGCAATGCGATTATTCGGCAAACGCAATATCGCGCGATTATTTTCCTTGCCCCGATCTTCCGCATCAGAGCGATTTTTACAGTTTCATTTTTAAAACAGATCACATCCTAGTGATCTCCATAGACGTCTGAAAGCATTGCTGGTATGATTAGAGCCATTGGGCCGAGTAGCTGAAGCGATCATTTTATATTGCCGAATATTCGCAATGCGAATATTCGGCAATAGGAATATTGCGCGATTATTTGCTCCGCCCTTTTGCATCAGAGCCAATCAGAGTTCTCCTTCCACACTCGTCACAGGTTAACAACCAATAGGAACCTGCCTGCATGGACATTATATAAGCTCACTCCCAGCACCATTTCATTGCAGATTCAGAAGCTGGCTATAGAGTGTGGAGGCTGTTTCTGTGTTCCTGGTTTCCTGTGTCTTTGTTCTTGATTGATTTAGATCATCACCAGCATTGCTATTTAGTGATTCCAGTGGATCTTTTCCAGTATATCAACTGCTTTTTTCAAAGCAATAGACCCAAGAGCTTTTTTCAAAGCTACGTTTTGTGCTGTTTTGTGCTGTTTTTTTCATTTGTGTTACTGTTTGATCCTGCAATCCTCGCTGTTCAGTTATATTTGCAAGAGATTTCAGAACACATTTTGCTGAGCTTTATAAAAGAGCTTTTCTAAAAGCTAAGTTTTGTTCATCTTGTGTTACTGTTAGATCTTGCAGGTTCGCTGTTCAGTGATATTTGATAGGCATCTCAGTTCACATTTTGTTTAGTTTTCCCTAAAGAGCTTTTATAAAAGCTAAGTTTTGTGTTCAGTTTAGTTAAATTTTGTGTAGTAAGTGTACACACTGTTAGTGTACATTTATTTCATCTAGCTTAGCTTAGTGTGTGTTTAGTGTCTGTGTTTTGTGTTTAAAAAAAAAAAAAAAAAAAAAAAAGTTAGTGTTTGTTTAGTGCTTTTTTTTTTTTCTTTAATTTTGTAGTCCTTGTCTGGTGTACTACTTTTCTTATAGTTTAGTAGCTGTCTGTGTACGTCTTTGTCTGCGTGCCTGTCTTGTAAAAAATACACAAAAACACATTTTGTTCACATTTACCCCCCCCAATAAAGTTTACCCCCCCCCCACACACATATTAGCAATAATGAGCGGCATCCGTGGCCGTGGCAGCAGGGGTAGGGGAGTTACTCCCAGTGCTGGATCGCTGCCAGCACGGGGTACCTCTCGTGCCCCTACTAGTGGTAGAGGATCGGGTGCAAGGGGAGTACGCCTGATCCGGGAGTTCTTCCCATCGGGCAGCCGCCCGATATTGCCATCTCAGGCTCAAGTAGTGGTGGACTACATGGGGCACAGCAGTGCCACTGAGTCGTCGGTCCCGACTCACAGTAGTACCACCATTACACCGGTGCCTGTACTACCCCCCCCCCAGCCCCCAAGAGTCCAGCATCTTACTGTTCGACAGCGACAGTGAGAGGGATCTCTTGGGGGAGGCCATGCATCAGGCAGACCTCCAGCTCTGTCCTGATGGTCAGGACCTTTTTGAAGGGATGGATGAGGAGGATGGGATACCTGCTGGCAGTATCCCAGAGACATCCCTTCAAACTGGTGCTGCTGTTTTGGTGCAGGAAACAGCAGCACATAGTCAGACCCAGGCGTGGGTGAGGGGACAGCGGAGCCAGGCTAGAGGCTCCATGTCACGTGGTTCCCTCAGACCAACACATCTCAGCCCTTGGTCTGACATCTCTGGGGGCGAAGAGGGTGACCCATCATGGTTGCCATCTGACGCGTCGGCTCACTACGTCAGTGACGACGGGGAAGGTAGGCACCCTGGTGAAACGGTGCGCCAGGTCACCACCAGGGAGACCATCGTCAGGGTCTCCACTGGTGATGGCAGCAGGAGGTGTCAGGAGGAGGAGCAGCAGCAGCAGCAGGCAGCTCCACCTGTGCGCACCGAGTCCCAGCAGGTGCAAGTAAGCGTCACCCCATCTGACAGGAGGGCGGTGCTGAAGTCACCTGTCTGGAATTTCTTTACCCTGGTGGCAGACAACCCTACCGTGGCCATCTGCCGGATTTGTAAAGTGAGGGTGAAGAGAGGGAAGTGTTTGGCTCGGGTGGGTACCACAGCCCTGAACCAGCACCTGAGGATAAACCACTGGGCGTTGTATGACGAGATGAAGCGTGGTGGTGGTAGCAGCGCCACCACCACAAGTGAGCAGGGTACAGCAGCCCCTGCCACATCTTCATCTGTTTCCAGCAGGTCATGCCCCCCCGCTCCCTCTAGTAGAGGTACTGGTACCGGCAGCCAGACCTCTACTTCCACAGCACCCTCCACGTCTGTGTCCCGCACTGCCGTCCGGCGCCAGGCGTCGATTTCAGACGCCTTTGACCGCACCACTCCCTTCCCCCCTGGAGACCGACGTGTGCGTTCCCTCAATGGGCTCCTGGCAAGGGTTATTGCCCAACATCTGCTGCCCTTCAACATAGTTGACAGCAACCCCTTCAGGCAGATGTTGGAGCAGGCCCAACCCCAATGGCGTGTCCCCAGCCGCCATTTCTTTGCCAGGACTGGTGTCCCTGCCCTACACCAGCACATTGTGCAGAATGTAACCCTGTCGCTGGATCACGCTGTCAGCGACAGGGTTCATCTGACAATGGATGGCTGGACCAGCAGGCATGGGCAGGGACGCTACATCAGCTTCACGGCCCATTGGGTTTCCCTCCGAGGCGTCGGTGAGGGATCGTCGGCAACCGATCTTGTGGTGCCGCCCCGGGGTGTCCAGGGGAGAACTGCTGGTCTCCCTCAAGCCACTGTTTCCGCAGCTGCTGAGCCTCCCAGCAAGCGCCCCCGTAGCTACTCAAGTGTGGGGCACGTGCGCTGTCAGGCCGTGCTCCAGCTTGTTAGTTTAGGGGACCGGAGACACACTGGAGAAGAAGTGCTGAAAGCACTTCAAGCTCAGGTCCAGAAGTGGCTGACACCCCGAAGGCTCCAGCCAGGTATGGTTGTCTGCGATAACGGCAGCAACCTACTCGCCGCCCTCCATGCTGGCAGTCTGACGCACGTGCCCTGTCTGGCACATGTCCTCAACCTGGTGGTGCAGAAGTTCCTGCGCACTTATCCAGGGTTGAGTGACATTGTGGCAAAGGCGCGTAGGATTGCCAGCCACTTCAGGCGCTCCCCAACCGCTACCGCGTCCCTGTCCAAATTGCAGCGGAAGTACAATCTGCCCCTTCACAGGCTGATTGTGGACAGTGTGACGCGGTGGAACTCCACCCTCCACATGCTGAAGAGGTTGTGGGAGCAGCAAAGGGCGGTGAGGGAGTACCTGATGGAACTAGGCACTGAGAGGGCTTCACCACAACTCCCTTTCATCGCCTGTGCGCAGTGGGGGCAGATAAACCAGGTCTGCCAAGTGTTGTCCTCCTTCGAGCAGGCGACCAAGATGGTCAGCAGTGAGCAAATTGGCCTCAATAGCGTGCTGCCAATACTGTTCATGCTGGAGAGGACACTAGATCGCCTGCTCGAGGCTGGGGAGAGTGCCTTGGTGGAGCAGGAGGAGTCAGCAATGCTCCACCGAGACCAGGGCCAGGACGAGGAGGAGGAGGAGGAGGAGGATGATGATGAAGAGGAGGAGGAGGTGGTTGCTGGTGTCGTCCCGGAGTCAGGGCCTGGTCAGGAGGGAGAGCCGGTGTTGGGGGCACCGATAGTCCGGGGGTTGGGCATGTCTGAGTTTGACCAGCAGCGCCTCAGGGATGAAGAGTCGCACCTCATTCACCTGGCCAGCATTGAGGAGTCACAGCGGGCTGTGCTCTTCCCCATGGCTGCCCACATGCTGAGATGCCTCAGGAGGGACCCCCGGGTTAAGACCATCAAGACGAGGGATGATTTCTGGATGGCCACCCTTTTGGATCCCAGGTGCAAGGGGAAACTGGAGCAGTTCATCCCAGCCAGCCGGAGGCAGCACCGGATGGAGGAACTGCAGGCAGCCATTGTCAGACGGTTGGAGCAGGCAACTCCCCGGCCTCCAGTTGTCCCCCCTCATCTCACCCAGCAGGTGGCTGCACCCAGCTGCAGCCGAGCAGGGGACCTAATGGAAGAGATGAGGATGTTCTTCCAAACCGAGCGACCCAGTACCACCACCAGCAGCAGCAGCAGCAGTCACCACCAGCGGCTGGCCCACATGGTGGCAGACTACATGGCGTCCGTCGGTGCTTCTGACAGTATGAGCACCGACGACCCCATGGAGTACTGGGTTGCCAGATTGGACACCTGCCGCGAGCTCGCTCAGTATGCGCTGGAGTTATTGTCTTGCCCCCCCTCCAGCGTACTATCTGAGCGGACATTCAGCGCGGCAGGTGGGGTGGTCACGGACAAGAGGACCCGTCTGTCCACAGACTCCGTGGACAGACTCACATTCATAAAGATGAATGAGTCCTGGATCGGCGGTGACTTTCTGGCACCCGTCGTCGGTTCAGGGCGCTGAAGGGTCCCTTGCCATGCATTCCCTGATGAAGCCCCGGACCTGATGTATTTACAGTGCTGAATATAACTATTTCAACATCAGAGAAAATCAATGTTAATATTTGGTACAGTAGGCTTTCTTTGCAATTACAGCGGTCAAACATTTCTTGTAGTTTTACACCAGCTTTGCACACACTGGAGGAGGGATTTTGGCCCACTCCTCCACACAGATCTTCTCTACATCAGTCATGTTTCTGGGCTATCGCTGAGAAACACGGAGTTTGAGCTCCCTCCAAAGATTCTCTATTGGGTTTAGGTCTGGAGACTGGCTAGGCCACGCCAGAACCTTGATATGCTCCTTACAGAGCCAATCCTTGGTTATCCTGGCTGTGTGCTTTGGGTCATTCTCATGTTGGAAGACCCAGCCTCGACCCATCTTCAAAGCTCTAACTCAGGGAAGGAGGTTGTTGCCCAAAATCTTGCAATACATGGCCCCGGTCATCCTCTCCTTAATACAGTGCAGTCACCCTGTCCCATGTGCAGAAAAACACCACCAAAGCATGATGCTACCACCCCCATGCTTCACATTAGGGATGGCGTTCTTGGCATGGTACTCATCATTATTCTTCCTCCGAACACGGTTAGTGAAATTATGATCCAAAAATTATATTATAGTCTCATCTGACCACATGATTTTCTCCCATGACTCCTTTGGATCAGTCAAGACAATTATGTCAGCAGTTATTTCACACCCTATATACTCTTATTAAGACTGCTGTACATCATGGCAACTCCTGCCCATGTGATATGACTCTGTATCAACTACTACTGTTAATACTACTACTGCTGCTGCTTCAGCTGCTGCTGCCGCCCAGTCAATACACCTATGTCAGCAGTTGTTTAACACTCTATATACTCTTATTCCTACTGCTGTTCATCATGGCACCTCCTGCCCATGTGATATGACTCTGTATCAACTACTACTGTTAATACTACTACTGCTGCTTCTGCTGCTGCTGCTGCCGCCCAGTCAATACACCTATGTCAGCAGTTATTTCACACTCTATATACTCTTATTAAGACTGCTGTACATCATGGCAACTCCTGCCCATGTGATATGACTCTGTATCAACTACTACTGTTAATACTACTACTGCTGCTTCAGCTGCTGCTGCCGCCCAGTCAATACACCTATGTCAGCAGTTGTTTAACACTCTATATACTCTTATTCCTACTGCTGTTCATCATGGCACCTCCTGCCCATGTGATATGACTCTGTATCAACTACTACTGTTAATACTACTACTGCTGCTTCTGCTGCTGCTGCTGCCGCCCAGTCAATACACCTATGTCAGCAGTTATTTCACACTCTATATACTCTTATTAAGACTGCTGTACATCATGGCAACTCCTGCCCATGTGATATGACTCTGTATCAACTACTACTGTTAATACTACTACTGCTGCTTCAGCTGCTGCTGCCGCCCAGTCAATACACCAATGTCAGCAGTTGTTTAACACTCTATATACTCTTATTCCTACTGCTGTTCATCATGGCACCTCCTGCCCATGTGATATGACTCTGTATCAACTACTACTGTTAATACTACTACTGCTGCTTCTGCTGCTGCTGCTGCCGCCCAGTCAATACACCTATGTCAGCAGTTATTTCACACTCTATATACTCTTATTAAGACTGCTGTACATCATGGCAACTCCTGCCCATGTGATATGACTCTGTATCAACTACTACTGTTAATACTACTACTGCTGCTTCTGCTGCTGCTGCTGCCGCCCAGTCAATACACCTATGTCAGCAGTTGTTTAACACTCTATATACTCTTATTCCTACTGCTGTTCATCATGGCACCTCCTGCCCATGTGATATGACTCTGTATCAACTACTACTGTTAATACTACTACTGCTGCTTCTGCTGCTGCTGCTGCCGCCCAGTCAATACACCTATGTCAGCAGTTATTTCACACTCTATATACTCTTATTAAGACTGCTGTACATCATGGCAACTCCTGCCCATGTGATATGACTCTGTATCAACTACTACTGTTAATACTACTACTGCTGCTTCTGCTGCTGCTGCTGCCGCCCAGTCAATACACCTATGTCAGCAGTTATTTCACACTCTATATACTCTTATTAAGACTGCTGTACATCATGGCAACTCCTGCCCATGTGATATGACTCTGTATCAACTACTACTGTTAATACTACTACTGCTGCTTCAGCTGCTGCTGCCGCCCAGTCAATACACCTATGTCAGCAGTTGTTTAACACTCTATATACTCTTATTCCTACTGCTGTTCATCATGGCACCTCCTGCCCATGTGATATGACTCTGTATCAACTACTACTGTTAATACTACTACTGCTGCTTCTGCTGCTGCTGCTGCCGCCCAGTCAATACACCTATGTCAGCAGTTATTTCACACTCTATATACTCTTATTAAGACTGCTGTACATCATGGCAACTCCTGCCCATGTGATATGACTCTGTATCAACTACTACTGTTAATACTACTACTGCTGCTTCTGCTGCTGCTGCTGCCGCCCAGTCAATACACCTATGTCAGCAGTTGTTTAACACTCTATATACTCTTATTCCTACTGCTGTTCATCATGGCACCTCCTGCCCATGTGATATGACTCTGTATCAACTACTACTGTTAATACTACTACTGCTGCTTCTGCTGCTGCTGCTGCCGCCCAGTCAATACACCTATGTCAGCAGTTATTTCACACTCTATATACTCTTATTAAGACTGCTGTACATCATGGCAACTCCTGCCCATGTGATATGACTCTGTATCAACTACTACTGTTAATACTACTACTGCTGCTTCTGCTGCTGCTGCTGCCGCCCAGTCAATACACCTATGTCAGCAGTTGTTTAACACTCTATATACTCTTATTCCTACTGCTGTTCATCATGGCACCGCCTGCCCATGTGATATGACTCTGTATCAACTACTACTGTTAATACTACTACTGCTGCTTCTGCTGCTGCTGCTGCCGCCCAGTCAATACACCTATGTCAGCAGTTATTTCACACTCTATATACTCTTATTAAGACTGCTGTACATCATGGCAACTCCTGCCCATGTGATATGACTCTGTATCAACTACTACTGTTAATACTACTACTGCTGCTTCTGCTGCTGCTGCTGCCGCCCAGTCAATACACCTATGTCAGCAGTTATTTCACACTCTATATACTCTTATTAAGACTGCTGTACATCATGGCAACTCCTGCCCATGTGATATGACTCTGTATCAACTACTACTGTTAATACTACTACTGCTGCTTCAGCTGCTGCTGCCGCCCAGTCAATACACCTATGTCAGCAGTTGTTTAACACTCTATATACTCTTATTCCTACTGCTGTTCATCATGGCACCTCCTGCCCATGTGATATGACTCTGTATCAACTACTACTGTTAATACTACTACTGCTGCTTCTGCTGCTGCTGCTGCCGCCCAGTCAATACACCTATGTCAGCAGTTATTTCACACTCTATATACTCTTATTAAGACTGCTGTACATCATGGCAACTCCTGCCCATGTGATATGACTCTGTATCAACTACTACTGTTAATACTACTACTGCTGCTTCAGCTGCTGCTGCCGCCCAGTCAATACACCTATGTCAGCAGTTGTTTAACACTCTATATACTCTTATTCCTACTGCTGTTCATCATGGCACCTCCTGCCCATGTGATATGACTCTGTATCAACTACTACTGTTAATACTACTGCTGCTTCTGCTGCTGCTGCCCAGTCAAGACACCTATGTCAGCAGTTATTTCACACCCTATATACTCTTATTAAGACTGCTGTTCATCATGGCACCTCTTGCCCGAGTGATTTGACACTGTATTGTCAATGTCTACTACTACTATTACAGCTCAGTTAAGACACCTGTGTCCCAATTTTTTGGTACACTATTGACTACTATGACCACTACTGATGCTGTAAAGTATTCCCCAAGTGTTTTTATGCTATGTATTACTATTACCACTACTGCTTGTAAATCATGCCTGTGTGATACTTAGTGGGAATGCTTTAATAAGCATTCCTAGTATGGATACCCGTAAATGTATTAATCTTAATTAGTGTGAATGCTTTAATAAACATTTCCAGTATTGATATCCGTAAATTTAGTAATCTTATTATTCCTTACGTTTTTTGGTTCTGCGTAACTTCGGCATACTTTCAGCTATTGAGACCATTCAACTGTAAAAATGTTCGTCTCGTTCAGCTAATGATGGGACTTCTTCCAGTTTTTTTCTACTTTTTACACTTTTATAAATTTTAAGCTTTTAGACCCTTTTTTTAAACATTGAAGTCAATGAGAACATCCTTTTCCCCTTTGAATTCACATGCCATGCCAAAAGTTTCAGCTACTTCATACTTTCACTTACAGACACTGAAAAAACTTTAAAGCGGTCACAAAATATTTAGCTATCCGGCTATGACTTTTCAGATCGTTATCGTTTACAATTTTTTGGTGAAAACGCAATTTACGTTTTGCGAATTTTTCACAAAAATGCAATAGGTTATAATGTAATCCTATGGAGGGGATTTAGAGTCTGTCATGTGACCTTAACATTGGAGATCTTTGTAATTAAAAATATCTTTACAAAAAGGGGAAACAAATTGGTCTCACGCCCACAAGATCTACTTTTCATACACAATTTTTATATCAAAACGTAGCTATGCTTGTCTGGTTTATGGCAATGTGACCAATTCTGCGATACGTATTTTAGTTTTAATTATTGGAGCAACAGCCAGAAATTATGTCTCATAGACTCTCATGTGAAATTATCTAAAAAATGTTGCTGCAGAACTCACAAAGACGCTCTTTTCTAAATCGCAGACATGGCCACATTTTTAAGTTTATCTACATAAATTTCATATCGATGCGTTTACAAGGGCCGTGTATTTCAAACGGTGTAGTCGTTGTATCAATTGCATGTACGTTTGAGGATTTATTAAGCTTTGTTTGGAGGCTTAAATCATGTATTAGATCTGTGAATTAAAAGCGTTTGTAATGTTATTTCTTTCCATAAATAACTTTCCTGACCTCAGTGCAATATTCCTCCTCACTGACCTGGGGGGGAGGGGAAACCTATTGAGGGGGGAGGGGCGACCAGGAAGTCAGCATACTCTATACTTTGCAGATAGAGAAAGAAGCTGTGTGTCCTAAAGATAGTGTAGTGGTTATGGTGAATGTCTTTGGCAAGGGGCTCACCAATTAAGCTATTCAGCATTCCCACTCGCATTTTCCTCAGGAAATAAATTGTCTAGTTATATTATATTTTAATACTCCTGCTGCTGCCTCCATGCTGAGTAAAGCTTCATGACCTTTCTGGCACAGCGGATCCACCAACAGCCTCCGCTACAAGCTACCAGACCGGACTACCAGACCGGATCTAAACAGCAAGTGTAACTATAACAATGAACCTTATGTTAAACCCTGTTTTGCGGCATTTATACTGCAACCATTGGGCTGACTGCAAGAGCTCATCTGCATTCTCTCTCTTTCTTGCTCTCCCTCTCTCTCTCTTTGTATATATATATATATATTGTTGCTTTTGTTATGTTCATTTTTCAACAGTTTATTTTGTGTTCGTCGTGTCTGTGTCGTGTGCTTTAGTTTGTCCTAGGTTAATGTTAAATAAAATAATAGTATAAAATGTTTTTGCTTATTATGAAGTTAAATGTGTTGATGTTGATTTGTTTGATGTGAAGTTAGATGTGTTGAAAAACCTACAACTCTATCTCAAAAAGAAATGAAACATTTCCAAAAAATAAGTTTTTTTAATACAAAAATAAATTTAAATATAGCTCTCAATCCGTTTCTGAATGCGGTGCATTTCCGCAATCTGACCCGATAGCTGCTGCTCTAGCAGAGCATTTTGTTGGGTGAGGTAGCTCATCTTCCGCTGGTTCTGAAGGATCTTCTGGTGCGTCTTTTCGATGAGTCTATTTTGCCTCCTCATATCTCTTGATGCTTTTAGGATATAATAAAAAAACATTTGGATTTCAAATAACGTTACCAAATAAATAAATATTTTTTTTTGCTTATTAATCAATCATTATCATGTGTATACACTTGTTATGTGTCTAACACATCCCGGGAGTGCAGAATTATTAGGCAAATGAGTATTTGGACCACATCATCCTCTTTATGCATGTTGTCTTACTCCAAGCTGTATAGGCTCGAAAGCCTACTACAGATTAGGCATATTAGGTAATGTACATCTCTGTAATGAGAAGGTGTGTGGTCTAATGACATCAACACTCTATATCAGGTGTGCATAATTATTAGTCAATTTCCTTTTCTTTGGCAAAATTGGCCAAAAGAAGGATTTGACAGACTCTGAAAAGTCCAAAATAGAGAGATATCTAGCAGAGGGATGCAGCACTCTTAAAGTTGCAAAGCTTCTGAA
This sequence comes from Rana temporaria, assembly GCF_905171775.1. Lineage (NCBI taxonomy): Eukaryota > Metazoa > Chordata > Amphibia > Anura > Ranidae > Rana > Rana temporaria. The sequence continues at coordinate 237,938,529 of NC_053490.1, read as the reverse complement.
GCGTGATCATCAAACAAAAGAAGCGTGTGGAAAAACAAAGGTGCAAAATAACTGCCCATGAACTGAGAAAAGTTAAGCGTGCAGCTGCCAAGATGCCACTTGCCACAAGATTGGCCATATTTCAGAGCTGCAACATCACTGGGGTGCCCAAAAGCACAAGGTGTGCAATACCCAGAGACATGGCCAAGGTAAGAAAGGCTGAAAGACGATGACCACTGAACAAGACACACAAGCTGCAACGTCAAGACTGTGCCAATAAATATCTCAAGAAAGATTTTTCTAAGGTTTTATGGACTGCTGAAATGAGAGTGAGTCTTGATGGGCCAGATGGAAGAGCCCGTGGCTGGATTGGTAAAGGGCAGGGAGCTCCAGTCCAACTCAGACGCCAGCAAGGTGGTGGTGGAGTACTGGTTTGGGCTGGTATCATCAAAGATGAGCTTGTGGGGCCTTTTCGGATTGAGGATGGAGTCAAGCTCAACTCCCAGTCCTACTGCCAGATTATGGAAGAGACCTTCTTCAAGCAGTGGTACAGGAAAAAGTCACCATCCTTCAAGAAAAACATGATTTTCATGCAGGACAATGCTCCATCACACGTGTCAAAGTACTCCACAGCGTGGCTGGCAAGAAAGGGTATTAAATAAAAAAAAGTAATGACATGGCCTCCTTGTTCACCTGATCTGAACCCCATTGAGAACCTGTGGTCCATCATCAAATGTGGGATTTACAAGGAGGGAAAACAGTACACCTCTCTGAACAGTGTCTGGGAGGCTGTGGTTGCTGCTGCACGCAATGTTGATGGTGAACAGATCAAAACACTGACAGAATCCATGGATGTCAGGCTTTTGAGTGTCCTTGCAAAGAAAGGTGGCTATATTGGTCACTGATTTGTTTTTGTTTTGTTTTTAAATGTCAGAAATGTGTATTTGTGAATGTTGAGATGTTATATTGGTTTCACTGTTAAAAATAAATCATTGAAATGGCTATCTATTTATTTTTTGGTTAAGTTGCCTAATAATTCTGCACAGTAATAGTAGTCACCTGCACACACAGATATCCCCCGAAAATAACTAACACTAAAAACAAACTAAAAACTACTTCCAAAAAAATTCAGCTTTGATATTAATGAGTTTTTGGGGTTCATTGAGAACATGGTTGTTGTTCAATAATAAAATGAATGCTCAAAAAATACAACTTGCCTAATAATTATGCACTACCTGTATACTTCTAGCATCAATACCATATTATGGTTCTACAATCTGACAGGTGCGCTTTATATGTTGTCCATTTTTATATCTACATTTTGTTGTTGAAATGTTATTAATCATTGTGCACATATTTACCTTCCTGAATGAGGCTCACAGGACCGCTCTCTTCCTCCTGCTCTTCTGCTTGAGAAGTTGGGGTGGTGGGGGGGGGAAGCTCCTCAGCTTGCTCCTCAACAGGAGCTGGGGTTGGGGAGTGGGAGGGCCCTGGCTGCTCCTCCTCATGCATCTCCTCCTCTGCCGCATCCTCCTCTGCCGCATCCTCCTCCTCCTCCTCATCGGCCTGGCGCCTTCTGCGCTTGGCGCGGACAACTGGCATTGGAGCTCCTATAATAACACAATGTTCATATATTATAAAAATGTTTTCTAATGACGTATGCAAATTCTGTGTACTCTGCTGTATTGTATATGAATACAAATTGATTTATATAGACAGTTAACCAATGGGACAATGTTATATTAAAGGGTCTTGTGGGCACTACAGGGGACTGAGCGTGAGCTGGGATGCAACCATGTTAAAATGAGCTGTTTTTGTCTACTTTGTTTTGTTCAGACCATCTCATGTTAAAAAAAGGGCCTGATGGAGCACACGGGATTACTATAACAACCCCACTCCTAACACAGGAATTTAGTGGTAATCTATATATATAAAACTCAACGTGTGTGTTTGTGCATAAATGTATGTATGTATGTATGTATGTATGTATGTATGTTCCAGCATCACGTACAAACGGCTAAAGATATTTATATGAAACTTGGCACACAGGTTACTTATATGTCAGCCACAAACATAGGATAGGTGGTTTAAACCTTACCCACCCCCACTTGCCATGGTCGGGGTTTTTCTTTAAAGTCCCATGCAAAGCAATGGGAAAATTATGTTCCCACATAACTTCTGTGTTCCTGTCTGCTGTCCCATGTCTTTTTTCAACAGTACTATGAATACCTTGGCTGGTGGTGATATATGTTAGCACAACATGGCATCTTGGTTAACAACATCTGACCTTACATGAATTACATATGACCTTACATAACTGTCACCAAAGGAGCTGCGGTGGCTCCACGCGATTGCCACTGCACTGACAAGTGATTCACCTCTGCAGCTAGGGGTTCGGATCCCGCTCTCGGCTACCTGTGAATTGAGTTTGGTGGTCTCAGCCCCGCCCCTGGTGGGTGTGCTATGCGAGGTTGGGTTGGGAGGACCCCCTCACACCCGCCATTGCCAACCGGGGCATGGAGAAAGGTGGCAGATTGCCTCTGGGGGAGGCCTCCCAACTCCTGCAGGCCGGCTCCTCTCTCTTTCGTGTTCACGCACAAAATACACTTTTTAAAAAAAAAACATAACTGTCAACAATAACTTACCTGGATGATATTTAGCCCGAAGACGTCTGACCTCATCCATTTGGCGCCTCTTCAGGTCAGACCACTTCTTCACAATTACATTGTGGTCGTGTTGGCCGCCAAAGTCAGCGATTAGGGCGCTGACCACAGCCCTTTTCTCTGGCTGCCTCCGCAGCTTATCGTATCCTGTTTCCAGGAACTTCTGCAAGATGAAGAACAAAGTATATTGTAATACTTCTGTTGACAGCCTTATGGATATATGACGTAAATGTATGCTATTCAACAATTGGAAGCATTCTCGCCTTATTAATCAATGACAGGGGTAACATGACAGATTTTATATCCTGCCATTTCGGTCGCCACCTTTTTTGCATAAATATAGCAGCCATTATCATTTGCATAATTATGAATATATTATTAACAACACAGGATACACGTATAGAGGAGATATGCGTTGCTAACTCTTTTCCCTGTCAGGAGCCTAACGCCCCGGGGGTCAGAGACGGGACCTTTTCGGAGGGCCACTGACGTATGTACCCGTCGCAGTTTTTTGTGATGTCACTCTTTAGGTGTGTGCACATTTTTCACTGCATCCGGGTGGAGTTTTTGGGTTGTGTTTTGCACGCCACAGGCTTTTCAACAGGAAAAAAACAGCTGGAGGCAGAATGGTTGCAAAACACTACGGGTTTGTTACCTAACTCTGGGTTTCAAGACCAGTCCACCTCCAGCTGTTGCAAAACTACTACTCCCATCAGCCACGGTCTGTCAGTGCATGCTAAGAATTTTACTTTTGCTGCATCTAGGGTGCCACAGTTTAGAGACCCGTGCATAAAGGCCTGAAAAACGGGGGCCTGCAGAACTTACAATACTAGAAGTGCCAGCATTCCCAGGCATGCTGGAAGTTGTAGTTCTGCAACATCTAAAGGGCAATATGTATTCGAACGTCCTTGGGCCTTGAGGACACTGAAGTCAGGACGTTCGCATACGTCCTATGTCCAAAAAAATGTTAAATTCATTATGCTAAATAACAAGGAAAAGTGCCTAAATACACATTTGCCAACCAGGGTGTCTGCAGCTGTCCAGGCATGCTGGGACTTGTAGTTTTGGAAAAGCAGGAGACACATTTTTTGTGAAATACTAATATCTGATCATATATACTAACTTTTAAACTAGACTGAAATGCAGTTGAAGATAATGAAATAACAGTGGTCGAAATACTTACACAAATCAGCAAATTTTCCTCAGATACAGTGAAATTACTTCCAACCATCTTGCTCTGCGATTACGTTGCGATCAAAAAGTTGGAAACTGGCAAGGGTCCAGGAAATGGTCGCGTGTTGTTCGCGTGTTGATTGCGCTGCTTGGACCGAGATGGGTCCATATGGCTTCGGCTGTATGGACCACAGTAACTCTTTTCCCTGTCAGGAGCCTAACGCCCCGGGGGGTCAGAGACGGGACCTTTTCGGAGGATCACTGACGTATGCAACCGCCGCAGTTTTTTGTGATGTCAGTCTTTAGGTGTGTGCAAATTTTTTCTTGCACCGGGTGGAGTTTTTGGGTTGTGTTTTGCACGCCACAGGCTTTTCAACAGGAAAAAAACAGCTGGAGGCAGGATGGTTGCAAAACACTACGGGTTTGTTACCTAACTCTGGGTTTCAAGACCAGTCCACCTCCAGCTGTTGCAAAACTACTACTCCCATCAGCCACGGTCTGTCAGTGCATGCTAAGAATTTTACTTTTGCTGCATCTAGGGTGCCACAGTTTAGAGACCCGTGCATAAAGGCCTGAAAAACGGGGGCCTGCAGAACTTACAATACTAGAAGTGCCAGCATTCCCAGGCATGCTGGAAGTTGTAGTTCTGCAACATCTAAAGGGCAATATGTATTCGAACGTCCTTGGGCCTTGAGGACACTGAAGTCAGGACGTTCGCATACGTCCTATGTCCAATAAAATGTTAAATTCATTATGCTAAATAAAAAGGAAAAGTGCCTAAATACACATTTGCCAACCAGGGTGTCTGCAGCTGTCCAGGCATGCTGGGACTTGTAGTTTTGGAAAAGCAGGAGACACATTTTTTGTGAAATACTAATATCTGATCATATATACTAACTTTTAAACTAGACTAAAATGCAGTTGAAGATGATGAAATAACAGTGGTCAAAATACTTACACAAATCAGCAACTTTTCCTCAGACTTAGTGAAATTGCTTCCAACCATGTTGCTGTGTGATTGCGCTGCGATCATAAGTTGGAAACTGGCAAGGCTCCAGGAAATGGTCGCGTGTTGTTCGCGCAATTGCGCATGCGCGATCGAAAAATCGCAATCGCAATATGTTTTTTGGTTAAAATATCATACATATTCGATTTCAGAGTGCTGCTACAGCAGTTTTCGAAATATCTGCAATCAATTTCGCATTCGCATGTTGCGATATTTCGATAAAATATCAGGAATATTCTGAGCCAATCAGAGCGCTCCTCCAGCATATCTCGAAATTCCGCAATAAATATCGCATTCGCATGTTGCGATATTTCGATAAAATATCACGAATATTCTGAGCCAATCAGAGCGCTCCTCCAGCATATCTCGAAATTCCGCAATAAATATCGCATTCGCATGTTGCGATATTTCGATAAAATATCACGAATATTCTGAGCCAATCAGAGCGCTCCTCCAGCATATCTCGAAATTCCGCAATAAATATCGCATTCGCATGTTGCGATATTTCGATAAAATATCACGAATATTCTGAGCCAATCAGAGCGCTCCTCCAGCATATCTCGAAATTCCGCAATAAATATCGCATTCGCATGTTGCGATATTTCGATAAAATATCACGAATATTCTAAGCCAATCAGAGCGCTCCTACCGCAGTTATTAAAAAAATCGCAATTATTTTCGCATTCGCAATAGCGAAAAATCGCAATCAATTAATTTCGATAAAATATCACGAATATTCGAATTTAGCGAATATATCTCGAATATTCGAATATATATTCGAGATATATCGCGAAATCGAATATGGCATATTCTGCTCAACACTACTGTTGACTCGTCGCACCCCGGTTCTTCGTCTCGCAGTCCGGTCCCTTCTTCCGTGCTGTACGTCTTCTCCTTCCGTGCTGTGATGAGTTCTTCTTCCGTGCTGTGACGTCATGTTCTTCACTTCTCTTCTTCTCCCGATGTTGACACGCCGGTCCTTCTCGCTGAAATGACGGATGCGCGCCTTGCATCGGACCTATATAGGCCTCACAGTCCCATCATGCTCTGTACCTACCCATGTGATACCTACCCACGTGGGTAGGTATCACATGGGTAGGTACAGAGCATGATGGGACTGTGAGGCCTATATAGGTCCGATGCACCCGCGCACCCGTCATTGCAGAGAGGAAAGGCGATGTGTCAACATCGGGAGAAGGAGAGACGTGAAGAACATGACGTCACAGCGCGGAAGAAGAACTCATCACAGCACGGAAGGAGAAGACGTACAGCACGGAAGAAGGGACCGGACTGCGAGACGAAGAACCGGGGTGCGACGAGTCAACAGCGGAGAGCAGCGAATATAGAAGGAGACCCCCCGGATAGCGGAGAAGACCCGTCGGGATAGCGGAAGAAGAAGAGCCCCGCCGAAGACGCCGGAGGAAACCCGCCGGGGGGGTGGGGGCTTTTTTAAAAGCCACCCCCCCCGGCGGTGGAAGAGAACCAGACGGCGGCCCCCACCCACCCGAAGACGTCAAAGAAGAAGCCCCCCCTGGTAAAAGAGCTAATAAAGAAGACAGGGGAGGCCTCCGGAGCAGAAAAATAAAATATTTTAATACACTGTGTGGTTTATTTGTGTTTTTACCACTTTTCTTGCAGGTGAATGGGTAGGGGTACGATGTACCCCATACTCATTCACTTAGGGTGGGGGGCCGGTATCTGGGGGCCCCCTTATTAAAGGGGGCTCCCAGATTCCGATAAGCCTCCCGCCCGCATACCCCGACAACCAACGGCCAGGGTTGTCGGGAAGGGGCCCTGTCCTCATCAACATGGGGACAGGGTGCTCTGAGGTGGGGGGGCCGCAGTGCGCCCCCCTGCCCCAGAGCACCCAACCCCCCCATGTTGAGGGCATGCAGCCTGGTACGGCTCAGGAGGAGGGGGGGCGCTCGCTCGTCCCCACTCCCTTCCTGGCTGGCTGGGTAGCGTGCTTTGGATACGGGTCTGGTATGGATTGTAGGGGGACCCCCTACGCCGTTTTTTTCGGCGTAGGGGGGGCTCTCCTTACAACCCATAACAGACCTAAGGGCCCGGTATGCTCCTGAGGGGGGACCCATGCCGGATTTTTATTTAAAATCCGGCGGGGACTTCCCCCTCAGGATTCATAACAAACGCCGCACACGTGTAGAATTGGCGGGAATCCAAGTCGGATCTCCCGTCGCTTCTATGACGCGCTTGCTGGGATGTGCTGTCACTATTCCAGTGAGTGCGAGGTGTCGGCGAGATCTCGGCACCATGTCGCCGAGAATCAGCGCGATGCTGTCGTGCTAAAAGCACAATATCACAAACACCGACTGTATTACAGAGTGTGGAAAACCTACATAGCCTGGTGTGAGTCGAAGGGGTGTCATCCCCGCAAATATGTCATTGGGAGGATTCTGGAATTTCTCCAGCTCGGAGTAGATTTGAACCTAGCTGTTAGCACCATCAAGGGGCAAGTTTCAGCTTTATCGGTCCTGTTCCAGAGACCATTGGCTACCCACTCTCTTGTCAAAACCTTCTTACAGGGAGTTTTACGGATTAATCCTCCAGTCAGGGCCCCCCTATGCCCTTGGGACCTGAACCTGGTTCTGTCGGCTCTACAGAAACAGCCTTTTGAGCCTTTAGCCGACATCCCTTTGATTTAACTGACTAGAAAGTTGGTATTTCTAGTGGCCATGTCTTCCGCCAGAAGAGTGTCGGAGTTGGCAGCCCTGTCATGTAGGGAACCTTACCTGGTGCTGCATAAGGACAGGGTCGTTTTACGTCCTCATCTGTCCTTTCTCCCGAAGGTAGTATCAAGCTTTCACTTGAACCAAGATCTGATTCTGCCTTCCCTTTTTCCAAATCCCACTTTGGGAAAGGAAAGGTTGCTGCATTCCTTGGATGTGGTAAGAGCTGTTAAGGTCTATCTAAGAGCTACGGAAAAAATACGGAAAACCAAAGTTTTTTTCATTTTGCGGGATAGACCCAAAAGGGGTCAGGCAGCATCAAAGTCCACTATTTCCAGGTGGATTAGACAATTGATTACTCAGGCCTACGGCTTAAAGGGGAAAACTCCTCCATTATCAGTAAGAGCCGGTTCACACTGGGGCGACTTGCGATCCGACTTCATGTCGCCTCAAGTCGTCCCAAGTCGCGCTGTAGAGAAAAACAATGGAAGTGAATGGGAGCGGTGTTAATACACACGACTCAAGGCGATCCGACTTCAGAAAAGGTTCCTGTACTACTTCAATCCGACCTGTAGGCGATTTGTACCCATTGATTTCAATGGAAGTCGCCTCAGAAGTCGGATCACTGTCTTATCTGAAGCTACTTTCCAGGAAGATAACATACATTTCTCAGGCAAATCTCTCCTGACCCCCTCCCTCCCCCTCCCTCTCCCAGAGCTGATTGTTGTTTTATTGGCCACTGGAAAGTCTCCTGTCCTGGAGACGACTTCAAGTCGTGTTGTAAATCGCCCCAGATCGCCCTGTGGTTCATGTTCAAGTCGTGTCGGAGTCGCCTCTGAAAGTCGTGCTGGAAGTCGTGTCGCCCCAGTGTGAACCGGCTCTAAAGGTTCATTCTACTAGAGCCGTGGGCGCCTCTTGGGCAGCGCATCACCGAGTCTCCATGGCTCAGGTCTGCAGGGCAGCGACTTGGTTGTCAGTCCACAGATTTACAAAATGTTATCAATTGGACGTTACGAGGAGCGCCGACGTAGCCTTTGGGCGGGCGGTACTGCAGACTGCAGTATAAGATCCTCGCGTCCGGTGGCGCCCGCTGTTTTTTTTTTTTTGCTGGAGTGTCTCCCTCCCCTCATTAAGCATTGCTTTGGGACATCCCACATAGTGATTACTATGCTGCTCTGTGTCCCGTGATGTATGATAAAGAAAAGAGGATTTTTATAAACAGCTTTCCTGTAAAATCCTTTTCTTGGAGTACATCACGGGACACAGAGCTCCCACCCCTCTTATGGGGAATTTTGGGATGCATACTGCTTGCTACAAAACTGAGGTACTCCCATTATGGGAGGGGGTTATATAGGGAGGGGACTTCCTGTCTGGGAGTGCCAGTGTCCATCACCTGAAGGTAGACTCTATAACCCACATAGTGATTACTATGCTGCTCTGTGTCCCATGATGTACTCCAAGAAAAGGATTTTACAGGTAAGCTGTTTATAAAAATCCTCTTTTTTTGTTTTCTGTAATTTTGAAAGTGTAAATGATGGAAATAAAATCTAACTTTTTTTGACATATTATAAGAATGTCTAATCTGTAATTTGATGCCTTTTGGAGATTTTTCCATCTTTCCTTGGCTTCGTTGTGCACATTAATACACATTTTTACCTGGGGTGCCAAAACTTTCGATCCCCACTGTATATCTTTTCATGTGACAACACTGAAGAAATTACACTTTGCTATGATGTAGTGAGTGTACAGCTTGTATAACAGTGTCAATTTGCTGTCCCCTCAAAATAGCTCTACACACAGCCATTAATGTCTAAACCGCTGGCAACAAAGGCGAGTGCACCCATACATGAAAATTTCCAAATTGGGCCCAAAGTGTCAATATTTTGTGTGCCCGCCATTATTTTCCAGCACTACCTTAACCCTGAGATGAAAGAAAAATCCTGGATCGCCGCACTCCTCAAAAAACGATGTCTTTATTCAAAACATGAAAAACCAACAAAAATTCAAATGGAAAAAACAGCCAAAATTCATGCAGTCAACCAAGAAGTGGATTAGGAAAAAAGAGCTGACATGTTTCGCATCCTGTGATGCTTACTCATAGCTTACTTGTTGGAATAGCCCAGTCTCTGAAGAGAGGGGATCATGCTCTGCTTCAGTATGTCACAGTAAATGTTGGCATTCTTGGTTCCCTCAATGAACTGTAGCTTCCCAGTGCCAGCAGGACTTATGCAGCCCCAGTCCATGACACTCCGACCACCATGCTTGACTGTATGCAAGACACACTTGTCTTTGTACTCCTCACCTGGTTGCTGCCACACAAACTTGACACTATCTGAACCAAATACGTTTATCTTGGTCTCATCAGACCACAGGACATGGTTCCAGTAATACATGTCCTTAGCCTGCTTGTCTTCAGAAAACTGTTTGCAGGCTTTCTTGTGCATCATCTTTATAAGAGGCTTCCTTCTGGGACAACAATCATGCAGACCAATTTGATGCAGTGTGCAGCGTATGGTCTGAGCACCCCACCCCTTCAACCTTTGCAGTAATGCTGGCAGCACTCATACGTCTATTTCCCAAAGACAACCGGTGGATATGATGCTGAGTATGTGCACCTAACTTCTTTGGTCGACCATGGCGAGGCCTGTTCTGAGTGGAACCTGTTCTGTTAAACCGCTGTATGGTCTTGACCACCGTGCTCCAGCTCAGTTTTAGGGTCTTGGCAATCTTCTTATAGCCTAGGCCATATTTATGTAGAGCAACAATTCCTTGTATCATTAACGAGTCCCATGACAGTGGGGAAGGAAAATGGCTAATTGGGCCCAATTTGGAAATTTTCACTTAGGGTTGTACTCACTTTTGTTGCCAGCAGTTTAGATATTAATGGCTGTGTTGTTATTTTGAGGGGAAGGCAAATGTACACTGTTATACAAGCTGTACACACCTTTAGAAGTATATTAACCTAAAAAAATGGTGATGTGTTCAATACTTATTTTACTATATATATATATATATATATATATATATATATATATATATATATATATATATATATATATATATATATATATATATAAAATTTTGTTCAATATGGGAGTCATAGATGTCTTTCAAGTCTGTTGGATTACCTCAGCATTTCTATGCACACAGATAACTCAGTTGCTTTAATCCAGTCACCATGGACTAAGCAGGTGCTAATTGTCCTTGGAATGCTATACTGAGACCTGGATAAATAAGAACTTTTACAGATTTACAGTGGTTTTCATTAAAACAAAGGAAAATGCATGAATCACATTTCATTGCACATGGTAATGTATTGAAGATTACTGTGCCGTAATGCACATCAATGTGCATTAAAGAGGAAGTAAACCCTTGGTAAAAAAAAAAAATTAAATACACCTGCAAGAGAAAGGCACAATGAGCTAGTATGCACAGCATACTAGCTCATTATGTGGCACTTACCTAAAATCGAAGCCCCCGAAGTTCGCCTCGCTCCCATCCACCGCCGCCGCCATGTCCCCTGGAGCTTCTTCCTGTTTTCGCCGCTCCGGTGCTGTGATTGGCCGGAGCGGCGATGATGTCACTCCCGCGCATGCTCATGGGACCGGCAGATCCCAGCGCATGCGCGAAAACACGGCATTGACCCCGCTAATGCTATTCACAAAAACAATATGCTCAGTGCGCCTGCGCTATTGTCTATGGCGCGCATGCCCGTTTTTGTGAAAATATCTCCTTAACCGTGTAGATTTAGGAGATATTTCTTGCACCTACAGGTAAGCCTTAATCTAGGCTTACCTGTAGGTGCAAGTTGTAACAGTGGGTTTACAACAACTTTAATGTTTCTGCGTCAACACACATTATAATGCGTGTGACAATGCAAGTTGTCATGCATTTGGTTGTGATTCCATTGACTTCAATTGAAAACAAAATGTACAAAAGTAGTTTCAGCCCAATAGTAAGCCAATTCTAAAAAAGTGTTGATTGTTGTGTTTTTTCCTCAACCCTTTTTCTTTTTTAACTTTTTTTTTTGCTTTGTGCACATCTGCTTATTGACGTGGCCAGCTTATCCTGGATCGCATGTCTCATGCTGTTTCATGTTCTATCAATATAAAGGCTGAAGCTAAGATGGATGGGAAGGTCTTACAGATGAAATGTTGGCTGAACTATGTACTGTACACTATATTCTGCAGTGAGATTGTGAATCCTAGGGTGGCAATCCTGTTCCTGCAAAGGATGACACTCTGAACATTGCCAACCTAGGTTATTTCTGATCATTAGGTACAAATTAATAAAGTAAGCCTACATAGAACTCAGATAGGCTTGCATTTATTTATTCTTTATTTTTAGATACCTTTTAGGTTTAGATATCTTTTAATGCCTTTCTAGATGACATAAAATACAAGTGTTGTTTAAAGGATCACTAAAGGATTTTTTTTTTCGCTAAATAGCTTCCTTTACCTTACTGCAGTCCTGGTTTCATGTCCTTATTGTTTCTGTTTTTGCTTTGAAGTTGCTGTAATTCTGCTGTGATCTCCACACTTCCTGCTTGTCTGGCTCCTTATAACCATGGTACTGGGAGCTTTTCACGGTGGTCTAAGCTGTCATTATTGTGTGTCTAAAACTCCTCAGAACCAATCGGATTCATTTTAAAAAAAAACACTGCCCTGGATTTGTTTGTTTTTGTTTTGTGGGTCTCTCTAGTTCACAGAAACATGAAGCCAGTTTAAAACCGAAAGTGAAACTAGAGGCACATTATATGATTGAATTTAATCTATTTTTAATCATTTTTAAAAGGAATTAGTTAACTTTTACGTCTCTATACCCTGTAAACAGTCATTTCAGCAAAAAATGTTTTTCCTTTAGTGACCCTTTAAGTGAGCAACTGGTAAGGAAAGATTCTGTATTTATTGTTTGTTTTTGTACTTATTGAAGCAAGGTACTTGTCATTAAATCTCATACACAATAGGAAAAATGCAGATGCGTAATCCTTTACACATATCTTTGTTATAATCAAACATATTGATCTAAAAATGAATGCATTCTAAGCAAATTTCACAAATACTTAAGCATCATGAATAGGCAGAACACAAAAGGCATTATACTGCAATTTTTCTCCATTTGGTATGAACACTGCTTTCATTTCAAACTCAATTCCCTATTCTCTGTGACTGTGATTGGTCTTCTCTTAAAACAACACACTTATGTATGTGTTATAAATCCCAGTTGTTCTAAATCTCGTGTTGTAATATCTCATTACACACCTCTGATATCTACAAAACTCATGCAGAGAAGCTGAAAGCTAATTGATGCTGGTTGCTTACCATCTGCACAAGCTGGAAATTAGGCACTCAACACCCACCTCTTATGGGAAATAGCAAACACATGAGTATTTGTTTCTAATCTTTTTAGTTTTTATGCTGTAATTGTCACTTGTTTAACTATTTTCTGGAAGAATAATCTTGTCAGTAACCTTGAGGGAGATGAAATCCCTCACATAATTTGTTGATGGACATACAGCTTGGCAAGAGCCCCATCCCTTTTGTCTCATCATGAGACAACACGCATACACTGTTCTGTGGAGGGTGTCGGGTTAAAATAATTTATATAAATATTTTCTATTTTATACAGTCTAATTATTTGAGTTTAATCTAATCTGTAGTTAATCTGTTAGATCTAAAAATTATCCATAACTATTTGCTTTTTAAAGCAAGCACCGATAATAGAGCTAATTTACTACAGACATTGAGACTCTTCACTCAAAATTTTGTGTGAATATTCACTTCAATTATCCAGTGTGTGAAGATCAGATTCCCATTCACTCTGAATACCTAATTGTGCAGACACAGACTGTATAACTGAAGTGAATATTCACACAATAGTTTGAGTGAAGATTCTCAGTTTCTTTAGTAAATCAGCCTTAATGTATTGATGAATTAACATTTTTATGAGGGAACAGAAAAGCGTTATAGGGGTAGAGTTTTAAGTCATGTTTGCTAGTAACATGAAAAAGCATATAGTAATAATATTACATTGAGTCCTTACCAAATTTAAATAAACAGGCATCTATCAAGTATTGTTTACTTCCAAATCTGTAAAAGCTTCTTAACATAGATTAAGATTTATTTTGCTTTTCCTATATGGCAATTTGTTTTGAATGGGCAGTGTAAATTAAATTTTACATTCGTTTTTTTAGTTTCATATTTTTGTTTACCTTTTCATCTTAAGCACTTCATTCAGATTTTCCTGTTTTTATTTATTTTTTTACCTTTTTGGTGAACATCTCATTACCAGATGATAATTTATCCAAATTAATTGTCCTAACTTTTGTTAAGCAGCATTATTTGGTAGTGTTAGATTCAAATATTGGGATCTTGCACTAAACCATAAAAATTGAAGTACACTCTAAAAGTGACACATATTTGCAGGGAAAAAAATAATAATAATATATATATATATATATATATATATATATATTAAATGTGTAAAACTTGTCAGGTACAATGAAGGAAATGTTCTGAAAAAAAAAAAAAATTGCTTGAAGGAATCTTTAAAGGGATTTTTAGAGCTGTCAGCGCTCAAGTCTTGTGTATATACAGCTGTAACAGACATCACCAGTTATCCACAAGGCATGTTCTTTGCAAACATAACAGCTTTCTAATTTTTTGTATGAGGCAATGACAAAGCAGATGCTAGCAGCAGAGGAGACTGACAGGGTGGTAAATGCCTTCAAAGCTTCTCTTAAATTTTCTGTGCATTGTACAGTGTCACAGCACCTTTTTTTTGTGATGCACATACAGTATCTGATCAATAAAGATATGCATGATCAAGATTGTATACACATACTTTTGTGTGCATTACAACTGATTTTATTGTTGTACAAGTCAATAGGAATATAATAGCAGCTTGATGCAGCTTGGAACAAGGTCATTAGCAGGTCAGAATCAAACCAGGTGGAGATGAGAGGCACATGTGAAGAAACGCACAATCCTATTGAATTGATGAAAGCTAGCTTAATGCTTATAAAAATGTGCTGTATTTTCTGAACAAGCACTCGATAACAACAAGTGTAAGACTGGGGAAAAGAATGAGAGCCCAATTTGAAGGGTCAGATTAATAAGGACTTCTATCAGCCACCTCATAGGACACTGAGTAGTATTGGCATGTTACCCCCAAGTTTACGTTTGTTTTTTTTTCTTAAACCAAGAAATGTGTAGGTCCCTTAGAGCATGGACAGATGTTAAGCATCCTATATTCTCTATAAATTCCTGTGCAAAATGCAGAGCTACATAAATACTGTAAAGTTTCTGAAACATGGCTTCTACCTTTTCCACTTAAACTGCGTATTTTAGCCTTTAACAAGCTCTTGTTACCAACTTACAAAATGCAGGTAAAAGCACAAAAAAATTGAATATTTGATATGTTAAATCTTTTGTTTAGCAGCCGGATGAGGAGTGAGTGGGAATACTTTTCTAGTGTCACTTAAAGTCATAGTTTTGTGAATTTCTGATGCACAGCAAACCAGTGTGTTCAGCCAACATCCCAACATCCCAGCTGACAGCTTTGAGACATTACTGTACATTATTATGCCATCAAAGATGATGGCTTCCAAAAGATGTCTCATGGTTTTCAAAAGTCTACACCAGGGAGACGTTTACAGGTAATTAAATATAAATAATGTTAAATATATGATATAGTAAATAATATACCTAATATATGGTTAATGCACCATTAGGGAGGGTCTGACAACACAACCTATTTAAGTAGCAATTATAATTAAAGCCCACATTTGGATGAATAATATGCCTAAAATATGTTAAATGCACAGATAATTTTATGAGCAAATTGTTGTTGAGATGGGGTGGGGTCTGACATCCCGACATGTTTAAGTAGTCATTATAATTAAAGCCCAATACCAGGCAAAACATGTTTCTCTTTCAGTGGGGCTGTGCCCACACTGCAGGGGTTAGGTGCTCTTTTTGTCTAGGGGAGAGGAGAAAGCCTGATACTCACCTGGTCCCCTGCTCTACCAGCAAATGACGCTCCCCAAAGATTCAACGGAGGACTGTTCCTGGTGTCCAGAGCAGATTTATGGAGCTGCTCTGGGCTTGACGATGTTAGGACTCAAGACAGCTAGAGTGCTGGGGTGCAGCACTTGCAGGGACTGGTGTGGGGAGGATCAAATAATCAGGTAAGTATACTGTATCTCTTTCATCTCCTCCCTAGACAAATGCAAGCAATTAACCCATGGAGTGCTGGCACAGCCCTACTGCAAGGGAAAACTTGTTTTTGCTCTGAGTTCTTTAAAGGATCACTAAAGCTAAATAGCTTACTTTACCTTACTGCAGTACTGGTTTCATGTCCTTATTGTTCGTTTTTGCTTTGAAGTAGTAGTAATTCTGCTGTGATCTCCACACTTCCTGCTTGTCTGGCTCCTTATAACCACAGTACTGGGAGCTTTTCACTGTGGTCTAAGCTGTCATTACTGTGTGTCTAAAACTTAACAGAACCAATCAGATTCATTTTAAAAACAAAACACTGCCCTGGATTTGTTTGTTTTTGTTCTGTGGGTCTCTTTACTTCACATAAACATGAAACCAGTTTAAAGCGAAAGTGAAACTAGAGGCACATTATATGATTGAATTTAATCTATTTTTAATCATTTTTAAAAGGAATCAGTTAACTTCTATGTCTCTATACCCTGTAAACAGTCATTTCAGCAAAAAAATGTTTTTCCTTTAGTGACCCTTTAAGTATCATAAGCCACAAGCTGACGGCCCTATGGTGACTGCTAAATATACTACTAAGAGGAGGAATTTAATGTAAACATTGTTCTTCACTTATACCATAAACTTTACCACACAAAGCTAACTATTACATATTTAATAAGTTCCAGTGTTACTAAAGAATACATCATGTTCAACTTTAAGCTGGCTGCTAACATAAATAGTTGATTTTTTTTTTACCCTGAATAGATTGTGGTCTGTGGAAATACTAATCGGAGTTGCAGGCGTTTTAAATGGTAAACACAAAATCAAATGGGAAGACAGAAGGTGGAAATGCAGAACAAGGAGCCCTGCCACTATACAGAAAGGTGAAGATAGTCATAATAATCATAGTCAGGAAGAGCTTAAGATGAAGCTGTATCTTCACCTTTCTGTATAGTGGCTGGGCTTCGCTTTGAGGTGTTTCCACCTTCTGTCTTCTGATTTGCTTCTGCTAGCCTGGATGAGCTTGTTTGAACACTGGCACCTGTTTTGTGCTTTGGACTGCAGGGGGAGGCTTTGTTGTACTTTGAGCGGCACTCCAAGCTCTTTGCATATGGTATATACGCTGAATGTATGTAAAATCCGGCTTGTTGCATGGGAATTCAATGTTAAGCACCTATATTAGAACAACACCAGCTTTATGAGCGTTTGGAGGGAATACACAATTAACAGTCAAAATCAATTGAAAAGCAATGTAAGTACTGACCTTTCACTGCTGTTTTCAATAGATATGGTATGCAGCTAATGTTTTTTACTTAGCCAAAATATTTTTAACAAACAATTTATATTATGCTAAAATACCTTATGCCCATCAGTTGCCATTTGGCAATCTCTGTGTGTGGTAGAAAGAGATGCAGCTAACTGCCCTTTATGTTTACACATGCTTGAAAGCCTTGTTTATTACCTCCCCTCTCCCAGAAATGTAAATCTGCATGCACCTGGCGGCTCTACCCTTCCTCTCGCCCCCCTTTTTATTTATTAAATGTATGCTCAAGAGGAAGGGCCTACATGATTGAGTGCTCTCACATGTCTATGACAACAAAGTAGGAATGCGATTATTTAAAAAAGCATGAGAAAAATTCTAACATGTAGGCAAAACAACTTTGTACATGTAGCGTGTGCTAACTTATTTTCCCTGCTTGACCAGCCACCGCTGTCATAAGAGAGGACACACAGGAAGCGGTGCCTGTGTAGCAAGCTGACAATGCCTGCTCCTAATTGGCCAAAGCCAGGACCATTTAAAAGGAGTAGGCAAAGGATCTTGGAACGTGTAGTGCCGGTTACAAGCATCCCCATGACAGTCTCTTGTGGGAAAAATACAATCCCCAGCATGCATAACAGGGGGAGACACTCAGGAAAGGAGAAGGGGACCACGGGGTGGAGAACTGACACAGAGGAAGGGGACGGCTTTGGTTGGTGGTTCCAGAATGGGAATTGAGGGGCATCACAGCCAGGATGATGGGACAGCCTTTACCTTAAACAGCTCCAGGGTTGGATGCAGACTCGCCACCACAGGCACTTTCTCGACAATGCGAGTACCTGCACAGATATCGTTAGGCCTTTTAATTATCAGGCTGTCATTCGGGCCTCTTTTAAAAATCTATCTCAGGATATCCTGCCCAGAGGCCAGTGGTGTTACCGGAATCAGTGAGAGGGCAAATGCCCACCCTAAGCATACCTTTAAAGAAACATATTACAAGCGACACTCTTTTATACAAAAGACACTGCATATTAGTCCACCTTGGTCCATGAGTGTTCCCTTTTTCGCATATGAGTTGGCCAGCTGAAGATACTGGATGTCACCACCTAAATGACTCTTGCATCTCATCCAAGGGACTCAGTGTAAAATACTGGTGCAAGTAAAAGGGGAAATCTTATACATAAGGAAGGGGTGTGAAATTTGACATTTTGCATTACCGTTCATTGCATTATACATTACAGTTTGTGCCGATGGTTTTAGGACTTTAAGCCCTGGTTCACACTGGGTACGATTTGGAACGATTTGAGATGCGATTTGACATGTCAAATCGCATCTCAAATCGGCGGCAATTGTCGGCAATGGCACTGTCCTAATCAGTGCGACGCCGCATCTGCGATTTCAAAAAGTAGTTCCTGTACTACTTTTTGCGATTTCAGGCCGCGATTTACATTAAATTGCGGCCGAAATCGCGGCAAATCGTGGCGAAATCGCGGCCGCGAAATCGCGGTAAAATCGCGCATTTTACCGCGATTTTGAATTCGCAGCAGTGTGAACCTAGGCTCAGGAAGGGAATTGACACACTAAACGTCATTCTCTCCCTTTAATACCTGAGTCTATAGGTTATCTTAGGGCCTGCAAGTATAGGTATACTGAGATTTAACTGCATTGTATGCTCGTTTCTGTGTCTAGCTGTTTAATTACAAAATTGTTCTAGGTTGCTATCTTCTCTGAGAATTTGCTGTCCTGGTTATTGCAGAGTCTTTTAGTAAAGTATTCTTTATCCATCACAATCTGGTGTCTTACTACCTTGTTTCTGCAGAGAAAAATCAAACCAGGTGTGCCAGAGGGGCTGAGACTGTTACCTGGGGTCAAAAGGCAGAACATAGTACCTAAAGTCAACAAGTTCGGCTCCTATGGTGGTGGTGCTACAGACATAATTTTTGAAAATACATATAAAGAGTACATTTTAATAACTATTAGATCTATTCATTTTCGCCAAGCTAAGTTTACTCTATAACATATTGGAAAGAGTTTAGCTTAGGGAACCCCGTACTCATGCCTCAGGCACTGTTGACACTGGTGTGCTTTTGCTGTGCTAAAAAGCACCTTTCCTGTGTGACAATAGCAAATAAAAATAGTTCCCCTTTCAATTTTATCTATCTGTTCACATCTCTGCTCTGCGGGTGTGCTGCATTTTTTAAAGGCATGCATGCTGCATCTTTGGTGCCCTGTATCAAAAGCATGATGGAAATATACCTTCCATTTTAAAGCAATAGAAACACTGCAGTGCATTTTTTGAGTCATGTAAAAAAAAAAAAAAATCTTAGGTAACCAGAAATGAAAACGTATGCAAAACTCATCTAAGATGCATATATGTTGTGTTGAATTTGAACACAACGCATTATAAACATGATATGAATTTTTAAAAAACACATACAGCGCAGTAGTGGGAATGAGCCCTTAAAACATAATAATTGGAGAGTTATAGCTCTTAGCCCTGGTTCACATTGATGCTACTTTGAAATCGTGCTACTTCACTTGAAGTAGCGCAATTTCAAAGGAGCAAGGTCAGCGTGATTTCAGGTGCTACTTGATAGACATCTATGTGGCTTTATACACAGATGTCTATTGAAGTCGCACCTGAAATCGGCAAAAGTAGTGCAGGAACTACTTTTGCTAAATCAGTGCCTCAAAAAACGGTGTCGCACTGATTGGAATAGTGCCATTGCTGCCAATAGGCTGCGACTTGTCATGAGATTTAATCTCTCAAATCGCATGACAAATCACTCCAAGGCTAAAACATGGAAATACCAAGCCAGAGGTTGTTCATTGTACAAAGTGAAACTCCAGTGATTAATTTTTTTATAATTTATTCTTAGTAGTAGGAGGAAGTGACTTTGCATAGCGTCTTCCATTATGCTTAGATTAACATGCACTATGTGGCTTCCAGTTTTTCAGGGGTTTTGGGTATCCTGCACTATGCTGTGCTGTGTGGATTCCAACTCTGGTGCTGTTTTGAGCATCTTGCACTGGGTCTGACACTGCACAGAAGCACAACTGTTACCAGTGCAATCCAGTAACCTGCAAAGAAACACCACTAGTAGCACAGACCATTATCCTCATTACCCTGTACAGGTGCATTGCTGGCACTGACGCAGTCCAGTGTACTGTATGGAGCACTACACATACCAGCATAACCCAGTATCCTGCAAAAGAAGTACTACTATTATCAGCACATCCCAGCATTTTGCGAAGAAGCAATACTAGTACCAACACAGTTCAGTGCTTTGCACAGGAGCACTATGTGCACTAGTATAGTCCAGTTTGGTGTTTTACCTTTATTTTTCATTTGAGGGAGAGCCTCTGGTGGCAAGCAGTGATGGCAAAGAAGCCAAGGAAAAAAGTGTACACCAGTAAGACTACTATAGGTTGGTACCAGTAAACTGAACAGCAAGAAGATGGAAGCACAAAAGAAAAGAGGAAGGAGGTGACAACTAATCCTGAATGCCCAAGGGCATGTAAAGGAGGCAGAATATATAATTCAGATAGCGTTACAACTCCATTCCACCTATGAAACTGGCAGACCAGGATCATTCCAATTTATTCCTAAAGAAGTCTGTAATACTCTGAACAATTGCAAGGTGAAAAAGTGCCTGTTTTAGTCGCAGTTGCAAGAATATGGCTCCCTTATTTCAACGATAAAAACTCAGATGGATGCAACTGGAAAGGAAATTGCTTTTTCTAGACATTATTTCAAAATAATTGGGAAAAAAAATTCAGTTCTGCAAGGGAAAAATAGTGACTTGAAGGCTGTGGCTTAGCTATTAAACAAGATATGCATCATTTTAAGCAACAGGCAAATGCTAATACTGTTAACGGGGATGATATTGAAACAAACTTAGAATTGGTGTAGCTCCAGAACAGATTAAAGGGAATAATATAAAGGAGCAAACTGAGAGGTGGCTTTCAGTGACCCCTGTGGTGGGATGACTATAGCATAACATATCTGAACCAGAAGTTGCAGCAGACTTGCAGAATGTTTGCAAAGAAGGTTGATCTGGAGTCATGCAATGCAGACTTGCTGCAATTATGTAACAAACTTGTGAAGCCTGGCAAGTCTAGCAATAGCTTAGCAAGTAATTTTCAAACCTGCATCAAAATTGCTTACTATCTAGGGGAGGAATCGGAGGGCCCTGCTCGCTGGAGCTTACAAGGGAGGGTAAAATGATACAAAAGCTAATAACTGTTGGAGATGTGCTGATGCAGAAAATAAAAGTACAGTTGATAGGCAAAGGCAGAATAGGCTTCTCTGACAAGAAGGGTTTTCAGGGATCACATTAATGTGGACAGAGAAGGAGATAGTCGGACAGATTGGGTAGCAAGTTCCAAAGGATGGTAGAGGCTCAGGAGAAGAGGCGAGCATGGGAGGAGGTGACATTAGAGCTGGATAGCGGGAGGTTTTGGAAGGAACAAAGAGAACAATGTGGTTAGTAGTTTAAGACTAGTTACAGACATACCCTTTTAAGTACAATGGGGTTTATGTACTAAAGCAGGAAAGCGCAAAATCAGGCTCACTTTTGCATAAAAAACAATTAACTGAACAAGCTGGGGTTAGAAGCTCATTGGTTTCTATGCAGAAGTGAGCCCGATTTTGCACTTTCCAGCTTTAGTAAATAAACCCCATTGCATACGTAAAAGTGGGGAATGCTTGTAGTTAGGTTTCATGTTACACCCATAATTAGAGTGTAGCATAAAACATGGTCAGAGCCCAGAGCCCCCACTTTCAAACCTCCTCCCCACTTACAAAATCCAGGAGTTCTTCTTTCTTCTGCCTCCTGTTAAAATTTGAGTTTGACATGGCTGTGTGTGACTCCACCCATCCGCTGCTTCATTCATTCACAGGCATCTTAAAATTAAAAACTACCATGGCAGAGGGACTGTATTTCTCAATGCTGAACAAGTGTGGTAATGTCATTGCACTTGTAGTCCATTAACTACCGTCGCCTGTAGATATACGTCGGCAGAATGGCACGCTGCGCAAAGCAACGTACCTGTACAATGCTTTGAATTTGCCGCCGCAAGCTCTGTGATGGTGCCCGCGGGACCTGTGGACTCGATGTCTGCCGGTGTCCTTCGATCGTGTCACGGAGCTGCAGAATGGGGAGGTGCTTATCCACTTAAGCCCCGGACCAATACGCTGTCTAAAGACCCAAGGTGTTTTTACAATTTGTCACTGCGCTGCTTTAACTGGTAATTGCGCGGTCATGCAATGTTGTACCAAAACGAAATTTGCGTCCTTTTCTTCCCACAAATAGAGCTTTCTTTTGATGGTATTTGATTGCCTATGCGATTTTTATTTTTTGCGATATAAACGGAAAAAGACCGAAAATTTTGAAAACAAAAGATTTTTCTTATAACAAAAAGTAAAAAATATCGAATAAACTAAATTTTAGTCAAACATTTAGGCCAAAATGTATTCAGCCACATGTCTTTTGTAAAAAAAATCGCAATAAGCGTATATTTATTGGTTTTCGCAAAAATTATAGCGTCTACAAACTAGGGTACATTTTCTGGAATTTACACAACTTTTATTTTATGACTGCCTATCTCATTTCTTGAGGTGCTAAAATGGCAAGGCAGTACAAAACCCCCCCAAATGACCCCATTTTGGAAAGTAGACACCCCAGGGAAACTGCTGAGAGGCATGTTGAGTCCATTGAATATTTTTTTTTTTTGTCCCAAGTGATTGAATAATGACAAAAAAATAAAAAAAAAAAAAAAAATTACAAAAAGTTGTCACTAAATGATATATTGCTCACACATGCCATGGTTATATGTGGAATTGCACCCCAAAATACATTCTGCTGCTTTTTCTGAGTACGGGGATACCACATGTGTGGGACTTTTTGGGAGCCTAGCCACGTACGGGACCCCGAAAACCAAGCACCGCCTTCAGCATTTCTAAGGGCGCAAATTTTTGATTTCACTCCTCACTACCTATCACAGTTTCGAAGGCCATAAAATGCCAAAATAGCACAAAACCCCCCCAAATGACCCCATTTTGGAAAGTAGACACCCCAAGCTATTTGCTGAGAGGCATGTCGAGTCCATGGAATATTTTATATTTTGACACAAGTTGCGGGAATATGACAAACTGATTTTTTTTTGCACAAAGTTGTCACTAAATGATATATTTCTCACACATGCCATGGTTATATGTGGAATTGCACCCCAAAATACATTCTGCTGCTTCTCCTGAGTACAGGGATACCACATGTGTGGGACTTTTTGGGAGCCTAGCCGCGTACGGGACCCCGAAAACCAATCACCACCTTCAAGATTTCTAAGGGCATAAATTTTTGATTTCACTCCTCACTACCTATCATAGTTTTGAAGGCCATACAATGCCAAGATGGCACACAACCCCCCCAAATGACTCCATTTTGGAAAGAAGACACCCCAAGCTATTTGCTGAGAGGCATGTTGAGTCCATGGAATATTTAATTTTTTTTGCCCCAAGTGATTGAATATTGACCAAAAAAATAAATAAAAAATAAATTACAAAACGTTGTCACTAAATGATATATTTCTCACACATGCCATGGTTATATGTGGTATTGCACCCCAAAATACATTCTGCTGCTTCTCCTGAGTACGGGGATACCACATGTGTGGGACTTTTTGGGAGCTTAGCCGCGTACGGGACCCCGAAAACCAATCACCACCTTCAAGATTTCTAAGGACATAAATTTTTGATTTCACTCACACAAATCTTGAAGGTGGTGATTGGTTTTCGGGGTCCCGTACGCGGCTAAGCTCCCAAAAAGTCCCACACATGTGGTATCTCCGTACTCAGGAGAAGCAGCAGAATGTATTTTGGGGTGCAATTCCACATATAACCATGGCATGTGTGAGAAATATATCATTTAGTGACAACGTTTTGTAATTTTATTTTTTTTTGGTCAATATTCAATCACTTGGGGCAAAAAAATGTAATATTCCATGGACTTAACATGCCTCTCAGCAAATAGCTTGGGGTGTCTTCTTTACAAAATGGGGTCATTTGGGGGGGTTGTGTGCCATCTTGGCATTTTATGGCCTTCAAAACTATGATAGGTAGTGAGGAGTGAAATCAAAAATGTATGCCCTTAGAAATCTTGAAGATGGTGATTGGATTTCGGGGCCCCGTACGCGGCTAGGCTCCCAAAAAGTCCCACACATGTGGTATCCCCATACTCAGGAGAAGCAGCAGAATGTATTTTGGGGTGCAATTCCACATATAACCATGGCATGTTTGAGAAATGTATCATTTAGTGACAACTTTGTGCAAAAAAAAATCAGTTTATCATATTCCCGCAACTTGTGTCAAAATATAAAATATTCCATGGACTCGACATCCCTCTCAGAAAATAGCTTGGGGTGTCTACTTTCCAAAATGGGGTCATTTGGGGGGGTTTTGTGCTATTTTGGCATTTTATGGCCTTCGAAACTGTGATAGGTAGTGAGGAGTGAAATCAAAAATTTACACCCTTAGAAAGCCTGAAGGCGGTGATTGTTTTTTGGGGTCCTGTACGCGGCTAGGCTCCCAAAAAGTCTCACACATGTGGTAGCCCCGTACTCAGGAGAAGCAGCAGAATGTATTTTGGGGTGTAATTCCACATATGGGGGGAGTATGTTTTGCGCGTGGGTGTAAGCGTTACTGGCACTAACTAGCTACCTAGCGGCACCAGCGACACTAATACAGCGATCAGAAAAATGATCGCTTAGTGATGCTGGCAATAGGGGGGTGAAAGGGTTAACTCTAGGGGCAATCAGGGGTTAAAACCTTTATTAGAAAATGTATGGGGGTACCTAACGCTATAAAAACCTAGCGGGCGAACCTCAAAAAATAACTAGCTACCTAGCGGCACTAATACAGCGATCAGAAAAATGATTGCTTAGTGACGCTGGTAATAGGGGGTAAAAGGGTTAACTCTAGGGGCAATCAGGGGTTAAAACCTTTATTAGAAAATGTATGGGGGTACCTAACGCTATAAAAACCTGGCGGGCGAACCTCAAAAAATAACTAGCTACCTAGCGGCACCAGCGACACTAATACAGCGATCAGAAAAACGATCGCTTAGTGACGCTGGCAATAGGGGGTGAAAGGGTAAACTCTAGGGGCAATCAGGGGTTAAAACCTTTATTAGAAAATGTATGGGGGTACCTAACGCTATAAAAACCTGGCGGGCGAACCTCAAAAAATAACTAGCTACCTAGCGGCACCAGCGACACTAATACAGCGATCAGAAAAATGATCGCTTAGTGACGCTGGCAATAGGGGGTGAAAGGGTTAACTCTAGGGGCAATCAGGGGTTAAAACCTTTATTAGAAAATGTATGGGGGTACCTAACGCTATAAAAACCTGGCGGGCGAACCTCAAAAAATAACTAGCTACCTAGCGGCACCAGCGACACTAATACAGCGATCAGAAAAATGATCGCTTAGTGACGCTGGCAGTAGGGGGTGAAAGAGTTAACTCTAGGGGCAATCAGGGGTTAAAACCTTTATTAGAAAATGTATGGGGGTACCTAACGCTATAAAAACCTGGCAGGCGAACCTCAAAAAATAACTAGCTACCTAGCGGCACCAGCGGCACTAATACAGCGATCAGAAAAACGATCGCTTAGTGACGCTGGCAATAGGGGGGTGAAAGGGTTAACTCTAGGGGCAATCAGGGGTTAAAACCTTTATTAGAAAATGTATGGGGGTACCTAACGCTATAAAAACCTGGCGGGCGAACCTCAAAAAATAACTAGCTACCTAGCGGCACGAGCGACACTAATACAGCGATCAGAAAAACGATCGCTTAGTGACGCTGGCAAAAGGGGGGTGAAAGGGTTAACTAGGGGGTGATCAAGGGGTTAAAAGTGTTAGGTCCAGTGTAGCCCCCTACCCCCCCCCCCCCCAATAAAGGTTTTAACCCCTTGATCACCCCCTAGTTAACCCTTTCACCCCCCTTTTGCCAGCGTCACTAAGCGATCGTTTTTCTGATCGCTGTATTAGTGTCGCTCGTGCCACTAGGTAGCTAGTTTTTTTTTGAGGTTCGCCGCCATGTTTTTATAGCGTTAGGTACCCCCATAAATTTTCTAACGCTGTAAAAACATGGCGGCGAACCTAAAAAAAAACTAGCTACCTAGTGGCACGAGCGACACTAGTACAGCGATCAGAAAAACGATCGCTTAGTGACGCTGGCAAAAGGGGGGTGAAAGGGTTAACTAGGGGGTGATCAAGGGGTTAAAAGTGTTAGGTCCAGTGTAGCCCCCTACCCCCCCCCCAATAAAGGTTTTAACCCCTTGATCACCCCCTAGTTAACCCTTTCACCCCCCTTTTGCCAGCGTCACTAAGCGATCGTTTTTCTGATCGCTGTATTAGTGTCTCTCGTGCCGCTAGATAGCTAGTTTTTTTGAGGTTCGCCGCCATGTTTTTATAGCGTTAGGTACCCCCATAAATTTTCTAACGCTATAAAAACATGGCGGCGAACCTCAAAAAAAAACTAGCTACCTAGTGGCACGAGCGACACTAATACAGCGATCAGAAAAACGATCGCTTAGTGACGCTGGAAAAAGGGGGGTGAAAGGGTTAACTAGGGGGTGATCAAGGGGTTAAAACCTTTATTGGGGGGGGGGGGCTATCCTGGACCTAACACTAACTGCCTGACACTAACTGCCTGTCACACTGACACTAAATGCAGTGATCAGTAAATGATCACTGCAATTTAGTGACGGTGTGACAGGGGGGGGCTGGTGGGGGCGATCGGGGGGTGACCGGGGGGGGGATCGTAAGCCTATGTGTCTGTGTGTCAGTGTAGTGCTTGTGTACTCACTGTGTGATGTCTCCGCTCCTCCGCCGGACGAAAATACCGGCGGGAGGAGCGGTGACATCACTTCCTCCTCTGCCTGTGTTTACAATGCAGCCAGAGGAGGGCGGGGGAGGAAGCTGATTGGCTGGGGAGCGATCCGGAGGGGGCGGACAAAAACGAACTGCCGCCCCCGCATCCCGGATCGCTCCTGAAGATTACCGACCCGCGCCATGTACCGGGGGGGGTCCCGATCGGACCCCCGACCCCCGTCAAGCAGGGCACGTACAGGTACGTTGATGTGCCTGTCCGTGCCATTCTGCTGACGTATATGTACATGAGCGGGTCGGGAACTGGTTATGTAAACAAAGCATTTCCCTGTTCTGCCTAGTGACAGGACAGTGATCTACTGCTTCCTGTCATCGGGAGCAGTGATCACTGTTGTGTCACTCGTAGCACATCCCCCACAGTTAGAATCACTCCCTAGGACACACTTAACCCCTTCCTCGCCCCCTGCCAGTGTCATTTACACAGTAATCAGTGCATTTTTTTAGCACTGATCGCTGTATAAATGACAATGGTCCCAAAATAGCATCAAAAGTGTCCGATGTGTCCGCCATAATATCGCAGTCATGATAAAAATCGCTGATCGCCACCATTACTAGTAGAAAAAAAGAATATCAATGAAAATGCCATAAATCTATCCCCTATTTTGTAGATGCTATAACTTTTGCGCAAACCAATCAATATACGCGTATTGCAAAAATATGTAGAAGAATACATATTATATATTTTTTAGCCATATTTATTATAGCAAAAAGCAGAAAATATAGTTTTCTTTTCCAAAATTTGCGCTCTTTTTTTGTTTATAGTGCAAAAAATAACAAACTGCAGAGGTGATCAAATACCACCAAAAGAAATCTTTATTTTTGAGAAAAAAAGGACGTCAATTTTGTTTGGGTGCAACGTCGCATGACCGGGCAATTGTCAGTTAAAGCGACGCAGTGCCGAATCACAAAAAACACTCCGGCCATTGGGCAGCCAAATCCTCTGGTGCTGAAGTGGTTAATACTTCTTTCAGCTCCATAGCTGAAGGTCCACCTGAGCTGGAGGAACAGTCTTTGGAAGCTAGAACATTGTACTTGTGTTCCACTGATCGCAATTGCAATGCTTTGCAGGGTCAAATGCAAAAGAATAATACATGCATGTATTATTATTATTATTATTATTATTATAGATGTATTACACCTGTCTTGTATGCCTTTAATGGTAACACTTTAAAAAATAAAATATTTTACACACCAGGATATTATATAAATTATAATGTAATTGCATAGTAAAAACAAAAGATCCCAGAAATCATTTACCTTTTTTTGCACATAAACAATCTATAACCACCTACAGAAAATTGTATTTCTTGTTGCATGAAGTTACTGCTAAGACTGTGAGATTGGAGATGGCTAAGCTAATTTACTATCTCTGTTATAAAACTTTAATAAAGTGAGTCAGCACCCTACCTGCTGAGGCTGCTGACACCTGCCAGATAGTTTAAGCAGTCCATCTTTTATCATATGTGTCAAGCTGAATAATTTATCATGACAAAAGTAAAGAGCAATAATGTGTGGTATCATACTCTAAAAGTGTTTAGTACTTGTGTCAATCTAACGATCATGAGCTGCAATAAATGTTCTTGGTCTCCGGAGCTCTCAATATGGGAAAACAGGCTTCGTATAACCTGTACCTTTGTAGAAATGTGCATCAGTGTCATCAGACATTTATTATTATTATTTTTAAAGTTCCAATAAAGACGAAAACATTTGTAAAATAGACAAATCGGTCCCTGTGATTATTTTTCTAGGAGACATTTGTTGTTACACATTCAATGCAACTTTCTTTAAGAATCACAGTTTTAATAATATATCAGCATTAGACCAAATGAAAGCTGTATTGAAATCTGGAGTTTATGAACAATGATCAGGGGGCGCACTGACCATTCGGGCACTCGGGCACCATGCCAATAAGGGGCCCCATCAGGGTTGCCAGCCTCAGTAAAACCAGGGACAGTATGTAAAAATCTGTGTTTTAAAAAAAAATCCCAAGATTATAGCTGTCCTGCCTCTCCAGTACCTTTTCAGTGTGTGTGTGTGTGTATGTGTATGTGTATTCTTTGTGTATGTATACTGTGTGTGTCTGTGTGTGTATACTGTATGTGTGTGTATACTGTGTGGCCCCATAATCTATTGCCTGGGGGCCCCATAATCTCCTATTGCCCGGGGGCCCAATAATCTCCTATTGCCTGGGGGCCCCATGAGTTGTTAGTCTGCCCCTGTCAATGATACATGGGTTTCTCAAAAGATAGTTTAGGAAAAGTGAGGAAAGAGAGTAAGGAAAGAACAAGAGAATTTGAAGGTAAAGAAGAAAAAGAGGGTAATAGAAATACAAGAACAGGGGAAAAAATAGGACTGCCCTATCCCTTTGAGTCTGAACTGCCGCCACCTATATTATATACAGGTGGTTCTCAAAAAATTAGCATATTGTGATAAAGTTCATTATTTTCTGTAATGTACTGATAAACATTAGACTTTCATATATTTTAGATTCATTACACACAACTGAAGTAGTTCAAGCCTTTTTATTGTTTTAATATTGATGATTTTGGCATACAGCTCATGAAAACCCAAAATTCCTATCTCAAAAAATTAGCATATCATGAAAAGGTTCTCTAAACGAGCTCTTAACCTAATCATCTGAATCAACTAATTAACTCTAAACACCTGCAAAAGATTCCTGAGGCTTTTAAAAACTCCCAGCCTGGTTCATTACTCCAAACCGCAATCATGGGTAAGACTGCCGACCTGACTGCTGTCCAGAAGGCCATCATTGACACCCTCAAGCAAGAGGGTAAGACACAGAAAGAAATTTCTGAACGAATAGGCTGTAATAGAGTGCTGTATCAAGGCACCTCAGTGGGAAGTCTGTGGGAAGGAAAAAGTGTGGCAGAAAACGCTGCACAAAGAGAAGAGGTGACCGGACCCTGAGGAAGATTGTGGAGAAGGACCGATTCCAGACCTTGGGGGACCTGCGGAAGCAGTGGACTGAGTCTGAAATAGAAACATCCAGAGCCACCGTGTGCAGGCGTGTGCAGGAAATGGGCTGCAGGTGCCGCATTCCCCAGGTCAAGCCACTTTTGAACCAGAAACAGCGGCATAAGCGCCTGACCTGGGCTACAGAGAAGCAACACTGGACTGTTGCTCAGTGGTCCAAAGTACTTTTTTCGGATGAAAGCAAATTTTGCATGTCATTCGGTAATCAAGGTGCCAGAGTCTGGAGGAAGACTGGGGAGAGGGAAATGCCAAAATGCCTGAAGTCCAGTGTCAAGTACCCACAGTCAGTGATGGTCTGGGGTGCCATGTCAGCTGCTGGTGTTGGTCCACTGTGTTTTATCAAGGGCAGGGTGAATGCAGCTAGCTATCAGGAGATTTTGGAGCACTTCATGCTTCCATCTGCTGAAAAGCTTTATGGAGATGAAGATTTAATTTTTCAGCACGACCTGGCACCTGCTCACAGTGCCAAAACCACTGGTAAATGGTTTACTGACCATGGTATTACTGTGCTCAATTGGCCTGCCAACTCTCCTGACCTGAACCCCATAGAGAATCTGTGGGATATTGGGAAGAGAAAGTTGAGAGACGCAAGACCCAACACTCTGGATGAGCTTAAGGCCGCTACCGAAGCATCCTGGGCCTCCATAACACCTCAGCAGTGCCACAGGCTGATTGCCTCCATGCCACGCCGCATTGAAGCAGTCATTTCTGCAAAAGGATTCCCGACCAAGTATTGAGTGCATAACTGAACATAATTATTTGAAGGTTGACTTTTTTTTATTAAAAACACTTTTCTTTTATTGGTCGGATTAAATATGCTAATTTTTTGAGATAGGAATTTTGGGTTTTCATGAGCTGTATGCCAAAATCATCAATATTAAAATAATAAAAAGGCTTGAACTACTTCAGTTGTGTGTAATGAATCTAAAATATACGAAAGTCTAATGTTTATCAGTACATTACAGAAAATAATGAACTTTATCACAATATGCTAATTTTTTGAGAACCACCTGTATATATGTGATCTGAGAGCAGTAAGAACTAGTGGAACATCTGTTCCTGAATCCTGATCTCCTCTGTGACTGATAAGCCTTAAGGGATTTTGTCAGGCGTCAGAGTTCCGAGCTATAATTCACAGGCTATTGTGGCCGGGCAGCGAGTAAGTAAGAACCATCTGTGCTTGATTAGCTACAGTGGAGGGCAGGGGGACATTGGGCGTGTGCTAGACCCCTGATGTCTCTATAAAGAGTACTTGTCACTTGCCCCTGCTATCACATAGTGGACTTGTTAGGCCTCATACACACGACCAGTTTCCTTGGCAGGATCCATCAAGAAACTTGGTGGGAGAGTTTTTTTGCCGAGGAACCTGGTCGTGTGTACATTTTTCATCGAGGAAACTGTCGAGGAACTCGTCGAGCCAAAAAGAGAGCATGTTCTCTTTTTCTGCGATGGGAATGGAGAAAATTGGTTTGTCGAGTTCCTCGACAAGCCTAACAAGAACTCGACGAGGAAAATTATGTGTTTCGCCCGCCGAGTTCCTCGGTCATGTGTACGAGACCTGAGCCACCTTTTGCTAGCAATAAGG
Source organism: Rana temporaria (assembly GCF_905171775.1). Taxonomy (NCBI): domain Eukaryota; kingdom Metazoa; phylum Chordata; class Amphibia; order Anura; family Ranidae; genus Rana; species Rana temporaria. The sequence goes on along the minus strand of NC_053490.1, from coordinate 237,907,029 downwards.
TTACAATTATAAAAAGTAAAACATTGGAAAAAATGATATTAAAAATGAAGAAACTTAATAATTAAGAAAAACTAAAAGCACCTCTGTCTCCTCATACACCCAAAAGCAAACTCAAGCATAGGAAAAACACGTATATGTACACAAAAGATGCGCCATAAGGTATCACTGCAAAGGTCAGTGTGAGAGCAAAAATTATAGGGCCATAATTCATGGTTAACGCCAAAATGAAAACCTGTAAAGGCTTTTAAAGTGTCGCCTATGGCCAATTTTGAATACATTGTTTTTTGAGATTTCACGTGCACACACAATTTTAGGGCTTTGGTATCTATTTTCTTGACACAACCCCACATTTAATTTTATACCAAAAACTTGTTTGCACAATTCATCTTAGTGGTTTTTGTTTCTTGAAAATATGCATTTGATAAACAGTTGACCACACAGAAAATGTCAACCGCCACAATTTTATTCTACAGGATTTCTCATTTTTATTTAAAAAAAATAATTTCATATGAAAAAATAAAAAATTAGCATGTAGAACAGTGGTTAAAGAAAATTACTTATTTTCTCTTAAATTTCTCTTAAATTCCAGATTCTCTATCTTCGCTAAAATGTCTCCGCTCGGATTTTTCGTTACTGCAGCCAGGTCTCTGGCTCCCTAGCACTGCCTCTCCACCGCAATCCTGACTGTCCCAGAGTGGATTGCCGAAACACAAACATGGATGGATTCTTTTGATTATATTTATAAGAACTATTGAGTTCCAGACTGGCATGAGTCTGCTAACAGGGATGAGCCAAACACACCTGGGTTGTATTCGTAGAGATTCAGCTGAACATATAAAAAATTCTGATGCCAAATCCAAGCCCCATTGAAGTCAATTGAAGGTTATTCTGTGATATCAATTTTCTACATTTTTAAGGCTAAAAAGCATGGTGGTAGGATACTGCTCTAAACGAGACACATACCAAGGCAAAATGAGCTTTTTTTTAAAGCAGTAAATTGTGAAAATGCAACAATAAAAATGCACTATTCCCTTAAATTATTGGGGGGTCCCCTAAACATGCCTGTAAACAAGTCATGTCTTTTTACCATGTAAACAAAGTAATATAGCAAACTGATATTTACAAAAGCGAAAGGGCTATTTTATTATGTTGTTGTTTTTTCACATTTTCCTGCAAGCTTCCTTTATTTGGTAAATAATATGATGACGACCCCAAAAATACACACCAGACCCTCATCAAGGAGATCGAGTGTCTGGTATGTACTTTATTTTTTGGGGGTTCCAATTGTAAAGTTTACAACATAAAGGAATATTGCAGGAAAATTTAATTAACCCCCAATTATCCAGCATTGAAAATTCAGCATCAATCACAATGAACATTGCCTGCTGATCGTCAAAAGCTTATGGGTCCGTTTACCCATCTGCTCATACTGCTCTTTGGAGCTGTCATAAGGTTTATATACAAGGACGCAGGTATGGGGTTACATCAATGACCAAATATGCATATGCCCCAATTTGGTCCATGATGCCACCTCAACCCCCTTCTTGTATGGGGATTCCAATGTGTAAGTGAATAGGGATATGAACCTAGTAGTTATTAAAGTGATAAAAAAAAAGCAAACATGTATTACCGGTATCTTGCAGCTTACCAGTTCTTAGATGTGATGCAGCATTCATTTTCTTTTTTAGGCTTTCCTAAATAATCTGCTTTTACAATTATTGACTTTTATTTACAACTTTGTATTTAAGTACGTTGTAAAACCTCTATCTCATAATGTTACTGTAACTGCTTTTCAAGTGTAGTGCATCTAAATTTGTTGGTACATCTAAAACTGCCCTTCCACTTTTTTGGACGGGAATTCCAGGAGGTCTCAATTTTGAGTGGGACATGACTTTTATGCCCGGCACACACGGGCAAACATGTACGATGAAACCGGTCCGTCGGACCGTTTTCACCGTACATGCCTGCCAGAGGGCTTCTGTACGATGGCTGTACTAACCATCGTACAGAAGTCCGCGCGTAAACAATACGCGGGGCGTGTCCGCGTCGTCGCCGCGACGATGATGCGGCGATGACGTGGCGACGTGGGCGGGCCTGCCATTTAAAGGCTTCCACAATTTCGTCAAAGTCATTCGACGCATGCGAGGGACGGCGGGCGCTCGGACATGTACGGTAGGTCTGTACTGACGACCGTACATGTCCGAGCGGGCAGGATTCCAGCGGACGGTTTTAAAACACGTCCAGGAATATTTGTCTGCTGGGAAAAGGCCCGGCGGGCAAATGTTTGCTGGAATTCGGCCCGCTCGCGCCTACACACGACCGAACATGTATGCTGAAACTGGTCCGCGGACCAGTTTCAGCATACATGTTTGGTCGTGTGTACGGGGCCTTAGAGATGACCCAACATTGTTGTAAGGGGTTGTTTTTTATAGTTTAACTTTTGTCATTTGTCATTTTTATTTTTAATATACTGATTTGATGTATTTAATGTGTTAAGTTTTGGTGTTTGTGTTTGTGTGGAGTATTGTGCAGTGAAGGAGAAAAGTTACCCGTTTGCAAAATTTCATAACAAACTATGAAAAATGTTTTGTTTTGTTTTTTCAAAATGTTCAGTCTTTTTTTTGTTTCTTTAGCAAAAAATAAAAAAAACAGTAGTGATTAAGTACTACCAAAAGAAAGCTCTATTTGTGTGAAAAAATATATAAAAATGTCATATTGGTACAGTGTTGCATGACCGCGCAATTGTCATTCAAAATGCGACAGTGCTGAAAACTAACTGAAAATTGCCCTGGGCAGAGAGGGGGTATAAATGGTCAGTAAGCAAGTGGTTCATAAAGGTTCTACTAATGCCTGTTCTTTTACCTGTTAATGATGTTCAGCTGTATGCTATTAGGAGTTTGTTTTATATGGTACTAGCAGGCAGGGATAGCACGAAATGCATCAGTATCTTTCCCATTAATGCTCATGGTTTTGGGTTTAATACTGCCATAAGAACCCAGTGGTACCTACACAAACCAATGTACTTAACGGAATCTGTCATGTATAATAGCAGTGTTTATATTGCAATTATTCATTAACCTATTCGCTGCCAGGTCCGTACGCCGTACGGACGTACAGAAGTGCCCGCAGGTGGCCAGGTCACTGCGGCGTACAGATTTTAGTGTTTTTTTTTGTGAAAATAGTGATATGATGAACATTTGCACAATTATTGTGGGGCCAAAAAAATCAGTTGCACTTTTTTTTATTCTACTGGCCATGTACCTTTAGAAAATTTCTAATTTGAGGGTTTTTTTCAAATTCTGAAAGCTGTAAGTTAAAAATGAAAACCTTTTTTTAGAGAAATTGTCACCATTTTGCAAAAAGGCGCAATTTAAAATTTATAAATATTTGTTGTTTATTAACTCCATACAGGTTAATCTTTTATATTTAGTAGGGATTTAGAAGGAATTTTATAAAATTAGTCATGTTTTTATCTGCAAACAATGGTTTTCGTGTATTTTTTGCCAATATATTGGTCCAATAAACATTTGCGCAAATACCGCAGGGTCTAAAAAGTCAGGAGCACCTTCTTTTTAGTCTAGAGGTCCCATTCTTTCAGAAAATATATTTTTTTGTTTGGAGGGTCTCAAATTCTGGAAGCTGTAAGGGAAAAATGAAAACCTTCAGATTTTTTTTAGATATTTGGAAATTTACACTTTCCTGACAGACTCCATGGCAGCCTACGTGTGGGTTAATCCCGCCTCTCATACCTCATAGGACCCTACTCCCATAAATCTTTGCTTCTAGCCAGAGACCGTGTTCCTTTTTTTGTCCTCCTCCTAGGACCAAGAAGTTTTTTCTCATCTGATGAAGATTTTTCAGCCTGACGCACAAATGGTGATGAAGGTTCAATCTTACCTGAAGTCCAGCAATCTCTGTTATTAGCAGGGTGGATTCGGGCGGCATTCTACGGTGCCATGAAGAGCTTACAGTCCTGACCATTGGCAGGCAAGCGGCAGTTTGGCCAAACGTCCTAGCTACTAGCAGGAGGCCCTTCCCTATTGAAATGCGCCCAGACTGTGCAGCGATGGCTCAAGATTCCAGGCTGGATCAAGTCCTTACTGTTGGTATCGTATGAAATATTTATTCCTCTAATGGCAGCAGTGTTTATTTTTGTCTGTCTGTACTTGTCTGTCCTCTATGGCGGCTGGAGCGCATTGCGTCTCAGCCTGCCGCGTCTTCCGGGTGTCTGCACAGCTGCGTGCCTCGTCCGAGAACGAGGCTTGGTTTCGCGCATGCGCAGTCCCGGACACGGCGGCGCTCGCGCATGCGCGCGGGCTCCGCTGGGCGACGTCGGCTACGCCGTACGTACGCCAGGGGGGCGCGGTGACGTCATCAGCGGCGCCAAGCTTTAAATAGCTGTCAGATTCAGCTAAAGCTTGGGATGCCCTGCAGGATTGACAAGCAGCCTCCCGGTGCCTGCGATCGTGTCTGCTAAGGTAGGAAGCTATGCTGCCTTTTCCTCCTTTGATGACTATCTGTATTCCCTATAGGGGAACTTTGTATTTGGGTTTTTTTACAGCTACCAAGCCTTAGGTTATGGATGTCTCACCGCCCCCCTGTGGCCAACCCTTGCGCTGCAGGTAGGATTATTTTCCTTCTGCTTGGTATTGGGTGCCCTTTTTTTCTTTCAGCTTGGTTGATGTGTTTTCCTTCTATTTCTTTTTTCCACAGTCCTTCTAGGTCTGAATCTAGGCATTCAGCACGTGAAGATAATACTAATGTTAAATCAAAACATCATTCCTCTTCAAGTTCTAGACGGCCAAGATCTGCCTCTAGACATCATAGTAGAGAGTCCAGGTCTGGGCACCACTCTCACGGCCATACCAGCCACTCTAGAAGCAGAGTCTGCTGGGGGTGTAAAACCCAGATTCCAGAAGGAAAATCTCTCTGTGAACCATGCTATGCCCGGGCCATAAGAGAGAATGGGGATGAAAGTCTTCAAGTAGAGGCTATGGTCAGAAAGGTGGTCCAAGAGTCCTTAAATATATCTGAACCCATTGCTCCAGTTGCTCCTCCAACTGACCCAGCACCAGTTCCCATGCAAACGGATGCTGAAGCTCCGGGTCCCTCCAGACTTTACCGCTCCGCTAGTGAATCCTCTCTGTGCGAGGTAGAAGATTCTATCGCTACATCTGGTTTTGATTTTGCCTTAATACCAAATCTAGTTAAGGCAGTGAAAGATGCCTTAAAGTGGGAAGAACCTGTTGAGGCTCCTTCTAAACAAAGGAAATATTTTAAACAACTTAAGAAGGAGCGCCCCAGTTTTCCTTTTCTAGAAGAACTCGGGGGTATTTTTTCAGACGAATGGACTGGAGTTGAAAGGAAAAATTCTCTACTTTCAAAGGTGGCAAAGATGTATCCATTCAAGAGCGAAGATGTGAAACATCTGGAATCTGCCCCTCTGGTCGATGCAGCTCTAATGAGATTAGTGAAACATGTCACACTCCCTTTGGAAGATACCGTTTCTTTCAAAGACGGATTAGAGAGGAAGATAGATACTGACCTCAAGCGTATATATATCACAGCGGGCATGACTTGCAAGCCAGCTCTAGCCCTTGCAGCTTTATCCAAAGCAATGGAGACCTGGTCAGACGAGATTGATTCTTCCGTGTCAAGCATTTCTGAAGATTTAGCCGGGAGCATGCCGCTTCATGAACTGAAAATGGCATCAGTCTTCTTGGGGGAAGCCTCCCTTGACATTATTCGCCTGGTGGCTCGTGTCATGCTCTCCTCTGTGGCGGCCAAGCGGGCCTTGTGGCTTCGCCCTTGGCTAGCGGATCCTGCCTCTAAACAGGCATGGTGCCGAATTCCCTTTCAGGGTTCTTCTCTGTTCGGGAATAAGCTTGACAATGCCATTACCCGTGCCACGGGCGGTAAGTCAGGGTTCCTTCCCCAAGATCGTCGCCTTCTGAATCAGAAGAGATTTCAACCCAGACATAATCAGGATCGGGCAAGAGAGGCTCGTAGCTATAGGCCTGGTCGTGATTTTAGACGAAACTGGAGAAGAAACCAGCCATCAGGGCAGAAACCCTCCAAAGCAGCTCCTTCCGGGGGTCGTGAAGCCCCTAAATCCTTTTGATATAGGGTCGGCTCAGACGGTTCAAGTCGGGGCCAGGTTACTCGGGTTCCGGCATGTCTGGGCAGCCTCAATAAAGGATTACTGGACAGTCAAAACGATCTCTTCAGGTCACTCCTGGACGTTTATCAAACCACCAATACTTCAGTTTGTACCCACAGTCCTACCCTGCGCGGTGGAGAAAAGACAGATTCTTCTTTCCTACACAGATTCCCTAATAAACCAGGGCGCTGCCATACAAGTTCCAACACTCGAAAGGTTCCAAGGGATATACTCACCTTTGTTCATGGTTCAAAAGAAGTCCGGCTCTTGGAGACCAGTTATAGATCTCACGCACCTAAATACATTCATAAAAAAGGAGAGGTTCAAAATGGAGTCATTACTCACAATAAGTCAGTCAGTCCAACCAGACGATTGGCTAGTCTCCATAGACCTGAAAGATGCGTACTTTCATGTTCCAATTGCAGTAGAGTTCCAGAAATATCTCCGGTTTGCGGTAGACAACATTCATCTCCAATTCATATGTCTCCCGTTCGGGCTTACAACATCGCCTCGGGTATTTTCAAAGCTCTTACTGGCTATTGTGGCCTTGATCAGGACCAAGGGAATCCGTTTACACCATTATCTGGACGATCTGCTGTTACTTTCCCAGTCCAGGGAGCAGCTGTTATTACATCGGTCTCTAGTTATCTCCACCCTGACGGAGTTCGGGTGGCTCCTGAATCTAGAGAAAAGTCATCTCGAGCCCACTCAATCCCTGATCTTTCTTGGAGCTCAATTCAATACAGTAGAGAGCACAATCTCCCTACCACTGGAGAAAATCCCAGTAATCCGAGACAGGATTCACCTTGCATTGTCTTCTCCTCTCCTCAGAGCCTCGCAGTGCCTCAAAATAATAGGCACCATGGTATCTACAGCGCCCATGGTGAAATGGGCTCAGTGGAAGATGAGGCCCTTTCAGAAAGGGTTTCTCCAGCAATGGGATCCGAAGTCCCGAGATCATTTCGTTCGGATAACTCCATCAATGCGGGAAAGTCTCCCTTGGTGGCTTCTGCGGAAGAACCTTCTCAACTGTCATTCGATAGCCCCCATTTCATGGATCACGATTACCACGGATGCCAGCAACAGAGGCTGGGGAGCACTCTGTCTGAAGGAGGTAGCTCAAGGGAAGTGGGTCTTTCCATCCCAAAGAATAGTGTCCAATGTCCTGGAACTCCGAGCAGCTTTCAACGCTCTACAAGCATTCGTTCACTTGGTAAAGGGGTCCTCAGTCCTCCTGAGACTCGACAACACATCAGCAGTGTCTTATATCAAGAGACAAGGGGGCACTCGCAGTCTTTCCCTACTGAAGGAAGTGGATCCGATCATGTCTTGGGCTCAAGCACACCTAATGAACTTGACAGCTGTATATCTTCCCGGGGTTCAGAACTCTCAGGCGGATTTCCTTTCAAGAAAGACGCTCGACAACAACGAGTGGTCTCTCCACAGCGAAGTCTTCAATTGGGTTCTATCTCTAGGGATTTCGCCAGAGGTAGATCTATTCGCATCCCCGTGCAACTTCAAACTAAAGAGGTACTACACAAGATGTCGTTGCCCTCAAGCCTTCGGTGTGGACGCCCTGACGGACCAGTGGAGGTTCCAGAAAGCATATGCCTTTCCCCCAACGCCTGTCATTCTTCGTTTTCTTGCGAGACTCAGATGGGAGAGAGTCGAGATAGTAGCAATAATTCCATACTGGCCCAACAGACCATGGTTCCCATTACTAGTGCAACTAAGCTTCCGGAATCCAATTCAGCTTCCAACCAGGCCAGATCTTCTACTACAAGGATCAACTCCTCACCCTTGTCCAACACACCTCCATCTGATGGCTTGGTTTTTGAGAGGGCAAGGCTGGAAGCGCTAGGGTGCCCAAGTAAAGTTGTTCCAACTTTGTTAAATGCCAGAAGATCAAGCACCAATAAAGTTTATCAGAAAATTTGGTCTAAATTTTCAGATTTCATTTCTTCTGTGAATGGTTCTCTCGATGATCCCCAAATCCAAGATGTTCTAGGGTTCCTCCAGACAGGTCTTGACTTACCATTATCTGTCAGTTCTTTAAGAGTACAGATTTCAGCCATTTCCGCCTTCACAGGCATATCCTGGGCAAGACACACCCTTGTCAGGCAATTCTTTAAGGGTGCTGTGAGACTTAGACCTCAAAGAAAACCAAGGTTCTCTAAGTGGGATCTTCCTATGGTTCTGGATTTTTTCTCAGAAAGTCATGTGAATCTTTTTTCAATCAAGGATCTCTCCCTCAAGGTGGCCTTCCTTATTGCCGTCACATCAGCTAAAAGAGTGTCTGAAATTGGTTCTCTAGGTTCCAAAGAACCGTTTCTCACCTTCTTCCCGGATCGGGTCGTGTTAATTCCTATGTTGGGTTCTAACCCAAAGGTAACATCTGTCTTTCACGAGAATCAAGAGATCGTCCTTCCAACCTTTCGTTCATCTGAGGACTCTAGTGTTCATCCTCTTGATGTTGGAGAAGTTCTGAAACAATACCTTGAAGCTACTACTTCTTTCCGGCAATCAGATCATCTACTTGTCACCTTTCAAGGGAAAAATAAAGGGATGCGTGCTTCCTCCAGGACTATTGCAAGGTGGATCGTCCAAGCCATCCAAATGGCCTACAGAGCAAAGGGGTTGGCTCCTCCAGAAGTGGTGACTGCACACTCCACTCGAAGCATCTCCACATCATGGGCGGCTGCCCGTCACGTCTCCCCGGAAGTGATTTGTAAAGCGGCTGCATGGTCGTCCTTAAATACATTCATGACGCATTATTGCGTAGAACCGGCCTCCTTATCGTCGGTTAATTTTGGTTTACATGTTTTATCTGTTTGACAATGTCAATTAAATCTTTTTTTCTTTAACCAGCAACTGCCCACCCGGGTGTGTATGGCTAGTCATTTCCCACACGTAGGCTGCCATGGAGTCTGTCAGGAAAAGGGAAAATTTATATCAAATACTTACCGTAATTTTCCTTTCCTGATGGACTCCATGGCAGCAGGAGTTCCCTCCCTTGCTGGAGTAGGCTATATTACGGAACACGGTCTCTGGCTAGAAGCAAAGATTTATGGGAGTAGGGTCCTATGAGGTATGAGAGGCGGGATTAACCCACACGTAGGCTGCCATGGAGTCCATCAGGAAAGGAAAATTACGGTAAGTATTTGATATAAATTTTCCCTTTTTGCGCCTGTTCGATTTTCACAATTTGGCAAAAAGACGCAATTTAAAGTTACAAGTATTTGATATTTATTCACTCAATACAGGTTAAGCTTTTATATCTAGTATGAATTGTGTAAATTTTGCTGTGTTTTTATCTGCTAATAATAGTTTTAGTGTATTTTTTGCAGTGTGCACAATCATATGGCACGTATTAAAGCATAATGGGTTAATTTGGTGGGCATTAATGAATAGAGGATTGAAGTGATAATGTGGAATTCCTATAGTTACATCAACGACCAATTAAGGGGGATTTCTATACTGGCCAACAATGTAAGAAGGGAATTATACTCACCAGATTTACAGGCTTCTTCTTCATGGACATGTAAGGGAGGATTCAAAACAGACCACAAATGCAAGTTTTTTGTTACTAGTGGATTGAAGTGATAATGTGGAATTCCTATAGTTACATCAACAACCAATAAAGGGGGATTTCTACACTGGCCACCAATGTAAGAGGGTATTTATACTCACCACAGATTTACAGGCTTCTTCTACATGGACGGACATGTAAGGGAGGATTCAAAACTGACCACAAATATAAGTTTTTTGTTTATTTTTACTGATTACCAATATAAAGAGTAGTTTCTACATTGGCCACCAATGTCATGGTGATTTGCACTGACCACTAATGTAATAGGAGCATTCGCAGTAACCACCAATGTAAGGGGGACCTTCACACTGGCCACTAGTGTGAATGAAAGGCTCGTACACCAAGCCCCAATGTATTAACCTCCCTGGCGGTATGATTCTGTCAGAAAAAACATGCTAAAAGCGGTACCATTATTTGCAAGGAAATTTGGCGTTTTATATTGTAGGTCTGTAATTTTTAGAAATAACTCACTTAAATCTGACCAAACAAGCTTCTAATAGGCATCCCGGGTATGACATTTTTTTAAAAACAAAATTATAAATTATAATATAATAAATAATTATAAATAATTATAACAAATAATAATATAATTATAATAAAAATTATTCAATAATGTAATCAAATCAAAATCACTGAAATTTGCTCAGTTGCAGAATTGTTGCTGTCATTATTTTTTTTTTTTTATGACGAATTTCCCCACAAATCGCTATCGCACAATTCTGCAAGTGATTATAATTTATTATCGCTGTTTTTTAGCTGATCTAAAACTATTTTTGACATAAAGGGACACTTTTGGTTGCTATGGACAATCTACAGTTTGCAGGGAGAAAGAAACGTTTTTATTATATAAAATGACATGCATGACACAGGACAGACCACTAGGGACAGGGGGGGTGTGTTTTTTTTACATACAGTACTGTAATCTATAAGATTACAGTATACTGTATGTAAGGTGTTTGTTTACTTTTTTGAATTTGGCGCCGTTCTCCGTCCCCGTGCGTCGTAACGTCGCAGGGAACGGAGATCGGCGTCACACGGAGGCACTGTGTGAATCGAGCGAGGTCCCACTCGCTCACACAGCGCGGTGGCATCGCTGGATCCAGGGACAAGGTAAGTAACTTGTGCCTGTGGATCTAGCGAGGCGAGCCCGAGTCTGACTCGGGGTTTCCGCTCGCAGCAGGAAAATCTAACCCCGTGTCAGACTCGGGAAGACCGCCAGGCAGGTTAAGCTGATTTACACTGACCAACAATGTTATGGAGACATTTAGCCTGCGTTCACATTTCTGTATGGAACGCATGTAAATTCACTTTCCTGACACCACAGAAACGTATTGCCATTATTTGTTCATGATGATACCCGCATGCATCTGCTGAGATATGTGTATTCACATGCACCAGAATTTACAGTGCTGTGGCACCATGTTATTTTGAAAAAGGGATCCACCTTCAATTTGCTTACCTTTGCTAAACAGTCTGATGTTAGGCTTAATGATCACAGTTGTAGGCATGACTTTCAAGCATGCCCCTTTACCTCCCCAGGGGGCAGCATTCAGCCGAAGTGATGGTGTATATGACCTCAGGGGGGCATGATATACATATGATTACCGCCTCTATTTACACACATGGGGCCAGATTCACAAAAGAGATACGACGGCATATCTCCTGATACGCCATTGTATCTCTGAGATACGATTGTCGTATCTATGCGCCTGATTCATAGAATCAGGTTACGCATAGATAGCCCTAAGATCCGACAGGTGTAAGTGACTTACACCGTCGGATCTTAGGCTGCAATTCTAGGCCAGCCGCTAGGTGGCGATTCCATTGCGGTCGGCGTAGAATATGCAAATGACTAGTTACGCCGATTCACGAACGTCCGCTTTGCCCGTCGATCTAAATTTACGTCATTTCCGTAGAGATACGTTGCGTAAAACTAAGCATGCCCTCTAGGTGGTCTAACCAATGTTAAGTATGGCCGGCGTTCCCGCGTCAAATTTTTTAATTTCACGTCGTTTGCGTAAGTCGTCCGTGAATGGCGCTGGACGCCATTTACCTTAACGTCGAAACCAATGACGTCCTTGCGATGTCATTTAGCGCAATGCACGTCGGGAAATTTTAGGGACGGAGCATGCACAGTACGTTCAGCGCGGGAACACGCCTAATTTAAATGGTCCCCGCCCCATTTGAATTAGGCGGGCTTGCGCCGGGCGGATTTACGTTACACCGCCGCAAGTTTACAGGCAATGCTTTGTGAATCAAGCACTTACGCTGAAAACTTGCGGCGGTGTAACGTAAATGGGATACGTTACGCCGCCGCAGCGTAGGCCATTTCTACGTGAATCTGGCCCTTTGTTTTCAACAACTGATTCAGTGCCTTTGCTTGCTGTAAATATGCTCTTTACAGCAATAAGAAACATGGTTTTCTTGCATGAAAATGATTAATTGATACCGCATTAAAAGGTAACTGAAAGCTATCATTATCTGCTGACAGTTGACAAATGTAGTTCAATATACATTTATATGTAGATCAGAATATACTGCAACTTTCCTTCTTACAAGTACATCACAGAGTAACCAGTGACATGAGTTACAATGTTTTTCAAGGACAGAGCATCCTTCAACGGACATGAAATGAAAGCTACACATGTCACCTGCCACTATGACTAAATATTTTTTTTTTAGTAGATCTCCAGAGTAAAGGTGCACATTCATATTGTGTTTATATAGTGTAGCATGAAGGATGGTGACTGTCAGTGGTTTTAATGTGACCCTCTTTATATGCTGTTAACTGAACAAAGAGCAAAGGTCTACATGGTATGCTTAATAAGCATGTAAACATTTGAAAATATTTTTATGGAAAATAGGAAGATATAAATAGAAAATAAAACAATAGATATAACGGCATGCAGTAATCAACTAAAAGTGTTGCTTTATGTTTGTTTTTTATTGCACTTAGCCAATGTAACAATATAATGTTATTATGTTCTGTCTGTTAATTTAGCTCATCTCTAAATACCTATTTGTACAGGTACATTTTAGTAATGAAACGTTCACTACGCTTTTAGTATAATGAATATCATTATAGTTATTCATGTATAAATAATTAACCAAACACAATACTATATCTAGCACCTAATTATGTGTCATTTAAAGACATTAGATTTAAAGACAGCGCCTGAAAAATTAAAGCTGGCACCTAGTATCACAGGAAAGTTGTTTTTTGTTTGAAATAAATGAGATTCTAGATTAATATTGAAAGAAAAAAATGTATTGATTGTACCTGCTTAAGATGATCACAAACACATGTTGAGGATCCGCACCTTGCTTTAATAGCAGGCTCAAAGAGTTTTAATCTAATAGTTATTTTATCAGCATCATTATTTTCTTCTCTTATGCTTAACAAGGCTAATGCCGCATTTTCATCAGACGAACCGATCATGTGTGGGCCCCATCGTTTTTTTTCCCAACGGTGAAAAAACTTAGAACCTGTTTTAAAATTATCTGATGGTTAAAAAAAACGATAGAAAAAAACGATCGTCTGTGGGGAAATCCAGCAGTTAAAAATCAATGCATGGTCAGAATCAAGTCAACGCATGCTCAGAAGCATTGAACTTAATTTTTTCAGTATGTCGTTGTGTTTTACGTCACCGCGTGTGTAGGCAAGACTGATGAAAGTCAGCTTCATCGGATATCTGATGAAAAAATCCATCAGACCGTTTTCATCGGATGAACCGATCGTGTGTACAGGGCATAACAAATCAAAGTGAGGTCTATTGAATTAGTTGCATGCATTGGGGGACATTTATTAATCCTCTGTTATCCACTTCTTTCACTAATGTGTCACAATTCTCAATTCAATTGCATATCACACCTAAGTTTTATTTGCATATTGAGACATATTGCAACTATTTTAATAGTTATTCCATTCTCTTGCAGGGGAAAACTGGCAGCGATGTAACAAGCTTTTTGCAGCTAACTGTATCTTCTCAATGATTACATGAATTTGAAGCTGTTGTAATAAATGGGAAATATCCAGGAATAGAGGGCCAGATTCACAAAAGAGATACGACGGCGTCTCCTGATACGCCGTCGTATCTCTGTTTTAGGGTCTTCCTAACTATGCGACTGATTCATAGAATCAGTTACGCATAGTTAGCCCTAAGATCCGACAGGTGTAATTGAATTAGACTGTCGGATCTTAGGATGCAATACCTCGGCCGCCGCTGGGGGGAGTTTGCGTCAACCAGCATCGGGTATGCAAATTCGTAGTTACGGCGATCCACGACGGTTTTTCGCGTTCGTTACGTCGCTGCTAGTCTAGTTTCCCGTCACAAAGTTAGTCGTCGTTTTAGCTGCCCTAACTTTACACAGCCCACGTATGTACTGTATAAAGTATGGCCGTCATTCCCGCGTCGAAATTTAAACATTTTTTGTTCTTGCGTAAGACGTCCAGGAATACGAAAGTACGCTACGCGCGTCAACGTTCGAAAAAATGATGGCACTTCGCGCAAAGCACGGCGGGAATTTCAAAACGGAGCATGCGGCGTAAGTTTTCATGCAAGTGCTTGGTGAATCAGGCACTTGCGATGAAAACTTGCGGCAGTGTAACGTATCTACGATACGTTACGCAGTTCTATGTGAATCTGGGCCAGAGTTACACAGAGGAAGAGCACTTTAAGTGGTTGTAAATACTTGGCTCACTGAATATACCCCCCTTTGGAATAACAGCAACCTGCAGGAAATCCTCCAGATAGCAAAGGTCAGGGAATGGGAAACACATGGTATTAAAAGGTTGAGACAACTGTATGATGATGACACCTATAAGAAATTCCAGGACTTAAGACAGGAATTTAATATCCCACAACATTCATTCTTTACTTATCTCCAGCTGGGGCATGCCCTTTAAACCCAATTCAGGACACAAACCTTGGAATGGAATAAAATGCCTCGCTTTCAAAACTTACTCAAGGTAGGCTCAACTAAGGGTCTTATATCCAAAATATATGGACAGATAAGCAAAAAAGCAAAAAAGCCAACACCAGGCTTAAACTCCTGGAAGTAAGAGAGAGCTGGGAAGAGGACATAGGGGAAATAACACAGGAGCAGTGGAGGAGAATTCTAGAGATGGGACCGAAGGTATTAGTTTCATCCCCGCAGAAAGTCTCGCACCTGATGTTGATAAATAGAGCCTATCACACTCCCAAGCGTCTATTTAAGTATGGTAGAAGATGATAAATGTTCTAGATGTCAGGGGTCTGGAGACCTTATACACATGGTGTGGCGATGTCCAAAGTTGTTCCAGTACTGGGAGGGAGTGCTTAATACCATGAGTGACACATTTGGAACATCAGTGGAGGTGGAGGCCACACTATGCGTATTGGGATTTAGGAAGGAACAGGAGGAGCAGAAGAGTACCACAGTGGCAATTCTGAGATGCTTGATTCAAGCCAGAAAATTAATAGCCATGAGATGTCAGGCGACAATGCCCCCGGCAGTAAGGAATTGGATCAGGGTAATAAACGAGACGATCTGTAAAGAAAAAGCAGTTTATAAAAAAAGAGGTAATCTTATGGAATTTGAGAAGATGTGGAGGCCGTGGCTGGAAAAAATGGGGGCCCCCCCTCTAGATGGTAAAAGGTATAGCAGGACTGGAGAATAATTAAAATAGAATATTTGATTGGAAAGCCATAGATTTGCTAGTTTAGCAGTGCTATGATTATTTAAGCCGCTTGGTTAAATCAGGGGAAAGGAGATAATCGGGCGAGAGAATTGTTCTATGAGGTTAATCGTAAGGAGACCAATTGAGTAGTAGTAATTGCGGAGGAATAGAGGGGTGGGAGTAATGGGCAATGTTATGTTTACATGGGAATTAGGTAAAACAAATGGCATATAGGTTCTTTGGGCCGGTTGTCTCCTTTCCCTTAGATGGTTTTTTAGTATACCACTCAATGTGTCCTTACTGTTTGCATATTTATTAATTCTATGATGTAGAAAATGATCAATTAGTTTTCCTTATTTTTAATGAAGTGTTAATATTGGAAAGAAAAATGAATAAAGAATGATATATATATATATAAAAAAAAGTGGTTGTAAACCCTTACAGACCACTTTAACCTAGATTAAGGCTTACCTGTAGGTGCAAAAAATATCTCCTTAACCTACACGGTTAAGGAGATATTTTCCAAAAACTGGGCACTGATGTCTACGGCGCACACGTGCTGTCACTAGTGGCTCCCGCGCGCATTCCAGTCACAGCGCCGGAGCAGCAGTACCCAGAAGTCACTGCGGGGGAGATGGCGGTGACCGAGGAGGTGATCGAGGACCGCTGAGGGGGCTTCGATCTCAAGTAAGTAATCCATAATAAGCTAGTATGCTATGCATACTAGCTCATTATGCCTTTGTCTTGCAGGTTTTTTTTTATTATGGGTTTACTTCCTCTTTAAACCAGTCAGAATCCCAGCCCCTGGTGTACAGACAGGTATGCAGTGCAACTGGATAAAAAAGACTAATTGATCACTTAGGCTGGATTCACACCTATGCATTTTAAGTGCTTTTTGCATTTTGCAGATTTGCACTACAGTCCATTTACCATGGGTTCCTATGGAACACATTCTGTAGTGCAAATCTGCAAAATGCAAAAAGCACTAAAAATGCATAGTTGTGAATCCAGCCTTAGAGCACGTCTGAACAATTAGCTGATCTCAAAGGGTGAGAACAAGTGGTGTCTTTTTTGCAGTGTGGAACTCTTATCTGTAATGGGTACAGAGCGACAGCCCAGGATCCAAAAGGGTTAAAGAGATTAGTCAAAACAATCAGAGGTCAACGAACAGATATGTATATGTACTGGTTTTCAGTTCGAAACAGTCAAAAAGGGAGCAGGCAATAGAGGGCTTCATTGTGATTAAGCCAACTATGAACTGCAAACAAAGTGCAATAAAAGTATCCTGTATTGAAGTAGAATGTCAGCCTAACTAATCGTACCTATGTATATACTGTACTTATCTATATTCAGCCAGGCCTGGTCTGTTCATGTGATTCCCTGTGTCAGCCAGTGATGGTTGCAAGGGAATGAAGAGAGTACCAACAATGGTTGTGAAAGCCCCAAGTGATGATGTCACCCAGAGGCTTCCATATTGCAGCCAATGTCAGCTGCTTCTCTCCCCAGCGGTTGCTGATGGCAGACACAGGGGAGCCAGGTCATGCTTCCAGACTTGAATTGGTTGAAAATAAGTATATGCCTAATTTTTTACACAGATTAGTTAGTATAGGGGGGGGAGAAAGTATTTTAAGACTAGTAAGGCTTTAGCTGAGATTGTAATTTACCAATACCTTCGTTCTTGGTACTGGGTCTCCCAATGCTAGGAGAAAGAAAAAAAAAAACCTACCCCAATGAATCCACCAACAAAAACCTCTGCTACCTTAACACCTAACACTATTTTACTGTACACGTATAAAAAGATCAATGTTTTGTATTTCTTTGTGTAGATGACATATGTTACAAAGAACAGCATTGGCAGCTAAGGCTTACAATGGTTACTCCATGTAGATTGCAATTTTTTTTGCCATTTTCTGACTGTGTCCACTACCTTGTATTCTTTGTGTGGCTCTATTGTATGTGTGATATACAAATGTGTGAAACAATCAGCACCACCCTAATAGTTAATCAAGTGAAAAATTGCAGCCACTGTACACTTTAAGTGAAATCACTACACTTTTAAAAAAAAACACATACACACAGTGCAGCCCTACTACAGTGCTTAATCAATGCTATACTTAGTGCTATTTATACATGCAATACAATTTAAATTCATTAAAAAAATCATAATAAATGTCCTATAAATCTTGATAGTAGTGTTCCAGTGTTATTATCATATCACTGTGCTTTACAATAATTATTATTACTTGTGCAAATCACCACCAGCTATTTTGTCTGCTCACCTCAAGGATGAGTCAGGAAGACTCAAATTAATTCTTTATTATCACTCCCCAAACGTCTTTTCTTTCTATCAAGGCTCAGCTGTTCAATTTCTCCCTTCTAAGATCTTCACTCCACCCAATGTGTCCCTCACAGATAGGGGGTTGATATCCGGGATTACTCAGCTGTTCCTCCACTTCAAGAGACTCATGCATCATGTATTTAAAAACACAGCCGACATAGTGCTCTCTGCTATAAAACCTTTATTTAAAATCCCGCTAAAAGAGGACACCACAGAGGAGGGGATCCAAGCCTGTGACATCTCGCAGCCATGTTGGTGAGAGAGCGGACGCTCTCAATACATTTAACAAGCACATTTGGTTTTTATATCTAGTAAGTGTCCTCTTTTAGCAGGGTTTTAAATAAATGTTTTATAGCAGAGAGCACTATGTCGGCTATGTGTATCGGCGTGTGTTCCACCAATGTAGTGAACAGAAACCGCAAGTGGCTGGAAGAACTTCTGTTCACTACAGTGGCCATTTGGAATATGTTTTAAACTATTAATTTTAAATAAAACTGTATTACTCTATGGCCCTGCTTTCTAATTTTTTCTGAATAACATTGCGGTGGAGTACTAACAAGATTCCAGCCACATTTCCTTTGTGTGTACCAGCAAAGATTGCGGACCGAATATCATAAAAAGCTCCACCTGAGCTTCTTTTTAGAGAAGAAGAAGAGGTCATGGTGGTCTGGTGAGTAGGAATTTCACTCTTATCCACTAGACTTGTGCACACTGAAATATTTCATTTCGCAATTTCGTTTTCGTCCAAAAATAAATGTATTTAGTTACTCCCGAAATTCGTTTTTATTTATTTTGTTTTTCGTTAAAAAAATGCATTAGTCCGAAAATCCAAATTAAGGTCGCATCTGTCATTGAAGGCTTATGGTGTAAGTCGAATGTTCTAAGAAAAAAAAAGAAGATTCGATAGAATCTTAAAAAAAAAAACTTTGACTCTTCATGTCTCTCTATGTCGAATCTTCATGTCTCTCTATGTCGAATCTTCATGTCTCTCTATGTCGAATCTTCATGTCTCTCTATGTCGAATCTTCATGTCTCTCTATGTCGAATCTTCATGTCTCTCTATGTCGAATCTTCATGTCTCTCTATGTCGAATCTGTCATTGAAGGCTTATGGTGTCTGTCGAATGTTCTAAGAAAAAAAAAAGAATATTCGACAGAATCTTTAAAAAAAATAAAAAAAATAATTGACTCTTCATGTCTCTCTATGTCGAATCTTGATGTCTCTCTATGTCGAATCTTCATGTCTCTCTATGTCGAATCTTCATGTCTCTCTATGTCGAATCTTCATGTCTCTCTATGTTGAATCTTTCATTGAAGGCTTATTGTGTCTGTGGAATGTTCTAAGAAAAAAAAAAAAAGATTCGACAATCTTTAAAAAAAAAAAAATGTTGACTCTTCATGTCTCTCTATGTCAAATCTTTTCTCTCTATGTCAACTCTTCTTCATGTCTCTATAATGTCGAATCGTTTCTCTTTATGTAGAATAATATTGGACTGATAGAGTTAAGGTTAGGCACATTCGACCCCAACGAATGCTTTCGTTATCGTTTGTTAAAACGATAACGAAAATACCTGAAATTCGGACGAAAGTGCATTCGGACGAAAACGAATGCACATGTCTATTATCCACTGGGTGTTGTCTCATCAAGTCATTGCCATTGGTGATGGTGTAAAGACAAAAGTTGCATCACAAAAGATTTATGGAAGTTTTATATATATATATATATATATATATATATATATATATATATTCTGTGTGTTGATTTTTTTTATATATAGAAATATTGTGATTAGCTGTTCTGAATAGGAGGGTTATTTACATATGTATATGTGACACAGTCTATGACCAACAAAGTTATACAGATGGTCGCAAATTAGTCCCTTCTAGGGTAGACTTGTCTCTGACCAGGTTGTCCCTTAAATCATCTTTGAACAGACGATTTTTTCAAAATGTATGTCTTCTACAGTGGGGATCGAAAGTTTGGGCACCCCAGGTAAAAATTTGTATTAATGTGCATAACGAAGCCAAGGAAAGATGGAAAAATCTCCAAAAGACATCAAATTACAGATTAGACATTCTTATAATATGTCAAAAAAAGTTCGATTTTATTTCCATCATTTACACTTTCAAAATTACAGAAAACAAAAAAATTTGCGTCTGCAAAAGTTTGGGCACCCTGCAGAGTTATTATCTTGTACTGCCCCCTTTGGCAAGTATCACAGCTTGTAAACACTTTTTGTAGCCAGCCAAGAGTCTTTCAATTCTTGTTTGAGGTATCTTTGCCCATTCTTCCTTACAAAAGTCTTCCAGTTCTTTGAGATTTCTGGGCTGTCTGTCATGCACTGCTCTTTTAAGGTCTATCCATAGATTTTCAATTATGTTGAGGTCAGGAGATTGTGAAGGCCATGGCAAAACCTTCAGTTTACGCCTCTTGATGTAATCCCCCGTGGATTTTGAGGTGTGTTTAGGATCATTATCCATTTGTAGAAGCCATCCTCTCTTTAACTTCAGCTTTTTCACAGATGGCATCAAGTTACCATCCAAAATTTGCTGAAATTTTATTGAATCCATTTTTTCCTTCTACTCGTGAAATGTTCCCTGTACCACTGGCTGCAATACAACCCCAAGGCATGATTGATCCACCTCCATGCTTAACAGTTGGACAGAGGTTCTTTTCATTAAATTATGTTTCTTCTCCAAACGTACCTTTGCTCATTCCGGCCAAAAAGTTCTATTTTAACCTCGGTCCACAGAACTTGTTTCCAAAATGCATCAGGCTTGTCTATATGTTCATTTGCAAAGTTCAAACGCTGATTTTTGTGATGAGGACGTAGAAGAGGTTTTCTTCTGATGACTCTTCCATGAAGACCATATTTGTACAAGTATCTCTTTATAGTGGAATAGTGTACCACAACTCCAGTGTCTGCCAGATCTTTCTGGAGGGATCGTGCAGTCAAACGTGGGTTTTGAATTGCTTTTCTCACAATCCTGCGAGCTGTTTTGTCTGATATTTTTCTTGGTCTTCCAGATCTTGCTTTAACTTCCACTGTTCCTGATGACTGCCATTTCTTAATTACATTCCGAACAGAGGATATTGACATCTCAAAACGCTTTGCTATCTTCTTATAGCCTTCTCCAGCTTTGTGAGCGTCAACTATTTTCAGTTTCAGTTTTCTAGACAACTGCTTAGAAGAACCCATGGTGCTGATTGTTGGGGCAAGGTCAGATGAGTCTGGGCATTTAAAACCTTTGAGATTGACATCACCTGGTCTTCCCAGAGGATGATTGAGAACCATCCATGACACTGGCAGGTCTCAGCTTTGCAAAGGGGGCAGTGCATGCTATAAATTCTGCAGGGTGCCCAAACTTTTGCAGACGCCATTTTTTTGTTTTCTGTAATTTTGAAAGTGTAAATGATGGAAATAAAATCTAACTTTTTTTGACATATTATAAGAATGTCTAATCTGTAATTTGATGCCTTTTGGAGATTTTTCCATCTTTCCTTGGCTTAGTTATGCACATTAATACAAATTTTTACCTGGGGTGCCCAAACTTTCGATCCCCACTGTACTTCTAGCTGATGTATATACTTTTAAGATGCAGTAGGGGATGTAACTTGTAAGTCAGACCCCCTTCTGTCCTCATTGATCCCGTGTCAGTGTCTGTACTCACTACTCCAGGAAAATCCCTTTCTGCTACGAGAGGATGAGTTTTTACTGGTGTCTTTATTAGAGCCCCCACAGTGTCACTTTGGACACTTTACAGCCATCAACTGTGCATCAAGAAAGTGGGAGCTTGTGCTGATTGGGCTGGGGGTCTCCTTGTTACGGTAAGTGGGGTTCCCATTATTTGTAAATGTCAGAGGGATTTAAATAATACAGTAACCGGGGGAAAACTAAAAAGTTGTTTCCTTGTCTATGTACCTGACCCCTGAAGCCCTGTACACATGATCGGTTTGTCTGATGAAAACGGACCGATAGAAAAAAAATAGAACATGTTTTAAATTGTTCCTATGGATAAAAAAAACTATAGAATAAAAATGAACGTCTGTGTGGAAGTCCATCGGTCAAAAATCCACGCATGCTCAGAATTCTCAGCACGTGTCGTAGTGTTTTACATCACCGTGTTTGGACACGGTCGGATTTTTGACCGATGCTGTGTAGACAAGACTGATGAAAGTCAGCTTCATCGGGTATCCGACAAAAAAATCCATCGGATTAGATTCCATCAGATATCCGATCGTGTGTACAGGGCTTGAGTCACTTAACCATTAATCCTTCCTGGAAAACTATTGGTACGTGTAGGTTGAACCTCAATGCCTGGACTTGGGGTTTACCTTCACAGAATAATGGACCCTTACCGATCCTTGAATTATACCCACCTGGTATACTTGCTACTAAATATGTGTGACTACCGTAATAACAAAACAGTACACCCACAACTAGAGTTGAGCGGACACCTGGAAGTTCGGGTTCGGCCGAACTTTGGAAAAAAGTCTGGGTTCGGGACCCGAACTTGACCCGAACTTGACCCCGAACCCCATTGAAGTCAATGGGGACCCAAACTTTTGAGTACTAAAATGTCTAAAAAGTAATGAAAAGGGCTAGAGGTCTGCAAATGGCAGAAAACTGTTGGTAAGAGCATGGCAAGTACTCTGCAAACAAATGTGGATAGGGAAATAACTTAAAATAACATAAAATACATAAAAATAAAAAAACACTGCAAAATATATTTTTTGCCCTAAATGGGTGTTTTTTGAATAGCAAAATAGAAGAACAGTATCTAAAGTGTTTATCTCACACATACAGATATAGAGGAAACACTGCAAACACTGGAGGAAACACTGCAAAATATATATTTTTGCCCTAAATGGTTGTTTTTTTAATAGAACAATAGAAGAACACTAGCTAAAGTGTTTATCTCACACCTTCAGATATGGAGGAAACACTGCAAACACTGGAGGAAACACTGCAAAAATGGAACCTTTCCCTAAAGTATCTAATGTAAAGTATCTCACAGGAACATATGCAGTGCTAGTGTAATTTGATTTCTGAAGCAGGACAGCCTGACTCCTATATATTTCTCTCCCTACAAGCACAATCAGGAACCTTTCCCTAAAGTATCTAATGCAGAGTATCTCACAGGAACATATGCAGTGCTGGTGTAATTTGATTTCTGAAGCAGGACAGCCTGACTCCTATATATTTCTCTCCCTACAAGCACAATCAGGAACCTTTCCCTAAAGTATCTAATGCAGAGTATCTCACAGGAACATATGCAGTGCTGGTGTAATTTGATTTCTAAAGCAGGACAGTCTGACTCCTATATATTTCTCTCCCTACAAGCACAATCAGGAACCTTTCCCTAAAGTATCTAATGTGGAGTATCTCACAGGAACATATGCAGTGCTGTGTAATTTGATTTCTGAAGCAGGACAGTCTGACTCCTATATATTTCTCTCTCTACAAGCACAATCAGGAACCTTTCCCAAAAGTATCTAATGTAGAGTATCTCACATGAACATATGCAGTGCTGGTGTAATTTGATTTCTGAAGCAGGACAGTCTGACTCCTATATATTTCTCTCCCTACAAGCACAATCAGGAACCTTTCCCTAAAGTATCTAATGCAGAGTATCTCACAGGAACATATGCAGTGCTGGTGTAATTTGATTTCTCAAGCAGGACAGTCTGACTCCTATATTTTTCTCTCCCTACAAGCACAATCAGGAACCTTTCCCTAAAGTATCTAATGCAGAGTATCTCACAGGAACATATGCAGTGCTGGTGTAATTTGATTTCTCAAGCAGGACAGTCTGACTCCTATCTAATTCTCTCCCTCAGAGCAGCAGCAGCAGCAGCCTTTCCCTACCCTATCTAAAGCAGAGTGACAAGCTGTGCTATGTGCCTCTAGCTTATATAAAGGCTGGGTCACATGCTGGGCCACATGCTGCACTGGCCAATCACAGCCATGTCATTAGTAGGCATGGCTGTGATGGCTTCTAGGTCACACGAGTAAAACAAATGGTGATTGGCTGCCCTGCAGCGCGCCATTACGTTGCCAAACACCGAACCCGACCCCGAACTTACAGCAAATTGTTCGGGTCCGGGTACCAAAAACCCAAAAGTCCGGTACGAACATGAACTTTACAGTTCAAGTTCGCTCAACCCTACCCACAACACATTCAGAACATCTATGAAATATTAATAATGTCCTTATACTCTAAAATATGTCTGATTACTGTAATAGCAAACCAACAGTCCACTCACACATTCTGGGCACTTACCAGGCACCAACAATATTCTTATACCTCTATACAAGATTATACTTATACTACTATGCGATAGAAAGATAAGCAAAAGCAAACTGAGATATCGGAACAACGTGTCAATCTATTTTGTGTATACACCTTTAAATTCAAATTTCCCTTAATAGCCATCCAGGTCTATGAGATCAGTCTAGGATCGATCTATATGCGTTTCCAAAACGCTTTATGTGCTTCCAAAACACTATATATATGTGTTTCCAAAATGCTTTATGTGCTTCCAAAGCACTGTATATACGCGTTTCCAAAACGCTTTATGTGCTTCCAAAGCACTGTATAATAGCCACCTAGGACTATTGAGGCTTTCCCAAAGCCTATTGTTCGTGTTTCCTAAACACTTAACAAGTCTATACTTCCCCCACACAGATTTAAAATAAAGATGATCGTGAACATATGTCACGGTAAGGTAAAAAAATTAACACCTACCGGACAAAAGTCCGTTTGTTACAAGTCCATGATGGGGTTAAAAAGATTAACCCCTTAACGCCCGCCGCACGACTATTTACGTCCACACAATGGCACGAACAGGCAGAAGGACGTATATATACGTCCTTGCCTTCTAGCGGGTGGGGGGTCTGATCGGGACCCCCCCGCTGCGTGCGGCGGGCGGATTCCCTCGGGGAGCGATCCGGGACGACGGCGCGGCTATTCGTTTATAGCCGCTCCGTCGCGATCGCTCCCCGGAGCTGAAGAACGGGGAGAGCCGTATGTAAACACGGCTTCCCCGTGCTTCACTTTTGCGGCGCATCGATCATGTCATCCCCTTTATAGGGGGAGACACAATCGATGACGTCAGACCTACAGCCACACCCCCCTACTGTTGTAAACACACACTAGGTGAAGCCTAACATGTTCAGCGCCCCCTGTGGTTAACTCCCAAACTGCAACTGTCATTTTCACAATAAAGAATGCAATTTAAATGCATTTTTTGCTGTGAAAATGACAATGGTCCCAAAAATGTGTCAAAATTGTCCGAAGTGTCCGCCGTAATGTCGCAGTCACGAAAAAAATCGCTGATCGCCGCCATAAGTAGTAAAAAAAAGAAAATTTATAAAAATGCAATAAAAATATCCCCTATTTTGTAAACGCTATAAATTTTGCGCAAACCAATCAATAAACGCTTATTGCGATTTTTTTTTTACCAAAAATAGGTAGAAGAATACGTATCGGCCTAAACTAAGGGAAAAAATGTTTTATATATGTTTTTGGGGGATATTTATTACAGCAAAAAGTAAAAAATATTGAAATTTTTTCCAAATTGTCGCTCTATGTTTGTTTATAGCGCAAAAAATAAAAACCGCAGAGGTGATCAAATACCACCAAAAGAAAGCTCTATTTTTGGGTAAAAAAGGACATCAATTTTGTTTGGGAGCCACGTCGCACGACCGCGCAATTGTCTGTTAAAGCGACGCAGTGCCGAATTGTAAAAACGCCTTTGGGCATTTAGCAGCATATTGGTCCGGGGCTTAAGTGGTTAAAATATATATATATATAAAAACCTGGGAGTGGAAGAGAGCGATGAGGAAACAGGAGATGGACACTGTCCTATATAGAGCTGATGAGCCCAGTATGTAGTCCGGGGCAAGCCTTCCAAAATGGGGGAGATGAGAGCCAAGACTCCAGCATATGTAGAAAGAAAAAAGAAGAAAGCGCCTCCAGGTTAACAACTAAAAGCTTTAATCGGTTATGGGTTACAGCATCCACTTACATGTTAAAAAATAGAGATCCGGAATTTAGATCCTTTGGATAGTCCCTGATATGGCGTCCTTCCGCACTAGATCTTAGCTGATGTTGCTCCCATGCCCCTCTATGTCAGACCGTCCATGTTGAAGAAGATCCAGCTGGTGCGGTGAGACTGGTCGGGAGCGAGGCATGGAGCGAAGCTTGAGTCGCGGTGACGTCACTAGAATGCGACAGCGTTTCGGAGCTGGAGCTTTCGTGTGACAAGGCGCTCTCCTTTTTCAAGCATGATAAACTAGAAGGGACTAGATGCCTATTTATAGACAGTGGGGAGTGTGCCACCTAGTGTTAAAAAGCAGGAACTGGTCCCGCTTTTTAATCTTCACAGGAGAGTAACACACTCATAGGACAATGAGAAAAATGGTTGAGAAATGGATATGGGGAGGACGGGCATGGATAATTTGAAGAGAAGGATAGAGGGATGTATTTAAATGTGTACTGCAATATTGTTCCAAATAATGAGATGGCCGTAGGTTTGTTAAGCCCAAAACACCAGCACACATATATAAGGGTGTGAAGGAAGGAAAACTGCTTGTTATATTAAAAACTGATTGGCGGACCATTAAAATAAAGAATAAAAAAACTTTAAAACATATATTGCTACAAAGTGTAAATTGCTACAAAGTGTCACTAGTGCTATAAAAACTACATGTGTGTATACAGATATACACATGTATATATGAATGAAATAAGAGTCCTTTTGCTAATGGAATGAACTGGAAGGAACATCCAGCATGAGTATGTGGTAGTATATTTGCATATAAGTATAGTTGGTGAGTCTATTTTACATCTGAGAAGTTATAATCTAATAGAATGGACTGAATAAATAATGTCATGCGGGATATAGTTGTTTGGAAATTACAATTAGATGTAAACAAAGGACATAGCTGGTTGAGATGAAATGGGATGAAAAACAAAAGATTTACGCCTCCCTCCAAAAAGAGGGGGAAGGATTAGGGTATTGTGGGGATAGGAAATCTGAGAGAGACTACATTTACATATATATATAAGAAATGGCAAAAGATGTCTCAAAGGGAAAGTATTGGGAGATCATAATATATAATATATAGTGACTGGAACAAATTAAAGAAGGGTGGATATTTCTAGCATTTCGTTTAAGCCTCCAGGCGAGAGAGTATCAAGAGTATATATCCAGTATGTCTCTCGTTTGCATAATTTGAAAAACCTTTCAGCTTCAGTAAGGTTTTTGGGTATCTGTTCGACTACCCATACCTGTAGGTCATCAGTAGACCCTTTGTGAAATTTGGCAAAATGTTGAGGGACGCTATGTTTGTCTGTACCCCCTTCAATCTTCCTATGATGCTGTCCGAACCTCTTTCTTAGGGGGCGAATGGTTCGTCCCACATAGAGTAGTTGGCAGGGGCAGCGAAGACAGTAAACTACATGGTCTGAGGAACAGTTGTGAAATTCATTGAACGAATAAGTTTTTCCTTTTTCTGTGAATTTCTTTTGACCATGCTGTACGAAGCTGCACATTTTGCATAGAGCCTTTTTGCATTGAAACATGCTGTGTAGGGGTATTAGGCATATCTCTTGCATTATATTAGAGGGACTGGATTTTAGCTTACTGGGAGCTATTTTGTTTTTGATGTTGGGTAGGGTTGAGCGAACCCGAACTGTAATGTTTGGGTTCGTACCGAATTTTTTTTTTTTTTTGGACCCGAACCCAAATAATTTGCTGAAAGTTCGGGTTCGGAGTTCGGCTATGTAATGGCACTGCACAAAGTGTCATTTCTGAAAGGAAAAAAAGTCATTTAAAACCGGCTTTGCGGCTATAATGAATTGTCGGCTTTGCGGCTATAATGAATTGTCGGCTTCGGCAATTCAGAGAGGATTCATTCATAAAAAATAAAAAAAATAGCGTGGGGGTTCCCCCAAATTCTATTACCAGGCCCTTCAGGTCTGGAATAGATATTAAGGGGAACCCCGCCGTCAATTTAAAAAAAAAATGACGCAGGGTTCCCCCCCAAATATCCATTCCAGACCCTTCAGGTCTGGTGTGGATTTTAAGGGGAACTCCACCCCAAATTTTAAAAAAAATGGCATGGAGTTCCCCCCAAAATCCACACCAGACCCTTATCCGAGCACGTTAACCTGGCCGGCCGCAGGACACAGCCCAGCGAATGACATGACTGAAGCTGTGACATTTCTTATATAGGGGAGGCAGGGCCACCCGTCACGTGACCCCGCCCCCTCTGACACACCCTCTGCTACATCACTGGGTAAGCCCAGTCTTCCCCTTTCCTGGGCTTCCCCAGTGACGTAGCAGAGGGTGCGTCAGAGGGTGCGGGTCACGTGACGGGTGGCCCTGCCTCCCCTATATAAGAAATGTCACAGCTTCAGTCGCGTCATTCGCTGGGCTGTGTCCAACGGTGAGAGGAGGTCGGCGCTGCTGCGCTCTGGATGGATGGATCTTCTCATCGCTGGACCGGAGATTACCCGCACCCGTCGCTGGATACACCCGCACCCGTCGCTGGACCGGAGATCACCCGCACCCGTCGCTGGATCAGGACAACGTTGGAGCAGGAAGCCGGGAACGAGTGGATTATCACCGCTGGAGTTTTTTTTCTTTTTTTTTATTAATAAAGGACTTTTTTCTACGGTGTCTGTGTGTTTTTTTTACAAGAATTTACACTTTCGTGAAATGGTAGGGGTACAGTGTACCCCATTACCAATTCACATAGGGGGGGCAGGATCTGGGGGTCCCCTTTGTTAAAGGGGTTTTCCAGATTCTGATAAGCCCCCTGCCCGCATACCCCCACAACCACCGGGCAAGGGTTGTGGGGATGAGACCCTTGTCCCCATCAACATGGGGACATCCTCCCCATGTTGAGGGCATGTGGCCTGGTATGGTTCAGGAGAGGGGGGGGCCGCACTATGTCCCCCCTCCTCTCTGCGGCTGGCCAGGTCAACGTGCTAAGGGGTCTGGTGTGGATTTTAGGGGGAACTCCATGCCATTTTTTTTTTAATTTGGGGTGGAGTTCCCCTTAAAATCCACACCAGACCTGAAGGGTCTGGTTATGGATATTTAGGGGGAACCCCACGTAATTTTTTTTAAATTGACGGCGGGGTTCCCCTTAATATCCATACCAGACCTAAAGGGTCTGGTTATTGAATTTGGGGGGACCTCCGCGCATTTTTTTTTTTTAACTAAAAGTCCGTGTCCCATTGATTTCAATGGGGTTCGGGTTCCCGAACTTTTTTTTTAAAGTTCGGGTCCGAACTCGAACATCCAGGTGTCCGCTCAACTCTAATGTTGGGTGCTCTCCTGTATGTGACTTTAGGAAAATTGGGCAGTACTGATTTAAGATGAACGTCTTCTAGGAGAAAAGGCCAGTGTTTTTTCAAAATGGATTCCATTTTTTTGTGATCGTGATGGAACCGGGTGACAAAACGAACTGAATGATCAGGGCTACTGTTTTTTTCTCTATGTTTTTGGGTGTCTTGTGCATATTGAGTATATGACTCTTGGATTAAGGATTCTGGGTAACCCTTTTCTTGTAATTTTTTAGTGAGTAGTTGACGTTGTTCTATAAAGTCTGCTGTACTAGTACAATTACGCCGTAAACGGAAGAATTGGCCCCTTGGAATGTTGTTTTTCCACTTAGAGTAGTGACAGCTCCTATAGTGTAGAAGTGAATTACCGGCAGTTGGCTTGGAGTAATATTTTGCATGAATGTTGTTATCTGTATGGTACAGTTCTAAGTCTAGAAAAGCTAGCTTTTCCAAGTCTGTAACAAAGGTGAAGTGTAGACCATACGTTTTGCTGTTGCAATGATTCACGAAATCTTCGCTATCCTTGTTGGTACCATTCCAAATAATGATTATGTCGTCTATGCATCTACCATAGAAGACAAGATATTTGGAATAAGGGTTATTGTTCCAAATGTGTCTTTCCTCCCACAGACCCATGGATAGATTCGCATATGAGGGAGCAAAATTGGCTCCCATTGCTGTGCCTTTTGTCTGCACATAGAACTGGCCATCAAACACAAAAGTACTCTGTGCATTCTAAAATAAAGGATGCCTGTCTGCTGTTCATACAAGTATGTTTATAAAGAAAATGTGTCAAGGCAGAGATTCCAAAGGTGTGAGGAATAGATGTGTACAGGGAGCTCACATCAAGAGACATCCACATGTAATCATCATTCCATGTATAGGGTTTTAGAAGTTCTAATAGATGAGTACCGTCTCTAATGTATTATGGTAAGGCTTGGGCCATGAGCTGTAGATAGAAATCTATGTATTTTGACAAGCCTGAGGTGATACTGTCCATGGCCGCTATAATGGGCCTACCAGGAGGATCAGTTAGACTTTTGTGAATTTTGGGTATGTGATAAAAATAAGTAATTCAGTAGAAATCTTTAATTAAAAAGGAAACCTCTGATTTTTCTAAAATCTGTGAACTAGTGGCATGTCTGATTAAGGTGTTGATTTCTATTTTGTATTCTGAGAGGGGGTCTTTGGCTAACTTTTGATAAGTTGATTAGTCAGCAAGCAGACGGTCAGCTTCTCTTATGTAGTCATCGCGATTTTGGATAACTATGCCACCCCCCTTATCTGCAGTTTTAATGATTAGATGGTCATTGTCAGCAAGTGCAGAGAGAGCTTTCTTTTCACGGGGGGGGGGGGGGGGTAGGTGACCTAAGTCTGTGGAACAGGAGGAAGAATGGGCACACAATCTTTTGATATCAGCAAAGACCATGTTGTAAGAGGTGGTGAGATGGGGGCCTTTTGACTGGTATGGGAAGAAGGAGGACTTGGATTTGGGGGTAGAGTGTACTACTGGTGGTGAGGTATAGAGATGTTGTGTGAAGTTTTAAAGATTGTCGTGTGCTTTCGTTGTATAATTCCTCCTCTGATGCCGTAGGAGACTCTGTGTCAGGAAGGGTGGTAATATTGAAATCAGTTCGTTTTTTGTTTTGAATTTGGAAAAACCTTTTTAACGTAAGATTTCTTATATAGTACAGACCAAAAGTTTGGACACACCTTCTCATTCAAAGAGTTTTCTTTATTTTCATCACTATGAAAATTGTAGATTCACACTGAAGGCATCACAACTATGAATTAACACATAACAAAAAAGTGTAAAACAACTGAAAATATATTTCATATTCTAGGTTCTTCAAAGTAGCCACCTTTTGCTTTGATTACTGCTTTGCACACTCTTGGCATTCTCAAGAGGTAGTCACCTGGCGCAGCACCCCATCACTCTCCTTCTTGGTCAAATAGCCCTTACACAGCCTGGAGGTGTGTTTGGGGTCATCGTCCTGTTGAAAATTAAATGATGGTCCAACTAAACGCAAACCGGATGGAATAGCATGCCGCTGCAAGATGCTGTGGTAGCCATGCTGGTTCAGTATGCCTTCAATTTTGAATAAATCCCCAACAGTGTCACCAGCAAAGCACCCCCACACCATCACACCTCCTCCTCCATGCTTCCCGGTGGGAACCAGGCATGTAGAGTCCATCTGTTCACCTTTTCTGCGTCACACAAAGACACGGGTTGGAGCCTAAGATCTCAAGTTTGGACTCATCAGACCAAAGCACAGATTTCCACTGGTCTAATGTCCATTCCTTGTGTTCTTTAGCCCAAACAAGTCTCTTCTGCTTGTTGCCTTTCTTTAGCAGTGGTTTCCTAGCAGATATTCTACCATGAAGGCCTGATTCACACAGTCTCCTCTAAACAGTTCTAGAGATGTGTCTGCTGCAAAAGGTGGCTACTTTGAAGAACCTAGAATATAAAATATATTTTCAGTTGTTTCACACTTTTTTTGTTATGTATAATTCCACATGTGTTAATTTATAGTTTTGATGCCTTCAGTGTCAATCTACAATTTTCATAGTCATGAAAATAAAGAAAACTCTTTGAATGAGAAGGTGTGTCCAAACTTTTGGTCTGTACTGTATATTTATTTAAGTCTTTAAACAATAAATAAGGATCTGGTTTTTAGGAAGGAGCAAAGTTTAGGCCTCTGCTAAGCAGGGCAATTTCTTCGGGCGAGAGGATGTGACTGGAGAGGTTGAAGATTTTAACAGTTTGCAAGACTTGGGATGATTCTCTTTTCTGTTTGTTTCTTCCCCCTCTACAGCCTCTCCGTCGTGTTTTCTTTTTTGCGGAGCAGCTGGGGAGGGGTTCATTACTAAAAAAGAGGCCTGTGCCTGGGAATTGTGACAAAAATCTAAGGGAAGTTGGGAGCCAAAGATAAGAGGACTGGTATTGGTAGAAGGAGAAATGATGGGCCTAGTGTCAATATGGGAGTGTGTAGCAGTGGTATTGAGATCACCTACGGCTCCAATCATGGGAGAGGAGATGGTGGTTCCCACATCTCCGGAGTCCATCGATGACAAGTGTTGACTGGCCCCCAGTGTCCTAGTGCCTAGAGTGGACGAAGCTGTCGGGGTGCAGGGTACGGGACTGGACTTACTTCTATTGTAGAATTTTTGAAGGTCAGTAAAAAGTTTACTACGAGGGGTATTGGGAAGAATACCTGTTTTGGCTGTAGGGATATTTTTTTGTATGTTTGGATTCTTATTAGAAACAGGATATTTGGATTTATGATCTCTGGGATGTGAAGAACTAGAGACTGGATGAATGACTAGAGAGAGTAGAGATGGGATTTTTTGGGGACCCGGGCACATGGAGGTGAGGGTATCTGGTTTATGAGGTAAAACAGAGACAACTGACAGTAGAAGAGATGGGATATTATGTGATTGCTGGAGTATAGGAGCAATGGTTTTGGACTGATAGGGAGGTGCAGATTTTAGCATCCAAGTGAATACTCTATTGTTAGTGCAATCATTCTTTATTTCAATGGTCCTCCAATCAGTTTTTAATATAACAAGCAGTTTTCCTTCCTTCACACCCTTATATATGTGTACTGGTGTTTTGGGCTTAACAAACCTACGGCCATCTCATTATTTGGAACAATATTGCAGTACACATTTAAATACATCCCTCTATCCTTCTCTTCAAATTATCCATGCCCGTCCTCCCCATATCCATTTCTCAACCATTTTTCTCATTGTCCTATGAGTGTGTTACTCTCCTGTGAAGATTAAAAAGCGGGATCAGTTCCTGCTTTTTAACACTAGGTGGCACACTCCCCACTGTCTATAAATAGGCATCTAGTCCCTTCTAGTTTATCATGCTTGAAAAAGGAGCGCGCTTTGTCACACGCAAGCGCCAGCCCCGGATCGCCGTCGCATTCTAGTGACATCACCGCGACTCACGCTGCGCTCCACGCCTCGCTCCCGATGTGACACCTGTACAATTCATATTGATGTCTAGTCTGGGCAGAGCTTTATCGGGCATGACACATACCATGTAACATATCTCTTATTCTCTTGCTCGTACTCTTTTTCCCTATGCTCACCTGAGATAGCTGATGGGTCAAGATTACCTAGTTTTTCCAATAGATTTTAGGGGGTTAATGTGACAGTTTGTTTATCATTAGCTTGCACATGAAACTATTTTTTTTATTTTTTTACAACCTTGAAGCTTACCCCTTTGTTATAAGCATAGAGTGCCTCACATAGGAGCTATTCGCTTAGATTTCTATTATTTTGTCGATATATATATTTTATTTGTATTTATTATTATTTTTTGTATCTGTTGATTTTTGTTACTTGTGTTCTGGTTTAATTTTGTTTATTTTCTTTTTCTTTTTTCTTTTTCTTTTTATATTTTATTATTATTTTTATTTTATTATTATTTTTATTTCATAAATTGTATTTTTTTTTTATTTATTTATTTATTAATTATTTTTCATTGTCATTTATGTCATATTATTTTCTTAATTTCCTGCTCCACCTTTTTTTCTTTTATTTTTTGTTTTCTTTTTCTTTTCATTACCCTTTTTCTTTCTTTTCCCTTATTTTCCCTTTCTTTTTTCGCCACCGTTTTTTCTTTTTCTCTTATTTTTTTCCTCTGTTCTTGTCTTTTCTGCTTCATTACCTTTTTCCCGCACCTTTGCCTTTTTTTCTCCTCTTTTTGTTGCCTCTTTATTTCCCCTTCTCTTTACGTCTTTTTCTTTTTATCTCTCCTTCTATATATTTCTCCAATTCATATATTCCTTTTTTTCATCCTCTTTCACCTTTCCCCCCTGATCTTCTATCACTCTTCTTTAGTTGCTCGCCTTTCCTAGTCTAGCTCCTTCACGCTTACACTTTCTTTAGCATTATGGCATACCTAACGCAGTGCCGGCCTTACGTCACAGGTTTCCGTGGCAATGGTGGCCCAGAAAGTAGGCGTCCTCCCGTTGCCCTGTCGCTATGAGCGCTGTGTGCATGTGCAGCATACGTGGCATGCCGTGATTGGCCCCAGTATTTACTTACAGTACTTTGTTACTTTGTGGCCTTTGATTGTTTAATGATTTTTGCCGGGATTTGACATCATAATGAAGTAACAGGGTGGGGGTGTTACCATTTTTTGCATGTTCTGATTGGTGGCTTATGTATTTATATTCTGCTTTGACACTGTTGCACTTTATCTCATGCCTGGCGAAGGGACCCTACAGGGCTCCAAAATGGTGCACTTATCTCTGTGAGGTGATCTCTCTTAATTAAAGAAACCCTTGGATGGTGATTGTTGTACCATGGTGTGCTGGCGAATATGTACACTTGCTTAATGTTTCCAGGACTCAGCTGCAACACCCACCATTTCAAGAGCCATTTGCCAGGAACGTGTGCGATAGGATTATTGACAACGATAGAGAGATAAGGCTTCCCTTGCAGCTAAGTTCCAGACCCTGAGGATGAAACAGGAGAGGTTAGACCCAAAGTAGCACACTGCTGGACTGTGTGCAGGAGGTACCAGAGTACAGCTGGTGTGCTGGCGTTGAATTTGCAGACAGGACTTGGGTAATGCTGAGATTGGAGATTGGAGTGTGGTTAGAAAGAAGCCTATGTCATGAGCCAGGTGGGTATCAGAGCAGACATGGTCAGGTGGATAGCCAAGGTCAAAAGCCAGGTGGGTATCAGCGCAGACGTGGTCAGGTGGATAGCTGAGGTCGAACACAGGAAGAAAACAGGACACAGGTCAAGGGTTGGTAGCAGGAGACACAGGAACAGGAATATCATGGAAATAACGCACTGGAGGAGCCAAGGATCAACCAGCATCTGCATCCACTGACAGGGTTCCTTATATAGGCTCATGTGAAGTGCTGGTAAAGGTGTTGGGTCCTAAAGTCCTTCTCTTGCCATAAGTGCTTGTAGAGATGCTGGGTCCTAGAGCCCTTCTCCTGCCAGTGGTGCCCTGACACCAACATCCACTGAACATTTTACTGCTGTAAGCCCATCCTGCTATGGGAAGTGGGGTGAGTTATCCCGTCCTTTGAAATATTGGCTCCTGTGACTCAGCTGACCAGGTGCAAAGGCTATGCATACATTTTGCATGTTCCTTATTTATGGTGGCAAAGTTGCAAAGTTCTTGTTCACAAATTCATAATTTGCAAATGCTGCAAATTATATGGATTTTCCATGATCCCATGGTAAACCTGAACTTTTTACCTAGTAGCTACCCATACACTGCTTGACCCCCCACGTTTTAGAACGACAAAATGCCTGTGGATTTAGTGTATCTGGATTTTGCAAAAGCATTTGATACAGTTCCTCATAAACGCTTAATTTACAAGCTGAGGTCTGCAGGCATGGACCATAAGGTTTGTTCTTGGGTAAAAAAAACAAAAGGTGGTGATAAATAACTATGTACTCAAACTGGTCTGGAGTGCTAAGTGGGGTACCAGAAGGTTCTGTCTTGGAACCAATTTATTCATAAATTATATAGAGGATGGGATAAATAGCTCAATCTCGGTTTTTGCAGACGATGTAAAAATAAGCAGGGCAATAACTTCACATCAGTATATATAATTTTTACAGAAAGACCTGAAAAAAATAATGGAGTGGGCAACTACATGGCAAATGAGGTTTAATGTGGATAAGTAATGCACTTGGGGGCAAAAAACATAAATGCAAACTACTCACTAGGGGGAGAACCTCTGGGGGAATCAAGGATGGAGAAAGATCTGGGGGTCCTAGAAGACGACAGATTGCACAATAGCATGCACTGTCAAGCTGCAGCTACCAAATCCGGCAGAATTTTAGCATGCATAAAAAAAGGATATACTTCAGGGATAAAAACCTGCCACTTTATAAAACTTTGGTTAGGACACATCTGGAGTACTCCATCCAGTTCTGATCACCAGTCCTCAGAAGGGATGTGCTGGAACTGGAGAGCGTCCAAATAAGGGCAACTAAATTATTAGGGGACTGGAGGACATCAATTACGAGGAACGACTACAAGCAATAAATGTATTCTCACTGGAGAAGCGACACTTGAGAAAGGACACGATAGTGATTACAAATACCTCAATGGTGATCCCAGCATAGGAAAACAACTATTTAGTCTCAGGGAGTGTAAGAGCACACATTGCCACACAATGAGATTGGAGGAGAAGCGGTTTAGCCTTGAACTGTCAGGGCAATAAGACTGTTGAACTCTCTTCCACAATCAGTGGTGGCACTGGCAGCGGGGAGTATGGATTATTTTAAAAGACTCTTGGATGTGCATCTTAAAGAACACAAGATAAAGGGATATGGAAAATATTTATAGACACTGACACACGTACACCTACATAGGTTGAACTGGATGGACTATTGTCTTTATTCACCCTTCCCTTCCTATGTTACAACTTTTGTTTCTCTCCAGGGCAAAATAGGTTGAAATATGACTTACCACACCTTCTATTGCTCGGGGGTCCAATTTTTGTTCTTCTTCCCCCAGGTTTTGCTTTTTTGTGTGTTGATATTCGATGCATTGTATAATAAATGTCTAATTTAATAAGTAATAAATCAAACCCTGAAACTGCAATCAGAGCAATCTTTTAGATAGAGGGGCAACCATATAAATACCGAAAGCGAGCAAACATTTTTTCGCAGATAAGGACTGGGCTGCTCCTTAACCAACCAGAGTTGCTTTATATTTATTTATTTATGTGTGTGTGTGTATATATATATATATATATATATATATATATATATATATATATATAGTATCTCACAAAAGTGAGTACACCCCTCACATTTTTGTAAATATTTTATTATATCTTTTCATGTGACAACATTGAAGAAATTACACTTTGCTACAATGTAAAGTAGGGACTTTACAGCGTGTGTACATTTGCTGTCCCCTCAAAATAACTCACTGGCAACAAAAGTGAGTACACCCCTAAGTGAAAATTTCCAAATTGGGCCCATAATGTCAAAATTTTGTATGGCCACCATTATTTTCCAGCATTGCCTTAACCCTCTTGCGCATGGAGTTCACCAGAGCTTCACAGCTTGCCACTGGAGTCCTCTTCCACTCCATCATGATATGATGACATCACAGAGCTGGTGGATGTTAGAGACCTTGCGCTCCTCCACCTTCCGTTTGAACATGCCCCACAGATGCTCAATAGGGTTTAGGTCTGGAGACATGCTTGGCCAGTCCATCACCTTTATCCTCAGCTTCTATAGCAAGGCAGTGTTCATCTTGGAGGTGTGTTTGTGGTTGTTATCATGTTGGAATACTGCCCTGTGGCCCAGACTCTGGAGGGAGGGGATCATGCTCTGCTTCAGTATGTCACAGTACATGTTGGCATTCTTGGTTCCCTCAATGAACTGTAGCTCCCCAGTGCTGGCAGCACTCATGCAGCCCCAGACCATGACGCTCCCACCACCATGCTTGACTGTAGGCAAGACGCACTTGTCTTTGTACTCCTCACCTGGTTGCCACCACACACGCTTGACAGCATCTGATCCAAATACGTTTATCTTGGTCTCATCAGACCACTGGACATAGTTCCAGTAATCCATGTCCTTAGTCTGCTTGTCTTTAGCAAATTGTTTGTGGGCCTTCATGTGCATCATCTTTAGAAGAGGCTTCCTTCTGAGACGTCAGCCATGCAGACCAATTTGATGCAGTGTGCAGTGTATGGTCTGAGCACTGACAGGCTGCCCCCCCACCTCTTCAACCTCTACAGCAATGCTGGCAGCACTCATATGTCTATTTCCCAAAGACAACGTTTGGATGTGACGCTGAGCATGTGGACTCAACTTCTTTGGTTGACCATGGCGAGGCCTGTTCTGAGTGGAACCTGTCCTGTTAAACTGCTGTATGGTCTTGGCCACCATGCTGCAGCTCAGTTTCAGGGTCTTGGCAATGTTCTTATAGAATAGGCTATCTTTATGTAGAGCAACTTTTTTTCAGATCTAAGAGAATTCTTTACCATGAGGTGCCATTTTGAATTTCCAGTGACCAGTATGAGAGAGTTTTTAATGTCATGGAAAAAATTAAGTTTTTCTCAATGTGATTCTTGTCAAGCCTGTCTTGCATACACACGATCGTGAAAAGAAAATGCTCGAGCAAAGGGCGGTGACGTACAACACGTACGACGGCACTATAAAGGGGAAGTTCCATTCGAATGGCGCCACCCTTTGGGCTTGATTATGCAAATTTCCCTTCTCATAACTTGCTTCTGAGCATGCACGTTTTTTCCCGTCGTTAAAGCCTACACACGACCATTTTTCAGGATGTGAAAAATGACGACGTAAAAAACATTGAGAAAAAATAGAGCATGTTCTAAATTTTTAATGCCCGTTTTTCACGTCGAGAAAAATGCTCTAGAGCCTACACGCGATCGTTTTTAATGACCAATTTAAAAAAAAATGCATTTTTCTCGTCATGAAAAATGTTCGTGTGTACGCAGCATCAGATACTGAAAGTGTGTAGACCTCAGGGTTTATAAGCCTTGAGGTGTACTTGGAATTGTGGAATTAGTAGGCCTACTGATGGAAATGGCTCTTTTGACACCATTCCATTTATTTGTTGGGCATACCTGGGCAACTACAATATAAAGGGTGATATTATTAAAAAAAAAAAAGGGTTGGAGTATGCCTACAAGAGGAGGAGATCATGGTAGGTAGTAGAAGGAAGCAGTACCAATTTATGTTAGGCATTGTGGCCATAACATGTAGAAGGGTCTCTGTATGTCAGAAAAGAGATGCAGGAGAGGAGAGAGAGTCTTTTTTTTTTATCTGCTGCATGTTTTTGTTTGTCACCAATACCGACAATATACTTTCAAAATCTAGGTTTTACCAATCAAAATTTAAGCGGCTAAAGGTTGAATGTCAAGCAAAGGAATTACCTCATGATACAAAACACGTTAAACGCTTCAAACAAACTTTTGCTGTCAGATATTTTTTCTCTGTGTCTGCAATCAAGATGTAGGTTCTGTGGCAATTTATGAACTTCACATCTTGCAATCACTTGGTTGGTTGCTTATTGCAGATTTGTGTTGACTTTAAAATGTATAGCCTTTAGGGGAAAAAATCACTCTAAACCTCTTGACTTGAAAACAGCACATATATTTGTGGTATTGTGGGACATATTTCTCACACGTAAATGTCATGCGTGACTTTTCTTCTCTTATTTGTAACTTATTTGTATGATCACAGGTGACCAAAACTCTGTTATTTGGTACCTATTAAAAGGTTACAATGTCAATTAGCTAAGCAACTGTTAAAGAAAGTGCTAAAAGGTATGTGGATGGGTTACAGCATAATTTAAGAAAATAGCTTTTTTCTTTTGAGCAGATAGGGACTGCTAAAATGTGCACTGTTTATTTGTGTAAACAGGACTGCAAAGAATTACAGCATAGCATCTGAAAAGCGAAAATAATCATGGCTCCATTAGTCAAGTGAAACCATTAGAACGGCTGTTAATTTGCATTTTAAAGCCGTATGTTTTTCTTATCTTGTAAATTTGTTATCTTATGTGGGGGACCATCTGCAAAGACCAGAAGGAGCTTTTCCTCTTGTGTTGATAGATACATTGCTATAAACAGCTCATAGGAGCTATTTGTCAAGTGCGTAAATTCTGTTACTCAGAGATGGCAGCTATATCACCATACATTCTATGGTAAAACTGCGAGAAAAATAGGTTTAGATATGTTTATAGTGTCCTGTTGGAAATTATAAATGGGAATCAATTAACTAATGTCATTATTCTGAGTTAGATTACATATTGTTTTATTGTTCAAATTCCAGTTAAATGCCTTATTAATGCAAGTGCAATGCTACCTGATGTGATGTATTCAGTTTACTTACAGTAACTACAACTTCCAACAACTTTAAACCCTTGAGCCCCTGAGCATTTTGGGGGATTTTGGACATGTGACTGATTGTCTTACAAATTGTTGCTTTGTTTTGAAGTCAGCTTAGCCAACCTTGATATTTTTTTTTTTTATTTTTTTTTAGGGGGGGTGACAGATAGTTCTCCTTTTTATACCACAATTTAACCGCTTCAATACTGTGGACTCTTACCCCCTTCCTTGCCAGACTAAATTTCAGCTTTCAGCACTGTCACATTTTGAATGAGAATTGCGCGGTCATGCAAAACTGGACCCAAATTATATTTTTTGCATTTTTTTTCACACAAATAGAGCTTTCTTTTGGTGGTATTTAATCACCACTGTGTTTTTTTTTTTTTACGCTACAAATTAAAAAGACCATTTAAAAAAATGCATGTTCCTTCGTTTCTGTTATAAAATTTTGCAAATAAGTAATTTCTCTTAATAAATGTTGTCCAAAAATTATGCTGCTACATTTCTTTGGTAAAAATAACCAGGGTTTATTTGGTGTTGGCGGAACAGACAAATGTTTTGTGCACTGGCACAGATGTGATGGGGACAGACATATGTTTTGTGCACTGTGACAGATGCTTTATAGGGACACTGACACGTGTATGGGGACAGGGGTATCAGTGGTGTTTGGTGTACTGTTTGTGGGGGGATCTGTGACAGCTCTCTGTATAAAATCATCCTCACACAAAGAGCTGTCACAGAGCTGCAGATTCCCCTTCTCCCCCCCTCACTGTGCCCAGCAAGAAGAACTGTCAAAGAACTGTTTACATTGTGATGGCTGTGATTGGACACAACCGTCACGTGATCGGGAGGGCCAATCACAGCGACCATATCCCAATCTCTTCTCGGCTGGATCCTGTGATCACAATGATCACAGGATCGAGGCCGTGCTGCAAGCACTCATTCTGAAGACGTTCCTGAAGGTCTACTCAGAATAAGGAAAGGACCACCTGGCTGGTTATGTGCAGTGGCCGGGTGGGAGGTGGTTAAATTATATATTTATTTATTTTAAAAAATAGAAATAAAATGGTAAAAATTATGACAAAACTGAAAATTGTTTTCATATACTTACCGTCATTTTCCTTTCCTGGCCTATCCTCAGGTCAGCACACAATGGGTTAACGCCTCCTTTGGAACCCACAGGACCACCTCTTCTCCTCTCCCCAACTGAAGTGTTCAATAACTTAGCCTGCGACAGGCCATAGTTACACATCAATTATTGCCTGCATGAAGCATCTGGTCAATAGCTCTTCCACCCATCTGAAGCCTGACAGAGAGGATAAAGGCTACCTCTAATTTAATGGAGTTGTATGCCAGACCAACGTCTAGCATTAATTGTAAAAATGTCCAGGAAATTGGCTTGAGCTGGGGACACAGCAAACAGAACAGACTTCCTTCATGTCCTCTCATATGTAGCATTCATGGATGATCTTGTGGTCTTCACCAAGGTCTGAACCACCTCGGATGAGAATCCCTGCATCTCTTCTCTGGGCGATTCAATAACCAGGCTATTAAAAAAATCTCACTGGATTGGAGTGCTGCTATTGACGTTGGCATAAAAAATCTTGTTTGACCGGAATCAGGATTGGTGGTGCTGATGACCTCTGGAGGAGCAATGAAAAGCAAGGCTTCCTCAGCAGCTGGAATGCACCTGCATGGTGTAAATCTGTTCTGTTCAAATTTTCATAAACATCTTCATAATCAAGGACACTGGAGGAAGACAAAGACCAGCAAAAAAAAAAAAACACATCTTCTAACCCTTCACCTTGGTACCTTGTTGCAAATATTGGAAGCTGTGTGTTCAGTGGAGTCTCTATGAGAACTACCGCTGGAATGCCCCATAGAGCTGATACTAGTTAGAGGTACTCATTGTTGGAAAATAATCTGCCTAACTGATCCATTAGTGGATCCTGCTTTCCCAGCAAGTAGACTGCCATTAACTGCCTGTAAGCAGCTCTCTGCCCAGCGAAAAGTTTCTGTTGCGAAAGGTAACAAAAAAAAAATCGGTGCCCCCTTGGCGGCCAATGTAAGCTACTGCTTTCTTGTTGTCAATCATTAACTTTTCTCAGGCCCCTTGGAGAAAGATTGTGAAAGGCTTGCAATGCTAGAAAAAACTGGCTTTCATTTAGTCGCATCTACATTCCACTAGGCTCTAATGGCCTTGCACATGTTTCCACAGACTGGAGACAGACTGGCATCCAATGCCAGAATTCTCCTAGGCTGAGAGGCATGCCCCAAAAGAGGCAGACTGGTGATGTCCAAAACACCAGTTCTAGCTAATTTGTGCAGAAACAAAGACTTCTGAGCCAGACAGCCTATCCCATTGACTGAGGAAGGCAAATTGAAATGCCCCCATTTGCCACCTGGCCCAAGGCATCACTGACATAAATGCTGTTTCCATGACTCTTTGTACACAGATTTTTATTTCAGAAATGATGCCGTTTTGAAAAACCACTTGACTTATTTGGTTATTTGGGTATGAAATACTACTCCAAGATCTTTCATAGATTGAGAAGGGGTTAACTGCTTTCCCTGTTTGTTTACTAGTCGACTGAACTTCTAGGACAAGGTTGTGATGCTTTGTCAGCTCCCGACTTACATGTTCGACAATCAAATTGTAGTCCAAGTAGTGGTAGAGCCTTATCCCCAAAGACAAATTACTGCCACCACTGCCTTAAGAGTCTGCTTCCTCTTAAGCTGTGGCCACAGTGTGGACATTTCCCCTGTCACTCTTTGTCCAGGGTTTTGCCAAACAAAAACCTTCCACTATGAAGAATGTTGCAAAGGGCTTGTGTGCAAGCTTCACCCACTCTCCAGTGGCACAACCAAACTGATCTCATGGCTATGACTGGATGCACCAGCCATCGTACTAGGTCAATTGAAGAGTCTGGCAAAAGTCAGCTGCCAGGTTCAAGCTCTCCAGAACCATGACCACTCTTGCAGGGTCCACTTTAAAGCATTAAGAAATGGCCTTTAATATAAACATCACAGTTATTGCTGTTGCTGGTCAACAGGAAAAAAACTGCCACAGTATAGATTCTCTAGTCTGAGGGCCAG
This sequence comes from Rana temporaria, assembly GCF_905171775.1. Taxonomy (NCBI): domain Eukaryota; kingdom Metazoa; phylum Chordata; class Amphibia; order Anura; family Ranidae; genus Rana; species Rana temporaria. The sequence continues at coordinate 237,863,959 of NC_053490.1, read as the reverse complement.
TTCACCACAATTTCTGAGTTGAAGAGGTCTTTCTGCATGCACATTTTTTAAGTTTTCTGGTGTTTTTTTCAATGCATTTTGCCATGTTACAGAGGGTTTCCATACAGAAAAAATGCGGTTGTAAAATAAAAATAAAGTCACATGATTGTCTTTCCTCCAATTGTAGAGCTCTTTCTGCTGTGTTAAGTGGGAATAACTTCATGCGGCACCATAGGTTCCACCAAAGAGCCTGCTGTGTGCATAACCTGATGGAGTATAACTGACAGCTATTAGGGATAGCCAATCTCTGTTAGAAATCTGCCCTGCTAGTGTCTGATGAGCCAAATGCCATGATAAACTCAGTAGAAGGGGATAGGGAACATGGTAATAATATGAGCAAGTACCTTATGGTAAAAAACCTGAGGGCTAGATAGGACTGTGTCTGTCTCTTGTGCTCTGTGGCAGAGACTAGTTCTTTATTTGTCAGGTTAGCCCCAGCTTGGGCTCTGCTCTTACCCACACTAGTCTTTTTTCCCAATAAGCTATATAGGCATGTGTGGGGTACATACAGAATGAAACATGTACCCTCTTTTGATATTTTTTGTTTATATAAGCATGCAATACACTATGTAAACTACATTTAAATAATAAATGAAATGGTGATATATATATATATATATATATATATATATATATATATATATATATATATATATATATATATATAAAAAGAGAGAGAGAGAGAGAGAGAGAGCGAGTGAGAGAGGGGTGTGTATGTTGAAAATCTTGTTTCTTGAAAGTCCTTACTCTTATTAGACAAAAAAGGCAAGATGAAAAAAAAATGATCAGTAGCTAGCAATATACCTTTAACCAGTTTTAGAAATGGCACCAACCCATGTCAACCCACGCACCACAAACTAATTGACATGACATATTGACTGGCACTGTTCCGGGGATCGTAGAACGGGAGTATGCATACCATTGCAACTCAGCAATAATTACTGATTAAAAGCTAGTTAAAAGGCAATGAAGACTGAAACATAGATTAACCAAACGACCCTCATCTACAGCGAAGCCATAGATAGATGGGAAGCCATTATGAAATCATCACTTAAAGTGTCTACAAACATTAATAGCTCTTTGAGAGGCTGGAAGATTTATAGCACTGCTACTGTACTCAGCCGTTGATGCTGCGTATTATGATCCTTCTGCATAAAAATGCCTTCATTTGGCTGTGTTGTTATTGGCTGTAAGTGCTGCCCAGGGAGTTCCAAGCCACCACCACTAAAGCTATTTTTAACCTTCATAACTGAGCCCTTTGTTTCCTTTTTGGGAAATGGGAAACTGAGGTATTTAGTTTTATTAATAGTTTACTAAATTCAACAAGACCCATATGCTTTCAATGCTTTTATACCATCTAAAATGTTCATTAGAGCTTAGGTTATAATAACTGTTTTTCTTGCTCTACAATTTAGAAGGTTTTAGTGTTCATATGGATATTGTTTAGCTAATTTGTGGCTATTATCTCTGCAGTCACTTAGGGGCACCTTTATAGATGGATTCCAAGCAAGCGGCTAATCTGTTTTTTTTCCTCACTGCTAATTTATAGCACTACACTAGATGAATCACAAACAGCCAAGACGGAAAAAGTGCATAATCATATTTAATTTCAGTGCTTAGTTACTGTAAACATTATTTTTTACACAATATTAATCAGAGTGTGGTGTGGTTCTTTCCACATTTACGCAAAACTGTTTTGCTTAATTAATTATTAGCTGTATCTTGTATACCTACAGGCAATGGTAAACTATGATGAATTGATTTATTCTGTTAATTTTAGTACTTAACCAATTTATTAGAGATTTAAATAATGCACTCTACATGCTTTAATAATGAATGTACACTATGTGAGCTTCCTGGGGCTGTTCCAGTGATTTTGCTGCTTGGGGTGAAATTAAAATATGCCTCCCCACGCTGAATTTCTTTTATATATGTAAAAGTGTAAATGTGAAAATCCAATGACTTGCTGCCTTGGTTGTCAAGGTAGTGTAAAAATAGTTTTGAACAATTATGTGTGCGTTTTGTAAGTAATAGAAACCTGATGAAGGGCTGCTAGATCTGCACATTACCTAAGATAAGACAATGTTATGAATGCTGTACGTTACCTGGGGTAACCATGAAAGCTGTGCATTTTTTAAGAGTCTGCTATCAAAGCTATATATTGTTGTATAAATGCAATGAGAATGGTAAGACGTTCTGTCAACCTAAATGTACACTGTGAAAGTTGGACATTATAAAAGCCCAAAAGGAAGAAACCAAATGTGAGTGTGTGATGGGAGCCATATGTCACCTGAGAGAATACTGTGAAAACTATACAAAACAGATTATATCGCACACATTCAAGAATGACATTTATCCTGCAAGGCTAGTTAAAAACAGCTGAACATATTAAAAAAAATATGGCGGTTTGGTCACACTATATGGCCATTTAGTGCTAAGCCCACTTACTGCGACAAAGTACCCCGAATTAGTGGGTCCTACCCTAGTAATAGAATGAAATATCCAGCGTCTCAACCATGGGAGATAAACTCCTCTATGTGGGAGAACTGAAGGGACTCCTCCTATGCACTGGTGGCCACTAATACAAGGTAATGGGGGGGGGGGGGTTATCAACCCCCATGCGTCAAAAGGCATTTACGTCCTTTATTTTTTCATTTTCTCCATACAGACAGATGAGCACACTTTTTTGTTGTTGGAATACAAAATCTTACTAATGTTATCAACAGAATATTGCATAGGATTTCTAAATATGGTTTAGCGAGTTCTAGGAACAACCAATCATATGCACATCCAAATAATTCTGGTAAAGTCAAAGAATAGGGAGGGAATACTATCTCCCATGTATTGGATATGATTTTTAAGGATATGGGGTTGTCACTGAGGTGAGCACCAAAACACAAATGATATAAAAAAAATGTATTGTACAAACATCAATAAAAACATCATAAAAGCATGTTGACGTGTGTTTAACAGATAGCACATAGCCAATAATACTTGTTCCTAATAAATGAGAAAATTATTGAGCATAGAGTATTTCAACGCATTTCGTGGAGCTCAATCCCCGCTTCTTCAGGGAAACTCAATATGCATCTAAACAATTTCATTAAAATGTGGCTGTGCATAATTTCTAGCATAAAAGACTGAACCAGGCCCCAACCCTGTGTTTAATGTCGTCAGAACCTAAGGAACAATGACAAATGACATGGAGGCTGGGCACTGCCCTGGGTAACATGCGCCAAAGCAATAAAAAGAAAAAATCAGTTGGCAGGGAGCAGTGAACATAATAATGCTTTGAAAGCAGCATTAAACATGCTACATTCTTTTAAATACCATGTCTGGGGGAAGGGGTGGGGGTGTCTTTAACCTGCCTGACAAGTGGGGCATCTGTATGATTTATACAACCTACTACACCAAAGCTAACACCTACAAAAAATTCTGTCTAAATTGCTGGTAATTGACAATTTTGGCTGAGTCTCTTTACAGCATTATTGCATTATTGAATTTCCTGGCATATATGAAGAAAAGGCCAGAAAGGTTCAAATAGTTGTGCGCTGTACTTTGTATTTTAGAATACTCTGGGTATTTATCCTTGTATTGGATAAGAGTAGCAACACACATGAAACTTTTTTGCCAGTGACAGCCAAAAGAACCAAAAAAAACTGCGTAGCTCCAGAATGAGTAGAGGAAGCTTCCCTACTAGAAAACAATTCCTGGCCCGACTGACCTTACAAGTGCATGTGTATCAATTACTCATTTGATCCCATTCATGCATACTGTACTTGTAATTTCCAAAGCTTAGCAGAAAGGTAGAATAAGCTAATTATTCGCCTCTTATCTCAATATCTCAGTGTAATTGTTGCTGGCAACAAGCTTCAAGTATCACCAAGTTGTGGATAGAGTGGAGAGGGATTAGAACTCTTGTCAGTTTTTATTGCTGTCTTTGGCCCCATTAGGGAAATTCACTTTCTTTATTTGTTCTTTTTACTGTAATCTTTAAAAGTGAAAGTAAAAGAAAATCCATTGAAACAGGAGCAGAGGCGAAACCTTCTAATGGGGATACTAGTTCTGGTGACACCCCGAGATTCCCTCTCTTTGGATGGATTTCCTCTCACTTGCTATTTTGGCTTTAGGATAGGAAGTGAAAGAAATCTCGACATGGGGCACAGATGGCAAAAAAATAAAAAATTATGGGGCTATAACACTTCTTTAGTCTATCCAAAATGAAAAAATAAATTAACGTTTTGTCTTTAGTGACACTTTAAAATCAATATGAGAAAATAGGGATGGTAGTGTGGGCTAAACTAAAAAACATCACCACTGTAATCATTAGGCAGCACCAGCTTTTATGAATAAACCTCACATGGACGAAATGCATTTGGGCAGTTCTTCCATGGGTGGAGAATTGAGCTGAAGCCAATTTTCATTATCTTTTACTATTCTAGCTTCATAGTTTGATTCTGTGTGCATCCGGTGCCATTTTCCTATAGTCTAAATAGGGATGCTGTTGGACTTTGCAACCAGCAAAATGTTGTAAGTAAAGCAATCAGAAAAGCACTTTCCTTTGCTTGTCTGGACCTTCCAGGTTGTGTCTCACAAATTAAGGGTCACTCTACCAAGTTTAAAGAACCTGCATTATCTGACCAAATGAAAATAATTTGGTTTAGACTTGTTTGTTGTAAAAGCCATGAATACTGAGGAAAGTAATGGATTGCGCAAAAGGAGTTGATTTACTAAAGGCAAATTGGTTGCTATGTTTGTAAGGGAATTTTCTTATACCTTTGTAAATATGGTGAAAATTCACTTTGCTTGCCCGTGATTGGATGATGGAAGTCAGCAAAGTTTCACCTCATTTACTAAGACAAATACAAATTTCCTTGAAAAGTGATCAGCCTTTTTGCCTTTCATATATCAGCCCGAAAAGGTCAAAAAGGTGGTAATTGATCCATAGAGCCACTTAGCTGAACACATCAGCTCAAACTCTTACATTAAAGGCCTCAAAACTGGTCAACAGGGGCATATAATTGGATTATATTCTGACAAAATGATTCTATCTCTCTCTAATCCAGATGCATCATTCATTAAAATACAAAAAAAAATTTTTTTTGAAGAGTAATTTTTTGTAAGGTTAATCATAATAAACGTACTGCCTATGAGTTTAACTAAAAATGTAAATGATAACTTGTGTGAAATATTTAACTATATATGGGATCAAGCATCCATTATATACCTGGGAATACAACTCACATATCCAATATCTAAATTATATGAAGTACATTTTCTAAACTTTTAGATCAAAATAGTAATGACATCCGAGATATTCAGAAAACCCTTCTCTATTGGGTCAAAAGTATTGCAGCATTTAAAATGCTAATTCTTTATTATTGCCAAGCTCTTCCCATACTATTAAGGCCTTATTTTTTTTATGCAAGTGAATTCAAATCTGAGAGATATTATATGGAATGGGAATTTTTTTTCTCCATATGAACTACTGCTAAATCTAGGGGAGGGATAGGTCTACCTGACATTTAACATTATTACTATGCATCACTAGGCATGTGCAAAAGGGAAAAATTTGTTTTGTTTCGTTTTAATTCGTTATTTAATTAATTTTGTTAAGTTAGATTCGTTACATGTGTTAAATTCGTTTTCGGAATCCGGTCTAATCCGAAAATATTTTGACCGTTTTCGGAATTCGTTCATTTTCGACCGAATTTCGAAAAATCCGGTCGAATTCGAAAATATTTCGACCGGATTCGAAAACAAATAGTCTCTTTTCGAATAGAATTTGTTTTCGATTCAATTTTTTTATTTTTTTTCGAATTCCGATCGAATTTCGTCCGCGGGTTTTCAATTCGGAATCGAAAACGTTCGTTCGGAGTCGGTAAATTCATTAATATTGCAATTCGGGAATTCGTATGCATCCGAATGTCCGAATAATGAAAAATTTGTCCGAATTTCGATTCGGAACGAAACGAAATGCACATGCCTATGCATCACTTAGACACCAAATTAAGTATTGGTTTTCTTCCCCTGAAGATAAATTGTGGTTGGTCATTGAGAGGGAAGTCACTTCAGGCCATGATATGTTCGCATTGGACATAGCATATATCTTACTCCCTAAAATTAATAAAACTAACTTTTGCACTATTAAGTCTATACTGCCAGCATGGAAGTACTTTTTACCTTTAAACCATGCAATGTGCCTTGGATACAGAGTACTGTAAAGCTTGTATATCAATGAGAGACTGGATTATTCAAGGATTTATTTTAATAATTTACCTTTAGAAGTTCAGAACTTGGTAACCTGTAAACTTAGCAAACACGCTCAATTGAGGGATTGTAACCCTAACATAAAAATAGAAATCCCATTGGAACTATGGCAATACCTCACAATAAAAACTGACAAGAAAAAGAAAGGAATTCTCTTTTTTTATAACATTTTCTCTGCCTATCCTACAAATGTCAAGACCCCCCCCCCATATGCAACAATGGGAAAAAGGTTTATCCCAATTTTTTTCTTGGGACCAATGAAATAGAACCATTAGGACTACTAGCAAAGACTTTGCTTGCATTGAACACTGGGACAATGCCCAGAAGATTTTAAACAGATGGCACTTAACTCCAGACAAGCTATCAAACATCTATCCCTCCTCATCCCCAGATTTTTGGTGCTGTAACAATCAAACTGGTACTATTATATTTTATGGAGCTGTAAAGTTTATAGGTGCTCATAGGTTTAGATACCTTGGCAGAATTTATGATTTCTTGGCCATTTTTCAGAGAATATGAATAACACAGAAACTTTTCTTTCACTCATGGTTAGTGTTTGGTTGAAGCCATTTATTATCAATCAACTGTGTTTAGTCTTTTTAAATCATAATCACAACAGAAACTACCCAAATGACCCTGATCAAAAGTTTACATACCCTGGTGATTTTGGCCTGATAACATGCACACAAGTTGACACAAAGGGGTTTGAATGGCTATAAAAGGTAACCATCCTCACCATGATCTGTTTGCTTGTAATTAGTGTGTGTGTATAAAAGGTCAATGAGTTTCTGGACTATTGACACACCCTTGCATCTTTCATCCAGTTCTGCACTGATGTTTCTGGATTCTAAATCATGGGGAAAGCTAAAAAATTGTCAAAGGAGCTGCGGGAAAAGGTAGTTGAACTGTATAAAACAGGAAAGGGATAAAAAAAAGATCCAAGGAACTCAGAAAGCCAATCAGTAGTGTTCAAACTCTAATCAAGAAGTGGAAAATGAGGGGTTCTGTTGAAACCAAACCACAATCAGGTAGACCATCTAAAATTTCAGTCACAACTGCCAGGAAAATTTTTCGGGATGTAAAGAAAAACCCACAAATAACTTCAGGTGAAATACAGGACTCTCTGAAAACATGTGGTGTGGGTGTTTTAAGATGCACAATAAGGAGGCACTTGAAGAAAGATGGGCTGCATGGTCGAGTCACCAAAAAAAGCCATTAATACGCAAATGCCACAAAGTGTCCCGCTAACAATACGCCAAACAGCACAGAGACAAGCGTCAAACCTTCTGGCACATTTGGAGTGATAAGACCGAAATTTAGCTTTTTGGCCACAACCATAAACGCTTCATTTAGAGAGGAGTCAACAAGTTCTATGATGAAAGGTATACCATTCCTACTGATTACTGATGTTTTGGGGATGTGTGAGCTACAAAGGCACAGACAATTTGGTCAAAATTGATGGCAAGATGAATGCAGTATGTTATCAAAAAATACCGGAGGAACATTTGCATTCATCAGCCAGGAAACTGCGCATGGGGTATACTTGGACATTCCAACATGACAATGATCAAAAACACAAGGCCAAGTCAACCTGTCATTGGCTACAGCAGAATAAAGTGAAGGTTCTGTAGTGGCCATCTCAGTCTCCTGACCTCAATATCATTAAGCCACTCTGGGGAAATTTCAAATGTGCACTTCATGCAAGACAGCCCAAGAATTTACAGGAACTGGAGGCTTTTTGCCAAGAGGAATCGGCAGCTTTACCATCTGAGAAGATAAAGAGCCTCATATCCACAAATACCACAAAACAACCTTTAAGCTGTCATTGATGTTAAAGGGGCAATACAGGGTATTAAGAACTGGGATTCAGGGGTAGTTTCTGTTGTGATTAAAGGAGTAAACACAGTTGATTGATAATAAATGTCTTAAACCAAACACAAACCATTTATATTCTCTGAAAGATGGCCAATAAATCATAAATTCTGCCAGGGTATGTAAACTTATGAGCACAACTGTATATCCCTTGTTTTATAGAAAAATAGTTGCTCATTTTTGAATAGCTACTCTAACGAAGTTTTGAAAGTCCAATGATGACCCTAACCTATCTGATGTCATCACAAGGCTTAATTCTAATGCAAACTAATGTTGGCATGTAAGAACTATACTATTGATAAATTTAAGAATAATTGGCAAGCTTGGATTTCACATACTGAAGCCTCCAACTAAAGGAATTTACCAACAACAACAACACAAAGGTTAAAACTTTCTGCCCCAATGAGAACACTGTGTAGTTTAGCACCATTTTTTATTATTGTTTCCTTCTTGTTTGGTTCCATGGTCAAATGCTATTTTGTCTACTCCCCATTCACAGTATGATCCCATGCTGTGTGAATAGGGAATAACAAACAAAATTACCAAAAACATCTATATATCTTTTAAAGTTTGTTTATGTAATGTTCATTTCTCTAAAATGAACAACCCAAGCTGACATGTGTCTACTTAATATGTAATGTTTACTATTACTATGTAAATACCTTTGATAACTCAATAAAAAAAAGTATAGTTAATAAAAAAAGGGGGGGGGGGATTGAGATTATATGCTTTACGTGGTCCCTGCTCCTTAATAATATCACACAAAGCTACAAAAACAGTACCATTTAAACATACAGTAGAGTTTTTTATTTCCTGAAAAATGAAACAATTACTTAAGTAAATTATGTCATTTTTTTATGTTTTTTTTAAGGGGGGCTCATGTGCTCCTTCCCCCGCCTGCTAAGTAGCAGCTGCAGAAGCCGTGAAAGCATTTTCCTGGGTCGGGGGGATTCTAAGCATGATGGGGAGGCAGGTCAATGTCACAATAAATTACATGTCATGAAAAGCAGTGCTGTACGTCACTTATTAGATGTGAGCATCCAGCTGGAGCAAAGCACCCCTATCTGCCATGAAGTCTTATTCAAGCATAGCAGTTCCCTGGTCCTTTTTCTGAGTACTATAGGGATGATTAAATCTAACTGGCAGTTTTGAAGCAATAGGTTGAGCTGTCGAACTTTAATATGTAATGATAGACACCATTGCTCTTTGTTTTGTTTATAAAACATACCGATGACATTTACCACCTCGGCCTTCAAACATGTAAAGATGCATGGAACAGATCCTGTTTGCCCATTGACAGGTGTTGTTCACAAAATGTGTCTTTCAGTGATAACTACCAAAGTAAAAAGCTACAGTAAATTCACCAAAGATGTTATGTGTGATATGAAAGAATACAAAACCAGCTTTCCCTTTGAAGTGCTGAATGTCTGCAAAATAACTTCATACAAGTCTTTGTCGGAAAGTAAAGAGAAAGAAAAATGAATTTTTTATTTAGTACATAGAAAAATGAGTTAAAGATAATGTCATTTGTAGAGAAAGATGTGACAGGAATCCTTTTGGTATAGATCATGATTTACTTTTCAGCAATACTCAGCGGATGCCCTATGATGTAGGTTTTCTTTCTCACAAATGCTTTACAAAGCCCAATGAAAACTAAACAGAAGTCCATTTATTAAACACATTCAGTGCAAAATTGACAATTAATTTGGATGTTATTTTTTGTCAGTTATATTTACGAGAACTCAATCCAAAAGTATATAAATCAGATTCATGTTAAACATTCCAAGTGAAGCCTGAACCCAACAGATGCCTTCTGAGATTTAGAGCGATACTAAACCCAAAACTAAAAATGTAATATATTGCAGGTCATTAGATGTGGTGGTTGTATTAGTTTTCATTTCTAGCCCCCCCCCCTCAGTTTTTTTATTTGAATTGGGCAGTTATGCATCTCCTGTATTAGAGTGCCACCGCTGTGAATGAGGGAGCACATGGAGCAGTTTTGGACAGTAACATTGTCAGTCGGGGGGAGGGAGGGGGGGCGAGTGCTAGATAGACTACCAGATTTAGATACATAAAAAAACTGAAGCCAAACCCCATCTCGCACTGCAATTACAGAAGCGGGTAGAGCAACAGTTTTTTTTTCTTATGGGATAAAGGTTTTTACATGAATAAATAAAAGTTGATCATTGTACTTACCCCTGACACGCTAAACTGATACATTTGCAGGAGAGACTGTTATGTTCAAAACAGACTAACTGGCTGAAAAAAAAAAAGAGAAAACCTAAACAAATAAATCTAATGAAGCCAACAATTCTAAAAATTGGTACGCTGAAATATAATAAATGTTTGCTTTTGGAGTTAAGGCTACATTCACACCGGCGAATAAGGATGTGTGTAGCAGAAATCATTTGCAAAATCTTTTGGATTTTGCAAAAGCATTTGACACAGTTCCTCACACGCGGCTCATGTGTAAGGTAAAGTCTACAGGCTTGGAAAAATCTGTTTGAATTCGGTCTTTTAGTCAGTTTTCTATCCATTTTCAGCGTGTTAATGATTCTTACTCTGAATGGTCTAAGGTTATCAGTGGTGTACCCCAAGGTTCAGTGTACTTTTTAATATCTTTAAAAATGATATAGGGTCTAGGATTAACCTGCCTGGCGGTGTTCCCGAGACTGACTCGGGGTTAGATTTTCCTGCTACGATCGGTAACCCCGAGTCAGACTCGGGCTTGCCTCGCTAGATCCACAGGCACTTTTTACTTACCTTGTCCCTGGATCCAGCGATGCCACCGCGCTGTGTGAGCGAGCGGGACCTCGCTCGATTCACATAGTGCCTCCGTGTGACGCCGATCTCCGTTCCCTGCGACGTTACGACGCACGGGGACGGAGAACGGCGCCAAATTCAAAAACGTAAACAAACACCTTACATACAGTATACTGTAATCTTATAGATTACAGTACTGTATGTAAAAAAAACACACCCCCCCTGTCCCTAGTGGTCTGTCCTGTGTCATGCATGTCATTTTATATAATAAAAACGTTTCTTTCTCCCTGCAAACTGTAGATTGTCCATAGCAACCAAAAGTGTCCCTTTATGTCAAAAATAGTTTTAGATCAGCTAAAAAACAGCGATAATAAATTATAATCACTTGCAGAATTGTGCGATAGCGATTTGTGGGGAAATTCGTCATAAAAAAAAAAATAATGACAGCAACAATTCTGCAACTGAGCAAATTTCAGTGATTTTAATTTGATTACATTATTGAATAATTTTTATTATAATTATATTATTATTTGTTATAATTATTTATAATTATTTATTATATTATAATTTATAATTTTGTTTTTAAAAAAATGTCATACCCGGGATGCCTATTAGAATCTTGTTTGGTCAGATTTAAGTGAGTTATTTCTAAAAATTACAGACCTACAATATAAAACGCCAAATTTCCTTGCAAATAATGGTACCGCTTTCAGCATGTTTTTTCTGAAAGAATCATACCGCCAGGGAGGTTAAAAGTACCATTTCTGTCTTTGCTGATGACACCAAGCTATGCAGTGAAACAACGTCCTTACAGGACGTTTCAAATTTACAACCCGACACTTGGGGGCTAAAAATTTGCACGCATCATACAAGTACAACTTGGGGAATCAATGGTGGAGAAGGATTTGGGTGTTCTGGTAGATCATAAGCTTAATAATTGGCATGCAAGGCCAAGCTGCAGTTTCTAAAGTGAGCAAAGTCCTTTCTTCATATTAATAGAGGTATGGACTCCAGAGAGAGAGATATAATTTTGCCTCTGTAAAAATCATTAGTAAGACCTCATCTGGAATATACAGTCCAGTTTTGGGCACAAGTTCACAAAAAGGATATTGGGGAACTGGAGAAAGTGCAAAGAAGGACAACCAAACTGATAAGAGGCATGAAGGAGCTCAGCTATGAGGAAAGATTAGAGGAACTGAATTTATTCTCTCTTGAGAAGAGGAGATTAAGAGGGGAAATGATCAACATGTACAATATAAAACAATATACATTGTATTAATGTGCATAACGAAGCCAAGGAAAGATGGAAAAATCTCCAAAAGGCATCAAATTACAGATTAGACATTCTAATGCCGCGTACACACCATCACTTTATGTGATGAAAAAAAATGACGTTTTTAAAAACGTCACTTTAATTGACTGTGTGTGGGGGAAAACGTCGTTTTATGTCTTGTAAAAAACGACCAAAAAAAATTGAAGCATGCTTCAATTTTATGTGTCGTTTTTCAAAAGTGGACTTTTTACTTCACAGAAATTGACCGTGTGTAGCAAAAAACGTCGTTTTCTAAGACGTTTTTTCATCCACGCATGCCCAGAAGCTACTTATGAAGCAAGCTTCAATGGTAAAACGTGGTGGAACGTAACCTCACTTTGCAAGATCATTGTGAGAAAACGATGGTGTGTAGGCAACTTCGTCTTTAAAAATTGAAGTTTCAAAAACTTCATTTTTTACTTCACAGAAAGTGTCGTTTTTTTTCATCACATAAAGTGATGGTATTATAATATGTCAAAAAAAGTTAGATTTTATTTTCATCATTTACACTTTCAAGATTTCAGAAAACAAAAAAATGGCGTCTGCAAAAGTTTGGGCACCCTGCAGAGTTAATATGTTGTACTGCCCCCATTTGGCAAGTATCACAGCTTGTAAACGCTTTTTGTAGCCAGCCAAGAGTCTTTCAATTCATGTTTGAGGTATCTTTGCCCATTCTTCCTTACAAAAGTCTTCCAGTTCTTTGAGATTTCTGGGCTGTCTGTCACGCACTGCTCTTTTAAGGTCTATCCATAGGTTTTCAATTATGTTGAGGTCGGGAGATTGTGAAGGCCATGGCAAAACCTTCAGCTTACACCTCTTGATGTAATCCCCCATGGATTTTGAGGTGTGTTTAGGATCATTATCCATTTGTAGAAGCATCCTCTCTTTAACTTCAGCTTTTTCACAGATGGCATCAAGTTACCATCCAAAATTTGCTGAAATTTTATTGAATCCATTTTTCCTTCTACTCGTGAAATGTTCCCTGTGCCACTGACTGCAATACAACCCCAAAGCATGATTGATCCACCCCCATGCTTAACATTAGGACAGAGGCTCTTTTCATTAAATTCTGTGCCCTTTCTTCTCCAAACGTACCTTTGCTCATTCCGGCCAAAAAGTTCTATTTTAAGCTCATCGGTCCACAGAACTTGTTTCCAAAATGCATCAGGCTTGTCTATATGTTCATTTGCAAAGTTCAAACGCTGATTTTTGTGGTGAGGACGTAGAAGAGGTTTTCATCTGATGACTCTTCCATGAAGACCATGTTTGTACAAGTATCTCTTTATAGTGGAATAGTGTACCACAACTCCAGTGTCTGCCAGATATTTCTGGAGGGATCGTGCAGTCAAACGTGGGTTTTGAATTGATTTTCTCACAATCCTGCGAGCTGTTCTGTCTGATATTTTTCTTGGTCTTCCAGATCTTGCTTTAACTTCCACTGTTCCTGATGACTGCCATTTCTTAATTACATTCCGAACAGAGGATATTGACATCTGAAAACGCTTTGCTATCTTCTTATAGCCTTCTCCAGCTTTGTGAGCGTCAACTATTTTCAGTTTCAGTTTTCTAGACAACTGCTTAGAAGAACCCATGGTGCTGATTGTTGGGGCAAGGTCAGATGAGTCTGGGCATTTAAAACCTTTGAGATTGACATCACTTGGTCTTCCCAGGCGATGAATGAGAACAATCCATGACACTGGCAGGTCTCAGCTTTGCAAAGGGGGCAATGCATGCTATAAATTCTGCAGGGTGCCCAAACTTTTGCAGACACCATTTTTTTGTTTTTTTGTAATTTTGAAAGTGTAAATGATGGAAATAACATCTAACTTTTGTTGACATATTATAAGAATGTCTAATCTGTAATTTGATGCCTTTTGGAGATTTTTCCATCTTTCCTTGGCTTTGTTATGCACATTAATAACAATTTTTACCTGGGGTGCCCAAACTTTCGATCCCCACTGTATAAATACATAAGTGGGCCATATAGTGAACTTGGTGTTGAGTTTTTCACTTTAAGGTCATCACAGAGGACAAGGGGCACTCTTTACATCTAGAAGAAATGGGATTTAATACCCAAATACAGAAAGGTTTCCTCAGAGTAAAAACTGTGAAAATGTGAAATAGACTCCCTCAAGAGCTGGTTCTGACCAGCTCAGTAGATTGCTTTAAAAAAGGCCTGGATTCTTTTCTAAATGTACATAATTTGTATAACTGAAAACTAGCATTTATAGGTAAAGTTGGACCTTTTGTGCCTTTTTCAGCCAGACTATGTAACTATGTATATGTATTGCTTCAGCTAGCTTGTCCTTATCTATGATGGAGGCAAGGCAACATCCTGCTCCACATCAAGCAATGTCCAGTGTATGACTTGCCATCTGTGTTGCTTCACAAATGTGGGAGGACTAATTTAATAAAAAAAAAATCGTCCTGCTGCACACTAAGCTTTCTGTTTGGCCTCGTACACACGGGCAAACATGTACGCTGAAAACGGTCCGCCGGACCGTTTTCAGCGTACATGCCCGCCCGGAGATTTCTGTATGATGGCTGTACACACCATCATACAGAAATCCGCACGTACACGATACGCGGTGACGAGGCCGCGCCGTCGCCGCGACGATGACGCGGCGACGTGCGCGGCCCTGGAAGTTAAATGCTTCCACGCATGCGTCAAAGTCATTCGACGCATGCGAGGGATGGCGGCCTCTCGGACATGTACGGTAAGTCTGTACAGACGGCCGAACATGTCCGATGGGCAGGATTCCAGCGGCATGTTTCTAAGCAAGTTTAGAAACATTTGCCCGCTCGAAAACGGTCTGGCGGGCAAATGTACGCTGGAATCCTGTCCGCTCGGCTGTACAGACGACCGAACATGTTGCTGAAACTGGTCCGCGGACCAGTTTCAGCAGACATGTTTGGTCGAGTGTACGGGGCCTTTGTCTTTTAATTCTCTGCCTGCTTGTGTCTCTGTCAGATCCAATTACCGTGTAGCTCTAACATTCACCAACTCTAGACTGAAAGACCCAGGGATTCTAGGATGTGTAATTTCTTCCCAGTGCATGTCAGTTTTCACACTACAGACAGAGATCATGCATTAAGCTGTGCACATCTGAATACCTTCTACACAAAGAGAAACTTCTGTTCCACACAATGAAACTACCTACCGTATTTATCGGCATATAACACGCACAGGCGTATAACACGCACCCTAACTATTAGAGGAAAGTTTCAGGAAAAAAACTTTCCACAGCCCCCTGCGTATAACATGCAGGCACAGTTTACCCTCTATTTTTGGGGTAAAAAAGTGAGTGTTATACGCCAATAAATACAGTAATAAATGCACATCTTATGCAGGATTAAAAACATAAGCTGCACTTTGAATGAAAAAAAAAAACATAAGCTGCAGGTAGAAATGTTCACACTTCCTTTAAAAGCAAGATTCAGTACAGGCTGGCTCGTGAATAAGGTTCCAGCCCTTGTTGATGAGGTAAGAGCTCAAAAAGTGGATGTAAACCCGAATTATTATTTTTTTGCTGTCACAATGTATAGTATAAGATTTCCTATCATCTGTGCCCAGTCTTGCCACAAAAAGTTAATCCAGCACTGAGCAATCCTCTTTTCTTTTTTCAGCGAGATAAACAGACAAACAGGAGAAATCTTTTGTCCATTCTTCCCCCTTGCTGTGAATGACAGGTTATTTACATATCTCATGCACTAGCCTGAGACAGGCATTATTTCTCTATCGTACATCACGGGACACAGAGCGGCATATTCATTACTATGTGGGTTATATGGAGTACCTTCAGGTGATGGACACTGGCAATCTCAAACAGGAAGTCCCCTCCCTATATAACCCCCTTCCATAGGAGGAGTACCTCAGTTTTTTCGCCAGTGTCTTAGGTGTTGGTCATGGATTAGCTTTTGCCTCCACATCCTTGGGATCAGGGCAGGCTAACCGGATCTGTCCAAGGGCCTCAGTGCTAAAGTGGACAGTATCCGAACCCCAAAGCCATGGGTTTTTGCCCATAACGCTTCTCTTTTTAGAGAGCTGGACCCTGGGCCCAGGACTTAAAACCTTTTGTACCTAAAGCTCCTGTTTGCCAGGGTGCTATATGGGCCCAGGACAGTGGCTCCTTCATAGGAACCCAGGGCCTGAAGGTCTAGACGCCACCCACGGAGATGGGGGAAGATTGGACCTCTTGCTGTGCAAAAGTCCTGCGGCATGGAGCAGGTAAGTAAGGGGGAGCTTGCGGAACTTGGTTCGCGGCAGGCTCCCTGGGGGGGGGGGGGTCGGGGGGGACATGCCTGAGTATGCTCTGCATTGGCAAGTGAGTCACTATGTCTATAGCAGAGACAGGATGATTCTATGTTTTTTCCCCCATATATGACCTCCCTGATATGTATTGATCTGAATAGGCAGTGGCTGCTGGCGCTAGGTGTGGGAATACTGTGACCTAGAGGGGGCTGTTTCCCATGCTAAGGAGGAGGTATGTGACCTACCTGAGGGCTTACCTGGCTGGGTGCTGCGCAGCTCCGTTCTCCTCCATGTGCGATGGCCCCCCCCGCCGACGGGCGTGCGCGCGCGTGCCCGAGATATAGATGCTATTCGCGCCATTGGCTGAAGGGGGGCGGGTCCTGTGGGCAGCGAATCGACAATAAAGGAAGGGGCGGCCCTTCCACAAGCTGCCAAGCTCAGTATTGTTCTGAGCTAAAGGAGAGGAGGACGCAGAGCGGAGCGCGCTGAGGACACCCGGTGGGGGAAGGAAAAATTGCAGTCTTTTTTATTTAGACTGTCAAACCTACAGATAGGTTTCTTTTTTCCTTTTTCAGCAGATGGCTATTGGCAATACTTAAAAGGAGACAGAGTATTTTTTTCTCCTATTCATAAGTTAAGAAAAAAAAAAAAAAAGAGAAGGAACATTCTGATCTCCCTTCTCGGTTTGGGCGTTAGTTGCTACCATTCCCAAACCGGCAGACCCCCTTAAGCTACATCAGTGGCTGGGTGCTAGCAGGTGTACCTCGGTATTGTACCATGGCTTCTGGGTCAGAGGGTACAAGAGGTAGGGATTCCCCCGCAAATTCCGAGGGCTCGGATACGGCTATGCCGCTGCTTTCCCCACAGGATGCACCAGGGCCCGCCTTGGTGGGACCTTCTGGGGGATCTGGTGCTGGGGCCGGTTCAGGTCAGTCCAACCCCGGGTTTGTCACTGAGAAGGTGCTTGCTGTTTCTTTAGGGGAACTAGAGAAAAGAATGGCAAAAATGATAGCTAAGGCTATATCGGGTAGAAAGCGGACTAGGTCTCCGTCACCCGAGCAGGAACCCTCAGACACAGAGATCCTTTACCTAGGGGAATTGGATAAACTTGACGTTTTGGACCAGGGTGGTTCAGAGATCGAGGATCCGGATACTGAGGAGCCTGGTTCAGCCTCCCAAGGGGAGAGTTTGTGGGTTCAAGCCTTAACGGACATGGTCCATGGGGCATTTAAGTAACCCGTACCAGAACCTCAAGTATCGGCCGTTTCAGCTTTAGGCTCATTAAGGGCGCCTCAAAGCAACGCAATTTTTCCGGTCCATCCTCTACTAGAGGATGTTATATTTCAGGAATGAGCCAAACCAGATAGAATCTTTTTACCACCTAAAAAATTATCCAATGGAGGAAAAATTCTCCAAGAGGTGGGCGCCCCCGGCTGTGGACGCAGCCATCTCCTGTGTGAACAAATCGTTAACGTGTCCTGTAGAGAACTTACAGGTGTTTAAGGATCCGGTTGATAAACGCTTGGAGACACTACTTAAGGCCTCATTTACTTCGGCAGGGGCGGTAGTACAGCCCGCTGTGGCTGCGATTGGAGTTTCCCAAGCATTATCAGATCAGACTAAGCAAATGCTTAAACTTATCCCTGCCCAGCAGGCAGAGGAATTTTCGGATATGCCCAGGGCTATACGCTTTAACGGTGGATGCTATCAAAGACTCCATCCAGCAAGCGTCACGTTTATCGTTATTTCTAATTCATATGAGAAGACTCTTATGGTTGAAGAACTGGGAGGCAGAGCCCCCATGCAAAAAACTCCTGGTAGGGTTCCCCTTCCATGGAGGACGACTCTTCGGAGAAGATCTGGATAGATACATTCAGACCATATCAAGCGGCAAAAGTACTCTTTTGCCAGTCAAGAAGAAGTTCCGGGGACCTGCGTTTAAACGACAGCCCTCCCCGGGGCAGGGGCCCTCTAATACCAAATAGTATCGACGGCCTCCTGCAAGATCAAACTTTAACAATAAGCCGCAGGGACAGGCCGCTGGGGGCAAGAAGCAGTGGTATCGCAAGCCAGCGAAGCCAGCCCCCAAGTCGGCCTTATGAAGGGGCGCTCCCACCCACGATGGTGGGGGGAAGGCTGCGTCTCTTTGCAGAGGTTTGGGAAGCCAACATTCCCGACAATTGGGTACGGTCTTCAGTGGCCACAGGCTACAAACTAGAATTTCTAAAATTTCCTCCTCCTCATTATTAGGAGTCAAGAGTACCAAGCGATCCTGTGAAAGGAGCCGCATTAATGGCGGCATTGAATCATCTACTATGCCAGGAAGTCATAGTAGAAGTACCAGTCCGGGAACAGGGACTAGGTTTCTACTCCAACCTGTTTATCATCCCAAAGCCCAACGGCGATGTCAGGCCAATTTTGGACTTAAAGGGAGTAAATGCGTACCTAAGGGTCCGCTCATTCCGGATGGAATCTATTCGGTCAGCAGCCGCCGTGCTCCAGAAAGACGACTTCATGGCATCCATAGACACAAAGGATGCTTACCTTCATGTGCCAGTTTTTCAGCCCCATCAAGTATTTCTACGCTTCTCGGTGGCTCAGCGTCATTTCCAATTTGTGGCGCTCCCCTTCGGGTTGGCTACGGCCCCCCGGGTATTTACGAAGGTCCTAGCCCCAATCCTAGCCAATCTAAGGACCCAAGGGGTCACGGTCCTAGCTTACCTGGACGACCTCCTGGTCATAGATCACTCGTCTCCTTGCCTGGAACGAGCAGTGGCCCACAAGGCAGTTGGAATATCTCGGCATGAGGTTAGACACAGAACAACAGAAAGTGTTCCTACCTCTGATAAAGGTCAAAGCCATCAAGGAATTAATACAGATGGTTCTAAGCAAAAGAAAACCAACTGTTCGCCTATGTATGCGGTTACTAGGCAAACTGGTGGCCACATTCGGGGCGGTACCGTATGCTCAGAGCCACACTCGCATTCCTACAGGCAGCCATCCTGTCAGCATGGAGCAGGAGGCCTCAGGCCTTGGAAATTCCTTTGCCACTCTCACCAAGAGTGCGGCAAAGTCTATCTTGGTGGTTAAACCCTCAGAATCTACTGAAGGGAAAATCTTTCAGTCCTGTGACCTGGAAGATAGTAACCACAGACGCCAGCCTGATGGGCTGGGGAGCAATTTTGGATGGTTGCACTCGCCAGGGTACTTGGGCAACAGCGGAAAAGCAGTTGCCCATCAACATCTTGGAGCTCAAAACTGCTCGACTAGCCCTCAGGGCTTGGACGTCCAAATTGCAGGGGTTCCCGGTAAGAATACAATCGGACAATGCCACGGCCGTGGCATATATAAATCACCAAGGGGGAACCAAGAGTCAAGCCGCTCAGAGGGAGGTGAGCTTGATTCTCCTGTGGGCAGAGGCTCATGTGCCCTGCATATCGGCTATATTCATTCCCGGAGTGGACAACCTACAGGCGGACTTTTTAAGTCGCCAGACTCTGCTGCCGGGGGAGTGGTCTCTGCATCCACTGGTCTTTCAGACACTCTGCCAGAGATGGGGAGTGCCGGACGTGGATGTCATGGCATCGAGACTCAACAAGAAGCTAGACAGGTTCATGTCCCGCACAAGGGATCCTATGGCCTGCGGAACCGATGCGTTAGTTTGCCCTTGGCATCAGTTCAAACTTCTTTATGCATTTCCCCCGCTCCAGTTACTACCCCGCCTGCTGCGCAGGATCAGGGTGGAGCACAAACCAGTTATCCTGGTAGCTCCAGCATGGCCCAGAAGGGCATGGTACTCACTAATCCTGAAGATGGCAGTGGGCGACCCTTGGACTCTTCCTCTACGGCCAGACCTGCTCTCGCAAGGCCCGATCCTCCACCCTGCCTTACGGCATCTAAATTTGACGGCCTGGAAGCTAAATCCCTGATTCTCAGGGGTAGAGGTCTGTCTCAGAAAGTAATATCTACCCTGATCAGAGCCAGAAAGCCGTTCTCCAGGGTAATTTATTACAGGGTCTGGAAGGCCTATGTAGGCTGGTGTGAGTCCAAGAAATGGCTTTCCCGCAAATTTACCATTGATAGAGTATTAAGTTTTCTCCAGCTAGGAGTGGATAAAGGACTGGCATTAAGCACAATCAAGGGACAGATTTCAGCTTTGTCAGTGTGGTTTCAGAGGCCGCTGGCCACCCACTCGCTGGTTAAGACCTTCATCCAGGGGGTCTTACGTATTAATCCTCCAGTTAAGTCTCCACTCTGTCCGTGGGACTTAAATCTTGTTCTGTCAACTCTGCAGAAACAACCTTTTGAGCCGTTGGCTGAAATTCCTTTGGTTTTACTAACAAGGAAGTTGGTATTTCTGGTCGCCATAATGTCGGCCAGAAGAGTATCAGAATTGGCAGCCTTATCTTGTAAGGAGCCATATCTTATTCTGCACAAGGACAAGGTGGTTCTCCGCCCTCATCCTTCCTTCCTACCGAAGGTTATATCCAGTTTTCATCTAAACCAGGATTTGGTACTACCATCCTTCTTTCCAAAACCTACTTCCAGAAAGAAAGGGTTGCTACATACCTTGGATATTGTCAGGGCCATGAAGGCCTATCTTAAAGCTACAGAGAAGATTCGGGAAAACAGAGGTGTTGTTCATTTTACCGGATGGGCCCAAGAAGGGGCAGGCAGCTGCAAAATCCACCATCTCAAGGTGGATTAAACAGTTAATCACTCAGGCCTATGGCTTGAAGGGGTTGCCTCCTCCGTTGTCATTAAAGGCTCATTCTACCAGGGCCATGGGCGCCTCCTGGGCAGCACATCATCAGATCTCTATGGCTCAAGTATGCAAGGCGGCAACCTGGTCTTCTGTCCACACGTTTACAAAGTTTTACCAGTTGGACGTAAGAAGGAATACAGATACAGCCTTTGGGCAGGCAGTGCTGCAGGCTGCAGTTTGAGACCCTCGGAGTCCGGGGGCTCCCTTTTGAGTTAAATTTAAAGAGTTTATTTTTTCTCAACTAAGTTGGATTTATTATTATTTGAGTATACCTCTAAATTAAATCCTTTTGTCTTGGGAAGATGTCTCCCTCCCCTCATTAAGCATTGCTTTGGGACATCCCACATAGTAATGAATATGCTGCTCTGTGTCCCGTGATGTACGATAGAGAAAAAGAGATTTTTAATACAGCTTACCTGTAAAATCTTTTTCTTGGAGTACATCACGGGACACAGAGCTAACTGTGGCTGTCACTAGTCAGTATACAACCTTGATCCTCTGAAAGTCTGTTGTATTATCCCAAGTACTCCTAAAATCAGTGCTCCCTACTCCAAGTTAGGGAAATGCCTGGAAATTTTTTGGACATACATGAAATACACCTCCTAATTAGTGGGGGAAGGAGGGCTGTCATAAGTCTTATGCATGTTCCCTTTCCCAGTCCAAGTCTGTTGTGATTTGCCTATAAGGGCTGTTCTGTTGATCTTTATTTACCTGTTCTTAGTCTGCTTTTGATTTCTACTATTTTAATTCCTAGAGTTTCCAAAACCCCTAAATATGGCCAGCAGTCCCCTGCTACCCATTACATGGTCAATAATGTTTTTAGTCATTCAGAAAAAAATGTACTTCAATTAGCCTGTGCTCTGGTCTCCTGAAGTGCTGTTGAGTAGGGAGGGAAGGTAACACAGAATACCTGCCAAGAGACTGTATTCCACCTAGAGATCCATTGGAATCCGTAAGTAATATGAACCCGTGCCAAGAATATTGGCCTTAAAGTATTTGCATGTTGGTTGAGTGGGAGTAAACTCTCTAAAAGAAAAAAAAAGGTCCCGTGCAGGTTAATGTCATAATGTACTGTACATAATGTAGGTTAATGTTATAATGTAACACATCATGACAGACTTACATATAAAGCAGGACCCCTCCAGCTGCACACTGTCACCACTAACAAGACTTCAATCATCACCCGGTCTTCCTTCTGTGTTCTTGCGCTCTGGCCATTTGATTGGCTGAGCTGCAATGATGTCACTCATGTGCATGCACACAGAAGTCATGATCGTAGCACAGCACTCAGAATGGACAGCACACTTGAGTGTGCCATCCATTCAAGGGGCAGTGCGTATGTGCCAGCGATGTCATCGTCTGCTACAATTGCAAATATATGTATTTTTTTTAATTCATTATTTAATAATCCACAGAAATTACAAGAAGTAATAAGTAGAAGTTGGACAGAAGCTCAAGCTACATACATGGCAGACAATGCAGGCAAATGTACAGGTGAAAGGCCAGGGTAATGGCTCAGCATGTTGAGACAATTATAAAGGCTATGAGGCCTCTGGCAGATGTTGGTATGTTGCCCAATAGGTGCTCTGGTCTCCTGAAGTGCTGTTGAGTAGGGAGGGAAGGTAACACAGAATACCTGCCAAGAGACTGTATTCCACCTAGAGATCCATTGGAATCCGTAAGTAATATGAACACAGGGTAATGGCTCAGCATGTTAAGACAATTATAAAGGCTATGAGGCCTCTGGCAGATGTTGGTATGTTACCCAATAGGACCTGCAATAGGTCCAACTCCAACCACCAAAATCAGGTGAGTAAAAACAGGAATGAAAAAGAAAAGAGAGGACTGTGCCGAGGGGGGAGAGAAAAAAAGGCAGGGACAGAAAAAGAAACCAAAGTGACCGGGTCGAGATCACGAGTGTTATAGATTGGAAGGCTCCAAAACGCAAAAGACATTACACGTCTTCCGCCAGTAAAGAATCATAATCCTGAGAAAACACATAAACCAAGTCCAGTGGAACCAGGTATTTAAAAATTTCTCTTCAGTGTCCTTTAGCACAGCCGTAACACTTTCTGTACAGTGAATTTCAGCAACCTTGGAGATCCACAATACAGGGGTGGGGGGAGTCTTCTGCTTCCAGAGGGCCGGGATGCATGCCCTAGAATCAACATGGTCTTCTTGTAGCATTTCCTGGATAGTTATGGCATGTTCAAATATTTGGCCAGGTCTGTTCTCAGGTCAAAGTCAGTCAACCATTTAATTTTAGACCGGTAGACCACATTTTTTGAAGTCAGATGATGTCTGAGAGGGTACCCCCCACTTTCTAGCAGGTCCAGAAGATGTGCAAAAGGGTACCCCCACTTTCTGGCATCACTAACACCTGCCAGAGTTACAGGGAAATAGTTTGTGTAAAACCGATGGGACTCTTTACCACTGCACTAGGATGCAGTTCTTGATATCTGTTAGCAATGGATGAGTAATGTGCGAAATATCCTCTCTTTGAGTGGGTTAAAAAGAGGATCCTAATGCCGCGTACACACGATCATTTTTCGGCATTTAAAATGATTGTGTGTGGGCTTCACATCGTTTTTCATCTTCTGAAAAACGACCAAAAAAAAAAAATTCGAGCATGCTGCATTTTTTAATGTTGTTTTTCAAAATGTCGTTTTTCGTGATGTAAAAAATGATCGTGTGTGGGCAAAAACAACGTTTTAAACCCACGCATGCCCAGAAGCAAGTTATGAGATGGGAGCGCTCGTTCTGGTAAAACTACCATTCATAATGGAGTAAGCACATTCATCACGCTGTAACAGACAAAAAAGCGCGAATCGTCTTTTGCTAACAAGAAATCAGCTAAAAGCAGTCCAAAGGGGAATAGAATTTCCCCTTTCGAGTTGCGTCGTACGTGTTGTATGTCACCGCGCTTTGTTCATCATTTTTCCAAAACGATGGTGTGTGGGCAACATCGTTTTTAATGATGAAGTTGAAAAAACTTCGGTTTTTTTCATGATGAAAACATTTTATTTTTTTTCATGCCGAAAAACGAACGTGTGTACACGGCATTAGTCTTGATCCAATTTTAGTAAAAATGAAGGGAAGAAGTCATCTTCAGGAAGGACTAGAAGTTTATATGTGATGGAAACCGCATGTGCCAATGGTGATGGGTCCGCACAAATGCTTTCGAAGGACGTTTTGGTGGTGGCCAGCATACCACGCTTTAGCACTGAAATTAAGTAGTGAAAGTCTCCATAAGTCTAGGGGAGTATCATAAATATACTGAATAGATTCAGCTCCCTTAATAAAGTCCTTAATACAGAAAGCACCCAATTGTAGAAGTTGTCGGAAGTGATGATCCATATTTCAGGGGGAAAACTTCAGATTACCTAATTTTGGGGTCATGAAGGAAACTTGAGCTGCAAAGTAGGGCTAATGAATGACTTATCAATGCCACTGCGAAGGATTGAATGATCCAAAGGAGGCAGTGTATGTCCTCCTACACTAGGAGATCATGCAAGCTAGGTGTATAGGCTGATAGTACTTAACGGGGTCAGAGAAATTCGTTCCACCATGCAGTTTCACTCTAGAGAGATAAAGGTGAAAAACATGTGGGTGGGAACAGGCTCAAATAAAGTGAATGTATTCATTAATTTCAAATAGCCCAAACGAATAAGGATTGGAATTTATTGTAGGAAGTATATTAGTCTTGGCATTAGTGTCATTTTTAAGATAGCTGTCCGCCCCAAAGCAGATATAAGTTTGGTTGTGCCATTTACGGAAATCTTCCTTGATCAAGCAAAATAGGGGTAGTAAATTAGCCGCAAATATCCCATCAATCAATCCCATCAATCAAGGGAGTGATTTTGGTGCCTAAATACGTGATGTGGGATGAAGCGTAAAAATTGGAAGTGTAGGTAGGCCACATAGGATGGAGTCAATGTGAGGTTTAAGGCTTTTGATTTGTTCTAATTAATTTTGAAGTTGGAGAAGTCCCCAAACATCTTCCATTTCTGTCTTTCTTATAGTTCCTTTCGGATTACCCCATCTGAGAAAGGCAGCATCCACCTAGTTCTGGGATACCATATATACCTTTCATACCACCATTTTTTCTGACATCTGTTACGCCTCACCTTGGAAGACCTATTAGTTGGAAGTGACTGTGTTTTTTGTAGCATGACCCACCTGCAAACTGCAATGTCTGGGTTCTGTCAAACTTGTCTAAGAAAAGGCTCCAATATCAAAATAAACAAAAGGGGTGAAAATGGGCATCCTTGACAGGTTCCATTCACCAGAGAGAAATATGGAGAGACTGCTTCATTGGCTCGCACAGCGGCTGAAGAATGGGAATAAAAAGCCATGATCCAACGGCACATGTGGTTGCCAATTTTGCAAGATGGCTTTTATTTAATTACAATCCACCGGGTCAAATGCCTTTTCGGCATGCAGGATTTTACAGGTTTGTACCAGATGAATTATGTTGAGAACTTTTATGGTATTGTCTTTTACTTCCCATGTGGGAACAAACCTAACCTGGTCTGTGTGTATCAGATACTGATACAGATAGTCTTTAACCACTTAAGGCCCGGACCAAAATGCAGGTAAAGGACCAGGCCCCTTTTTGCGATTCGGCACTGCGTCGCTTTAACTGACAATTGCGTGGTCGTGCGACGTGGCTCCCAAACAAAATTGGCGTCCTTTTTTCCCACAAATAGAGCTTTCTTTTGGTGGTATTTGATCACCTCTGCGGTTTTTATTTTTTGCGCTATAAA
Organism: Rana temporaria; assembly: GCF_905171775.1. Taxonomy (NCBI): domain Eukaryota; kingdom Metazoa; phylum Chordata; class Amphibia; order Anura; family Ranidae; genus Rana; species Rana temporaria. The sequence goes on along the minus strand of NC_053490.1, from coordinate 237,837,920 downwards.
CAAAAATAGAGCGACAATTTTGAAAAAAATGCAATATTTTTAACTTTTTGCTATAATAAATATCCCCCAAAAACATATACATTTTTTTTCCTCAGTTTAGGCCAATACGTATTCTTCTACTTTTTTTGGTAAAAAAATCGCAATAAGCGTTTATCGATTGGTTTGCGCAAAATGTATAGTGTTTACAAAATAAGGGATAGTTTTATTGCAATATTTTTCGTGACTGCGACATTATGGCGGACACTTCGGACAATTTTGACACATTTTTGGGACCATTGTCATTTTCACAGCAAAAAATGCATTTAAAATGCATTGTTTTACTGTGAAAATTACAATTGCAGTTTGGGAGTTAACCACAGGGGGCGCTGATGGGGTTATGTGTGACCTCAAGTGTGTTTACAACTGTAGGGGGGTGTGGCTGTAGAACTGCCATCAGGGAACACACAATCGATGACAGCGCCACAGTGAAGAACGGGGAAGCCGTGTTTACACACAGCTCTCCTCGTTCTTCAGCTCCAGGGACCGATCGCGGGACTCCAGCGGCGATTGTGTCCACGAGTCCCGTGATCCCGGTCACGGAGCTTCGGACCGGGTCGCGGGAGCGCACCATGGGCGCGCGCCTGCGTCCCACCGCTGGGCTTTATACAATCATGTACAGGTACGTGATTGTGCCCAGCTGTGCCATTCTGCCGACGTATATCGGCGTTAGGCGGTCCTTAAGTGGTTAATACCTAATGGAAAATCTTTACCAAAATACTCTCATTGTGCCTATCTCTTAAATGGTGCATGTTTAAGAGATATTCACTGTACCTACAGGTAAACCTTATGATAGTCTTAACTAGGTAAAAGTGAACTTTACTACCACTTTAACAAGCAGTAAAATAGCTTTACAACAAGCCATCTCTGACCTCTCTAGCTGCTTGTACTGTGAAGTGCTTCATTTTCAAACAGTTTGAAAGTTTAAAGGCCAAGATACTGTTGCACTAAAAACAAAAGTAAAAAAAGGACACGATTTTAATGCTTCTTGTGTGAAATTTGAAGAATAATTTTTCTATAATGCCTGTAGCAACTGAGATAAATGAGTCATATTTTAAATGTTTTTACTGCTTGTTTAAAATATATAAACATTTTAGTAGGCACCGTTTTGATACATGTTCATGTTAAGCTAATGAGGATGGTTTAAACCTCAATTTGAATTAAAGCACATTTAGCTCTGTTAGGCATTTCTTGCTGTTGACATTCACAAGGTAGTCTTATGGACCATAAAAGAAAATCAACCAGCGAAAAAAACAAACCCTAAATGACAGCAGCTGAAACACTGAGGGTCAAATTATCAGTGCGCAAGGAAGTAAGCATAAGATACAACACGAATAACAGCGCTGATGAAGTCCCGCCCCTTGGGACGCAACACGTACAGAATGACGTGGTTCTGTGTGACGTCACCCGCATCCTACACGCTGTTACTTGTGTTGTATCTTATGCTTACTTCCCTACGCACTGGGTCATACTGCTTCTTTTGTAAGTGTGTTTTTTATTATATTTAAATTAAATGTTTCTATGCAACGGATGTCCTTGCTTTTTCTCCATGCACCTGACTTACTGGAGCTGACGATGTGAGACTGAGAAGCGTCTTATGTGTACCCATCCACCCTGGTTTTCAGTGTTATACATTGATCCTGGCTTCACTTATCCCTGAAAGGGTATGAATGAAATTTAATCAGCGCCAAACTAAAAATAAATTAAAAAATTAAATATAAAAAAGCTGCTCCTCAATGGCAATGTGTGATTGCAATGAATAAATGTGTGTATAGAGGGTGCTAGACTACAAGTGACACAAGTTAAAAGTATCCCCTATAATTGTGAAATTAAGAAATAATAAAAATACTAAAATAATTACTATAACAATTGTACAAAGTACTTATAATGCTATTCATAGCACTAGTTCATATAGTGTCTCTGTGACATAAAGTGTCTCTATGACATAAAGTCCCAATATTTGAGTGCAGTGAAATTAGTGATCCACTATTCTTAACTGCTGTAATCTTGATTAAAGTGAAAACGCCACCACCACACTTGAATCTTCTTTCACCCAAAAATGTGCTGAAGAAAATGTATGCGCTTACCAGAACAATTTGACTACTTTAGTGGAAAAGATAGTCAAATGAGCTTTAGCGGGATTGTGCCTGCACACATACTGACAGGATAATAGTTGTACAACCTCGTTCCCGAACGTTCGCTACGGAGGTGGCAACGGTTCCAGACGACCCAATACCAACCGCAGAGCAGCGGTGACGTGTCTGCAGCCCCAGTGCCGGGAGGCACTTTTAAAGTAAGAGGCCATTTGGCTTTTCCGTGTGTTTTTAAAGTTTTAAATAAAACAGTATTACGCTATTGGTTTTCCTTCCTGTTTTTTTCACATATCCTTTTTGGAACGCCGGGAACGAGGTTGTACAACTATTATCCTGTCAGCATGTGTGCAGGCACAATCCTGCTAAAGCTCATTTGACTATCTTTTTCACTAAATTAGTCAAATTGTTCTGGTAAGCGCATCCATTTTCTTAAGCACATTTTTGGGTGAAAGAAGATTCAGGCGAGTTTGCTGGCCAATCAAGCACAGTAATCCCATGGTCATTGAACCAGGTTTTGGTGCTTTTGGCAGAGTGGGCAGGTGCCAAGTCCTGCTGGAAAATTAAGTCAGCATTCCCATAGAGCTCGCCTGTGGAAGGAAGCATGAAGTGCTCCAAAATCTCCTGATAGATGGCTGCATTGACCCTGGACTTAATGTAGCACAGTGGACCAACACCAGCAGATGACATGGCTCCCCAGATCAAGACAGACTGTGGAAACTTCACACTGGACTTCAAGCATCATGCAGTGTGTGCCTCTCCATTATTCCTGCATACTCTGGGTCCTTGGTTTCCAAATGAGATGCAAAATTTGCTCTCATCAGAAAAGAGGACTTTGGACCACTGAACAACAGACCAGGTCTGTTTTTCTTTAGCCCAGGTAAGACGCTTCTGACGTTGTTTGTTGTTCAGGAGTGACTTGGCAAGAGGAATAGGACATTTAAAGCCCATGTCCAGGATCCGTCAGTGTGTGGTGGCTCTTGATGCACTGACTCCAGCCTCAGTCTACTCCTTGTGAAAGTCCCCAAAACTTTTGAATGGCCTTTTCCTGACAATCTTCTCCAGACTGCAATCATCCCTGCTGCTTGTGCACCTTTTTTCTCCACACTTGAACTATTTTGCTTTGCATGTAATGAGTTTATTTCATATATTAGTTTCACCTTTTAAGTTGCATTATTGAAATAAATGAACTTTTGCACGATATTCAAATTTTTCGAGTAACACCTGTATATTTTGCCATAGGATGTCAACATTGTGGCAGATCCCAGTCCTACCATTAAGTAAAGTATTAATTTAGGGTGTGGGAGTGACAGTTATTTTAGATCAGGAGACAAGACAGGAAGGATATTGGCACTTTATGTCAAGGTGCACGTATCCTTAAATGATTGCACATATTCCTAGAGTTTATGGTTAGTAAGAAAACAAATATTAATAGTTCTAGATACCAAGTTTGAAAAAAAGTTTTGCACATATGTAATCAAAGCATAAAATGCTCAGATGTCTTATGCTGTCTAGCTATAAAGTACACTAATGCAGCTTCAAGAAATGATATTTGTACATCTGCATTTATTGATAAGAGTAAGAGCTTGCAGATTTTCCACTGATGTAAAAAAACCTTCACGAACAGCAATATTCCTATACTAAGGCAATTTTTTAGAAGAACTCTTATTTTCTTCTTTGTCAGTTTGCTAAAGCATCTAAAATTCTGCAAGGCACTGAGTGACAGATGTACCATGTCATTCAAACTGACATAGTTTTTAGATTCTATGTTTTCTTTTCATATTATTTCTGAGGAAAAACACCAAAACACATCTTTCATCATTTTATCATTCATCTTTTATCACCTAAGATCACAATTTAAAACCTTTTCATTTGAAGAAATAGAGATATCTGTTAAAAAATGTCTGGCTCCTTTAAGTGCCCTAGTGCTATTTTATCCCCTTCATATTCTCAGTTGGATTCCATATTGGGCTTCAAGTTCTGACAGCTTTAAAAATGAATCCAGGCTAAAATCAACATTTAATATTGATCTTAAAAAATGACAACCCAACTAAGGGCATACTTGAGTCTGAAACCAGAAATACATGTTCCTTGTAAATTCCATTTGTTTTTGTTTTATTTTGCCTAGCTGTTTGTTATAGAGCTTTTTATAGCGTCATTCTTGTGCATGAAACTTCGCGTTGTGCTTAAATGGCAATTGTAATCAGAATTCTAGACACATACATGCAAATTAGTGCATTCTCAGTCAATTCTTTTGCATCTGCCCTTTGCAGGGATATCTCAAAGCATTAGCTCTCTGAATTAAGCAGTTTGGATAGTTAAACCTGGGTTAAGGACATACACAGACAAAGAGGCACTTGGGAATGTCAAAGACACCCCACTGGAGCTCATCAGTCTAATTTCAAAACAGTGCAATGTGTAATAGATTTTCTGCTGCATTTATTGTTTTGACTTTAGGACTTTATTCAATTATGCACAGTTATCTGTGTAGGCAGATTTCAAACATCTGGCAATTGCACATTTTAGTTACAGACTCCCGTTGATGTTTAAAGTGGTATAGCACCGAATATTTCAGTAAATGCTCTTCGGGTGATTTCAAAGACTGTATATTGTGTTTTACATGGCAGATGCATGTTCATTTTTTTAGGCCAGGCAAGACTAGAGGGCAAAGTATAGATGAACTCTGTGATCTTGTGTCCTCAGAATCCATAAAATGCAATAAATCGATAATCCTAGGGGATTTTAACAGCTGGGCAGAAGATGCTGACCATATAGATGCCCAGAAAATCCTTGACTTCGCTACTAGTGTAGGATACAAACAGGGCGTCTCTGGACCCACCCATTGTGCTGGCCACATGCTCGATTGGATCCTGTACAAGGAAGCCATACATAAAATACATACCCCTATTATGGTGCCTTGGAGCGATCATGCTTTTATTGAATTTGAGCAATTGGGTCCTCCTATTAAGAAGGAACTGCATATTCCCTCAAGAGTAAATACCAACAAGCCTACGTGTAATTACTCTAGATTATCCATTAAATACTTTCAGACTCAGTTTTTAATTGCTATAAATAGCACTGCTTTCTATAATACTCAGGATGTTTCCATCAAAGTAGAGATTTTTAATCGTGCGATTACCAATGCTCTTGATATTGTGTTGCCCTTAAAAAAATCTCAAATATTTAGAACTGAGAAAGCTAACCCACTTTGGTTCACTCAACAAACGAGGGAGTTGAAGTGGGCTTGCAGGGCTAGTGAGAGAAAATGGAGGAAGAATCCTACTCCAGAGTCCAAGGTGGCCTATGAAATGAATCTAAAAATCTATAAATTAGGAATAGCAGAGGCTAAAAAAGTATTTTTTTACCGAAAAAATTAAAAAGGTGAACAACTCGGCAGCAGAGCTCTTTCGGACCGCAAAAGCTCTTGCCAATCTGTCATGTGCCCAAGCTCCTGAAGAAGTTTCGGGTGACTTCTGCCAAAAGCTTGTTGACTATTTTGTGGATAAGATTCAGAGTATCAGAGATAATATTGAAAACATTAATTACTCTGAATCTATACCTGTGTAAAAGGGCAATCGTTTTAACAGTTTCTCTCCTGTCACCCCCCTGGAAATAAAAATCATCCTCAAGTCTCTTAGGGCATCGTCCTCTGCGCTTGATCCCTGCGTTGCACAGCTGATGAAGGACGCCTGTGAGACTATGGCCCCTTTTATAGCAGACATTGTAAGCACATCTTTTTCATCTGGAGTGGTGCCAAGTATTCTGAAGCAGGCGGTGGTTATACCCCTGCTGAAGAAATCTAACTTGCCGCGCTCCATGCTCAGTAACAATCAACCTATTTCCACCTTACCGTTCCTTGCAAAGATCATGGAAAGAGCAGCGGTATAGCAGTATCAGCCTCACTTATAATCTAACAACATCTTTGATGACCTGTAGTCAGGATTCTGACCTGGCAGAGGCTCTGAAACGGCCTTGGTTAAAGTTCAGGATGATCTCCTCTGGTCCTTGGATAGGAATGACACCTCGGCCTTAGTACTTCTGGATCTGTCGGCAGCTTTCGATACCATCGTTGGAAAGACTAGGGACTGTGGCTGGCACTGATGGTACTGCATTGGCATGGATGGCCTCATTTCTGCAGGAGAAAAGTTCAGCTGGTAAGATTGGGACCGTATTACTCTGCTGATAGTTCTCTCTCCTGTGGGGTCCCTCAGGGTTCGGCATTTTTGCCCATTCTGTTTAATATCTTCATGAGACCATTGTTGTACATCATACGTCGCCACAACCTCCTTTTCCACGTCTACGCTGACGACACCCAGATATACTTTCGCCTTCCCAGGACCAACGAGAGGCAAGTGGATCTTGCCTCTTGTTTGGAGGAGATTAGAACCTGGATGGGAGCCAACTATCTCAAATTTAATGTCTCCAAAACTGAAATTATGATCTTCAGTAACCATGATTGCCCTAGTAAGATGCCCAATTGGCCTGACTCTTTTAAACCGAGCCCGGTACCAGTCACAAAGGTCGGGGACCTGGGGGTCATCTTTGATAGGACATTACACATATATGTGAAGCACAAACAAAAGCATATCAATAGTCCCAGTGAATGCTGTGGCTGTGACGTGCAGCACACCCTCTATGGAGAGGAGAAACAGTTGCTGGTAAAGACTTGAGGTTACACCCTGGAATGAACCTTCTGTGATTCTGGTAACTTTCACATACACAGATATCAGATCCTCTATGCAGCACAGCTCATAAAAGAGAGGGAGAAAAACAAAGACCCATGGTGCAATACCGCTGGACTAGGAATACAACAGAGACTACAGCTGGTAACAATTGCAAACTCACGAATCCCCAGGAAAAAAGGACACCAATATCACTCCTTAAAGCCGCTCAGGTTGATGGTCTCCTCATACGGACATAGAATCTGTCAATCCCGTCATGTGGCTTCTCCCCCATGCGTAACGTCACTAGACACGTGACTTAGTCATGGGTAACTTTTTTCCTGGGGATTCGTGAGTTTGCAATTGTTACCAGCTGTAGTCTCTGTTGTATTCCTAGTCCAGCGGTATTGCACCATAAGTCTTTGTTTTTCTCTCTGTCTTTTATGAGCTGTGCTGCATAGAGGATCTGATATCTGTGTATGTGAAAGTTACCAGAATCACAGAAGGTTCATTCCAGGGTGTAACCTCAAGTCTTTACCAGCAATTGTTTCTCCTCTCCATAGAGGGTGTGCTGCACGTCACAGCCACAGCATTCACTGGGACTATTGATATGCTTTTGTTAGGGCATTACACATATATGTAAATCACAATCTGGATTATTATTACACTCCCTGCTGTACACGTTTTCACCATTTAATTTAATTTTATCGTATATTATTCATATATAGCTTGTTCAGAATGCCACTGCTAGGCTGCTCATGGGTGTGGGTCGTTAAGACCACATCACTCCATCTTAACAGGCCTTGCACTGGCTGCGCATGGCACAACAGGCTCAGTTCAAGACACCCCGTCTTGTGCATAAGGCCATCCATGGTTTTGGGCTGGGCTATCTCAGAGAAAAATTCATCAGACATGTGCCTACCAGATCGTTGCGGTCTGAGAATTTGGCTTTATTGAACATCCCCAAATTTGCTAAAAATTAATGCGGTGGGTGGACTCTGGAAGTTCAAGGAGCTCAGTTTTGGAACTCCTTGCCCCTTCACATAAGACTTGAGAATGATCTCCTGAAGTTTAGGAGATTTTTAAAAATATGGCTATATATCCAGGCTTTCGGGGTGACTTAAACATTTTGATAGTTCTAAATATTTTATATTTTTAACTTCACATGTTTTACATATCTTTTATTGTTCGCTGATCGTCACTGTTTTATTGTTACTTGTCTGATCGATGCATTTTCTGCTTCTTTTCTGTACTGTTTCTATTACGCCAGCGCATCGAGGCATGTGTGTAAGACTGCACTGTTGTTTTATAAGCATTTTAATAAATAAATAAATAAAGTAAAGTAGCATAGTAACTCACATAAACCACTTATGATTAATATTTTACTGATATGTAAATAGTAAACTGACATTTGATTAGTTGCTGTGGGTTACGTTGCACATTGGTATGTACTAAGGATAGTAAAAAAAAGTCTTGATGCATCTGAACCCATTAAATTATATTAAATCTCTGTCCAGGGGCAGATATACCACTTGCAGACTGTGCAGCAGCTCAAGGGTCTGGACATTGCTGGCTTCCAGGGAATGTAAGAAGCAGAAGACATTACTCATGCTGATATAACCACGTTCTTGGTTGGTAACTGGGTAGAAAGCACCTCCTTGACTGTCTACCGGACTGATACAGAAATATTAAAAATGCTTCTCATATTTTCTCTTGACACCCTTTGGATTGAAATTGAAGGAAGTGATCACTGTCTGACCTCATATGGTGTTGGGTAGCAAACACCTCCCTTAATAGTTCCTGCCCCCACCCTTATGACAGTTCAAATCGGGACACTTTTACATGTGAGTGTGCAGTGCAAATCCATTAATCTACTACCAGGGAACACCACAGATGGACACCCTGGCAGATTCCTCTGCTAAAGCACCTAAGAATCCAGTGGGTAATTTAGACCTACTCTGAAAATTGTAAAATGTTGCATTGCTTCTGAGCTACAACATTGCTATTAAATTATTTATTGTGTGTTACTGGAAGCTATTTGGGTTTATCATTACAAAGTTTGCTCTAACATCATGATTCTGTACAATTTCATGGCTTAAGGATTTACATCAACTTGTAAAATAGTATTTAGTTCAGTTCACTTATGCCTATACAACCTTCTAAAGTACTGAATTTACTATGTCTCTACAGGATGAAGCACTTGCTGTGCCTAATAAGATGACATAAAGCATAAAATCACCAAAAGCGTTGGTTTCACTGACATGAATATTACAGTATATGTGAGCATGTTAGCACATGCTGTGGGAAAATATCTGTCACTTATTCTTACTCATCTGTAAACTCTACGTTGACTAATAATTTCCCAAATGTCTTCATGACAGGAATCATAGGAGATTAATTCTTTCCCAGCACAGCATTTTGTATATATGTGGGCAACACACTGTCCAATTATTTTAGCTAGTACCTAGTGCTGAAAGGTTGGACAAGTATTCCTGAATTCTACAGTTCAAATCTTGACACGTTTAAGCACTTCCCTTGATCTTCCCAATACATTGTTTTTTTTTATCATGTACTTTTAGAGTCAGAACTGCTGTTCCTGCATTTCCTGCAGTGAAAAAGTCCCTGACCCTTTTTTAAAAATGCGACTGCATGGAAAGCGACATGTTTGCTGAAGTGTGGGGATGCCATTAAGAATTATTGCCGCCCCTGCACATCTTCTAAAGAGGAGCGTTTTGGGTTCAAGTGCCTACGCTTGTGTGAACACATGATATACAAAGGCTCCAACACCCACAACATTGTAAACTTGGCCTAAAGGTACAGTCTGTACTTTTTTTTTTTTATAAATATAGGGCTAGATTCAGAGAGAATTTACGCCAGCATATCTATAGATACGCCACGTAAATTCAAATCTGCGCCGGCGTATCTTCTTTCTGTATTCAGAAAGCAAGATACGCCGACATTAGCCTAAGATGCGACTGGCGTAAGTCTCTTTCACCGTCGTATCTTAGGGTGCATATTTACGCTGGCCGCTAGGTGGCACTTCCGTCGTTTTCGGCGTAGAATATGCAAATGACCTAGATACGCCGATTCACAAATTTACGTACGCCCGGCGCTATTTTTTTACGTTGTTTACGTTAGGCTTTTTCGGCGTAAGGTTACTCCTGCTATTAGGAGGCGCACGCAATGTTAAGTATGGCCATCATTCCGGCGTCGAAATTTGAATTTTTTACGTCGTTTGCGTAAGTCGTTCGCGAATAGGGCTGGACGTAATTTATGTTCACGTCGAAACCAATGACGTCCTTGCAGCGTACTTTGGAGCGCCGCCGTAACATTGCGCGCCCCTACCTGAATCTAGCCCATGATGTTCTGATAGATATATTTGTTTAGCACACATGTTGACTGCCTTCCCACTGGATTGTCAATGTAGGCTTCTCTACTACGTGATCCAATCCAAACTTGTAGGAGGTCAGCTAAAAGGTGACGTTCACACACAAGCCAACTGTCACTTACCTAGTAGGAGGCTGAATCGATGAGGTTGGCCTCTATTTTATCTCCAGCTCAGGCTCCTCTGAAGATTGAACAAATAGTGCAGGAGTACAGGAGTAACACGAGTTTCGGCAGGTGTTGATAGCAGAACGTGCAGCAGGAGATGCAGACTTTAGAAGTCAAGCAGAATATCAGGCCAGGAACAGATGTAATGCATGCTGGACCATCTAAGGCTAAAGGGGTACTCTGCATGTACTGTCAAAGCTCTCAACAGGCTTAAGGCAAGAACACACTGCGATGACGTGAGCAGTTATGAAGGACAGCCGATGCAGACACTCAGAAGTAGTAAGAAGCCAAGTCAAGGACAGCAGCGAGGTCAGAGAGGTAGCTGAGGTCAGTAGCAGATGGCCAATGAGGTACAGAAGCGAGGCCCAAAGCATGGTCAGGGACGAAGTTGAGGTCAAGAACAGGTGGGCAAAGGTACAAGCAGAATCTAGGATCAGGTCAGTAAGAAGCTGTAATCAGGTAAAGGATACACCAATTTTAAAATTACATTGAAATGGCTTTCATAGAAATTAATGAAAGGAACAACTATCTAGGCAACACAATTACAGGTACATTTTAAGAAAACAAGGCTCATCTTTGCTTTCCCCTTTCAGCTGGCGGTCCAAGCCATCTTCCTTTTGGCTGCCTGTGTTGATAGGCTTTTGTTCGCATTTACATACAAGTCTATGCAGGTCAACTTAAAGGGTCACTAAAGGAAATTTTTGTTTTGCTGAAATGACTGTTTACAGGGTATAGAGACATAAAAGTTAACTGATTCCTTTTAAAAATGATTACAAATAGATTAAATTCTATCATATAATGTGCCTCTAGTTTCACTTTCGGTTTTAAACTGGTTTCATGTTTATGGTGAAGTAAAGAGACCCACAGAACAAAAACAAACAAATCCAGGGCAGTGTTTGTTTTTAAAATTAATCTGATTGGTTCTGAGGAGTTTTAGACACACAGCTTGGACCACCGTGAGAAGCTCCCATGAGTTTTTTCATAAGGAGCCAGACAAGCAGGAAGTGTGGAGATCACAGCAGAATAACAGCGACTTCAAAGCAAAAACGAACAATGAGGACATGAAACCAGGACTGCAGTAAGGTAAAGGAAGCTATTTAGCTAAAAAAAAAAATTCCTTTAGTGATCCTTTAAGTTCAAGCGCACCTGTCAATGAATTCTTAATGTTTTCAAAAGCATTACAAACTAATTTCAAGCTGATTTCTTTGACATAGGCCCTAAGGCAACTCAGCTTGTCCCTGCATTCTATGCTGCAGGTGGCTGATAAACTGCCTCTATTTTGCCAGTTTGTCTACCTAGATCCCAGTGATATCATTGACCAAACATGTATCTGGATTGCTAATTAACCAAAAATTCATACAGTATGTCCATTATCAATCATGATGACCCACTGTCCGATGATGTTTCAGCACCACCACAACAACCGCCACTTGATGATGTTGCCCTGCTGCTATGATGATCCACCAACTGACAATGTTACCTCACTGCACTACTGTCATGAAACAAAAGATCCCTAGAGCTAGGGTTGCCAACTCATCCCTTTAAAACAGAACACATATTAATTACACAGGTTCTGAGGCTAATTGAATGCAGATGAGGCACCAAGTGAGTTTAATTACCTCCTTAATCAGCCACAGAACCTGTGAAATTAATATGTGTTCTGGTTTAAAGGGATGAGGTGGCAACCCTACCTAGAGCTAATGTTATGTAAACAGCCCCAATAATCCCTGTAATGTCATCGACCAAATATTATCTTGAGCATTTTTGGTCAATGATGTCACTTAGGGTCCCCGCCACTAAGCAGCTTGGGATCTGTCATGTAGTGGCAGTAGTGCGGGGGCAATTGTAGCATGTGGTGCAGTGTAGATCCTAGCTCATTCTCTGCATGTTGGGGTAGCAGACATGCTGTAGCTCATGTGCACATTCTAATTGGCCATCAAAGAAGAGTGGTGAAGGAAATAGAGGCAGACTGAGCAACTAGAGGGTCTGGGAACTGGAGATCAGGCATACTAGCAGCGCTGTATCCTGGCCTAGGCCAACAAGGTCCCCTCCGGCTTGCGCTACACTGTTAGTGTAGCGGCAGTCTTATGGTGGGAACTGGGCTGAGAGGCTAATTAGTCTAGCGCCCCCATAAAGAGGCCACACTGCTTCTGGTATGCAGGCGGCCGGCATTCTGCAACTGGGGGGGGGGGGTTCTGCTGCACCATTGGCATGGTTATATCTTCTTAGTCCTCTCCATAAAATTATCAGAAATTTGTGCTTAAAGTAGAACTATAGGCTACACTTTATTTTTAATTTTGGATAGATTAAAGGGGGGGGGGGTTATAGCCCCTGTCAGGGAATCATTTAAAACCCCTGTCCCCCGTAAAGTTTTTATTGCTTTTGGTATCCCCACTAAAGAGATTTCCCACCAATTTGTCCTGGTGACAATTGTTAATGACACATTAGAATTTTTACAGTTGTCACCAGAACAGGATATGATGGCAAATCTTCCAATTGGAATATACTTTATGTTCTTTATGTTATGTTTAACCACTTGCCGACCAGCACACGACTATATACGTCGGTACAATGGCACAGCTGGGCAAATGGACGTGCCTGTACCGTGAGTCCGACCGCGGGTCCTGCAGACTCAATGTCCGCGGGGATACCCATGATCGTTTCATGGAGAAGAAGAACGGGGAAATGCCATTCTTCCTAGTGACAGCTCCCTGTAATCGTGAGCGGTGATCAGTGTCGTGTCACACACATTAAGCACTCACATGTTTTCATTAAAAGTCTGCAGTTTTACTAAGTGGCGCCTGTTCTGTTTGTTTCTTCTTTTCATGTTTTTGGAGCATTGCTTCAGCTCCCAACGCAAGGCTGCCTGGTATCATAGACTGCTTCTCACTAAAAGCTTGCATAGCTTATAGGACTTATACTCTGGATGATTTATACATCTGTTTCCTGTATGCGCCATCACTTCTTTCGCCATCACTTATTTCGTGTCACACACAGCCTATTCCCCCTACAGTTAGAAGCATTCCCTAGAACATGCTTAACCCCTTCAGTGCCCCTACTGGTTAACCCCTTCACTGCCAGTGTAATTTTTACAGTAATCAGTGCATTTTTTATATCAGTGATCGCTGTATCAATTACAATGGTCCCAAAATGGTGTCAAAAGTGTCCGATGTGTCTGCCATAATGTCACAGTCACGATAAAAATCCCTGATCATTGCCATTACTAGTAAAAAAAGTGTTTTAATAAAAATGCCATAAAACTATCCTCTGTTTTGTAGACGCTACAACTTTTGTGCAAACCAATCAATAAACGCTTATTGCAATTTTTTTTAACAAAAATATGTAGAAGAATTTGTATCGGCCTAAACTGAGGAAAATATTTTTTGGGGATATTTATTATAGCAAAAAGTAAAAAATATAGCTTTTTTTCAAAATTGACACACTATTCTTGTTTATAGCACAAAAATAAAAACCGCAGAGGTGATCAAATACCACCAAAAGAAAGCTCTATTTGTTTAAAAAAAGGACATAAATTTTGTTTGGGAGCCACGTCGCACGACCGCGCAATTGTCAGTTGAAGCGACGCAGTGCCGAATCACAAAAAGTAGCCTGGTCTTTGGCCAGCTAAATGGTCCGGGGCTTAAGTGGTTAACAGGAGGATTTCACTCACTATAAATGTTTTGTCACTCACTCACTTTGTATGGATTTCCTCTTACTTACTCCCTGTTGTGTCTCTGAGACAAGAAGCAAATGGGGAATCTCACTAACGGGACACAGATAGCTAAAATAAACTGCCTTTAACCTTCTACTCTATCCAAAACCAAAAATTACACTTTCAAGAAAACATGGTGTTAAGACACTGAATTTCGCTGGTCAATAGTCAGTATAGAAAAATCATTTAATAAATAGCTCCTTTCTGAATGAGGATGATTTAAAGCGGTCAACATTTTCTTTACAATGTTGTCAGTGTTCATCAGTACAGGAAGTAAGGAAAAATCTTTCCATTAGGCAATAGGATCAGTAAACACTATCAATATTTTTTATTTTACTTTCTTACTGTGTCCTGTTTGCAAATAATTCCCCTCTTTTCTTGTGTTGATCACAATGGTATTCTGTTGGCATTGTGCTGACTCCTAAAGAAGTTGTCACATTGGGTGTACGAAAGGCTAGCATTTATGGTTTATGTAAGTAAAAGATGTGAACTGTCAATGTCAATGAGTAATGAACTCTATTCTACTGCATAAACAATAGTATAAACTTGAATATTATTACAAAAAAAAAACAATCATTTTTTGTAGAAATAATTTTTACAATAGCACTAATATAACTTATTCTTGAACTGCTGCTAAACTCATCCTGTAGTCCTTCAACTCACCGTTAAAGACTGGTAACTAAACTGCTTGTACACAAATAATGGATGCCATGTAAGATTACCTGGCAGTTTTCATGCGCTATGGCCAATGAAGACTATTGACAAGCTGAGTTGGTCCAGTGGCTGCTATTTATTATTACTGCTATAATTTTTCTCAAGGGAGATGAAAACAAGAGAGACAAATGCAACAGATTAAACCTGAGCTTTTTCAAGGCTTTCTGACAAAGGATACAACTTCCTATCTTCCCTTCTGTAGTGATAAAACTGACATGACAGCATGAAGTTGCTATCATTATAGACAGTTATTATACTGGTAGCAATAATTGATGTGTTTTGTACTTGCCGACAGTTATTTTTTTGGAACAGGTTTAGTAATAAACTATATGTGAGCAGTGCAGAACTCAGTTTAATCTCTATTTACACTACAGGAGGTTACTCCTAAAACTCCACCATTACAGTGAATGTCTACAATTGAATCCATGCGCAACTTGACGGCAAAAGATAAAATAAAGTTAAAACAGATCATCTGACTTATTATATTCAAAATAAAAAGACACATTTAACTGACAAAAAAACTGTTGGTTTTCCATAAAAGTATTTTATCATGGACAAGTCAGGAATAACTCATAACACATAGTATTATGGTTTATTAAACTGTTTGAAGAAGGAACTAAATGGTTAATACGTATTGCTGTCAAAAAACAAGCATGTCATACTTACCTCCTCTGTGCAAGGGTTTTGCACAGAGCGGCCCCAATTCTCCTTTTCCGGGGTCCCATAGTGGCGCTCCTGGCTCCTCCTCTCCTTGAGTGCCCCCACGGAGAGCAGCTTTCCATGGGGGCACTCGTCCATTGACACAGACAGCAGGACTCAGCCCTGCCCCCGGCTCCCGTGTCACTGGATTTTGTTGACAGAAGTGGGAGCCGACGGCTCCCGCTGCTATCAATCTATCCAATGAGGACCCAAGACAGTGTCTGGAGCTGCTGTGCTTGTTCCCATCGCTGGAACGTTTGGGTTCAGGTAAGTGAAAGGGGGGCTCAGGGGGGCTGCTGCACTACAGAAGGTTTTCCACCTTAAACTCTTGGCATCCGCGCTATAGCCGAATGACGGCTACAGCACAGACCAGAATTGCCGGGAGGACGTCAATACACCTCCTCCCGTGTTCGAGCAGCCTGGGCTGTGGGGCTCGCTCTGTGATCAGCGAGTCTATGAGACTCGCTGGATCACAGATCGGAGTAGGGGTAGGCCCCGACCCTTTACCACGTGATCAGCTGTCAGCCAATGACAGCTGATCATATGATGTAAACAGAGCCTGTAATCGGCTATTTCTTCTCCTCACGCTGATAGCGTGAGGAGGGAAAAAAAGCCAATCACCGGCAGAAGATCAGGGAGAGCTGCAGTCAGCTCATCTGTGCCAATATGTGCCACCTGTCGGTGCCACCTACCAGTGCCCATCAGCACCGCCTATCAGTGCCCACAGTACAAAATCTAAAAGTCACTAATCAGTGCCTCAAACAGTGCTGCTCATCATTGTCACCTACCAGTGCTCGTCATTGTCACCTACCAGTGCCCATCAGTGCCATCTATCTGTACCCATCAGTGCCTATCAGTGCCCACCAGTGCAGCCTATCAGTGCCCACCAGTGCATCCTATCAGTGCCCATCAGTGCCGCCTCATCAGTGCATATCAATGAAGGAGAAAAATTATCTGTTTGCAAAAAAAATTAACAAAATATAAAACATGACCTTTTTTATCTAAAATTTCCATGTTTTTTTGTTTGTTTAGCAAAAAATAAAAACCCCAGAGGTGATCAAATACCACCAAAAGAAAGCTCTATTTGTGTGAAAAAATGATAACAATTTCATTTGGGTACAACTTTGTATGACTATTTCTATTTGTATGACTATTTCTAGGGCTCAGACTAGCAAAGTCACAGCTTATGGATAGGCTGCATAATTCACCTGCAGTGAGGAGAAAATGTACTTGGGTTTAATTTGTGTGTTCATCATACTCATTTTAAAATCTGCAAATTGCAAACTCCAATCCTAGCCTGACTGAATTCAGGGGGCAAATATTTTAATTTTTTTTTTTAAAGCTAATACATTGTACCAACGCAAAGAAATAATTTTAGATCCTGCTGCAACACCCGTTTTTGGTAAATCTAGCAGTGATAGGCCAGAATTGAAAAACTGCTTGAAGTAGCAAACACAACAAATCTAAAAGCTATAGAAAGGTTTTGCCTGCCAAAATATAAACCTAAATAAAGCCCTCTACTTCATAACTGTTGCCAAACAGTGTCAAAAACATGTTTCATAGCATAGCTTATGATCTTATTTTTAGCAGCGCATTGTGTTGCCTACAAAGTTTACTAAAATGTCAACACAGAATGCAAAAAAACACTTCAAAAGCACAACTCCACATTCAAAAGACAAGATAATTTTGCTGTACTAAAAATTACAATCCTTTATTTCAGAGGCAGTATTCAGATACAAAGACACATAGCAAAATGATGCAGGTAGAAGAGGGAAAGACAAGGCAATTGTTATCATGAAAGAGAAATTAAATAATATTAGGTTAGATACAACAGCCATACATATTGCACAGACATGCTGCACATCATATGAGCAGTTTTACTGGGCTGCATTTAAAGAGGTATCGATAAGGCCCTTTTTTATCAAGAAATAATAATGTAGTATGTCAGAGACACCAGCCAGAAATATAGCACAGACACGCTACTGGGTGTCACTTAAAGTAGGAAAGACAACAGCCAGAAATATTACACAAATATTACACAGATGCTGCATTTAATGTAGGCTTTTTCGCTAGGCCTAAATTTAGTAGATGAGACACTTTGACCTAATATGCTTCAATTCTTATTTCATAATACAGAGACAACAGCCATAAACATTGCAGTATATTTTGTCTGAGACAAGTGTTTGTACAATATTTCTTTATTTTTTCTGTGAAATATAGACTGCTGTATTTCAGCAGTTGGAGTAGGCTACATTTTAAAAATGACACATCACATGCAGTTGTTCGGGCCAAATATACACAATAAAGTAGGTATTATTGTTACTGTTTCTGGAAGGACTTATTGTCAAAATATTATCCTGATTTAGCTTTGAATATTTTCCAAGATTATATGTTTTAGAATGCAGTAGAAGTAATATTCTACATACAGTATACATAATATTTCTACTATTTATTTTAGACCTCATTGGCCTAAACCACAAGTAAAAAAAATAATTATATTTTTCATATAGAAGTAATATGCCACACACAGCATACAAATTATTTCTACAATTTCTTTTAGAGTTCTCATCACCTTTCATTCACAAACTGAAGACTAGAAAACACCATTTACTAGGCTTCAGTGATGAATAAACACAGGAGTGATTGGTACCGATTGCTTACTGTGTTAATTCAGGAAAAAGCTGATATGCATGACATGTTTACCAGCCCCTAGCCTGACACAGCAGCTACAACCTGCAGGAGGGGGGGGGGAACTAGCCAGCAGGGAGGGGATGTTGGGAGATTGCTAAGAAACGGCCAGTATGGGGTGGGGTAGGAGCAGTGGGGGAATCCATTTGGATAGGTAAATCCCACTGTGGCTCCTAATGAAGATGGCAGAAAGGAAAAGGAGAAGAAGCTAGCAGCTGTAGGGAGCATCAGGAGGTCTCTAGTGCTACAGGGGTGGGGGTGGGATAGGTGGTGCTGCAAGGGATCAGTGCTGGAGGGGTCACATAAGATTGGATGTGGATCATAAGAGAGCAGGGGAAACACAGGGAAGTGCATCACCAGCAGGGGGGGAGGCGGGTCACATTTTAGATGAACAGCTCTGATCACTGACTTGTCAATCGCTGATGAGAGCTATTGGTTAGTTCAGCAGAGTCTGCTGAACAGTTTCAAAATAATTTCATGGACCATGAGTTTATACAGGAGGACGAATGCCAGAGATGTAAAACTTACTGAGCTTGCCAGCTGGAAGCAGTTCTGTGCCACCATAAGTTATACAGTATGTTGCTGACACTAAAAGAGTTAATACTCATTACTGATTTCTTTTTCTTTTTATAAAAGTAAGCCAGCCAACTGTGTCTAGGGACAAGCATTTTTTTCTAATACAAAATGAATAAACAAGAAATTTAAGTTTAGGGTCTTACCATTACAAAACTAATACAAAACGAAAAACAAGCAAAAAACTATTATAATCACAAAATGGAAATTCTTTATTTAACTAAAGCAGCAACATAGACTCAAAGACTGCTGCTAAAATTGTTTAAATTAAGTATTTAATATGACAAACATATAACACAAATATTGTAATAATGGATACCACTCCAAAAAAAACAGGAATAAGGGGTGAAATCAGTAAAATACACTTATATTCATCCAGAAAATGGTGCGAATACATAACTCAGTTGATTGAATCAGCGTTTATAAAACAGAAGCAGACAAGGCCCAGCTGCTACAAACTTGAGGTAAAGCTTGGGCAACAGATAATCCCTAAATCTTTGATAAAGTCAAGCATATGCAGATGAAATCGTGATAATACAGACCACCTTGGAGCTGAAAAGTACATATAGCACAATCAAAAAACAATCAAACTTCCTCCTTGCACATAATACGAATCTGTAAAAATAAATGATTAGGGATTTTTTGAGGATTCAAAGTCTAGGTATTGCTGCTGTGACATTTTTGTGTGCCGAGGTGTGGTGAGCCACATATCTCTCCTTTTTTTTTTCTTTCTGCCGCAAAACTATCTGCTGCACCAAATGCCCACTAGGAAAGCACACTGTCCAGAGGCCAACCAATCAGATACATTGTATACTTATCAGAATAGGGTACTTACCAAGGCCGAGATGCCGAGGGTGGTTTGCTGTTGCGACTAAGCGCAGTCCACCCCTTGGAGGTGGTACAGAGGGTGGATGGCACCAAGATGCACAAGCTACCAGCAGGCAGGGTAGAGCTTGCGTGGAAGTCCTTGTAGAACTGGAGCAGAGACCGATGGGTATCAGGGTCCAGCAGAAGAAGACAGGTAGAAAGTCCAGAGTAGGCTGAGGCTCAAACACAGGTAAGCAGATAATCCAGGTCACAGACTGGGGGTCAAGGCACTGGAGACAGGAGGCAAAACTTGGTCACAAGCAGAAGGTCAAAGCACAGGAGACTGAAGGTGAATCCGGGTCACAGGCAGAGGGTCAAACACAGGAGGCAGGAACAAAGTCTGTAAAACAAGCCAAGGTCGGGTCCAGGAGAAGATCAGAGTAGGTCAGGGTCAATCCGGGTCACAGCAGGTAATCAATCAGCAGGAAACAGGAACTAAGGTAAAGGAAGCTGAAGACAAACCAGCAATTTCCTCTGAGCATCTGCTCAGCTTTATAGGCAGCCAGGAAGTCATGTGGTGCGTGTCATGTGACAGCCAGTCTGCAGCTGAAGGTTTCTTTGACAGCTATCACTGACAACTTTGCTGCAATCTAGTGTTCATCCTCAACACCCAAAAGTCAAGGGATCATGTGTTCTAAGGCCTTGACGTCGCTCACAATTCTTGTCACATCTTTTATTTGTGACAGTACATGCATCGTGAGAGATGTAATGGCTGCATATCCCGGAATTCTAATTGCCTTTTATTGTTCAAAGTGATAATACCAAAGACACCAACACAAGGTCACTTAGACGCGTTTCACACAAACATCTTGTGCTTAATCATTTGGCTATGATTAAGCACAAGATGTTTGTGTGAAACGCGTCTACATGACCTTGTGTGGGGTGTCTTTGGTATTATCACTTTGAACAATAAAAGGCAATCAGAAATCCTGGATGTGCAGCCATTTCTTTTCTTCCAAGTTTCCCACGGAGGCGGGCCGGGGCTGGCACTCTACGAGATATTTTACCTCAGGTTATCATCATACACCTGTAGCAGTGGCTCTTTTTCTTTTTATATTTGCATCCTGAGAGATGAGCCACTAATGCCTAGGTCCACAAAGTCCATCCTTGTTTCCTACATGAACAAATAATCTACCTGATGTGTAAGCAGGTGAAGTGCAGCACACATATACGTATATTATATTTGACAAAATACAGAAACATAATGAAACTAAAAAAATCGTAATTACATACAGAATACTTACATCAGCAATACAGTATATTTATGAGCAATGGTGCACCTTAGACCTAAGATGAACAACACGCTCCTATCAGGCTCCCATCAATAAAAGTTAGAAAAAGGGGAGAACAAGGGGAAAGCGAATGGCCTAAGAGAATGCCTAAAAGAGGTTGCTATTAGCAACAATTAATGATCTAAATGGTATTTTGATACAAAAAATAATTTATTGAGGTATCAAAATGAGTATAAAAAGTACAGTCATGAGCGAACTATATGAAAAAATTTAACCATTTGAAAGCAATGAATTGCCATAAACAAATATAACAAACAGGACTCACAGTAGACAACACAGAATCACGACACTAGTCCGGACGCATGGTGGTTCATCCACGAGTTGTATCTGCACTAGTGCATAATGCACTCACAGTACAGCGAAACTTAGTGGATAACCACAGAGCAACCCCCAAAAGAAGATCACCCTGACCTAATGATAGAAAATTATAAATTGAGTGCCCCGATATATATAACAAAAATACTAGCAAAAATACTACCAAATTACATACCTAAAAGTGGTCATCTACTGCAAAAAACATACACAGACACTCACTTAACTGGAACCTATATGGGTCATCGCCTGGCTACGCAAAAAGCATAGGCTTAATGAGGTATTTGGAATAACCAGAGAAAATGGCAAAAAAAGGGCAAGAGAAGGGCGCATGCTGAGAAATAAGAGGGAAAAAAAAGGTTTGAAATAAATAAATGAAAATCAACTGAAAATATCTGAGTCTTTTTGAATAATAATAACCCAAGAAGGGTAAAAGTAAAATTCTGTATGCCTTTAAATAACATACCTCCAAGAAACATCCAGACAGAATGACCAAAATAGAGAGAATCAACCTACATATCGTGGGGAGGTTCTCTCAAAGTATATCAAAAACTATAGGGGGCACCCTCTATTGGTTTTCATTTGTAATACGTGTATTTAATTACACCGGGGAGGCAGGTTTAAATTTAAAATACACACAGTGGCGTGGGTTTTTTGTTCAAATAGATTTTTCAATATATATGTTTAATGGGCAGGATCAGCTCCTCCCCCACGCCTGTCAACACAGGCTTCCAGCTGGAACAGGAAGAGGACAGGTATGCCCCTAATGTGAATACACATTCCTAAAGTTGCCAGGGAAGTGCCAGAAAAGTGACACAGTGCCAATATCAGCAACCAGCTGCTGGAAGAAGGGCAGAAGTGACAGCTGAGCAGTCCACTATCCCCACCATCAGAAGGCAATGCTGGGGAGAACGACAGGGACCACAGACGTTGGCCACACCCCACAGAGGGGCGTCCCACATTCAAGCCAACTCAAACAAAACAAAGAATGGGACAAGGACATGCAGACCAGAAAACAATAGGAAAAAGGAAAGTAGTGAGTGTACAGCTTGTATAACAGTGTACATTTGCTGTCCCCTCAAAATAACTCAACACACATCCATTAATGCCTAAACCACTGGAAACAAAAGTGTGTACACCCCTAAGTGAAAATGTCCAAATTGGGCCCAAAGTGTCAATATTTTGTGTGGCCACCATTATTTTCCATCACTGCCTTAACCCTCTTGGGCATGGAGTTCACCAGAGCTTCACAGCTTGCCACTGGAGTCCTCTTCCACTCCTCCATGATGACATCACAGAACTGGTGGATGTTAGAGACCTTGCGCTCCTCCACCTTCCGTTTGAACATGCCCCACAGATGCTCAATAGGGTTTAGGCCTGGAGACATGCTTGGCCAGTCCATAGCCTTTACCCTCAGCAAGGCAGTGTTCATCTTGGAGGTGTGTTTGGGATCATTATCTTATTGGAATACTGCCCTGCAGCCCAGTATCTCGAGGGAGGGAATCATGCTCTGATTTAGTATGTCACAGTACATGTTTGCATTAATGGTTCTCTCAATGAATTGTAGCTACCCAGTACCGGCTGCACTCATGCAGCCCCAGACACTCCCACTACCATGCTTGACTGTAGGCAAGACACACTTGTACTCCTCACCTAGTTGCCACCACACACGCTTGACACCATCTGAACCAAATAAGTATATCTTGGATTACTGGAACCATGTTCTGTGTTCTGATAAGACCATGTCCTTTTGTCTGCGTGTTTTCAGCAAACTATTTGCAGGCTTTCTTGTGCATCCTCTTTAGAAGAGGCTTCCTTCTGGGATGACAGACATGCAGACCAATTTGATGCAGTGTGTGGCTTATGGTATGAGCACTGACAGGCTGACCCCTCAACCCTTAAAACTCTGCATCAATGCTGGAAGCACTCATACATCTATTTCCCAAAGGCAATCTCTGGATATGACGCTGAGCACTAAACTTCTTTGGTTGATCATGGCGAGGCCTATTCTGAGTGGAACCTGTCCTGTTAAACCACTATATGGTCTTGGCCACCGTGCTGCAGCCAGGCCCGGATTTACTCCCTTTGCCGCCCCAAGGCCAGGTCCTTCAATGCCGCCCCCGCCCAAAAAAATACTGAAAGTCCCCCAACCCGTGCCCATCATTGCTGCCTCACTGTACCCATCATTGCCTCCTCACCATCATTGCAGCCTTACCGTGCCATCATTGCAGCCTCACCACCACTGCAGCCTTACTGTGCCCTCATTGCAGCCCCCCTCACCATCATTACAGCCCCCCTCACCATCATTGCAGCCTTACTGTGCCAAACAATGTAGCCTCACCAGTCAGTGTGTGCATTACACACATCGGCCATCTCCTGCTGTGTCACGGAGCTTACTGTAAAAAGTTTGGGCGCCAGGGGAGGGCTGGCAACCTTAGGCCTGGGTGGCAAGTCCAGTCAAGTGGCCCTTTGAACCACCGAATAAGCTCACCATCCCCAGTGCCCATCAGCGCAGCCTCACCAGTGCCCATCAGCGCAGCCTCACCAGTGCCTGCGGATTAGAGAGGAGAGCAGCCGGATTACACAGAGTGGATATCTCCCACTTACCCAGCGTGGCCGCTTCCATGATGGATATCATCAGTGTCCTGTCTATCATAGGAGCCAGTCCAGGAGGCGGGACTTCATATGACAGTGGCTGCCAGGTAAGTGGGAGATCCCTGCTCTGTGAAATCTGGTGGTGCTCCCCCTCCGAGGCAGCCCAATGGGCACAAACCCTGGGCGCCCTCCCACTGCCCCATCTTGCGGTGCACCCGCTCCCAATTGGCCCTGCAAAGCAGAAACAAAACGGGGACAGACTTGGTCCAGGGACAGTGTCCCCTGTTCACCCTAGGCTAGTGGCCAGCAGGACCCTTAGGTCAGTGGCCAACAGGACCCACAGGTCAGTGGCCAGCTTCCAGCAGGACCCACACATGTGGGTCCTGCTGGGAGCTGCCTGTGCACCTGGGGGTCCTGCTGGCTACGGACCTGTCGGTCCTGATAGCCATGGCCTGTGGGTCCTGCTGGCCATGGCCAGCTCCCAGCAGGACCCACAGTGTTGAGGGCGATTTTTAGGTTACTGGGTGGGCACTGGCCTGGGGCAGGGTAAATAGGGTGTATGGGGGTAGATGTAGATGTGTGGATGTGGGATTCAGGGTCTCTCTCCTCAGTGAATGCAGCTGCCCTTGCCAGTGCCAGCTCAGCAGGTCCTTGCATGGTCTCCTCCGATCCTGGGGGTGTGAAGTGATGCTTCTGTCCTGGGGTCAAGTAAACTTGCAGCCCAAGCCAGTCATGTGGGTCCCAACTCCATGGCCCACCTTGCTGCCCAGGGGTGGACTGACAACACCCAGGGCCTCCAGACCAAATAAAGCAAGGGCCCTCTGTCAGGCCCTGCCCATGACCCATTCCTGGCCTTATCATGACCCACCCCTGGCCCGCCCCTTCAATTTCTACAAAGTACTATTTTTAATAAAAAAAAATGTTTAACAACAGAGTCTAATGGGACCTGGAGCGGGGTCTTTTTCTAACAGTGTCCCTTGGACAGTCTGTTAGAAAGTGTCCCCTCTAGGCCCCATTAGAGACTACAACAGAGTCTAATGGGACCCCCTCTGTGTGCCATGACTCTCACCCCTGCCCAACCTCTCAAGTAGAAATAAAATTGTAGCGCTACTCTTACCTTAACTGTGGGTGCTGTAGCTGTGGCTGGCTCCCACATCCTCTGTGGCTGGCTGGCTCCCGCGTCCTCGGTGACTGGTTCCTGTGGGTGGCTAGCTGGCACCTGTTGGTGGCTGGCCGGCACCCTGCTGTGGCTGGCTGGATCCCTGGTGTGGGTGGCTGGCATCCTGCTGACATCCTGCTGTGGATAGTCACTGTGGCTGGTTTGCTCCTGTGGGTGAATGGCTGGCTCCCTGCTGTGGGTGGGTCACTGTGGCTGGTTGGCTCCTGTGGGTGGTTGGCTGGCACCCCGTTGTGGCTGGCTGGTTTCCTGGTGTGGGTGGGTCACCGTGGGTGGCTGGCTGGCACCCTGGCCCTGCTGTGGATGAGTCACCATGGGTGACTGGCACCCTGGCCCTGCTGTGGGTGGG
The DNA here is from genome assembly GCF_905171775.1 of Rana temporaria. NCBI lineage: Eukaryota > Metazoa > Chordata > Amphibia > Anura > Ranidae > Rana > Rana temporaria. Next base: position 237,812,603 of record NC_053490.1, on the reverse strand, counting down.
TCACCATGGGTGGCTGGCTTCTGTGGGTGGCTGCCTGGAACCCTGCTGTTGGTGGCTGGCCTGGCTCTCTGCCGTGGGTCAGTGGGTGGTTCGGTGGCTGTCTGACAAGGTGCAGCCTGCTGTGGGTGACTGGCCTGGCTCCCTGCTGTGGGTGAGTGGGCGGGTCAGTGGCTGGCTTGCATGCTGCACCGTGCTGTGGGTGTCTGGCCTGGCTACCTGCTGTGGGTCAGTGGGTGGGTGGGTCGGTGGCTGGCTGACACGGTGCAGCCTGCTGTGGGTGACTGGCCTGGCTCCCTGCTGTGGGTCAGTGGCTGGCTTGCACGGTGCACCCTGCTCTGGGTGGGTGGCTGGCCTGGCTCCCTGCTGTGGGTCAGTGGCTGGCTTGCACGGTGCTCCCTGCTGTGGATGGGTGGCTGGCCTGGCTCCCTGCTGTGGGTCAGTGGGTGGGTCAGTGGCTGGCTTGCACGGTGCACCCTGCTGTGGGTGGCTGGTCTGGCTCCCTGCTGTGGGTCAGTGGCTGGCTTGCACGGTGCTCCCTGCTGTTCTGGCCTGGCTCTCTGCTGTGGGTCAGTGGGTGGGTGGGTGGCTGGCTGGCTGCCTGGCACAATGCACCCTGCTGCAGGTGGCTGGCCTGGCTCCCTGCTGTGGCTGACAGAGAGGGGGTGGGCTGACAAAGGGAGGATGGGCTGACAGAGGAGGGGTGGGCTGACAGAGAGGGGGTAGGCTGACAGAGAGGGGGGTGGTCTGACAGAAAGGGGGCGGGCTGACAGAGAGGGGGTGGGCTGACAGAGGAGGAGTGGACTGACAGAGAAGGGGGTGGTCTGACAGAAAGGGGGTGGACTGACAGAGAGGGGGTGGGCTGACAGAGGAGGAGTGGACTGACAGAGAGGGGGGTGGGCTGACAGAGGAGGTGTGGACTGACATAGAGGAGGTGGGTTGACAGAGGAGGATGTCTGACAAAGAGGAGGTGGTTTGACAGAGGAGAATGGCTGAAACGGGGGGGGGGTAGATAAGACAGAGACCTCAGAAATACACAGCGCCCTAGGCCGAGAGGCGGGACTCCAGCAAGTGGTCACAACCAGCCTCCGTCGATCCATTAGCAGGGCGCTCAGAACACAAATGCCCTGTGATTGACTGAACAGGGTCATGTGCGGCCGTACGCTGTGGAATTCTGGGACATGTAGTCATGATGCGAGGCTCGCATTATGACTCATGATGCGAGCCTCACATCATGACTACATGTCCCAGAATTCCACAGCATGCGGCCGCACATGACCCTGTCCGGCCAATCACAGGGCTTTTGTATGGCTTCCGCCTACTGTGTTTGTTTAAGTCCCAGCATCTGGCCAACTTCATCAAAGAAAAAAAAAACGTCAGCGAGAGCGGCCGTTTTGCATATCAATCGGGACGGCTTGGGGGGAAATGTCCACTTTGCATCCCGGCCCAGCCCGCCCCTGTTGGGCTTGCTGTGATAAAAATCCCGCCCTCCTCCTAGACCAGCTTGTGTGATAGACAGAACACTGCCTCTATCACACGAGCTGGTCTAGGAGGAGGGTGGGACTTTTATTACAGCACACCCAAACTTTTCACAGTGAGCTCCATGACACAGCAGTCTCCCGCTGTGTGATACTACCGGCGCCGCCCCTGCCTGGCCTCGCTGGCCTTGTCAGGAATCCGGCCCTGGCTGCAGCTCAGTTTCAGGGTCTTGGCAAACTTCTTATTGCCTAGACCGGTGATGGCAAACCTTGGCACCCCAGATGTTTTGGAACTACATTCCCCATGATGCTCATGCACTCTGCAGTGTAACTGAGCATCATGGGAAATGTAGTTCCAAAACATCTTGGGTGCCAAGTTTTGCCATCATTGACCTAGACCATCTTTAGCAAAAATAATTTTTTTCAGATACTCAGAGAGTTCTTTGCCATGAAGTGCCATGTTGAACTTCCAGCGACCAAGTATAAGAGAGTGGGAGTGATAACACCAAATTTAACACACCTGGTCCCCATTCACACCTAAGACCATGTAACACATGACACTGGGATAGAAAATGGCTAATTGGGCTCAATTTGGACATTTTCACTTAGCGGTGTATTTACTTTTGTTGTCAGCGGTTTTGACATTGATGGCTGTGTGTTGAGTTATTTTGAGTGTTGTCACATGAAAAGATATAATAAAATATTTGCAAAAATGAGAGATACTGTAATTGCAAAGTTCACATTGCCACTGATTATTCAGGGTTACTGGCAAGGTCAATGCCATTGAGTTTGTATGCACTTTAGTGCATGGAGGTAGACTGATGAAAAGGTGAGAGCAGCAACTCTAGTCCTCTATCAGGCAGAAATATGATTTTGATTTGGTTGTCAAGCTTTCAACACCCTGATAAAAATCCATATCTATCCTCCTTTGTTTCTTTTCACTCATGATTTCCTGCTAGCTTATAAAGATATTGCCTTATGTTTCTTTGTTTTCTAAGGTAAAGGGTTAACAGCTTCATAGCCCGGTTCAGATCCATGCCCACAATCTAAGTAAGCCTGCTCAAATAGATTGTCAATAAAACTGTGGAAAAAAAGTAATCTCTCTGGAATTTTCCCTGTTATATATATTGATCAGAAATACTGGTTTAGAATCTTGTTTCTGCATTATACGATTAAGGACATATCTGTATAGAGAGGACAAAAGAAATCACCATCACATTGCACAGATAGGGAAGTGTGACATGGAACAAAGTTGCCTTGGGGATTTGCTGTACAATGGAGCTATTCACAAAGAGCTATCTAAAAGTTATCACTTGTATCAGCCCAAGTTGCCATTATCTGAAAGCATTTCCCTAGCGAAACAGGGCAGAAAATGCAAGCAGGAGTTTAGATAGATCAAACTTTTTAGTGCTTTCAAAGTTACCGATAAACTTGCCACTTAAAAAAAAGAAATTACAAGGACTTTAAATGTTTAAAGTAATTTATGCCTCAAAAGAAGGGTGTAGATTGACTGGTAAAATGTCCATTTTATTTAAATATTTCATTTATCATCCCTACAAAAGAGTAATATGGCATGCACACACAGAAACTGCTGCTCTTGATTATATATGCTTGTCCACTCCTATACAGTAATATCAAGAAAACCTACCAATCGTTTTTGCGTTGGTTTACGAAGAGCAAATAGGCCGTTTGCTTTAAATGAGTAAGTGCTAGGAAATTTCCCCAAAGAGCTTAATAAATGTGATGTGATTTTACTTTACAAAATTTACCCAAACCTGTGTAGGAAAATGAAAAAAAAAAAAACAGCATTTTTTCTTGCACATGATTGGATGATGGTAGTCAACAGAGTTTTGCCTCATTTGCTAAGCTCTGGGATAATTCCCTTGCAAAGTGCAACTTCCCTTGTAAAGTCAACAGCCTTTAGTAGATTAAAACCATAGATGTAAAGCCCTCTTCCAGCTTAACATTCAACCTGTTATTCAACATGACTGTTTTTCTTTTTGTCTGTGGCTGCATTGAGAAAATGTTCCCTCACTAACTTTATCAGTGGCAGAAGTTTTCTCATTTTACTAAAAAAAAAAAAATTTCGGAGACCCCATTGAAGAAATTCCTATTGACTTTTTTTTCCTGTTTTGTTTATATACTGTTAGGTAGATTCAGTAAGAGTTAGGCCGGCTTATCAGTAGATAAGCCGACCTAACTCAGAATCTACGCCGACTTATGTTTAAGTGTATGCTCAAACAGAGATACGCTTAAACATATCTAAGATACGACGGCTTGCGCCGTCGTATCTTAGATTGCAATATTTCAGGAGGCCGCTAGGTGGCGCTTCCATTGCGGTCGGCGTAGAATATGTAAATGAGTAGATACGCCGATTCATGAACGTACGCCCGGCCGACGCAGTACTTTTACGCCGTTTACGTTAGAGATAGGCCGCCTAAAGTTAGAGCTTAGCCCTACATGGAATAGTAATGTTAAGTATGGCCGCCGTCCCCGAATCGAAATTCAAAATTTTTATGTCGTTTGCGTAAGTCATCCGTGAATCGGGATTTACGTCGTTTACGTCCACGTCAAAATCAATAGGCCCGTGCGGCGTACTTAGCCGCAATGCACACTGGGAAATGTAGGCGCCCGGCGCATGCGCAGTAGAAAAAAACGTAAAAAACGAAAGGTCAAGCCTTATTAACATAAAACACGCCCCCCTTACACACATTTGAATTCGGCGCCCTTACGCCCGTCCGCTTTAGGCTACGTCGCCGTAACATAGCAGGCAAGTACATTGTGAATCATGTACTTGCCTCGCTAACTTACGGCGGTGTAGCTTAAATGCCTTAAGCTACGCCGCCGCAAAGTTGCGGCAACGTACCTGAATCTAGGCATGTATACATATTGGACCACCATTGAAAATAAATGGTAATGTATGTTACGTGTATCACACCCAATGCACACCCAAATGTATGTGAATGCAGAAGTTTGAGAGCTGCCTTTAACGACTTTGGAAAGTAAAAAACTCTCAATGTTAATATACAAGGAAGCCTAAATCAAACAGGGATTTCCTTTTTTCTCGGAATACCCCTTTAATTTGTGACCCCATGGATCATACCTTATCTGTAAAAAAAAAAGCTAGAAAGATTAGCTATGGAGCGCCATTCATTTATTACATTTTTTTAAATATTGCCTTCAAAGAATAATTTCTTTTGTACGGCTCAGAGAAAGTCTGTTCTTTTTGAAATTTGCAGTCTTGATTGATTTTGATCATACTGTTAAAACTGTGCCTGAGGTTCTTGTTTTGGTAAATTTCAAATTAGAGGTTTCTAATCCTCTTTAATGCTCAGAGACTAGCCACTTCAATGGCAAAGCTTATTTTGTTGATCAGCTTTTTTGTGGTAACTGACTCCAGTAATAGTATAAAACTATAAATAGTAGTTACCTGGCATCTGCTGTTTCTATGACGTTGTTCAGCCATCTGCAGTTTGAGATAACTGATATATTGCACTTCTAAAATTGGCATTTTCCTCAGATGAACCTTACAAGTATAATTTTTGGTGAGTATCACACTTATCAAACTTCACCTTGTATATCTAATAATTAATGCTTAGATTTCACATCTGGATGTTTGAGAGACAAAGCATGTTCAGAAGAAGTTACTGCGAGCTGTCTAAAAATATAGCTGTAATTAAATGTTTTTCTTTTCTATTCAGATTTCTAAAGGAAGAGCTTAATATACATGTGCCCTTGAATAGTTTGAGGTGTGGAAACATTTAAGTAAATAAGAATTTATGATACTGTAATGTAAAAACCTGCCAGAAGTATTTCCTCCAAAATCATGATTTTTTTTTTTGTTTAATGTATGTTACTTGTAGGTAGCTCAAGTCCAAATCTATTGAGGTTGGTTGTTTCAACAGAAATACCTTGTAGAAACTGCCAATTAAAGAATAAAAGCATAGAGAGTGCAGATGACATGGCATTGGACCAGAGGTGTATTTAGGTTTTGTGCTGCCCTAGGCCTGACTAAACTCATGCGCCCCCCAATTTAAATATGACCCACTCCTTTCTGTTTAAGACCAGCCCTATCATCTGTAAACCACACCCCATTCCACTTTAGGCTCCACCTTTTCCTGTTAGAGCTCTGCCTCTATCTCTCTGTACATTACCACACTCACGCACCATTCACTCCATACTTACATTAATCAATCCAGTTGGCTCCTGTCTAAATTGTTGCCCTTACCATGTGTATGTATGAATGCGAGTTAGGGACTTTAGATTGTAAGCTCCTTGAGGGCAGGGACTGATGTGACCTCTGTACCCTCCTCATACCTCTGTACCCTCCCTGCACCTCTGTACCCTCCTCATACCTCTGTACCCTCCTCATACCTCTGTACCCTCCCCACACCTCTGTACCCTCCCCACACCTCTGTACCCTCCCCGTACCTCTGTATCCTCCCCGCACCTCTGTACCCTCCTCATACCTCTGTACCGTCCCCACACCTCTGTACCCTCCCCGCACCTCTGTACCCTCCCTGCACCTCTTTACCCTCCCCTCACCTCTGTTTATCTCTGTACCCCACACCTCTGTTTTTGTCTGTACCCCTTTCTCTCGCACCTCTGTTTATCTCTCTACCCCCCCCCCCCGCACCTCTGTTCCCCTCTGATCCCACCACTCCCCCCCCCACACACACACATCTGTGTTCCCCCTCCCCCAATATCTGTTCTCTCTGTACCCCTCCCCCCCCCACATATCTCTACCCCCCCACCTCTGTAACTTCCTCCCCCACACCTCTGTTCCCCTCTGTACATATTGTAAATTACAATATAAACCTGACAGCAGAAAACTTTTTTTTAATTTTTATTCAGGTTGGTTACTGGGTGCACTAAGTGTGCTGCCTGTTTTTCCCCTACCTGTCTAAACGCCGTGGTGGGATCCTGCAGACACTTCAGGGCCGGCCGGGTACTTTGCGGGCTCCGCCTCTGGTATGACATGCACCCGGTCTGGCCAATCACCGGCCGTTAAATGCGGGCGTCACTGCGTCAGTCGCTCCCTTCCCCTGGCCAAGTACCACGCTACAGGCCGCCGCGCCAGGGGCTAAATTTATGAGGGAGACGATTAAATAAAAGGACGGATCGGGGGTCTTTTTTTTTCGTGCAGGGGGCGGCTTTGGTGCCCGGCTGTGCTGCCCCCCGCAAAGTGCTGCCCTAGGCCTAGGCCTTGTCGGCCTAAGCCAAGATACATCCCTGCATTGGACATTGGATTGTGTAAAGGGGTTGTAAAGGTACATTTTTCTTTCCCTAAATAGCTTCCTTTACCTTCGTGCAGTCCTCCTTCACTTACCTCATCCTTCGATTTTTCATTTAAATGTCCTTATTTCTTCTGAGAAAACCTCACTTGCTGTTCTTCTGTCTGTAACTACACACCGTAATGCAAGGCTTTCTCCCTGGTGTGGAGAAAGCCTGTTGAGGGGGGAGGGGGGGTATCAGGACGCCCACTAACACACAGCTCCTTTCTCTATCTGCAAAATAGAGAGTGTCCTGACACTCCTGCTTGCCCCCTCCCCCCTCAAGAGGCTTTCTCCACACCAGGGAGAAAGCCTTGCATTACGGTATGTAGTTTCAGACAGAAGAACAGGAAGTGAGGATTTCTCAGAAGAAATAAGGACATTTAAAAGCAAAATCGAAGGATGAGGTTAGTGAAGGAGGACCGCCCTAAGGTAAAGGAAGCTATTTATGGAAAACATTTTTTACCTTTACAAACCCTTTAAGTGAGTTGTTCTGTTTTCAACCAATGAAAGATACTGTGTTGTTTTGCATAATTTTAATAGAATTATAAGTTACATATTTCACATAAATCAAGGTTAAATTCCAGCATAGGCAACACCGGATATAGCCAAAGGTGGAAAACTGTGGACACTGTGAACTCTATTCGAAGCACTACCCAATCGTGGCTGCCAGTCCAAGCTCTCCACTTGCGTTCAGTCCCGACATCAGCTTTTTAGGTCATCATTTGTTGGCTTGACATTCGGTTGAAAGAAAAAGCAAATATGACAGTTGTCATTCACAGTATGTCTTGAATGTAGCTGTTTTGGGAAACCGTTAAATCAATTGGTTTAGTTTCTCTTCAAAGGGCAAGTCTAGGGGAATTGGGACAGATCCTGCTTCCCAGCCTGTTGAGGTCACACCCTGTGCCCTTTGTCTGAGCCTCCAGCATTTACCAGGTAAGATATCTTGATAAGCCCCCCACCCATGGCCCCCTACAACCACTGGGCCAGTGTTGTGGAAAAGAGGCCAATTTCCTGTTTAATATTGGAACAAGTTGCTTTGCCAGGGGTCCCTCCTGGCACCAACATGCTGTGAAGAAAAAATAAAGAAAAAAAGTGCAAAAATTTACAAAACTTTGTTTAGGCATTTTGCAGTGTTTTTTTTTCTTTTTGTTGGTAATGAAGGTTTTATAGACAATAGGGAAGCTGCCCTGGGTGTAGCATGAATGGGAGGAGGTAAACCCACATCAGTGTGGGGTGAGTGAGTTTAATACCTCTTATGTCACTGATTTGTTGGAGCATATGGGGATCTTTACTGAGCTTTAATGAACAGGGATTCATATGGTTACTAAGGATTGATGCAACAAATTTAATGGGATTTAGTTTCACATATCAGTAACTGCTGGGGGGTTTCTGCTCCCTTTTTCTGTTGGAGGAGTCCTGATTTGTCCATGATGATATTGTTTTTTGCCATTATTGCAGCTTTATGTTGAGAATGGATCATTTGTTGCAAATGCAATAGGCATGGATTCTGATGAAGCGAGTCATTCATGAATTTGTCGATCCAAGATGCCATATAGGAGATAACAGCATATACTAAATGAATTGATGTCCACTGCTGCTAGCGATCTATGTATGGTAATATTTTACATATTTGTAACCTAATTTCTTTTTTTATTGTATAATAAAGATTGATACATATATATATACAGCCTAGAAGGTGATCATAAGATTGTATAGCCACAGGCTATTCAATACATCTAGGGGGATATGTGGTCTAACCAGCAAAACAATGTGTCTGTGATAACAAAAAAAAAAGTACAAGTATAGTGACTAGAGTTGGTAGACAACTATGCAGACATGGATGCGAATGGAATAAAACTGTGAATTACCTTGACGGATAGCAACGTGAATAGACTAGAAGTGAACTTAATGTAATCTGTAGGAAGGGAAGAGCGTGAAAGAGTGGTATGTGTAGGTGATGTTAACACTGATAAGATCTAGTGGGGAAATGAAAAGCAACATTACTTTTTACCAGTCTGAGTTGCAAGCACACACCTGTCAGCAGCTGGTTTGGCAGCAATCATGCTAGCCAAACCAGCTGCTTATTTGTTCTATTGAGTTGCTTTGCATAAAGCCACCTTTTCCTCAAGGACTGTGCAAAGAAGGGTGTAGCGTGGGCTAGAGGCATAACTAGTACTTTCAGGGCCCCATTGCAGGAAACCATGAAGGGACCCCTCCCCCTTCTATCCAGGCCCCAGGTTTCCAGTTCTGAGAGAGCGTCCATGGATATCCTCCCAGAACCCTGCCTCCTGCGTGCCCCTGGGGCGCCAATCCACCTTGCTCTGTGACTGATATGTCTTTTGGACACAGCCGATGACAGATCACGTTAAGGGGCCAATCACATCCGCCCTTTACCATGTGATCAGCTAATCACATGTAAACATACTTGCCAGTTATCGGCAGTCCTTTCCTTACACAGACACAACATGGGAGAAAAGGAGAGCCATTAACTGGCAAGACTCTCAGTACATTGTTTACACTGATGATCAGGGCACTGATCATCAGTGCCCCGATCACCAGTGCAGCTCCATTAGTTCCCATCAGTGCTGCCTATCAGTGCCCATCAGTACCACCAGTACTCATCAAACTTTTTATCAGTTAACAGTTTTATCAGCAGGGAGGGGCTGCTGGAGGAATTATCCCCCCTCCACATAGACATAAATCCCATTATATACTATTCTTCCAAGGCAGACAGACACAATAAAACATTGGAATACAACCACACCCTGAACGATCCTAGCAAAGTCCAACAGCATGAGACAACACACAATATATACAACATTCCAGTGTGGTTGTACAGGGAGTCTGACTAGCACAGATCAGACTGGGGTTCTCGGTCACCCTGTGCCCCTAATGGACACAGGGGAGTTTACACATGGGAGGGGCCAGGGGAGCTGGACAAGGAGTTTCTAGTGCTCTCCAAGGTAAGCTGGGTTTCACAAGCCCCCCACTCAAAGTGACTCCTGTCAAACCATGTAAATCTTCCATATCCCTGGAGAGACAGGAACCCGTTGCCAGTACAAGACTTGAGCCTAATATTGGCCCCGGGGGAAAGCCACATTCTCCACTCCAGATGAACACTTTTAATATAAAATAATGCCTTTTGGCTTTCAGAAACTCAAGCCACATTACAGTGGACCATGGATAAGTTAATACAACCCCATTTGAGGTATGCTTCAAAATACATTGTAATAATCAGTAAGGATTTGCAGTCTTAGACCCTACTGACAATCACATTGTTATTACGATTGTTAATCCATTTTATGCTTGCCTAGTTACCGACCCTATACTACAATATGCTAGGTTTGCCTTTACTTCCTGGCTTAGTGCCTATTTTATTTGATATAGCACTACTGTAGGGTAATAAGTATTACTTTCAGTGAATTCCTGTGTTATTGCGTGTTTGTACACTCTTACCTGGTATGTCAGAAGGGCTGAGGTTCTTGAGTAGGTTGAGGCAAAGAACAGGGGACCCATCCTATGCAGTGGCTCCTACAGGTGTAGCACTACATTTGACTTTACTATAAGTTTATTTTTTATTTTTTTTTGGCTAAATGAAATGTTCCTATTGATACACATCATCAGCTGTAGTGCTGAACAATATAATTATTTTAAAGAGAGTAAAATAAGTAATAGCCTTTCTAGAAGAGGTGTTAGGAATTGTCAAGTTACAGTGGGCTCAGGTGGTTATAACTGGGTCTTGAAAACCTTTTTTTTTTAAATGGTTGAGGCAGGAAACATTGTTTTTTTCCTCTTTAACATAAAATGAAAAAAGCAGATACTGCAGTTAAAGTATACAAATATGTATCCCTTGCTCTGCATTTGCGATGGGCAGAGTTTGCCAGGAAAACATTTTTTTTCTTCCTGAGAAGTACTTTCATATAGAACAGGGAGCAATTAGTAAAAGTACTTTCTTTTAAGTGTTCAAAGTAAAGAATGAATGCAATTATTGCATAACAGACTAATTCTGCAACCAAGTCAGCAAAATAGCATATTTCCTTTGCATTGCACAAACCACAGCATTTTTATTATTCTATGTACTGCATAACATACAGTCTAAAGCAGAACAAAACTAAATATTATCTCACTAAGCAAGGATGGTTCGGCAAACAGCTATTACTATATTTAGATTTATGAGGCACCATATCTGTCTTTTTTTGAATATAATTACAGGCTGTCAACCATTATATAATGCAAAATAGTATTAGAACTAGCAAAACATAATTCATAATCCACTGTATAATATACCAAAAAATGAAAAAGTATGCAATAAGATCACTTTGTTGTATCTCAGAAGATGCCCCATTTTGTTGTGCTGGTGTTTTTGTTCTGCCCTGAGGGCCTTGATATTGAAACATACTTGAGCTGTTTCCCATCATGCTTCTGTTAGCTGGTAAGTGAACCTAACAGTCTTACTGATTTGTGAGCCTCAAGCTTTAATACTAATGATTTTTGTTACTGTTGCTGTTCTCTATTCTTAAGGTTATCTGGTCCTCCTATTCTTCCCCCAGTAATTTGGCAATGTATTATACTGTACATACGTGTATATGTGATCTTCTAATGCCGCGTACAGACGGTCGTTTTTTGTGATGAAAAAAAACGACGTTTTAAATCATGAAATAAAACGACGTTTTTGAAACATCATTTTCAAAGACGAAGTTGCCTACACACCATCGTTTTTTCACAATGCTCTAGCAAAGCGAGGTTACGTTCACCACGTTTTTCCATTGAAGCTCGCTTCATAACAACCTTTTGGGCATGCGCTGGTGTAAAAACTTCGTTTTAAACGTCGTTTTTTGCTACACACGGTCAATTTCTGTGAAGTAAAAAACGACGTTTTGAAAAACGACACATAAAATTGAAGCATGCTTCAATTTTTTTTTGTCGTTTTTCACAAGACATAAAACAACGTTTTCCCCCACACACGGTCATTTAAAGTGATGTTTTTAAAAACTTCGTTTTTTTACATCGCATAAAACGACCGTCTGTACGCGGCATAAGACATCACTGTGTGACCTGCCCATTTTTGCATTGCTTCTCTCCCAAAATCTTCTACATTTTGTATAGCGCTTCTTGCTTGCATGTGCTGCAGTCTCTTCACTACAATAGAAAGTCTATGTGCAGCTTGTCAGCCTGTTGACTGGATTAACTGTCAGGTGAATAGGGATCATGGCATATATGTTCTGACTGCACTGACTATGAAGGTTTTGAGAGAAAGGTCTTGTGACACCTGATGGCGTGCACCTTAAAAATCTCAAAAAAGGAGGATGAAGTTAAAGTGGTTGTATAGTCTTTTTTTGTACTTTTACCTACAGGTAAGCCTATAATAAGGTTTACCTGTAGGTGAAAAAAAAATCTCCTAAACCTTTACGATTTAGGAGACATTCCCCTCGCAATGACCTGCTGACTGCAGCAGGGAAATGCGCACAGGGGATTCTCAACTGAAGGCCCGGCAGACGCCGGACCTTGCCGTAAAGCAGTCTCCCGCACAAAGTCTCCAGTGACGACATCGCGGCTCCGGCCACTCACAGCGCTGGAGCCGCGATACCTAGAAGACACGCCAAGGCAACATGTCAGCAACCTCGGCATGGACCAGGTAAGTTACCGATGCCTCGTTCTAAGGTTAGTATTTCATAATGAGCTAGTATACTGTGCATACTAGCTCATTATGCCTTTTGCCATACAGGTGACAAAAAAAAATTAAAAAATTCTGGGACTATACAACCGCTTTAAGAATAATCTATTACATAAATGCTAGTGGAGAAGGGCCCAAAAAAGGGTAAAAATGCAATACCCATGCTTGGTATTATTGGGTAGGAATGGTACAAATTGACATGAAAAGATTGGGCTTGAACAAAAACAGAGCATGTCTTCCTCTGACACCCTGGCGAACATGTTGTCCACCCAACCATGATCACCCCTGACTGCCTACGTCTGTGTCACCCCCTTAAGATAAACTAGGTCCCCCCTCCCTCCTTATTCACATTGTTTCTCCCATTTGCCCCCTCAGCAACTCTCACACTCCCCCATGATCCCCCTCTGGTTTTCTTTCCTCTCTCCTCCTTTCCTTATATTCTCTCTCTCTCTTCTCTCCTTCCCCCTTCCTCTCCGCCCTCTCATGCCCCTGATTCTTACCCCCCCCCCCCTATTTTTGTGTTTTTTTTTTTTGTTTTTGTTCTTTTTTTTTTTGTTTTTCGGCCTTGGTTCTTTTTTGTCCTATGTGTCATTTTTTTTCTGTTGATTTTATTGTTTCCTTCCTGGAGACTCTGGTTACAATGTTGTCACCTACCAAGAGGCCATTTTGGCCGCTCACAATTTTTTGTTTCGGGTTCCTGTCATAATTGTTCCTGTTGAGTTATATGCTGGTGGGAGTCCTGCTGTGGGCGATAGCCATTGGGCTGACTCTCCACCACTACGTATTCATGACTGTACCCTGACTGTGACACCTTATGCTGTTCATGTATAACTTGTTAAAATTCTAATAAATATATTTTCAACTCTAAATTGAAACTCAATTAATTAATTAAAACAAAAATATAAGCATACCAGTAGTTAAATGTGGTGGCTGCATTAATTTTCACTTTTGTGGCTAAAAATATTCTTCAGGTACAGAAAATACCCGTTTATTTTGCCAGAAATACAATACCTTTGTAACTTCTGGCAATATGATCCAAATGTTCAGCTCAAAACATGAATACATTTCAGGGGTCGAATCCCGAATCTGAAACCCATTGAAGTTAATGAGAGATGCATTTTAAAACACAGTGGGTACGTTCACACTGAACGCGGGTTTGCAATTGTGCAAGTTGAGCTGAACTCGCATGATTTCAGACACGCATTTCAGTGCGAGTTTGGGGGCGATTTAAAAAGACATCTGTGCGGGTTCATATTGAAATCGCCCCAGAAGTCACCAAAAGTAGTGCAGGAACCACTCATGGAAATTAGTGCGGCTCCACAAAGTCGGCGTCACACCAATTGGCACAGTCCCGTTACCGGCATAAGGCTGCGATTTGGCATGCAATTTGACATGTCAAATCGTGCCGATGTGAATGCGGGCTATTTGATATTTTCTAGGCTGATATACAAGGGGTTGTCAAACAAATAGAACAGAGAGTTGGGAGCTGCTTTGGAGAACATGTACCAAAGCAAACAAAAACTCCAATTGCTGTTTGGTGAGGGCAGTGATTTTATGACTGTATAAAAAAGCATTGAACTTGCAAATGTTTTTGTTGTTTAAACTAGGTATTAGGCCCCATGTACACTGCTGCTGCTAAACGGACGTTCAGAGGCAGTTGGACACTTTTTTCTGAACTCATTCAATGTTATCTTATGTGTACATGTACACAGGTTTGTTTACTGTCATTTTTAGACAGTTGCGTTTATAGAATTTTTTTGGAAGGCAAAAAAATTAGTTCAGACACTGAAGTTTCAGATGCCAAACGTGTTTAGCAGCGTTTCGTTTATAGGCGTTTTTTGTTTTTGCCCATTTAAAAAAAAAGTTTTTTTTAACGCTTCTAAGCGCAAGTGCGGCAAAACGCAACTAAATGCGGCACGTAAAAACAGCAAGATGGACGTTTTAGATGTGGTTTACTATCTGTCAAGCTAAATCGTTCAGGAGAGGTTGTAAAAATGTTCCGTGTACATGAAGCCTTATGCCGCGTACACACGATCGGTCAAACCGATGAGAACGGTCTGATGGACCGTTTTCATCAGACCAAACCGATTGTGTGTGGGCCCCATCGGTTATTTATCCATAGGTTAAAAAAAAGCAATCTTGTTTTAAATTTAACCGATGGATACCTAACCGATAGAAAAAAAACGATTGTTAGTAGGCACAACCATCGGTTAAAAATCCACGCATGCTCAGAATCAAGTCGGCGCATGCTTGGAAGCATTGAACTTAGTTTTTTTCAGCACGTCGTTGTGGTTTACGTCACCGCGTTCTGACACGATCGTTTTTTTAACTGATGGTGTGTAGGCACAACTGACCATCAGTCAGCTTCATCGGTTAACCGATGAAAACGGTCCATCAGACCGTTCTCATCGGATGCATCGATCGTGTGTACAGGGCATAAGAGGTCTAGGGATTGTGGGATATGTACTTTTCTTGTAGGGAATGTCAGTTCTTAGACTATAGACAGTTAACCTGTGCTGTGCCTTTCCGCTTGCCTCATGTTTTCACACAAACGGAAAAAGATGACCCCAGAATGTAAACATTTACTGTTGCATACAGTGTACCTTTAAAAAGAATTCCTTTGAACTTTGAACAATATGCCTGGCGGATGTTCTTAACCTGTCTGTCAAGTGGTGCATTTGTATGATGCGCACAATGTACTACGGCAAAACTGATATTTTCCAGGAATTTAAACAGCTTTTCTTCTTTAAATAACAGTTCCCAGACTCTAACATCTCAAAAAAAAAAAAAAAAAAAAAAAGATTTATATTTGTTTGCACGAAAACTTACATTGAAATTTATGTATGACAGGGAAAGAAAAGAGAAACTGGCCGAAGTCGTCAACCAGGAGATCTGGAAAAACTTCACAGTTGCCGACTTTCGAGCTCTCAAAACCCTCATCTCCTTACTGGATGAGAACGATGTCCCTCCAGAACAGGAGATTGTATCTGAGACATATGAAGTGAGGGGAGAGAGATTGCAGCTTTCTATGTACAAGCAGGACCTAGAAATATTGGAAAAAGCAGTAAAGAAAAAATCTCTCAACTTCCCCTCCCTCCATACAAACTCCAATATCTGGGCGTTTCTCATCCAGACAATAAAAGAGGTAGAATCACTCTCCCTGGTCAAACGTACAAACTCTAAATTTGTTGCCAAACATGAACTAGCTTTAGACACACTTAGCAAAAATCCCGAAATAATTGTTAAACCGTCTGACAAAGGCGGAAATGTGGTTCTAATGGATGACCTACAATACAGGAACATGTGTTGGGACATCCTAAAAAATCGCACTTGGTATTTACCTATTAACAAAGAAATTATTACTAAATTCAATCAACAATTTGATGATTTAATTCAACTAGCACTCTTTGATGGGTCAATTACTAAAGCTATTTTTGATGGCATTCAAGTTCCCCATCCCAGAATTCCAACTTTTTATGCCCTCCCAAAAACACACAAAAATTTAATACAACCCCCAGGCCGCCCTATAATATCTGGGGTTGGCTCCAAAACCGAAAGAGCTAGCATATTCATTGACCAATACCTTAGGCCCCATGTAACATCCTTACCATCCTATATCCAGGATACACCGGACCTACTCAGGACTATTGACGGACTTTCAGTACCTATTGGATGCCTTCTGGTGTCAATAGATGTGGAAGCCCTCTACTCCTCAATACCCCATAAAAAGGGACTGGAAATGGTCTCTGGCTTCCTTGTTGAGAAAGGACCTAAAATGGACAAACTTAACTGCTTTGTGCTTAAATGCCTCTCCCATATCCTCACTAAAAATGTATTTTCCTTTGATGGGTCCCACCTCCTCCAGGTACAGGGCGTCGCTATGGGCACCTCTTGTGCCCCTAGCTACGCGAACCTGTACCTGGGGGGTGGGAGCGAAAACTTTTTTCATCTGAGTCTAATCTGTATTTTTTGTCGTTCATTTTAAGCTGGTTTAGATACATCGACGATGTACTGATGTTCTGGACGGGTACAGTAGATGACTTACATGCATTCATGAAATTCTTGAACCGTAATGAGTTTAATTTAAAATTTACAATGAACTACAGTAACTCTGCTATTGCATTCCTGGACATCTTGATATATGTCGATGAATCCAATGGCATTCAAACATCCCTCTACCGTAAACCCACGGCGGGTAACACCCTCCTACACGCAGCAAGTGCTCATCCTGCTCCACTACTACGATCCATACCCTACAGTCAGTACCTTCGGTTGCGACGCAACTGCTCAGACGATAATGGATTCAAACTTGAATCAGACAAACTCTATACTAGACTCATTATGAGAGGATACAGTAAATCCTGCCTCAAAAAGGCATATAATCGAGCTGCCGGACGAGAAAGAGCTAGCACACTTATCAAAAGTAACAAAAAAATATCCGATAGTACTGTTACGCGATTTATCACTACATTTTCGGATCAACACACCCAAATCCGCCAGCTACTACAAAAACATTGGCACCTTATTACCACGGATTTAACGTTATCAAAATATGTGGGCAAAAATCCTAGTATCACCTTTAGACGTTCTATGTCAATCAGGGATCGCCTAGTGAAAAGTAACTACTATAAACCTTCAACAGGCACTCCAGAGACACCGGGCCTTTTTAGATGCGGTCAATGTAATTTTTGCCACCTTATGAAAGAAGGTCACATCATCCACCTCCCCAACGGTGGAACACATAGATTATATAAACATGTCACATGTCAAACACATGGGGTGGTATACATTATTTTCTGCTCATGCGGCTGCTTTTATATAGGTAAAACCATCCGCCCATTTTGGAAACGGGTGAAAGATCATATGTATTACATTACTAACGGTCTGCTTAACAAGACCATGGGACACCATGTTGCCTTCTCACACAAATATATAATTCCATCAGTTCAGTTCGCCGTGTTGGACCATATTACAGAGGACCCTAGAGGTGGTAATCATGATCAGAAAGTGCTACAGCGTGAGACTCAATGGATCTATCGCCTCAAGGCGAATTTTTGGCCAGGATTGAACGACTCATTGAGTTTTAAACCGTTCTTGAATATTTGAATCCTTTGACCATGTCTCCGCTTTTTCGTGAGGAATAAAATATTTGTGATCGAAAAAGAATAGGTGCTCTTAGACATATATGTTCAAATCACTTACACCAATCATTTTTTCACCTTTAATATATCCCCGTGATAGGATAGGATTGCTACAGGCTGTCGGCCAACTCTTTCATCAATGCTGACTTTAATAGTGATTCGAGGGTATTTATGGGTTAGCAAACTGCTTTTTTGCTATCGCTATAATTACTACAATGGTTTTTCCTTTTCTTTTTTACATTTGCTATTGTTAACCTTATACATCTGAAGATATGTTAAACTGATATAATGGGATGGAATTTCCATACCCACACAGGAAGTACTCTGTAACTACTTATTTGTAGATATTTACCTTTGTATATTCATTATGTATATTTTTTCTATTCTGTGTAATGAAATTGTGTCTTTGTGTGTGTTTTTCGCTCAGACGCCCCTCTGTGGATGCACCGGGTACCTGTATGACCAGTATTGTCGGTCTGTGAGGGTTAATTTACGCTAACTAGTGTTTCCCTCACAACATAACCATCAAACCTGAAGGCTCTCTTAATTGATATCCGGTTGACAGCGGTATTGGTCAATTTTGTCAATATTATCAATAATTGACGTATGCTGCTTTCTATGTGCAGATACAGTTTCCATTTTTTATTCTTTTTCCCTTTTCCTTTTTTCCTTTTTCTCATCTGTAATATCATGTGCACCGTCTTTCCACCCACACTAGTGACATTAAACACACTACTACATATTATACCTAATGGACCATTAACTAGGTCTTTTTCATCCAGTTTACTACTGGGGATGAATTCCCCTATATAACCGCTAGATGGCAGCCTTAGCATCAATACTAATCATTATAGTTAAGCTATGCTAAATATCCTAATTCACTACTGTGTGCCTGATGTTCATTGGGTGGTCGTGCCGTGGTGGCTGTTTCTGTGCGTTTTCTGTCTGGGCATGTGTATTTCTTGTTGTTTTGTGCCCTGGACTTTGTGGGCCGTTTTGGGCGATATGCCATAATACTCCGCCTCAGTGGGATCTTTATTTATGCGCCGTACTATCTAAACGGCGTGCATCTATGACGTCATCACGTCATACGTCCATGTGATCCCACAGCCTATATAAACCTGATGCTCATGCAATGGCGCTGTGTTACCGTGTGTACACCCTGGGACACAGACGCATTGCTGCAATCAGTTATAGGGTAAGTCACTTCTTCTGCTCCAAATTGTTCCCTCAATTTCATCACACTTGAGAATGACCTACTGAATGGACACATTGTTTCATCTCAACAGGCCTGTACTAACGCCCCATGCTAAGGCTGCTACAGAAAGGGTTTCTTTATGTAAGCCCCCCCACATTGCTGTTATACTGCCATCTGCTGTCCCAGTGTGCTCAGGACTTCATAAAAATAGGTAACCTGGATTTTTTGGTTAACTCTTTATTTCCATCATAAATGTTAGTCCTTAAAGGCTGTTTAATAGCTTCTTTCGTTATATTTTTTTATTATTACAGTCCGAGTATCAACTTTCTCTGTGGTACATATTTTCCACCCCTTGGACTTGTAGTCTTGACTCTTTCGACTCACCCAAGGTGATTATGGTGGCCGTTTTGTCTTTTTTTAACACCGCAGGAACTATGTAGTAGTGATATTCAATGCATTTGTTCACATGATTCTCTTTCCCCCATATTACTTTATTATATTTACACATTTTTTTCATTTTTTTCTTTCTTCTTCCCTCTCTCTTTCTTTCATGTGTGTGCGTGCATGTATGTGCATTTAGGCTTGTGCATGCATATACACATATGCAGGTTTTTAGTGTTTTCTTTGTCTTATCCCTCATCTTTATTATTTACTCCATCTTCATTATAATTTTTTTTATATGGTATCTGTGTCTGCGCGTTGACAGCAGCTATAATAAGAATTCATATATTATACTGATTTACTGCTATATATATACATATATATTTTTGTCAACCAGATTCTCGATATATGGAAGCTTGTGCCTAAGCTTATCTCCCGACCTGTTATATCTCCATCTGTATCTTATATGCCCCGTGGACGCACCCATCGAGGGACCACCAGCCATGTAAATACACACTATGACACCTTTATTCATTTCATTTTAATTCTGTATTTTGATTAATATTTCTGTTTTACTAATGTGCCACACTGTATCATTGCAGATAAGTTTCTATCTCTCTGCTAACTTTATATTCCTCATCCTCGCCCTGAAGAAGCCCCACGGCGAAACGTGCGTTGGCGACTTCGGAGGAATGTACAGTAGTCATCTGCTGTTGATGAATTTGTGATAATTTTTCTTGTATTTATTTATTTTATGTATATCCTGTTTAATTTATTTATATGCTATTAAATTATATATTTTTACAAAACCATACTTCCTTGGCCTTAAAGTCTGACCATCAATGTCCACTTGCTTGATATTGTTTCTCCCCTAATATTATTACAGATGTGGCCCATGTGAGTGCTATCCCTGTGTTTCCACTTTAATTCTCTTCCCCCCCCTACGCCTTTCTCTCTCCTTCTCTCCTCTTCCTTTTTTCCTTCTCATTTCTCTTCTCTCTCCTCTTTTCTTCTCTCTCCTTTACTCTTCCCCCAGGTTCTTTAACCAACCCCTCCCCTCCTTGAATCATTATAAGTCACTCGTTGATAAGGATGGTTGCATAGCTGCCATTGACAGGAAGGAAGCTTTCAATTATAGTGGTAGTAGAATTGCCACTACTATATATATTTGGCTCACGGCGAATGAGTTAAAAGTCCAAATCAAAATTTTATCTCATCCCTAGTAACTTTCCTTGAATTAAAATAAAAACAGGTATGCAATGTCCTTTTAACTTTCTGTTAATTCAAATAAAAGCACAATCATACCTTCCTTCCAAGTGATCCTCTGTAAGCTACATTTCACTCCCCTAAGGTGATAGAGATGAAGTGAGTAAGAAAACCAGCCTGGGTGGCAACTTTAGCTCCCACCATAGATATAGTAAAGTGAGTGAGCGTAGTCACCCTAGAACAGGAAGTGTTATTTGCAGGATTAAGCAACAATGGGCTCCATTCACAAATAAAGATCACATGCAGTATTTAGGTGTTTTCCCAAATACCGAATACAATTCTGACAATGTCAATTCACTATTGCTTTAATGCAGTATTTATCAGTAAACAACATAGTTGTTAACCTCCCTGGCGGTATGAATATGTCAGATTTTTTTATGCTGAAAGTGGTACAATGTTTTGCATGGAAAATTGGCGTTTTATATTATAGGCATGTAATTCTTAGAAATAACTCACTTAAATCTGTCTAAACAAGAGTCTAGTAGACATCCGGTTATAATAAAGTTTGAAACACAAAATCATAAATTATAATATAATAAAATACTACTAAATTACAAATTATAACAAATAATAATAAAATGTATTCAATGTAATCAAATCAAAAACACAAAAATTTGCTCAGTTGCAGAATTATCGCTGTCATTACTTTCAGTGTTTGATGACGAATTTCCCCACAAATCCCTATCGCTCAATTCTGCAAGTGATTCTAATTTATTATCGCTGTTTTCTAGCTGGTCTAAAAGCACCTTTGATGTAAAGAGACTTTCCTGGTGCCTCCATGGCAGCATATGTGATAGAGCTCCGCCTTGACTCCTCCTTCAGGACTAGTGAATAGAATAAATTAAAGGCATAGCCCCTCCCCCAACATTCTCCTTTTTTTCCTCATACCTTCTTGTACTGGTGAAGAGTAGATGTATGTCCATACCTCTGCAGTCGGCAGCGTCCGCCGGGTTTAGCCTTTCCCACGCGCAGTCCCTGTTCTTGGGCAGCTCTTAGCGCTAATAAGTCTGGGAGACCCCTCTGTGGATCTGTTGGGGTCATGTCGCAGAGTTTCCTCATAGGAACGCAAACTGCCGGGAGTATTAATGAATGACATGCGAGCCGCAGAAGGATCAGCTTTACTACCCCAGGCCAGTCATTTCTTTCTTTTTTTTTCTCTCCCTCTCTCTCTGTTTGCTCACACTGCTAACCATTACGTTGCTTTTTTTTAATTTTTTTTTCTTTTCCCCTGCTTTTTGGGTCCTCAATAGGGTACCTGTGCTTCCCTGAGTGGGGGTACCCCTGCGAATCTCTGTCTGTCAGGGGTATGCTTCCTGTCACGATTGGGCTCCCTTGTCAGAGGGGGGGTCTGGTCTGTGGCAGGGGGAGGGGCCGCGGGTGCTGCTGGCATCCGCTGGTCCCTTGTGTGTCACGAGGATGGGCTGTGCGATCGGCGTCCCCGCGGTCGAGTCCAGCGGCCGCAGTCGGTTGGGGTCCTGGCGCTCTGATACAGGACTTCCTGTGTCACGGGTGCCGGGGCTTCTGCGCATGCGCGGCGGCTGCTCGGAACACGGCGGCCATTTTGGTTACTGGAAACAGGGCTAGATTGCCCTTGTTTTCCAGTTCTATGGCTGGGGGCGGACCCTGCTGGGCTCTCCCTCCCTGGTGCATATAAGGGAGCCTAGGAGCAGGGCTATGGCTGCTGGTGTTTTTGTCAGTAGCTAGGCCCTGCTGGGTGTTCCAGCCCCAGCCCCGTGGTAAGAGGGAAGGAGGGGGGAGATGGGGGAAAGAAAGTAACAGTGTATTGCGCCTGTCTGTAGATACAGGCAGGTGCTCTTTTTTTTTTTTCCTGCTTAACCCTTTAGCTTTTCTATGCTTTTCTCGCAGCTGTTCCTTCCGCCCAAGCTCTGCAATGAGTCATTCACCACGTAACAAAGATCCTCACACCATTAGGTATGGACCAACAATACGTGAGTATTAAAAAAAAAAAAAAAAAAAAAAGTGCGCTCACTGTTTCTAATGTGAGTTCCTTACATCGTAGCCCTGCCCACTCCAAGAGGACCAGAAAGTCATCAAGAAGTCGTGACAATGACAGCCCAGTCTGCAGGTCTGAGTCTTCGCGACACCGGTCCCGCTCATCCAGCTGAAGATCCCGGTCTCCACGTCATAGGTCACAGAGATCAAGATCTAGGGGACATGATCGTTCCCCATCTTCTAGAAGCCATAGAAGGAAGAAGTGTTGGACATGCGGGGCTACGCCACTACCGGACAGGGTAGTTTGTAAGGACTGCTTTGCGGACTATGCGTCCAACCGCGAGCGAGAAAATCAGCATGCGGTAGAATTGCTGGATAAAGCTATGAGGGACTCCTTCTCCAAGCTCTTGGCTTCAGTTCCCGTTCAGCCAGCCGCGCAGAGATCACAGGTTCAGGATATGGAACCTAATCTCCCGGGTCCCTCAACAGCCGGGACGCCTCTGCCAACCGACTGATCGCTCAGGTAGAGACTCATCGCCTGGAGACGACTCAGAGTACTCTGCAGAGGAGTCAGAGCCTTCAGGGTTCAGCCTTTCCCTGGTAAACCCGTTTATCCAGGCGGTCAAGTCGGCAATCGCCTGGAAAGAGGTGGAAGATCCGCCCCAAGAGGCTACAAGCTACTTTCCTTTTCTCAAAAGGAAGCAGGTTCTTTTCCCATTGATGGGGGAAATTAGCCAAGTCATCCTGAATGAATGGGCAAAGCCTGATAAGAGGCTCTCATTGAGTCGGTTCAGCAAATTGTATCCCTTACCAGAGTCTGGAACACAGTCGCTAAACTCCATGCCTGTAGTGGATGCATCGGTGGTACGACTCGCTAAAAATGTAACCTTACCAATGGAGGATTCCGCTTCCTTCAAGGACCCTCTAGACAGGCGAATTGACTTGGAACTGAAGAGGAGCTACTTAGCTGCAGGCGCAGCATGTAAGCCAGCTATCGCCCTCACGTCAGTCTCTAATGCCATAAGGTCATGGACAGATAACATTGAAACTGCTCTGCGTCAGAACGTTCCCACAGAAGACATAATTAAAGCCTTGGAAGAGCTCAGGCTATCGGCAGATTTTGTTGGAGTGGCAGCCATTGACACGATTAGATGCTCGGCAAGATCGATGCTGCACTCAGTGATGGCGAAAAGAGCCTTATGGCTGAAACCTTGGTCGGCTGACCTTTCTTCCAAGCAAAACTGGTGCAAGATCCCATTTGATGGAAAGGCTCTATTCGGGGACAAGATGGATAGTGCAATCTCTAGGCTGTCAGGAGGGAAGTCTGGTATGCTTCCACAGGACAGGAGAACACGAAGATTCAGAGGTGGTCCCTCTAGGTTCCGCCGCTCGGATCCAAGGGACTTCAGACATTCGGGACAATTCAGAGACAACAAAAGACCTTGGAGAGGCACTCAGCAATCCTTCTTGAACAGGAAGATGAAAGCTCTTCCGGCTCCTCAGGAGCAAAAACAGTCTTTTTGACGCCAAGTTATCTCAGACACTCCCGGTGGGAGCCAGGCTAAAACATTTTGTCCCGGTCTGGGCCACCCACTGCCAGGACCCCTGGGTTCTGTCCACAATTCAATGGGGGCACTCCTGGAATTTTTCTCAAACTCCACCTCGAAGCTCGTTCAAGAGAACAGAGATTCCATCCTCTCCACTGAAGGCTCAAGCTCTGGAAGATTTTCTAGCGTCACTCCAGCTTCAGGGAGCAGCTATTCCAGTTCCCTTGGCGGAGCGATTCACAGGTTTTTACTCCACCTTATTCCTTGTCCCCAAAAGGACGGGCGGGTGGAGGCCTGTGATAGACCTGAAAAAGCTCAATCAGTATATTTACACCGAAAGCTTCAAGATGGAATCCCTGCAGACAATAATTCAGGCAGTCCAGCCGTTAGATTGGATGATCTCAGTCGATCTCCGGGACGCATACCTACATATTCCAATCCAGCCTACATTACAGAAATATCTAAGATTTGCGGTGGGTCAGACTCACCTTCAGTTTCAGGCTCTGCCCTTTGGACTGTGCACCTCTCCCAGGGTATTCACCAAGATTCTATTATCTGCCCTGGCCCCCCTGAGGGAGAAGGGCTTGAGGATATATCACTACCTGGACGACATTCTACTCCTTGCATGCAGTCCGGGTCAGGTGATATGCCATCGGGACATTCTTCTGCAAACACTAAGAGAGCTAGGGTGGTTAGTCAACCTAGACAAAAGCCAACTTGTACCAACGCAACAAATGGTCTACCTGGGTGCAGCATTCAACACCCAGGAGGGGACAGTGTCGTTACCACCGCCAAAGATGGAGATTGTCATCCAGAAAGTGACCAAAGTCATCCAGAGCCCGTTTTTGACGGCCTCACAATGCCTGAGCCTCATTGGCACTATGTCTGCCTGCATCCCCATGGTCCCGTGGACCCATTGGCACCTGAGGTTCTTCCAGACTGGTTTCTTGGCGCAGTGGAGGAAACATCGTCTGTCCCAGACGATCCTGCTTACGGGAGTGATGCGCAGGAGTCTTCAATGGTGGACAGCTCCAGAGAACCTTTCCAAACCCAGTCACTTGGGATCACTTCACTGGACCACAATTTTGTCCGATGCAAGCGGACAGAGCTGGGGAGCCCATTGCGGGGAATCCAGAGTACAGGGGAGATGGTCATGCTCCACCCAGGGCATAGTATCCAACATCTTAGAGTTGAGGGCAGCCTTTCTGGCGCTGACTTTCCTTGGCATGCCAGATCAAGGGTCAGAGGATCCTGCTATGCCTAGACAACAGGGCAGCGGTTGCTTATCTGCAGAGACAGGGAGGCACTCGCAGCAGATCGCTCCTCAAGGAGGTAGAGCTAATCATGCTCTGGGCAGAGAAGAACCTCCTGGACCTCCGAGCGGTATATCTGCCAGGCAGGTTGAATACGGAAGCAGACACATTGTCCAGGAACTTCTCGGACAACAACGAGTGGACTCTCCACCCCCGGGTGTTCCATCAGATTGCCAGCTCTTGGGATCCCCCACAGGTAGACCTGTTCGCCTCCTCGGAGAACGCCAAGCTGGACAGATTCGTCTCCAGGTTTCCACATCCGCAAGCCGAAGCAGTGGATGCCCTGACATGCCCCTGGAGGTTCTCCACGGCATATGCCTTCCCGCCGCGGTCATTGATATTCAGGTTCCTCCTGAGGCTCCTCAGGGAATCGGTTCAGGTGCTGGCGATACTCCCGTACTGGCCGAAGAGGCCTTGGTTCCCGCTTGCCATGCGTCTCAGTGTGAGCTCGCCAGTCAAGATTCCTCCGTTCCCTCAACTTCTGCTGCAGGGCAAACTGCTTCATCCAAACCCTCAGAGATTGGACCTTCGAGTCTGGAAGTTGAAAGGCGAAGGTTTGAGTCCCTAGGCTGTTCCTCAGGAGTCATCTCAACCCTCCTAAAGGCCAGGAAGCCTACAACGAATGCTGTGTATTCGAAGATCTGGGAAAAATTCTTGTCTTATGCAGCCGATAACGGCTTTGATCCAAACGTTCCCTCTACAAACCATGTGTTAGGTTTCCTACAGACGGGACTTGAGCTAGGTCTTAGTCTGAGCTCCCTCAAGGTTCAGGTAGCAGCGATCTCAGCCACAACAAGTAGAAGATGGGCAGAGGATCCTTTACTAATCATCTTTTTTAAAGGCTTCTTGAAGATCCGCCCTCCTGCTAGACGATCCTTTCCTAAGTGGGATCTGTCTCTGGTCCTCGAGGCTTTGTCGATCCGGCCTTTTGCTCCAGTAGAACAAATAACAATATGGAATCTGACATTGAAAACAACTTTTCTCCTGGCCATTACTTCTGGAAGAAGGATCTCAGAACTCCACTCCTTAGGAATTGGGGACGACCACATCTCCTTTTTCCCTGACAGAGTGGAACTTCGCCCACTGAGGGGGTTCACGCCGAAAGTCGCTACTCCAAGCCACCTGTTGGAACCCTGGGCTCTACCAATATTCGCAGAGACAGATGCAGAATCCTGCCACGAACTGGATGTGTCCAGAACGCTTAGGGCCTACCTAGAGGCCACCAGTTCCTTCAGGAACTCGGAGAGGCTTTTCATCATACCTTTTGGTAAACACAGGGGCAAAGAAGCTTCCATCAGAACTCTGGCATCATGGGTTGTAAAGTTAATACAGAGGTCCTACAGGGTGAAGAATATGGAGCCTCCATCTCGGGTGAATGCTCATTCCACTAGAGCAGTCTCAGCTTCCTGGGCAACAAGGGCTAATGTATCGCTGGAGACGGTGTGCAGGGCAGCCACCTGGTCGTCTCATAACACGTTCCTTAGGCACTACCATATTGACCCAGGAGCTCTTACAACGGTGGAGTTCGGAAGAAGGGCAGTTCAAGCTGCTATGTCCTCTTCTAATTAAAACTCTTATTGTTAAGCATTATCCCACCTGTGTCAAGCTAGTTATTTATCACTAGTATGCTGCCATGGAGGCACCAGGAAAACGGAAAATTGTATCATACTTACCAGAAATTTTCCTTTCCTGGTGCCTATCCATGGCAGCATACGCTCCCACCCTCGGTATTCTATATTACGGAGAATGTTGGGGGAGGGGCTATGCCTTTAATTTATTCTATTCACTAGTCCTGAAGGAGGAGTCGAGGCGGAGCTCTATCACTAGTATGCTGCCATGGATAGGCACCAGGAAATGAAAATTACTGGTAAGTATGATACAATTTTCCGTTTTTTGGTTGCTATGGACAATCTCCAGTTTCCAGGAAGAAAGAACAGTATTTATAATATAAAACTGCATGCAGGGCAGTGGACAAACCACTAGGGACAAAAGTGATGTGAAATTATTTGATACAGTAATATAATCTGTAAGATTACAGTGTACTGTATGTGTTATGTGTTTTTCACTTTTTGAATTTGGCTACAAGCTCCATCCCCGTGCGTTGTGACGCTTGCAGAGAATGGTGCTCGGCACTGTGATACATTGTTTGGAGACACAGCTCGCACACACAGCAGGGAGACATCACTGGATCCTAGGTACAAGGTAAGTGAGTGTGGCTCGGGGTTACCGCATTTGGTACTGAAAATTCACCCCAAGCCGCTAAGAAGGTTAAGAAGCAGGTGGCCACTGTGCCCTTAACAACCAATGAGCCATCAACTGACAGCTAAATGTTTGGTATGGATTTTGAGGGGAACCCCCAGAGCAAAAAAAAGTTTTACATTTGGCAAGGGGGTTCCCCCAAAATCCATACCATGCACTTATCCGAGCATGCAGATGCAGCTCGGCGGGACAGGCGAGCGCAACCCCTCTCCAGAAACAATCCAAGCTACATGACCTCAACATGAATGGGTGCTTTGGGGCAGGGGGGCTCTGCACCCCCCAAGCATCTTGTACCTGTGTTGATGAGGACAAGGGCCTCTTCCCCACGACCCTGGATGATGGTTGTGGGGGTCTGAAGGTGGGAGGCTTATCGGAATCTGGAAGCCTCCTTTAACAGGGGGGCCCCCAGATCCCAGTCTTTTCCTATGTGAATAAGTATGGGTAAGGTGCATTGTAAAAAAAACAGGAGGCAGGTTTTGACAAGTCCTTTATTAAAAAAAAAATGTCCTTCTGTATAGATCCATCATCAATTACAATGCCTGTTGCCAATGTCGATCTGAAGAAAATGAAAAGGCCCCACTCTCGACGAAGGCGGACTGCTCCACCACCTCCTGCCGCTAAATAAACCAAGGTGATGGGTCGGTGACATCACAAGGGAAAGGGAAACCTGGTGACATTGCCAGGTGCCCCCCTTAGGTTATTTAGCAGTGGGAGGTTGCGGAGCTCCCAGACGGTTGGGAGCCTTTGTTGGGAGCTGAGCTTTTTTTCCCCGAATCAGCGGTGGCAGCGGACATCATTATTGACAATGGATCTACACCAAAGCACATTTTTGTTTGTATTTTTAAATAAAGGACTAAAAACTACTGTCTCCTGTTTTTTTTACACTACAGATTTTTTTGAGTGAATGCGTAGAGGTACTGTGTACTCCTACTTATTCACATGGGGGGGTGGTATCTGGGCATTCTAATAAGCCCCTGCCCCCACACCCACACAACCACTGGCCAAGGAAGTGGGGAAGAGGCCCTTGTCCCCATCAACATGGTACTTTGGGGGAGCAGAGCCACCTGCTCCAAAGCACCCCCCTCATGTTAAGGGCATGTGGCCTGATATGGTTCAGGAGGGGGGACGCTATTTCCTCCGTACCTGTCCCTTTCCTGACGTGCCAGGCTGCATGCTCGAATAAGGGTCTGGTATGAATTTTAGGGGGACCCCACGCCATTTTTTGCACCAATTCTTTCAATTTATTTTCTTTTGTCATCTGTTGACAGTTGATGACTCATTGATCCGTAAAGATGCAGCAGCCACCCGCTCCTTAACAACCATGTTAATTACTGATTGTTAAGGATGCCAGTGGCTGCCCACTCCTTAACAACCAGCTTTTTACAGTGTTTGTTAAGGACGCCGTCTATAGCCAGCAGTAAATTACCACAGGCCATCACTACTAAAATACCACACGACTTCATAAAATAGCGCATGCAGTATTTTAGTAGCTTTTTTAGTGAATGCAAAAAAACTTTTTGAAAAATGCTGTGTGGCATCTTACTGCATACTCGGATGTGGTAAGATACCACTTTGTGAATGAAGCTCATTACACTGTATTACATTTTTGCCTTTGGGTTTAGATATTCCTTAGGAAACAAGTGAAAAAATAGCTTTGAAAATTGGAAAATATTGAACAATAACAGCATGATCAACCTAGGATGTGTAATGAACAGGAAAACGAGGAAAATTGGCTCAACAAGAGCTTCAATGCCAGAGTATCTCTCACATAATATAGTAAATAACTGAAATAAAATGCAAACCTGACAAAGTTGGCTTTCTGTGCTGTTAAATCGCCTAGTAGTTATGCAGTGTGTCGGAAGTTTATGTGCCAATCAAAGTACTGCAGACAGTAAAGTAGCGGTCAGTCTACCAGCTATTTTATTATGTGAAAATTTCCTTCGTGACATAGATGTCAGAGCCTATCTGGGCTTTCCTTTCTATGTGCCCTGGGCATTCACATTAAATAGAATTTGATAGCTCCAAAATTAGATCCTGTGTTCATAACCCATTCAACGCTGTGAAGGGACCAAACAGCAGCACTCCTTGCCCTTCCAGCTCTAAGTGGATTTCACATGGTAATGAAGCCCTTCTGTTCTCAGATGACACAGTGGAGACATTGAAATCTGCCACAGAGGCAGTTGATGTGATGTGTTGACGTAGGATTCATGTTGCTATAATAGGAAGTGTTTATTTGAATAATAAGGTCAGGGAGTTAAGTATTTGGTATTCCACTCAGATGAAGCCGTTTGCACAGTGTCACTAATAATTAAAGGGTTTTTTTTTCAACTAATCTAGCAGCGCTACCTAAATATACTCCACTCTGTTCAAGAAACTCATCAAAGCAGTAAAGTGATCTTCGAGGTTATTAATCTCTTCTGCTCCACAGCTGGAGCAAATTTATTTGCTTGAATTAGCATGTAATAAACTTATAATAAAAGCACATTCCTGGTTTCTGAGAGATACCATTGGTAAACGGTTGGCAATATCATTCGATCAAAGCTATTATTTACCATTTTGTCAATTCTGGAGCCATGGCTGAAATTCAATATAGGCCCAAATAAGTAGTTAAGTGTGCCACCATGAAAGTGTAGCTGTAATAATAATATTAATAAGCACCTTTTTCACACTATGCAGCCCAAATCTACGGGGAATTTGCTTCTAGTTGGTTATTTTGACCCTGGACTCTCCTTGCTGTAGTCCTTAATTTTTCTATGAATTTCAATGAATTTCATAATGCAATGCCTAGATTTAACCCTTTCACAAGGGATCCATATACTTGCCTGAATATCAATACAATTTTATTATGAATCTAAACGCTCATGCAGATCTGTACAGACTGCTGGGTGTAATGTAACATATGTTTACTCAGTTTAAAACAATTGTGGACAATTTTGATGTAAATAGTACAACAAAGCTACATTTTTATTTTATTAGCATACCATGCATTATTTTAGTTAAAACACAACTTAACATTTCTGGAGAATTTGACTTTGTAAAGAATCAAATCATCTTTGTATGCTACCATGGGTAACCTGAAGATACTTAGATTCAGCATCTAGCAAGCATTTTTTGAATACTGTATTTGTAGAGAGCTATGTTTACAGTTTCCATATGACAACATACAAAATCTGAACATTTTTATTTGGTTATATAGATACAAAGGTACACCTTTGAAAAAAGTTGCGTGCTTTTCAAGTTAATTTTCTTACAGAATTCTCCCCTAGGTCAACTGTGTTAACTTTACAAGAATATAGGTCAGTCCACCAGTAACATTAGGGGTTATATAGAACCCTGATGTCACTTTAGAGAGAAGCTGTCACCTGTTCCAAGCCATCATATAGTCTATAGCAGTGGTCATCAACCCTGTCCTCAGGGCCCACTAACAGGCCAGGTTTGCAAGATAACTGAAATACATCACAGGTGATATCATTTGCTTCTTAGTGATTGCAGTATTCTAGTCTGCATCTCCCCAAGGTAATACATACATAATAATAAATACAAACCTGGCCTGTTAGTGGGCCCTGAGGACAGGGTTGATGACCACTGGTCTATAGGGATAAGGTTCAGGATCGCCATAGGGTTGGGTTTGAGGTAAATCTTGGATATTCACATTCACCTGAATGGTGAATTTACGAGTTTATGAAAGTGAACCCCCCCCCCCAGAGATGGTAAGCTTCTTGAGGGCAAGGACTGTGTAAACTGCTAGTGCAGTATACATAACTATAATAAAATAAAATGTGCACTATTGCGATCTAGTTTCATGTAGAAAATCGCAGCAGTGTCAAGTGCACCAAAACACCATGAACTTAATCACCCTATCGAGTAGCTGCTAAAAAAATAGGGCAATCCCCTTTTGCCATCCTGCCTAGGAGTCCCAAATGGAGAGACAAAGGCTCCTCACTTGGAGCAAATAGGTAGTGCATCCTCAAGCCAAAGCAGTGGTCGGGCATTACCTGTAAGACACAGAGCATATCTTTCATTCCTTTCTGGCATTGGGTATGGTATACAGAGCACATGAAGGAGGCGGGGAAGTGGGTAACC
The DNA here is from genome assembly GCF_905171775.1 of Rana temporaria. Taxonomy (NCBI): domain Eukaryota; kingdom Metazoa; phylum Chordata; class Amphibia; order Anura; family Ranidae; genus Rana; species Rana temporaria. Next base: position 237,781,037 of record NC_053490.1, on the reverse strand, counting down.
AAACCATTACCATATTCCTTTTCCTAGGTACAGACGAATGCAGTAACTGCAAATGCACCCTCTTCTTCAGCATATAATCCTATCCTAGATCTGTAGAAATAAATTGCACAACAAGTCTAGCATGCTTCTATTTATGTGGCCAGTTAGGGAGATTGACCCCCTAAGTCCACCATCTTTCCATGTTTCCTGTTTCAATGCCAGATTATTGTGCTTCCCACTTTCCGCCTGCTGACTCATGTTACTACTACTGCTAACTGTAACAGAACTTGACTTGTGACCCTAATGCTGATTCTCTGTCCCTGACTTGTGACCTCAAAGCTGATTCTCGAATGCCTACGATGAACCTGGATAATGATTCAGATTACTCAATTTTTCTCCACAGGTACATTCCTAACAGACTAATTAGACCCAAATAGAGATTGTATAGGTATCCAAGTGGATGTTTTGTTTCCTTAATGGAGGCTGTTTAAAACCAAGTCCAGATAAGCCAAAACCAAGCACAGGTATTTCACAAAGACAAGTAATTGCTTTGCACTGACAACTTTTACAGCAACAACAGCAGGCAGCTTACAGCCATTGATACTACAGAAGCCCACCTTCCATTGCCTGTTAAATTTAATGAAAATCCTAATGTAACGGGACCCCAAATGGGACAGGGGTTAACGCCATTTAAGATATTCCATCCCGAACCCAAGACAGCTATCGACACTCCACAGTCAGGCAAACAAACACGATCCATACAAATTCTCCCAGTAACGAGACACAGCTCTGTTCTTTGGTTCAAACTAATAGAATCTTTAATGGGAAAATCAGGCTCTTATTTACAGTGAGGAACCACAATGAACAATGACTCAACTCCACCCACAACATGACACAAGGAGCCCAATACACATCTTTTGGGTAGACTTTCTGGAACCAGCTCTTGATCTAATTTACATGAGCTAATTAACTAATTATTTACCCAGACAAGGTGACTCAAAGATAATACCTTTCAAGATAGACACCTGCTATACAATACACATTCCTTTAGTAGACATGATTTACATGAGCTAATTAACTAAAGCTGATAAGTTAGACATCTGACCTTTAGACTGTCTATTAACTTGCAATACACATTTATCATCAATAGTCCATCACACACTACAGGGTCAATTAACACCACACAATGGAAGATACTTCAGAAGCCATACTAGATTAATTTACATCAGAACATATGACATTAACACCTAACAGTCTGTGTTCCCACATTGAATGAGTCACTCTTTCAATTAACCTGTTGAGTTCAGAATCAACAAACAGTAATATTTCAAGATATCCTGGAATACATTGTGAATTATCATTACTTCCCCATTTTAGGTAGTCCAAGGTATCATTTCTCAGTCATCCTATGCCCCTAGTGGACATAGGATGATTTTAGACATAAGAGTCATCGGTGAAGCTGAAACAGGAGTATCTCATACTTTTCAAGAGCTTCTGGGTCCCACGGGCCATTCCGTTACACCTAAACACTAAAGAGGTTTCTGAACAAATGTAGACCATATTTTCAGCTGCAACCTGCCCGGTGTGCAACACAGCGCTCTGAGGCAGGTTTTGTAATTTCGTTATTCACTTTATGAGGCCCTGTCATGGGTTGCCCCACACTTGAAACATAACCATGCTATTATGACAACTTTTTGAAAGCTATGAACTTGAAATGTGATGATCCTAATCACAGTGCAGATGCAGAATCTTTATTACTGAGCTTGCACTAAAGAAAATGTTTTGTAGCTGAATATGCTGATGAATTGCTGGGTGTCAGATACCACTTGGAATGACAGTACCTAACATTTTCAGAAAAAGTCTCTCTAAGCAAATTAAAGATGAGCTAGCCAATACACAGCGAGTTCTTGATACCTTTATCAAACTGTGCATTAGAATGGACAAACGAATAACTGAAAGATAGTTAGAAAGACAAAGATCAGTGGGGGCAAATTTCTTTCTTGAACTCAGCTGAACCATTTATGAGTTCAGAACCAGAACCTGAGCCAATGGAGATTAGAGCCATTTGGAGATATCTTAGTTTTGCTGAAAAGAAATGTAAACGCGAAATTAATCTTTTTTTATATTGTGGTCAGTCAGGCACTTTGTTCTGAGGTGTCCAAAACCAAACAAACATATTGCAGCTGCAGCTGACAAAAAGTGCTGTCCACAACCTCATCCAGCTAACAAGTGGGGTCCATTATAACCTTTGTTTTCCTTAACAGAAGGAGAGAGAAAAATGGCCACTTATCATCCACATTTTGCTATAAACATTATACTGAAGTAAAAGGTTTAGTTATTTTCCACCACAGAGATGCTGAATTCCAGAGCTGGTGGTAATTTTTTAGACCTGAAATATGCTAAAGGAAAGCACATCATCCATATAACTAAGCAATCTCCAGTCCTCGTGGGGACAGATGATGGCTCATCACTCTCCTACAGAGAAATGGTCTCTTGAATGATTAAGTATTGAACCTGAATATCAAGAGTTTATATATTTTAACCTGATTCCTATCCTTTTATTATAATAATAAATTGAGCTCACGTGTTCAGCCAAATGCAAAAATATGTGAATAGCAGGTAAGGTGACAGTCTGCTAAGCACCTGCCCGGTTCATGGAGGGGTTGTCTTCTGCAAAGCTGGTCTTTAGTGGCGGGGAGTTGGGGGCAGCTGTGCTAAGGCATCCTTTCACTGCTGAACCAGTCAACTGCATATTTTCACAGTGACAGAAAGCTAGTTAATTTTTTTTAATTAGGGATTTCATCTTATAATTCAACATTTCCAGTATATTCATCTCTGCCAACTATAAATGCAAGATTATCTGCTTTTCAAAAGAACCAAGAACTTCCTAAAAAAGAGTTACATAAAGCTCAAGAAGCCTACAAGAAAACTGCAGACAGGTGCAGAAGAACCATTCCTTTCTATTTAGTAGGTGGTAAAGTATACATCCTGTGTTTTAAAATGTACCCCTTTTAAAACACCATCAACAACACAGTGGGCTGTCCGTGGCAGTCAAAGGCAGCATGTAACCCATATGATTAGTGATTACATGTTGTCAAGGGCAGATGTGAACTCCCTGGCAACAAAACAACCCACTTGACTACAGGTGTTGAGGCTAGATTCAATGGTCCAACCTTGCCCAGCATGTAAATAAGCTGCTGGGCTTCCCTGTAGCAGGTGTCCTTTTAAAACAAGCTGATCTTCCCAGTGAAATGCTGTGCATGGCTGGGGGTTTGTCAATTCTGATCATTGGAGAAAGCAGGCTGATTTCCCAAACTGACCAAAGTGTGTCCTGCTTAGTGTGGCCAGTTTTTAATAGGCAATCAGAGGGACTGGCAGAAACACCAGGGATTTTGCACAGAGGAAGCAATACAAAGAGAGAGGATACATTCTCATAGACATGTGCACTGCCTTTCATTTTTTTGGGCCATTCATTATGATCGAAAGTCATAAATTCGAAAATCCGAAAATTCAAAAATCCAGAAATTCGAAAGTTCGGAAATTCTAAAATTCAAAATTTCAGAAATTTGAAAATCCGAAAATTCAGAAATCTGAAAATTCGAACATTTGAAAATCCAAAAATAAGAAAGAAAATCCGAAAATAAGAAAGAATGAAAAGCTGAAAATTTGAAATAATAACTGACTAATAATACCTAACTATTAAGTTATAGGTATTGGAATTTCCTTTCAAATTTGTCTGTTAGTCAATGTAAGGAATGCAAATTTATCCGAAGTTACAAATTATCTGAAATAATGAATGCCCCATCTAACCAAATGGAATGGAATAATTAATAATTTTTTTCTTTTTTTAAGTGTATTTTTTTGTGCGTGTACTCGAGAGAGGGAGCCGGACTGCCGGAGTTGGGAGTAGGCAGGCCTCCCCCAGAGGCAATCTGCCACCTTTCTCCATGCCCCGGGTGGCAATGGTGGGTGCGTGAGGGGGTCCTCCCACACAGCCTGCCCTACCTGCTCCGCTTTGAAGCCCAACAGGGCAGAGGGACTCCCTATAAGGGAGTGAGAGGATCTAGCCCGCTCAACCAGCCCGTTAGTCCTTCGCCTTCGTGGTCAAAGTGCATGCATGTTAACCCAATTTCGAGTGCGTGTAAGTGTGGTGTTTTTTTGTGGGAGCGCAGGCTTACTAAGCGCAGGCTTACCTCGCATAGCACACCCACCGGGAGCCGGGCTGAGACCACCAAACTCAATTCACATGCAGCCGAGACCGGGATCCAAACCCCTAGCTGCAGAGGTGAATGGCTTGTCAGCGCAGTGCCAATCGCGTTGAGCCACCGCAGCTCCGGAATAATTTATAATTAATAATAATAATAATAATAATAATAATAATAATGATAATAAAAGCTTTTTATTATTATTATTATTATTATTATTATTATTATTATTATTAATTTGTTACGTTCCATTTGTTAGATATGGCATTTGGTATTTCAGATAATTCGTTAACTTTAGATGAATTCGTTTTAGTTTACGTTCTCTAACCGACAAATTTGAAAGGAAATTCCAATACCAATAATTAATAGTAATAGTTAACTTTTATTAGCTAGTTTTATTTCATATTTTTAAATTTTCTAATTTTTGGATTTTCGTTCTTATTTGGGGATTTTCGTTCTTTTGAATTTTCGGATTTTCTAATTTTCTAATTTCTGAATCTATGAATTTCCGAAATTGTGAATATTCGAATTTAGGAAATTTTGAATATATGAATTTACGAAACTTTGTATATACGAATTTCCGAGATTTTGAATATCCAAATTTACGAATTTTCGAATATTCACATTTCGTAAATATTCATTAAACGGGTTTTCATTCATTCGGATATTTCCAAATGAACAAATTTGCCGAAATTCGTTAAAAAACTATTCGAAACAAAACAAATTGCACAAATCTACTTTTTCATACAAGTGCTTGGTACAGCAGGCATATATGAGGAATATGAAATTTTGAGTTTAAATATTCTTTAAAAAAAATAAGGCTGACACAAACATTTAGATCACACAACATAGATCATTCATCACCTAAATATTCATTATTTTACTACCTCCTTCAATGTATCTAAAAATACTCAATATATATCCAATATATTTAATATAAGCAATAGAAGGAGTGTCGGGATGTTTGAATGATTCATTGAGTCAGCTATATTGATCATGTAATCAATCAATATATAAACAAGGCCTCCAATACAAACATAAATTATTAAAAATAATTAAGCTAACTAATTGTTTATGAGATTTGCATGCCCTATGCAGATATTTGTTAAACATAATAAAAGTGGGTGAAAATTAGAGAATTAAATTAATAATTAATAAATATTGTAAATACATTTTACTTCAGTTATTTATTTAAGTCACTTTACAAACAGCACTAATAAACAGTGGAAAAGAGATTGTGGCACAGACACTATAAATTCTTATACTAAATCTACATATGTGGTAGCAGATCAATCTAACAAGGAATTAGTTCCCTCTCATAGATATTCTTACTAATTTGTAATAAATATGGCAGACAATAATTTGCATTTGACTGATCAGGCCTGTTAACCCACTGCAGTCTAATTAAAAGGCAGATTCTGTCTGTAAATGATGCCAATATGGCTAAAATATATTAACCTAATCCTTGGATGTTAGGATATCATGAGGGGAGTAGCAAATTAACCAGCAAAGACTATTGCCAATCAGAATATTAATAAAAAAACAAAAGTCTTCAAGAGAATAATACACTAACTATAACTATAGTTGTCTCTTCAGCTCAATGATCCACTCCATTTGCATCTGAGGATAAGGCCTTTAGATGGCTGCCAACCAAACTCTCAAGATGGCGTCCAATGGGTGCATATGGGCCTAGCTTAATGTGGAATCTGGATTTCAAAATGGCGTCTTCAAGATGAAGGGGATGTGTTCTGTGATGTCTGAAGTTGGATGGTGTCTTTAAGGCTGCATTCACACCTGAGCGTATCTTTTCAGGTGGAAAGTCACGTGATCTTACTGTGATTTTGCCACATTTTTTTACCGTGTTTTTACAGCGATTTTGAACAGGTTAAAGGTCTATGAATCAATTTTGGCCTACAAGCAAAATGCTATGTGTGGCAGAAAACTAACACTGCACATCACCCTGAACACACCATCCCCACCGTGAAACATGGTGGTGGCAGCATCATGTTGTGGGGATTCTTTTCTTCAGCAGGGACAGGGAAGCTGGTCAGAGATGATGGGAAGATGGATGTAGCCAAATAAAGGGCAATATTAGGTCTTTTGCAGACTCTAACAGGTTGTCTTCTGAGACTGGAGTGGAGGTTCACCTTCCAGCAGGGCAATGACCCTAAACATACAACCAGAGCTACAATGGAAGGGTTTAGATCAAAGCATATGTATGTGTTATAATGGCCCAGTCAAAGTCCAGACCTAAATCCAATTGAGAATTTTTGGCAAGACTTGAAAATTGCTGTTTACAGACGCTCTTCATTAAATCTGACAAAAATGTCACTCTCTAGATGTGCAAAGCTGGTAGAGACATATCAAAATAGACTTGCAGCTGAAATTGCAGCGAAAGGTGCTTCTACAAATCATTGACTCAGGGGGGCTGAATACAAATGCATACCAAACTTTTCAGATATTTTTTCGTAAAAAACAATTGCAAACCATTTATCATTTTTCTTCCATTTCACAAATGTATACCACTTTGTGTTGGTCTGTCACATAAGACCCCAATAAAATACATTTACGTTTTTTGGTTGTAACATGACAAAATTTGAAAAATTTAAAGGGGTATGAATACTTTTTCAAGACACTGTAGAAACAAGCCCAGAGGGCTACACCCTACACCATAGTGCTATTTGCTTACTTCTCTTTGGTAAATTATGTTACTGAATACAGTAACTATTTGTTTGCACAAGCACTAGATCAACTAGATCTGAGACTAGAAATCACTCTACTTCGGTTTTCAGGGAGAGGATCATTTGGTCCAATTGTTAAAAGGTAACATACTTAAATCTTTATAGAATGAAAATCAGTTTATTTTATATAGGGGGTATAAAAATATCTTTGAGGGTCTGGCAGCATTCTGATTAAGTCCTGATTTTTAATCTTATGGTCAGGGCTGGTGCAAGGATTTTCTACACCCTAGGCGAAACCTAATTTTGCTGCCCCCTTGGCTCCTCCCCCTTTGCCATGCCCATGTACATCCCACCTTTTTAATGACCACTACTATTTTCCCCATTAAATACAGTCTCACCCGTGTCCATCAAATGCAGCCTCACCCGTGCCCATCAAATACAGCCTCACCCGCGCCCATCAAATATAGTTTCACCCGCGCCCATCAAATACAGCCTCACCTGCGCCCATCAAATACAGTCTCACCCGCGCCCATCAAATACAGTCTCACCCGCGCCCATCAAATACAGTCTCACCCGCGCCCATCAAATACAGCCTCACCCGCGCCCATCAAATACAGCCTCACCTGCGCCCATCAAATACAGCCTTACTCGCTCCCATCAATGTTGCTACATCAGTGCCAATCAATGAATATCAATCTTTTAAAAAATGTCATTGTCATCACATACACAATGTACAAAAGTTTTACTAACTCACCACACCAACTTGAACGGTGAACCCTGTGGTGGCTGCCTGTTCCTCGCTCACATGACATCACCTCTGCTGTGTACCTGCCTGCTGCCTCTGTGTTGGTGGCACGGTGCCTCTTCCAGGCTCCACCTGTCCCCCAAGCCCGGGGAGCCGCCGGGAAGGGGCCACACTAATCCCATGATGCACCGCGCGGCATCCTCCATGTCTGCTTCAGTCCACACTGACACGACCAGAAAGAGGGGGGAGGCGGGGGCACTGTGCTGCTGTACATATGTCACACAGTCAGTGTGGACAGAGAGCGGAGAAGGGAGGGGCTGCTGCTGCCTCGGCTCATTCTGAAAACATCTCAGAGTGGAGCATACAGGGGGATGCTGGACACGGTGACACACACAGGACACACACAGGACATGACAGTACATAAAACAGCGGGACCTATCCATCCATGTCATGTGACACTGATGTCAGACTCAGAGCGGAGAACTTGAGCCACGCTGGGGAGGGGTCTGCGCCCTAGGTGGTCGTCTAGTGTGCCTAGTGGTAGCGACGGCCCTGCTTATGGTATAGTAGCACCTAAATGGGAAATCTTAGTTACAAAGTGGTGTAATCTCATACAGCAGTCTGCATTAAAATATTAATTTTACACCCAACAGTAATTTGTGTCCTTTACTATTCATTACTATTTCTCTGTTTAAGTCGAACTACATTATTATCATTAGAAATACTGTATGTGTGTTTTATAATTACAACAACAAAAATATGATAATACTATGGTTCTTTTTACATAAGATGATATATTGTGTAGATATATAAACTACCAAGTGTTCTTGGTACTCTTTTTCACATATTTTCTAAGATGTCCCAGAGGTATTAAGTTTGTTTTAGAAACTATTACCATATTAAAATAACCATTACTAAATTTGTATATCTTGTATGAATCTTTATAAATTGACAAGTGCTCATGCATTTTAAAGGTACACTTTGTAATAAAACCCATGAGGTTTGAATTTTTTGTCTCATAAAATAGTCTATAGTTATTTTTTCTCATAATCAGACCTAATGTCTTCTTTAGCTTATTTCCAAGAAGACAATGACTAGCTCTGTACGCAGAAACGTAGTGAATAGAATCGCTTGTTCTCTTCACTTTGTTGCTTTTCTCATTGGCAAGAACAATGCAATCACCGCTGTAAAAAGATTTTGTGTACCACTAGTAATAACTGATAGTTCCCTTGTTTGGGAAGTAATTGTCTATATTGTTTATCGTATGTAAGACATGTCCTTGCAGTGATTTGCTCTGTACACACTTCATTTGCAGAACAACATCTCCAGCTGGAAAATCTGTTTGTTTGTGATATAACGCTGACATTGGAAAACCTTAATGTGACCCTCTAAGATTTCAACCTAACTGAAATCTTTACCAGTTCATAGTTAAACATTTTATGATATGGGAATTATCTAATTTTGAATTCAGGGAGGCTCTGACAGGAGTTTCTCAACACTTTTCGTTGACTGTTATTGTCACTTCCTGTCACTTCAATTTGATCCCAATGAAAAAGTCTATACTGATGAAACATGTCTGGGCGAGGCCTGCACAGCAAATTTTTGTGATCCCTATACGTACTATCACCGCCGAGGGAGGTAGCTGTTCCGGCTGGGGAAGTGAGCGAGCAAGTGGAGGGTGAGATCTGCTGGGTGTTCTGTGTCCGCCGTGACCGCAATAACCTCTTACTGCAAGTCTCCTTCATTAGAGAACTTTTTTGATTGAAGTGTCTGTGTGAATTTTAAAAAATGCAAGTACAATGAGTGAAGATTTGTGAACACTTTTTAATGAATGAATGAATGAAAAACTTATAAAGCGCGGCGCATGCAAACTGAATCGCTTCTGGGCGCTAGTTGTTCGTGTCTCATGACATCAAAAGAGCAGAGTTTTGATCTGTCTTCTGAAAGTCAGGTGGTTTTCCTCCAACCGAATGCTGGTTGGTAAAGCGTTCCATAGTCTAGGACCCTGAAAAGCAAACCTTCTTTCTCCTTTGGACTTGTATTTGGTTTTTGGTACCCTGACCAGATTTTGGTTGGTGGATCGCAGAACGCGATTCGAATTGTGAGGTTCTATCTTGTCGCAAAGATATTGCGGAGCCTTCCCATGGATGCACTTATGTGTCAGGCAGAGTGCTTTAAATGCAATTCTGTCTTTTACTGGCAGCCAGTGAAGGGTTCTCAACGAAGGTGAGATTGATTCCCATTTTTTTCCCAGTCACCAGTCTGGCGGCCGTATTCTGAACGACTTGCAGACGGGAGATTTGGTACTTTGGGAGTCCGAGGTACAGGGCGTTTGCATAGTCCAGTCTGGAATTCACGATTGTTCCCACCACGACTGCTATGTCTTCTTTGGGGATAAATGGAATAAGTCTGCGAAGTAGGCGCAACAGATGGTGCGCTCCGCTGACTACTGACCCTATTTGTGCGTCCATTGTCATGAAGGTGTCGAAGATGACCCCGAGACTTTTGACTTTGGAGCTAGGGGTGATGATTTGGCCCAGAATGGGCGGCGGTGTCCAGGTTTTACATACTTCACCATTGTAAGCTTTTTTTTTTTTTTTATGTGGATTTGATTGATTTGTGATCACCGTTGGAATTGTCTATCAACCCTGGTGGGTTATCAAGCTATTGTGCCGAACATGTGAATGTGAGGCATATTGTTTTGGTGAGTTTTTCGTGAGTTTTTTTCCTTTGGGAGTGGATTCACAGGCACATGAGGTGTGGTGCAAAGTTTGTATCAAGATTTCTTCAAGAAAGATACCATTCATTGATCAATCACTGCTTAATCGCTTGAAGATTGGTGTGATTTATGGACACTTTTATATGAATTTCTTTTCTTTTCAACTTTCTTTATATGTTTATGGATCATTTACATGCACTATTAATTCACTTTCACTTGTTAATTTTTATGTGCTAATTTGTATGGCCCGGATTCACAGACAGCGGCACATCTTTAGACCGGCGTAGCACATCTCATATGCGCTACGCCGACGTAAATCAGTGAGGCAAAAACTGTATTCACAAAGCACTCGCTCCCAAACTTGCGCCAGCGTAACGTAAATTGGCCGGCGTAACCCCGCCTAATTCAAAGTAGGAAGGTAGTGGGTGTGATCTATTATAATGAAGAGTGATCCCATGTAAATGAAGGGCCGAACGAACGGCGCATGCGCGCGCATGCTCACAATCACGTTGCATATACTCCCTAAGATACGACGGCTCAATGCCTACGACGCGAACGTAACCTACGCCCAGCCCCATTCACGTACGACTTACGTAAACAACGTAAAACACAACAGCTGTTCCCTGGTCCATACCCTAACATGACTTACCCCTGCTTTTGGTGGAATAACTTTACGCCGGACGTACGCCTTACGTAAACGGCGTAGACTACTGCGACGGGCATAAGTACGTTTGTGAATCGGTGTATCTAGGTCCTTTATATATTCAACGCGTAAATCAATGGAAGCGCCCCTTGCGGCCAGCGTAAATATGCGCCCAAGATACAACGGGGTAGGAGACTTACGTTGGTCGTATGAAGCCAAAATTCGGGCGTATCTTGTTTGCTGAATAAGGCGCATAGATACGACGGCGCATCCGTGGACTTACGCGGCATATCAGAAGATACGTCGGCGTAAGTCCTTTCTGAATCCGGGCCTATGTGTTTATTTATATGTTATTTTAATATAATCACTTTACTAGTACTGTTTTATGAAACAGAGCGCTACTATTTTTTTCACTAAAGATTCACTATATACTTCCCTCTCTATTGATCCTGCCAGAAACCCGTACCACTGCTCACTCCTGTGCCTTCTGTTACCTTACCAGGGGCCACGAGTAGGAGCCATAAGGGAGGCCTTCCTCTGCAATATCAGGCTCAAAAACGCCAGGTACGTGACAGGGTGGCTATGTTGTCCATAGGAAATGTATCCAGCGCATTCCTAATTGAAGTAATGGTTGTTACATTCACCCCCTTTAGGAGTTGCGATGGACTCTATCTAAAGCAAAAAAAATGAAACTGATGGGAGACTAGCCATGATATACTGCCACATGGCAGTATATCATGATCAAAAATCTAATTGCTATAGTTCTCTTTTCCTTTTACCAATGAAAAATGATCCAAGTAAATAAATGACCCCTGCTGTTTTGCAATTCAAAATTTGTGAAGATCATTAAGCAGTACATTGCATCTATTTGAATTGTCTGTATTATCAATATATATCTTCCACAAGGGAATGCCCCCTTCATTTTGCACAGATTCCCCCCACTTGTTGCCTCAGTGACTTTGTAGAAGCTTTTTTTTTTAACAGAGACTGCTCTCTTATATGTGACTTCAGGGTGGTCTCACCTTGGGTTCTCTGTGTAGCGCCTGGTTACTTTAGGTATCGGTGCTATTCAAATTTAGAGGGAGATCAGAGTGTATTTAACCACTTGCCGCCCGCCAATGACATATTGACGTCGGCAAAGTGGTTGTAGAATCCTGACATCCTGACATCGCGGCGATCGTTGTTGCAGGGTGTCAGTCTGACACCCCGCAACACCGATCTAGGTAAAGAGTCTCTCACGGAGACTCTTTACCACGTGATCAGCCGTGTCCAACCACGGCTGATCACGATGTAAACCGGAACATTTGAGCAGCGACGGGGACCCAGTAAGCAACTGGGTTCCCACCTTTGAGGATCCCAAGCTGTACTGCTGTTCGGTGGGGAGTCCGTCTGAGGAGCGCCATTGAGAGGCTGGCAATCCAAAAGGGCCTCGACAAACCACCGGAGATCAAGGTAGCCAGACACAGAAGGATTGATCACCTGTCAGTCAGAAGAAGTTGAAGGAGATCTAGGCGTAATTCACCCAAGGAGGATATCTACAAATCAGAGAGGGTATCAGGGACCTGTTAATAGATCCCGGCGTGCGCACATGCAAAGGCACACTGCTGCACAAGATGAACAGCAGCAATCATCTGTGCCTGTGCGCCGGCACGTGCAGCCAGAGCTCACGCGTGCACGTTAATAACGGTTGGCGCCAATTTGCCTTTAAAAGTCAGCAGCTGCAGTAGCACTTTGCTGTCTGATCTGCAGCATTGTACCATTATTCTGTACCCCTGTTAAACCTGCTATCAGTACTGACCCGGTTCCGCCTAACTACCCAAACCTCTCCGATCCGACCCTTGGCTTGTTCTGACCCTGCTTTGCTTCTTCTGCCTAACCGCTGCCAGACCCCTTGCCTGAACCTTTGACCACTCTTATAGCCTTTAATATTACCTGCTTGACCCGGCCTGTCTGACCCCGCTGCTGCCTGATTGCTCTGTATCTAACCTGGCTTGCTTCACCCAGCTCCTGCTGCCGCTGTTCCAGTACCTGCCAGCTCCAGAATCGCTGACCCTCCACTTCTGTAAACAGCTGTCTCCTCTGCCAGCCATCCCTGAAGGATCACCGTCCTGTACCTGACTGCTGCCATCACCCAGGCACTCCTACCTCACTGTGCTACCGAGCTCGCTGTCCCCACTCCAGCGGCTCCTGAGCCAGGGCTGTAAGAGAGGCCTCCTCCTGCAAATTAGGCTCTGACTACCAGGTACGCATCGTACATAACAAAGGGCCTGTGGCAGAGGTGTCTCCCTGATGTTCACCTAGGAGGGTATGTGGCAGAGACTTTTCCTCAAGTTCAAGTTCACTAAGGAGGGTCTGTGGCAGGGACTTTATCCTACAACCGTTCAAGTGATTCTCCGGCTGCCAGGTCAATGAGAGAGGCCTGTTCGGGTACGCTAATCCCACTCAGGCAGGAGTGGTGCAGAGAAGTGTTACGCTTGGGAGCAGGACTGTTTCCCTATCATTACACCTGAATTTGCTATTCTCGTTTCTTCCTTCAACTTTACTTTCCTCACCACAAGTTTAGTGTTTTTACCCGGCTGGGTAATAAAGAGCACAGCAAAGAGCACCTGTTGCAGACATTCCTTTACTTCTACTAAATTCATCATGCACCCCTAGGAATTTGGAAGAGCCACGAGGTTAACGTGCCACCCAAAACAACCAACAGCTCCTCCAGGGGTAGTGCTACATCTGTAATAATTAATACCAAAATTTATGAAGTATCAATTTAATATGATGATGTTGTCATGTATATCTTATTACTGTATAACCTTATTACTGTATAACCTTAAGTGCATCAGATCTATCCTATGTTTTTGTATTATTCCCATGAATTAGATAGAGCTCTATTAAAGGGGTTTTTGTTTCACTGTGATTTTGGGAAGGTCCTGTCCGCACCCGAGCTCAGGCCCTAACTACAGGTCTCCGTAGCTACACATACACCTATCAAACTATTCACAAATGACCAGAGCACCTACCCCTCAAGGGAAAGCCCTCCATCTGTTGGAAAATGTTGTCCAGCTATGGCAGGGTGAGCGTCCGCTCACAGCGACACCTGCAAAACAGAGAAACTATGCAGTACAAAAATCCTACTGCTAACAATCTAACTGTACAGGTTTTCTTTCAGAGGGGGGTTATAATTCCACTGACAGAAAAAAGCATCATAAAACGCACACATTACATTTGTTTTTGTTCCGTCAACAGGGGATTACTATTCTGCTGACAGAAAAGCAAAGTAAATGAGAAATTAACAGTTCTCGTAGGAGTTCCTGGTGGGAGGGGGCCCTCCCTGCCCTATCGGGCTCCTTGAAGAGTTGAACTCTGGGTGAAGTCTAAGTCCTAACTTTATCAGTGGAAATGTCCATTCAACTGGCACCTGGTCAGGGTGGCAGGCTGGCCTAGTCCTGCAAATGATCAGGGAAGTAACACAGGCTGCAATCTTTCCATCAGTCCATGTAACAATTTCCAGTGGTGAGCAACACACTCCAGCAGTCCCTCGTGCAAAGAAATGCAGATCAGGCAGCAGTGGCGATGCATCCATAGAGGGCACTTGGAGCGCCGCCCCCTCTTGCTTCCACACCGCCACTGATACAATACATAGATTCATGCATTGCATGAATCTATGTATTGCCGCTGCCGCTGACTATTCAGATGGCCGGCCCCCTGGTGAGCGCCGGCCATCTGAATAACGGCAGCTGGTTGGCTGTGGAAGTGCCTATCAGAGCCAGCCCTCAGGCTGTAATCGGCTTTCAAATACTTATCCAAGGGACGCACGGGGAGTGCGTTCCTTGGATAAGACTGACAGGCGCCTCAGCCAATCAGGTTCACCGGTTCTGGTTACCGGTAACCTGATTGGCTGAAGCATCATCGAGGGTGGGAGAAGACATCGAGGGACCGTGGAAGGAGGATGGCCGACCCCAGAAAGGTAAGTGCCGGGCGGGGGCAGCATTTTACAGGGCACAGTGGCGATAATTACAGGGCACAGTGGCAACAATTGGCACAGTGGCGACAAAGGGCACAGTGGCGACAAAGGCCACAGTGACAACAAAAGGCACAGTGGCAACAAAGGGCACAGTGGCCACAATTGGCACAGTGGCAACAATTAAAGGGCACAGTGGCGACAATTAAAGGGCACAGTGGCGACAATTGACACAGTGGTGACAATTGATGGGCACAGTGGCTGCATTTGATGGCATGGCACAGTGGTAACAATTGATGGCACAGTGGCTGCGTTTGATGGCATGGCACAGTGGCTGCGTTTGAGGGCATGGCACAGTGGTGACAATTGATGGGACAGTGGCTGAGTTTAATGGCATGGCACAGTGGCTGCGTTTGATGGGCCCAGTGGCTGCATTTGATGGGCCCAGTGACTGCATTTGATGGGCACAGTGGCTGCAATTGTTTTTTTTTTGTTTGTCTTTTTCATTTCTTAGCTTCTTTGATGGAGACATAGTGGCTCCTAGCAGGCTGTCCTGCTCTCAGGACCTGCACACTGTCAATGGCTCTCCCCAGCCTCCATTCCTTTTCGCGTTTTTGTATTATTCCCATGAATTAGATAGAGCTCTATTAAAGGGGTTTTTGTTTAACTGGTTTTAGTATAGCTCCTGGCCAATGGTCTATTATTCAGGACCTCAGCTTGTATTAAAAAGCTTTGATCATCAGAGAAATTAAATCGCAGTCCTAAATATTGATTGTAAGGAATGAATTGGACTAATGGGGTAGGATTGGAGCTAGTTAAGTCTAGTATACTGGGCTTTTACAAAAGACATCACTAGCTATGGTGCTGATTGATTTAACTGTTATTTCCACATCCAAGAATGAGATTGTTTGCTGGTTATAGTAAATATTGGATGTACCTACGCTATGGTTATATACTATATACACTTTCTATACGTGTCAGTGCACGAATCTTGTGAAAAAAAAACTGGTGGCCCACCAGTAAAGAAATATATATAAATATTTCAATATTCCTGAAGCTGCTGCTATAGTAAAGGTCAGCTGACCTTGTGAACTGTAAACAAAGCTAATAAACTTAGCGCTGTTTCTATATAAATCACACATGCTAAATTACACACATCTAAATATAAAGTGCCAGTGCATTAAATATATATTCCATCAGTGCAAACAAAATGCCATATTGATGATATTTTCCTGTGAAGATTCAAGGTATCACTCCCTGCTCCCTTCCTGAGTTCCCCGCTCACCAACAGTATGGTTCAGAAAAGCATGGTATATGTCCTTAGGCAAAATGGATGATAGTGGCTCCTTCCTTCTCTTTCGATCATAGGGCTCTCAGCATAGTTGCAGTACATAATCCAATTAGCAGAATGATTCCATAGCATAATACTGTTTAATTTAATATGGTTAAAAGGCAATTACACTTACAAGAATGTGGAAAATACAAGCATGTATGTATACTATAGGTCATCATAAAGCTTGATACTAAAGAATCTGAGTTCAAATGTCTGAGAAATTCAGTTAAGTTAAGGACCAGTAACATCCTAAATGATAAACCCATTATCAATGTACTTGTGCCACGATACTATGCAACATCGTCAAAGAAGACTAGGCATTTTCTGAGAAGATATGGCGCTCCTATCCCCCAGGTACAGGTTGGTGTAGGACAGGGCAGAGCAAAATCTCACTGCCACTCCATGCACTTGGAGGTAATAGGACCACCCAAAATCTAAAAAATATTATGATGCAAACTGAACTTCAAAGCTTCCAAAATAAAGACATTGTAGTTCCATTGGTCCTGACCTATTTGTAAAAATGAGCCCATTTGTCTGATGTTCTATGCTGCTATAAATCCACATCCACAGCAACCAGCCACGCTTCACTTGGGATGTGTAGGTCATTTATGATTTATAAAAAGTGAATATTGTTCTTGATATAGGGTGGCAGGCTAAGTACATAGTCGGGTAGTTGTCCTGCATCTTCGATACTAACATTTTATGTCATACTTTTATTTCCCAGCACTTTGGCCTCCCAGGAGGACATTTAAGATTCTTGTATGTTTTTGGGAGTACATAGAAGGTGGAGACTTTTGGGAATCCAATCCAAATAAGTTCCTATGTCTGCTTGAAAATGATGCCTGAGAGAAATTTTCCATCCATTATGTCATAGATACATTGACTGAATTTTTTTTATCAGAAAGATTGGTATCCATTTATATCACGCTCTGTTATTTAAATTGTGAAACAACTGCAATAAAATTGGTTTTGAAGTGTTAGTTGTGCTTAAGCACCATAGCCTTTCAGAAATATTCCTGTAGGGCACAGGATGCTTTACCATTTGGTGAGTTACTGATGTGGAAAGAAAATATGTGCCTATCTGGTTATAGGATACTTGGTACCTGTCCGACAATTGCCTCTGAAGCAGCCGGCGTGTCCGGCGAAACCTGTCAGGCTTCCAGCTTGATCCAATGCAGACAGCCTTTAGGATACCGTCTCTCCTACCTCCTCCATACCTACTCTATTAAAGGACTGACATTATCCTGGATATGCACTGATATACCTTTATTGTCACAAACACAGCTTGGACTTTTCAAGTACATTTCCTTTAGTTTAAATTACACTGATGGCTCCCACGCTGGACAATGATGGACCACATATTACACAGTTGGAGAAGCTTTCATGTGTGATTAATTTGCCAATTAAAGGAGGGCAGCAGATGCCTTGCTAACAAACCACAAAAGCACTATATGTGATGGCAAGGACATCCCTCCCTGGGAGTTTTCCAGTTGTATTTGATTCTCACCATGTAAGCCACCATTTCACTCTCACTTCAAGCTAAGAACTGATCCCACACAGGATACCCTTATGGACCTCACAGGCTATTATCCACATGCAGTGGGCCACTGTATCACCCTCAGCTGGGTAGATCACGGCCCAAACAGTGTTGGCCAGACGGGGCAACATTGTCCACATGTAGTTTGGACTTTTTTGCATATCCATGAGAAGATCCCTTAATGGACCCTGTATAACATTCAACTTTAAATTAGCTCTGGAACATATTTCACCATAAGATTCCTCTCCAAGGAACCTTCAGCAAAATTCAGCCATGAGCTATATATTATTACTTTAAAAATATGTAGGAGGCAATGTCACACAATTTTTGATTTAGTTGACACAAAATGTACTGGGGCACATACTGTACATTCATGAACGTGTTAATATTTTTGTTTTTCTTCTTTTCCTAATAGTAAGTGGGCCACATCCATTCCTCTGTAAGATTTCACATGACTCTCTGCAACTTGTCTTATATTTGCAAAATGTATTTCTATGGTGCAAGGCTGTCTTTTATTGCTATGGTGCTAGTGGCCAGCCTGAATGCAGTATTTGAAATGCATGATCCTAATGTAACGGGTTATTTTGGTGTGAAAGGGGGACTCTAATGTGGAGAGGAGTTCTCATGCAATGGAAGGCTTCTGATGTGAAAGGGGTACTCTAATGCAAAGGGGAGGGGGGGTACATTTAATGTCATTGGAGACTTATGATGTGAAGTTATTTCTTGAAGCATATGTATTAATTTATTTAAATGCTATTTGTAAATATATAAAAACATATTTTTTTGAGTTTGAAAACCTCTGATCTAGCCCTTTTCTCCCCAGCCTTACGGTCCCTGGCCCACCCCATTTATTCATTGGATTTTAGTTATTTTAAACATGGAGGTTAGTCATCACATGCGGGCAGTACTTAGGACAGTTTGCCTAGGAATGTCCACTCTTCTAGACAAACACCCACCCATCTGGACAATTATATTTGCATAACTCCTTCGAGGGGCCAGCCTAACGTTCGCATCGG
The DNA here is from genome assembly GCF_905171775.1 of Rana temporaria. Lineage (NCBI taxonomy): Eukaryota > Metazoa > Chordata > Amphibia > Anura > Ranidae > Rana > Rana temporaria. The sequence continues at coordinate 237,762,224 of NC_053490.1, read as the reverse complement.
AACTGGGGGCTCTTGAGAGGAGTTAGGGCCCTTTCACACGGGGCGGATCCGCCTCCGTGTGTCCGTTAGCTCAGCGGGGATCACTCCGTAGATCCCCGCTGACCTGTCGGATGAACACGGACCGTGTGTCTGTGTTCATCTGATCCGATCCGCAGACGGAAGAAAAAATAGGACATTCTTCCGTCTGCAAAATTGGATCTTTGCGGAGGCGGGTGATTACGGGTGTCAGTGGATGTTTATCCGCTGACACCCGCAATCACATAGGGACCAATGTATGTCCCTTTTTCATCCGCAAACGGATGGATGAAAAAGCAGACATACGGTCCGCACGTCTGAAAGGGCCCTTAAGAGGTGCTGTGATGTTTTCTCTAGCTGGAATGGCAAACAGGGTATTATACTGTACATAGCCTAGTCATTGAGAGAAGCACGGAGACCCAGTGATGACATTACTAGGTTTAAAATGAAGCATGTAATGAAAATGGAAAGGTTTTATTAAACAAAATTTATTAGCATGTTGATGAGGGGGCAAAGAAGGAACCAGGGATGGCAAAATACAAGCAGATTAAACCTCATCTTTAAATTAGGCCAACATATTCATCGTACAATATAATCAATACATTCATTTATTTCACTAAATGTTATTTTATATAATACAGCATTATCCCCAAAAAATATTATATTATTGAATTGGTTTGAAAAGCTTATTCACACAATTTAATATGCATTTATGTTAATGTATGCCAATTTGGTGATTGAGAAGCTGGAGTTTTCCTGCAATCAAGGATTTTGAACTTTTAATACTATTTATTCCATACCCTTACAGCTATAATAAATTATAGTGATTTGAAATGATAAGAGATCTCTGCAATGTTCCATGGTTAATTAATAATATTAGGTTACACTGTAAATTAGCTCATCTTCTGCTGGCAGCCAGAGTGTGAATTTTTTTATGCCTCCTAATATTATTATTATCAGTAGTCTTAGCTACAGTAAGGCTGGGTTCACACTACGGTTTTCCCGTCCGTCAGCCGCATACGATTTATATGAAAAAACGTATGCGGCTGAAACGGACGGGAACGTATGGAACCGCACATATGTACGTTTTCCATTGACATTAATGTGAAAGGAAAACGTATGCGGTTGCCATACTGTTTTAAAAACGACCGCAAAACCGTGGTTGAACACGGTTTTGCGGACGTTTAAAAAACGTTTTGCCAGCAAATCGTACGCACCCGGATGCATCTGAGTGCATACGATTTGCAATGCATTCTCTATCTATACGTTTTCCCGTCCGGGCCCGTACGTTTTCAATACTGAAATCGTATGCGGCTGACGGACGGGAAAACCGTAGTGTGAACCCAGCCTAAGAAGTATGTATTAGATATAAGCATTTCCTGTTTTTTTATTTGTAAACATGAAAATCTTCATATTTAGTGTTACTGTTTAATTTAGAATTCATTGTTTGCCAGCATTTTTTTTATAAGGCAATAGAGATGAGGTTTGAGTTTTGGTCAAACCTGAGTTTAATTCACAATAAAGACAGCAAACTTCTTTATTGTTCCATACAACAGCGCAATAGAGATGAGGTTTGAGTTTTGGTCAAACCTGAGTTTAATTCACAATAAAGACAGCAAACTTCTTTATTGTTCCATACAACAGCCAACACTTCAAAACTGTGTGTGGACAGGCTGACTGTACAAAGTTGATCAACTTGGGCATAACCAGCCTGCTGGATTCACTTGCGATTATCGTTAGAAGCTGCTATAGTTGCTAGCAATAATCACTGTCTTCTCTCGGCAGGGATGGCTCTTCCCCACCACACGCCGGGAGCAGACAATTGCTCGTCAGGAGGGATTCCTCTGTCAGCACTGTCTGTGTTGATAGGGGAATCATGCAAATGTATTTTCTGGTTGGTTTCTGTGGTTGCAGGAAAGAAATTTGCCTGCCTTAGTGGAGGAGAATTGTTTAATCGGGTTGTAGCACCTTATTTTTTGTTTTTACACCTGAGTTAAAACATAGCCTGTTCATAGCAATGCAAACAGCCCAACGAACTGGCCATATTTGGAACGACTTTGCTGGATGATGTGATTGATGTTTTATTTAAGTTGGGGGCCATTGTTTTCTTTTTTAAAGGATTTTGTCACAGTGAGGGTGTTTTTATTTACTTTTAACTTTTTTAATGAGTTATAAGGAGTACTAATAGGGGTGTCTTGCAAAGGAGGGAGGTACCCTCCTAATGTTGAGGTATATGGTTTGGTATGGTCCTGGGGGGGGGCACATTGTTTTTATGTTGAGGAGACAAGGGCACTATTCCCACATCTAGTTCTCAAGATGGTGTTGCGATTGGGGGGCAGGGGATTATCAGAATCTAAAAGCCTGCTTTACAATGAGGGGGTCTCCACATATCCACCCCTCCAGGAGATTGAAGATAGTGTATTTTAGTACTTATGTAGCGATACCACCGTAGGAGCTGCTGGTAAATGGGGTTTGTCTCCCACCAAGTCAAGAAACAGTACTTGCATTTTTTCCTTTTTTTTTTTTTTAGGGGGATAGAACTTGGATAGGGTACATATGGGATTCCCACTTGTTTGAAGAACTTGGTAGGGACTTGAACTATATGCACTCTGTTATATACAATCTCTCTTCCTCAAACTCCAGCACATACACTCACTTGCAGACTATCACTCCCAGGACCAGCTAGAACAGGTTTCAGACCCAGCACAATCTCAGCTGGGTCTGATGGCATGCCCTTTGCAGGCAGGAACAGTGGGACCCTATGGTGTAGAAGAATAGAAGTCCTTGGTGTTAGCTGTTCTACATGTGGCTACTGCTCCCAGTACCACATTTTCAGGTACTGCCAGCCCTCCTGGCTGCAGCTGCCCTTTTCCACGGCCCATGCCAGCCCAGTCCTCCTGGTTGGTTTTGCACCCATCCTAGACTGCTCCATCCTATTCCTCTTAGGCGCGCCTCCCAGTCCTCCTGACTGTGTGTCACTCACCAGTCCTCCTGGCTGTTCCTCCTTGCTCCCAGTGCCTCCTGGCCAGGGTAGCTCTGTGATTTTGGGAAGGTCCCGTCCGCACCCGAGCTCAGGCTTGAGGTCAACCCCCAGACCGGATAGCTCCCTCAAAGGCCATGACAGCCTAACATTCCACCTCCAGCTTCCACCCATACTCTCCTCCTCAGTCTTCCCCCTGCCAATCCAAGTGCAGAATTGGTCAGAGCCTTCAGAATACTCCAGGCAGTTCCACCTTACTTCCCCTCCCATCTTTGCGACACCTGCAAAACAGAGAAACTATGCAGTACAAGAATCCTACTGCTAATAATCTAACTGTACAGGTTTTCTGTCAGAGGGGGGGTTATAATCCCACTGACAGAAAAAACATCATAAAACGCACACATTAACTTGTTTTTGTTCTGTCAACAGGGTGTTACTATCCTGCTGACAGAAAAGCAAAGTAAACAAGAAATGAACAGTTCTCTTTGCAGTTCCTGGTGGGAGGGGCCCCTCCTTGGACTATCAGGCTCCATGAAGAGTTAATGTTAGGACTTAGACCTCACCCAGAGTTCATCAGTGGGAATTTCCATTCAACTGGCACAGGTCAGGGTGGCAGGCTAGCCTAGTCCTGCAAATGATTTGAGAAGCAACACAGGCTGCAATCTTTCCAGCAGTCCATGTAACTTTTTCCAGTGGTGAGCTGCACACTCCAGCAATTCCTCATGCAAAGAAATGTGAATCAGGCAGTCTCCTCCTACCGCCCTCAGCTTCTCTGGAGACATAGTGGATCTTAGCAGGCTGTCCTGCTCTCACGACCACTACTCTGTCTTTGTGAATTGCTATCATCAACCTCCATTCCTTTTGAATGTCCTGAAACCGGGCCCAGGTCTCCTTACACTCTGGCACCCACAAAGGCTTGGGGATGTGCATATACTCCCATACCAGGTCATCCTTCCACTCTCCCCTGGAGTTCTCAATAATGTCCATGGTGTCAAAAGTGACATAGGAGTAGTCCAGACCCACTCGAGAGCAACTCTGCGCTGAATTTTCCCGCTGGGATCTGGAAAACCTGGGCAGTTCTCTTGGCTTTTTTTTTCTGGCAGGACACCAGCAATGTGGGACCTCTTGACTAGGCTTGAACTCAGCTGCTCTGGTCTGGGTGTAGGAAGGGCTGTTGTAAAAGAGTTTTCTGGAGCTGAGGGGTGGGTTCCTGCAGCTCCTCCAGTTCCCATAGCAAGATCTGGAATGTCTGACACCTCAGACTGGACCTCTTTCTGGACCTAGGAGCCTCCTATCTCCCATTCCTCTTCTAGGCTACTATGCAACGACCAATCTGCTATCTCTTCCAGGGACCCAAATTTCATTTGGGTACAGTGTTGTATGACCGCAAAATTGCCAGTGAAAGTAGCACAGTGCCAAATAGCAAAAAAGGGCCTGATCATGAAAGGGGTAAAACCTTCTTGAGCTCAAATGGTTGATTTTCTTTAACCAGAACTTTTTTTAAATGTGTGTGTGAGTATTATTTACTGTTTTCTTTTTTAATGAGTAGGGTACTATGTATCCCTTACTCATTCACCTAGGAAAGGCTTAATATCTGGGGGCCCCCTATTTTAAAAAGGGCTTCCAGATTCCATTAAGCCCCCTGCTTTCAAACTCCCACATCCACCAGGCAGGGAAGTGAGGAAGCAGCTCTTTCCAAATCAACATGGGGGGCAGAGTACTTTTCCGGGATCCCCTCCTGGCGAGGCATCCCCCAATGTTGTGTCCTGGTATTTAAGGTTACCTTGCACACCGATGCTCCACCTTTCCTGGTCTGCAAAGCTGCATTCCCAGACAAGTGTTTTGTATGGATTATGGACCCCACATCAGATCCTTACTTAACTTAGCAGACCCTCACCAAGGATAATGATGCTGGTAAGGATTTTAAAGAGAAGCCACAATTTTTTGTCGTTTTCGCTGCACGATGTATTACAAAGTGACATATTAGAAAGGAAAAAAATTCCATATTTTTTAAGTTTACTTTTAAGCAATATTAAAAGGGCTAATTCCCACAAATTGGTATGGTTTTTATGTTTTTGTTTGCCCTTTGTTTGGCATTCTCTTGCTTATTAGCCACTACTGATTTCTAAGGTTTGGCTCCCATTGATTTCAATGAGGTTCAGATTTTGTATCAGAACTTTGGTAAAGTTCACCTAACGTACCTCAAGCTGCACTCGGGTAAGTTTGGCTCATCACCAGTTTCGTGTCAATGATGAAAGTAGTAGCACACAATATTTCTGGCACGTCAACGGTTATTTTTCTGTACGTGCAACATGTTTAAAGGGGTAAAACATGGTAAAAGGTGTCTGTATTCCAGAGATGTACTAAATATATATATATATATATATATATATATATATATATATATATATATATTTATTATTTTGACTTGACATACGCTTTAAAATATGATCACTTAACCTTCCTAGTGGTATTCCCGAGTCGGGCTCGGGGTGAATTTTACATACCAAAAGCAGTAACCCCGAGCCAGACTCGGGATTGCATTGCAGGATACAGGGAAGTTACTTACCTTGTCCCCTGGATCCTGTGATGTGTCCCCGCTGTGTGTGCGAGCTGTCATCTCGCTCAATACACACACTAGTGACTGCCGAGTGCCTCCAAGCTCCGTTCTCGTGCGGCGCGACGCACCGGGCGGAGTTCGGCGCCAAATTCAAAAAAGTAAAAACACAGTATAGATACAGTATACTGTAATCTTACAGTACTGTTTCAAATAATTACACATCCCCTTTTTCCATAGTGGTCTGTCCAGTGTCCTGCATGCAGTTTTATATTATAAAAACTGTTCTTTCTTCCTGGAAACTGGAGATTGTCCAAAGCAACCAAAAAGTGGTTTTAGACCAGCTAGAAAACAGCGATAATAAATTAGAATCACTTGCAGAATTGAGCGATAGTGATTTGTGGGGAAATTCGTCATCAAACACTGAAAGTAATGACAGCGACAATTCTGCACCTGGGCAAATTTCTGTGTTTTTGATTTGATTACATTATTGAATAATTTTTATTATTATTACATTATTATTTGTTATAATTATTTATAGTTATTTATTATATTATAATTTTGTGTTTCAAACTTTACCATACCAGGAATGTCTACTAGACTTTTGTTTGGACAGATTTAAGTGTGTTATTTCTACAATTCCTACAATATAAAACACCAAATTTCCATGCAAAATAATGGTACCGCTTTCAGCACCAAAAATCTGAAAGAATCATACCGCCAGGGAGGTTTAAAAAGTGAACATATACGTTGAAAGTGTTCATTTACTTTAAGTGAAATTGATAAATTAGGTGAAGCTATGTTTACTTTAAATATCTAATTATGTGCACATAATTGGGTATTCAAAGTAACAGAATTACCTTATTTCCCCATATATACTTTGAAAATTAAACAGCCTTAATTTAAACCTTTAGAAAATCAATCCCTTCACATTAGCATTTTCATTTATTTTCTACATATAGAGATACTTTCTGCTGCAGCATTCAGAGTGTGTCTTTATGGTCACATACATATACATAAAGGGATTTTTAATACAGCTTACCTGTAAAATCCTTTTCTTGGAGTACATCACGGGACACAGAGCGGCATAATCATTACTATGTGGGGTTATATGGAGTACCTTCAGGTGATGGACACTGGCAATCTCAAACAGGAAGTCCCCTCCCTATATAACCCCCTCCCATAGGAGGAGTCCCTCAGTTTTGTAGCAAGCAGTATGCCTCCCAAAATGGTCCCCAAAAGAGGGGTGGGAGCTCTGTGTCCCGTGATGTACTCCAAGAAAAGGATTTTACAGGTAAGCTGTATTAAAAATCCCTTTTTCTTTCTCGTACATCACGGGACACAGAGCGGCATAATCATTACTATGTGGGATGTCCGAAAGCAATGCTTCCATGAGGGGAGGGAGACATCTCAACCAGGAGATCTAATTCAGAAGTGACCTTTAAATCATAATAAATCCAAATTAAATCCAACAAATTAATATGATTAATTTAATTAATTCATTAACTTAACCAAGGGTGCCCCAGATCCCGAGGATCTTAAATTTCAGCCTGCAGCACCACCTGTCCAAAGGCTGCATCGGCCCTTCTTCTCACATCCAATAGGCAAACTTTTGCGAAAGTGTGGACCGATGATCAAATTGCCACCTTGCAAACCTGAGCCATAGAGATCTGGTGGTGTGCTGCCCAGAAGGCGTTCATGGCCCTAGTAGAATGGGCCTCAACTGATAAAAGGAGGGGGCAACCCCTTCAAGCCGTAGGCCTGACTGATTAGCTGCTTAAACCATCTGGTGATGGTAGCTTCAGCTGCCGTTAGACCCTCCTTGGGTTCTTCCGGCAGGATGAACAATGTATCCATCTTCCAAATCCCTTCTGTAGCCCTGAGACAGGCCTTCATGGCCTTGACCAAACCTAAGGCGTGCATCAAGCCTTCTACGTAAGAGTGGGCTTTTGGAAAAAAGAGATGGTAGGATCAAATCCTGATTCAATGGAAAAAAACTGTACCCCACCTTAGGTGGGAAAGACGGATGCGGACGGAGAACCACCCTGTCTTTATGCAGACTGAGGCATGGTTCTTTACAAGACAAGGCTGCCAGCTCTGATACTGTTCTAGCAGGAATCATAGCGGTCAAACAATACCAACTTCTCAGTCAGTAGTACCAACGGAACCTCTGCCAGAGGCTCCAAGGGCTGCTTATGCAGAGCTGACAACACAAGATTCAAATCCCACGGATAAACCGGAGACTAGATGGGGAGATTAATGCGTCAGACCCCCTAGAAAAAAAGGTTTTAACCAAAGAGTGCGTGGCCAACGGCCAACACAACCATACCGATAAGGCCGAAATCTGTCCTTAAATAGAACTTCAAGGCCAAAAAACCTTATCTACTCTGTCTGAAGGAAAAAACGCAATACCCTGACAATGGTGTATTTGCGTAGAAGCCATCTCTGGGAATCACACCAGCCTCCATAGGTCCTTCAGACCCTGTAATAGATTACTCTGGAGACTGACCATCTAACCTCAATCAGAGTAGAAAAATAACTTGGCTAGATAGGCCCTACCCCTGAGGATCAGGGATTCAGCCGCCAAGCCGTCAAATTTAGATGCCGTAAGGCAGGGTGGAGTATCGGACCTTGCGAGAGTAGGTCTGGGCGAAGTGGAAGGGTCCAAGGTTCCCCCACTGACATTCTCAAGATCAGAGAGTACCATGACCTTCGGGGCCATGCTGGGGCTATCAGAATGACTGGCCTGTTCTCCACCCTGATCCTGCGCAGCAGGCGAGGCAGCATCTGTAATGGGGGGAAGGCGTACAGCAGACTGAACGAATGCCAAGGACAAACCAACGCATCGGTTCCGCAGGCCAGAGGGTCCCTTGCTCGGGACACGAACTTGTTTAGCTTCCTGTTGAACCTAGATGCCATGATGTCCACATCCGGAAATCCCCATTTCTGGCAGATCTCCTGAAAGATTTGGGGATGGAGAGACCACTCCCCTGAAATCAGCTGTTGGCGACTTAAGAAGTCCGCCTGTAAATTGTCCACCCCTGGGATAAAAATCGCCGAGATGCATGGAACATGCGCTTCTGCCCACCGGAAAATTAAGCTCACTTCCCTTTGGGCGACTCGACTCTTCGTGCCCCCTTGATGGTTTATATATGCCACTGCCGTGGCATTGTCGGACTGCACTCTCACTGGAGACCCTTGCAGTTTGGACGTCCAGGCCTTTAAGGCTAAGCGTGCCGCCCTGATCTCCAAGATATTGATTGGCAGCCGTCTTTCTGACTCTGCCCAAATCCCCTGCTGGATCTGCCCATCCAAGACTGCTCCCCAGCCCTTCAGGCTGGCATCTGTGGTTATCAACTTCCAGATGATGGGACTGAAAGATTTTCCCTTTAGGAGGTTCCGAGGCTTTAGCCACCAGCAGAGGCTTTGCCGGACCCATGATGGCAGGGTCAATGGAAGATCCAGGGCTTGTGGTTCTTTGTTCCAGGCTGACAGGATGGTTGTCTGCAGGATTCGCGTGTGCGCCTGAGCATATGGCACTGCCTCGAAGGTGGCCACCATCTTTCCTAGTAAGCTCATGCACAAACGGATAGTGGGCTCTCTTTTACTTAGCACCAACTGGATCAATTCCTTGATCCCCCTGAACTTCTCTAAGGGGAGAAACACCCTTTGCTGCTTCGTGTCCAGCAGCATGCCGAGGTATTCCAATCGCTTTGTAGGTAGCAAAGCCGATTTTTCTAGGTTTAGAACCCACCCAAATACCTCGAGGAACTGAACCGTCCGGCTTACTGCTCGAGACAGGTCTGAAGCAGAGTGATCTATGATCAGGAGGTCGTCCAAATAGGCTAGGATCAGGATTCCCTGGGTCCTTAGACTGGCCAAGATGGGGGCCAGGACCTTCGTAAACACACGAGGGGCCGTAGCCAACCCAAAAGGGAGGGCCACAAATTGATAGTGACACCCTGCGACTGCAAAGCGTAGGAACCTTTGATGCCCCTGGAAAATTGGAACATGAAGATATGCGTCCTTTATATCTATCGAGGCCAAAAAATCGTTCTGCTGCAAAGCTGCGGCCGCAGAGCGTATGGATTCCATCCGAAAGGACCGAATCCTCAGGTAAGAGTTTAGAATCTTTAGATCCAGAATGGGCCTTACATCGCCGTTGGGTTTTGGAACGATAAACAGATTGGAGTAGAAGCCAAGCTTGCACTCCTGAACTGGTACCTCTACGATTACCCCTTGATCTAGAAGATGATCCAAAGCTGTAAGCAAGGCAGCCCTCTTTCCCGGATCGCTTGGAATCCTTGATTCCTGAAAATGTGGAGGGGGAAACTCCCGAAACTCTATCTTGTAGCCAGCCGTCACTAAGGAAAGAACCCACTTGTCGGGGATCTTGGCTTCCCAAACTTTTGCAAAGAATCGAAGCCTTCCCCCCACCCGATTGAGTGGGGGCGCCCCTTCATAAGGCTGACTTGGGAGCTGGTTTAGCTGGTTTGCGGAACCATGGTTTTTTACCCCCAGCGGCCTGCCCCTGCGACTTATTAGCAAAGTTTTGTCGTGCGGGAGGCCGTCGATACTGCCTGGGGCACGAGAGCCCTGGGGCTGGGGATTGCTGCCGCTTGAACGTAGGACCCCGAAATCTCCTTTTGACTGGTAAAAGAGTACTCTTGCCACTTGATATAGTCTGTATGTATTTATCAAGATCTTCCCCAAAAAGCCTACCTCCGTGAAAAGGAAAGCCTGCTAAAAGCTTTTTACACGGAGTCTCTGCTGACCAATTCTTTAGCCACAAGAGCCGTCGCATATGTACCAGAAACAGCGACAGACGGGACGCCTGTTGGATGGAATCCTTTATGGCATCCACCGCAAAACAGAGAGCTCTAGGGAGGTCGGCCAGATCCTGCGCCTGCTGAGCCGGGAGCTCCCTTAATATCTCTTTTGTCTGGTTCTTCAAGGCCTGACAGACGCCTATAGCAGCAACCGCCGGTTGCACGACTGCTCCTGCCGTAGAAAAAGATGCCTTCAAAAGGGTCTCTAACCGCTTATCAACCGGATCCTTAAACATTTGTATGTTCTCTACTGGACAAGTTAAAGACTTGTTTACGCAGGAGACCGCTGCATCCACAGCGGGAAGCACCCATTTCTTCGAAAATTTTTCCTCCATGGGGTACAGTACAGAAAACCTCTTAGGAGGCACGAAAATCTTATCGGGCCGGGCCCAATCCTGAAAGATCAGGTCTTCCAGCAAGGGGTGGACCGGAAAAGCTACGTTACTCAATGGCGCTTTTAAGGAGCCCAGAGAAGATACGGCAGGAATCTGAAGTTCTGGCGAGGGCAGATTAAAAGCCGAGCGGACCATGTCCGTTAAAGACTGTACCCACAGATTCTCTGCCTGAGAAACCAAAAAAGGTTCCTCAATAGTGGATTCCTCAATGTCAGAACCTTCTAGGAACTGCTCCGTTTGGTCCTCCTGAGATTCTAACTCCTCTGGGGAGAGAACCTCAGCATCAGCGGAGACCAACTTAGGGGACGGAGATCTGGTCCGTTTTTTGCCTGCAAGAGAACTAGAAAAGAGGGTAGATAGTCGCTGTTCTAACCCCTGCAGGGAGACAGCTAACATATCCTGCGTGACAAACACTGGGTCAGGCAGAATGGGGCCAGCCACAGCACCCACCACACCTAATGGCTCCTCAAAGGCGGCAACATTCGGATCTTCGGGAGAGGACAGAACCGGTATAGTCTGATTAAGATCCTCAGAACTAGAGGGGGAACCCTTCTGCTTCTTTGTACTTTTAGCATTCTTAGTCCCCGAACCTTTAGGGCCCATGATACAAAATTGAGGCACTCCGCTAACAACACCTGACTGTTGTAGCAAGGAGAAAAAATATATGTAGCTTAAGGTAGAAAAAAACCTTATAAGCCAATGAAAAGGTAGTGCACACCCTTTTCCCTGAGGAAATAATCTTTATATTATAATCCTCCCTTTTTTTTTTCTTTATTAATAATTTTTTTTTTTTTTGCACCTTTAAACAGACTGTGTGAGTGCCAACTGCTGCCAAAAACCTTAGGCTCAAAATAGAGAAAATCAGGGGAAAAAATCTCCTATTTCTCCAACAAAAGTCAGTGAGGAGCTAGCTCCAGACCTAAAAAGGTCTTATACCGCCACTAGGTGTCACCCTGCCGCTCTGTGTCCTGCTCTGCATCGCTCTTGCGTCCCTCCGGTCAGCAGACGAATCCTACACTGACCGGAGGAACAAGCTGCTGCGGCTTATACAGCGAGGGGGAACGCCCCCTACGTCCCGCCGACGTCACTACGCTCCCCGCCCCCAACGCGCACATCTATATCATGCGCGCGCACACGCGCGCGCGCGTCCCAGGAGGAACACGAGGAGGGGAGCAGCACGCCGGCGGCGCCAGGACACCCGGAGACCTCCGCTACAGAGCCGCAGGGGGAGCACCCAATACAGGTAGGCCCTGGCCTTGTTAAGCCGGGAAATAACGGGGGGAGGGCTTGCCCTGCTAGTCCTAGAACCAGGCCACTAGCTCCTACCCCCCAAAACCCATGCGGGGCAGCCACATAGCAACACAGTCAGAGGGGGGATCCACTAGTATAAAACAAGGGGAGGTAACCATCCTGTCTGGCAGACATAGTGGAAACAATTGCCTATGCAGAGCATCCCAGGCTAACCCAACTAGGCTTCCCCCCGAGGGACCTGCTGACGAACCAAGTTCCGCAGGCCCCTCTCTTACCTGCTCCACGCTGAAGGGTATTGCAAACGCAAGAGGCCCAATCTTCCCCCATCTCCGTGGGTTCTGTACCAGACCTTCAGGGACCCGGGTCCTGTGCAGGAACCACACTGCCCTGGACCTATACAGCACCCTGGCAACAGCACCTTTTGGACTTTAGAAAGTTCAAAGTTCTGGGCCCAGGGTCCAGCCCTCCGAAGAGAGGCATTATAGGCTAAACCCCACGACTTGGGGCCCGGGTACTGTCCACTTTGGCTCTGAGGCACTTTGGACAGATCCGGTATAGTCTACCTAGTCCAAGGACATGGAGGCAAACTAATTCGTGACCAACACCTAAGACACTGGCGAAAAAACTGAGGGACTCCTCCTATGGGAGGGGGTTATATAGGGAGGGGACTTCCTGTTTGAGATTGCCAGTGTCCATCACCTGAAGGTACTCCATATAACCCCACATAGTAATGATTATGCCGCTCTGTGTCCCGTGATGTACGAGAAAGAAATCAGTTTTATTTTTCTATATTTTAATTGAATGTAACTCATTTCTCTTTTTAAATCATTTAGTAAATAGCAGGTGAGTTCAAATGTATAAGATGTATCACAGTGTCGTAAAATGGGAAGGTCTATATAACATAAACCCGATAATCCCAATATCCCCATCCATTTACAATGTGTTAGGGTAAGGCACAATCCAAGCTGCTCCAATCATTGGAAAGTAATTGTGTCCCATGGTTCAATCCCCATATAAAGCTACAACAAACAGTAATTAAGAAGGAAAGAAAGGTAAAGGAGAGGAAGGAAAAGGATAGAATAAAGAGTTAACAATACAATACAATAACATATAAATAGGCTGCTCCTCCGTTCTGCAACCCAGTGCTTTGCTGCCTTCCGCTTTTCAATCTGTAGGCTGAAGATTTTATAACCAAGGGTCCCAGATCTTATCAAATCTGGCTTGCTTGTCTTAGAGGATGATGGCCAGCTTCTCGTGGAGCATAATTTAAAAAAAACGTTTTTTTTTGGAGGTGCTTATTTAGATGATAGGGGATTTCAAAGCTTTAGTCATTGACATTTTTTACACCAAAAATACAAAGAATATTAGGGTCTGGGTATGCCCAGGGATGTCTGCAATTGGTTTGTTCAAGACAACTGTCCTGGAGTTTTAGATATATTTACACTGGTTTCAGAGAGTATAAGAATGAACATTCTGGTCCAGAACCAGTGTGCTTTGATGCAAGTCCACCATATGTGGAACATAGTGCCTTTCTGTCTGCATACCTGGAAACTGATGGGGATGCTTTGGAATAGATATCATCAAGTCTGGAGGGGACTAAATACCACTAGGACATAACTTTAAAGTTTGCCTCAACTAAGTTTATATTAAGAATACCTGTATGTCCGTTCATTTAGTCCAGTCGTTGTTAGATATTTCTGTACCTAGATCTACTTCCCTTGCCAATTGGTAGGGCAATTTGGTGTATGACATCTGAAAACGCTGATATAGCATTGGGATGCCTCCCTTGGAGCCTGCACCCTGCATCTGTTTTCAAATAACATCCTCTTAGTGATAGCATTGGTTTGTTGTTTGAGGGAACGTAGGAAATTAAGTATTTGATGCATGCGGTACACCTCCAAGGGAGCTATCGTAAGCATCTGAAGAAAGCAATTGGGACATTTAACGCCTTTATGATCCAAGAAGTAGCCAATATGGTATAATCCCTTCTTCAACCACCACAAGAAGTGTTGTGATGTAAGTTCTGGCAGGAACAAGGGATTAGTAAAAAGTGGGGCAACCAGTATGTGATTGGACATAAGAGGGAATGTCGTACAGATAGTATCCCAGAGGTTGCGAGATAAGGTGGAGCACATTATGACCCTGCGGTTTTTAGGGAGAAGCCACATGAGGGGATCTAAAGGATTTTGGGATTCCCTCTTGTAATTCAAGTGTGATCCATTCAGGTTTATAAGAAATATGCCACCCTATAATGTTGAAACAGTTGGGGTGCACCCAGATGTTTGGATGATTTAGGGGCGTATAGTGTTTTGGAGGCCATCCTGCAACTCCTAGGTCCCCAGAAAAATGTGAAAATACAGGACTGAAATTTTTTAGGTGCAGAGAGGGAACAGAGAAAGGCAGTGTGCTGAAATAATATAATATTTTAATGAATAGATTAATTTTAATGGTGGCTATTCTGCCCATCTACGAAAGAGAACACGTCAACTATGTCTTCAACTCCTCTTCCTAGGCAGCATAGAGTAGAAATATCAGTTTTGCGTAAATTGACCATTTGACCACTCAACAGAGAGGCAAATGCAAATATTTTACATAGTTTCATGGGTTGACTATTACTGAAATAATATTTATATTGGAAAAAGGAGTAGTATTTGAAGAAATGGCTAACAAGGTTGCTATTTCAGTACCTGAAACTAGTATTAATAAACAGACAGGTGTCAGTATGCCCACATTTCTATGTATTGTTGTTTACTATCTGCATTACTTGAACGATCTGTGCATTGTGTGTGTATATAATTACAGCATTATATCATAAGTCAATTCAATTTCCCTGCTTCAATGCACAAATGCAAATTGGCATTTCTTTTTCCTATGCAATTAATAATTCTACACAACAGTTTTCTGAAGCTGTACAGAATCAGATCTATTTTAAATTGGACACTGAATATATTGGAAATATGTTAACTATTGTTATTTCCATACATTGTGCCATTCCCTAGGCACATCACTTCAAACCATCGCTTCTGCCTACTTATGAGGTTTCTAATTGCATGGTCTATAGAACAATCCTGAAAAGAATGTAACAATGCGTATTGCTGCAACCTTTGACTGTCTATTTTCCACAGATTGACCAAAATATTTGTTTTAATTAAAACAGAATAATCCAGTTACATTCTTATTTCTGTGAGCAATATGTGTTCATTTGTGCATAGTATGAAGTCTAGAAGAACTATTACTGCTGAAGCTTCTAATAATATAAGCGGATATGACTGGCCTCTAATGAAAACAAGCATTGTGTAACAGTGCTTTAAAGGGACCTTGCCAGGACAATAAGCAAGCTCAAAAGAGGTTTTTCTGAAAAAGGAGCTGGCAAATCCTTACCTTTATCACTGTCCATTGCCTTCCTTTCTGTAGTGAGGTCAAGATTCATGGGATGAACCACTGAGTGCTGTGGTGGACCAGAAGACTAAACAAACACTACTAGAACTGTCAGATTCTGAAGACTTTGATGGAAAATTGCTCATTGATGGAGTGGGGTTTGGTGGCAGTGGAAGAAGTTAGAACTTATTAGTTTATTTTAACCCCCCTGGCGGTATTCCCGAGTCTGACTCGGGGTTAGATTTTTGTGCTAGGATCGGTAACCCCGAGTCAGACTCGGGCTTGCCTCGCTGGATCCACAGACAGTGTTTACTTACCTTGTCCCTGGATCCAGCGATGCCACCGCGCTGTGTGAGCGAGCGGGACCTCGCTCGATTTACACAGTGTCCTCCTGTGCCGCCGATCTCCGTTCCCTGCGACGTTACGACGCACGGGAGCGGAGAACGGCGCCAAATTCAAAAACGTAAACAAACACATTACATACAGTATACTGTAATCTTATAGATTACAGTACTGTATGTAAAAAATACACACCCCCATTGTCCCTAGTGGTCTGCCCAGTGTCCTGCATGTACTTTTATATAATAAAAACTGTTCTTTCTGCCTGCAAACTGTAGATTGTCCATAGCAACCAAAAGTGTCTTTTTATGTCAAAGATGGTTTTAGAGCAGCTAGAAAACAGCGATAATAAATTATAATCACTTGCAGAATTGTGCGATAGCGATTTGTGGGGAAATCCGTCATAAAAAATAAAAGTAATGACAGCGACAATTCTGCAACTGAGCAAATTTCAGTGATTTTGAGTTGATTACATTATTGAATAATTTTTATTATAATTATATTATTATTTGTTATAATTATTTATAATTATTTATTATATTATAATTTATAATTTTGTTTTCAAAAAAATTTCATACCCGGGATGCCTACACGACTCTTGTTTGGTCAGATTTAAGTGAGTTATTCCTAAGAATTACAGGCCCACAGTATAAAACGCCAAATTTCCTTGCAAATAATGGTACCGCTTTCAGCACCTTTTTTCTAAAAAGAATCATACCGCCAGGGAGGTTAAAGGGAGACATGTCCAAGCTAGTTTATTTATCTGATGGTTGTTATAAAATACATTATGTACATATTTATAAAGTTTTGCTAGAATCAATAAATAAAGAGTAGCTGGAGGGCAGAGGATTTCCTTCTGTGTTGGTCAGCTGATGACCTAGACCAGTGATGGCGAACCTTGGCACCCCAGATGTTTTGGAACTACATTTCCCATAATGCTCCTGCACTCTGCAGTGTAGTGGAGCATCATGGTAAATGTAGTTCCAAAACATCTGGGATGCCAAGGTTCACCATCACTGACCTAGACACTTGGTAAAAGGGTCACTGCTGAAGTGAAGGATCAAAATCCATGCTGCTGATATAATTCAGCAGAAATCATGTTACCAATGGGCCAGGGCTTCACAGATACAGCCAATACTAAAGACAGTCTGGAGAAGGGTTCGCTCTAAGAGGGATATGCATTTTAACATTTCTGCTATCATTTCTTTGTTTACCAAGCTTTATTTATCTAGCCTAGAAAAAGTGTGAACATAGCTTCATATTCTAATGCAGTAATAATTAACTTCTGTGGAACAGGGCTGTTAGAAAACCTTTGTCGATCAACAGCTCGCAGCCTTGGCTGTGTAGGTGGGGGATTCCTTTGGGGTTTTTTTTTTGGGCTGATCAAAAAAAAAAATCTAATCCTAAATATAATGTAACAATATCCAGATGTTTAACATTTCACTGTTGTGTTTACCAAGGTTGTTATCTGTCATCTGAACAGTACTGTATATGGCCAGCTTTATTCCTCATAAAAAATAGGGGCTGTTGACACACTTCATACAATGCATTAACAACATGCAAAGGGTTTCAGGAAGTCATATCATATACAGGTATTTTGGGCTATGCATGTAGGGTTAAAAAAATATGGTGACAGGCAATTTGTCTGCCTTACACATACAGTCAACTTTGAGAGGCCATGTTAACAAAGACTTCCTAAAAACAGAGTTTAGAATTAAGTATTATTAACACAAGGTGTATCTTCAGCTTCACAATGATTCAGTCTTCAGAAAGTGTTTCAGGGCGTTGTGTCCAATTTTATTTATCCAAAGACTCCTGGCTATATGTTGCACAGCTATATCTAATTCCTTCTTAAGACAGAGCTGCCTCAGTCTCAGTCTTTCTGCTTTACTGGTTCCATGGACCTTTAGTCTGCTCACACATAAGCTATGCCTATGGGCAGGTTTTCGGCTGCAGTATATACACTGACCTGAAGGTGACACTGTGCCGCTTCTTCTTTCTGGTGTAGGCTATTGAGGACTGGTTTATCCACTGCTGTTGGCTTCAGGTGACCATCTTGGGGCAGATGGCATATCTTATTGGATACCTAAATCCTGGGAGATTTAGGTAGCCATTTTGATACAGATGTCTTTATACGAGATTCTTCACCAGTGTAGGAGTAAGATAGGGACAGAGCCCTCACTGGGTAGGGAGGAAGAAGGAGTAGCATTAGGGATAAATATCTGTCAAGGAGGGAAAGAATAGTTTTTTCATTACAGAGTGTCTCTCAGCTGTTACACAGTAACACCACAAGCCCTCTAAGGAAGTTATTTTTTGGCATCCTGTGATCTGTTAGTGTGTATCATAACACTGCTGAAAAAAACTTGACTTTCTCTACCTGAAAAACGGTATGATCTGCAACATTTGTATGGCCATTGCTATTATTGCCTTGTTTGTGCCTAATCAATTTGTGCAATATAAACAAACGTAAATATCTCCATGTGGTGACTCCTCCCAACCTTCAGGTACACTGATTAGGCACCACCTACATGCTTGTTTAGCTCATACTCACCTTTTTTGTTTTTGCCAATCAGAGAAGGACATGTGTTCCCCACTTGTCAGGACTCAAATTGCTATTGCAACATATACGAGCACTGACTGCAACCTCTCTCATTTGTGTCCTTAATTGAAATCCTCTCCTAAGCTACCCAGTCTGGAGAGTCAAACACCCCTTTGTCACAAAACAGCCTGGTGAGGCATGTCAAGGTGTTGTTGGGCATATTTTACATTTTTTTTGTGGCATTGGCACTGTAAAGGCTTTTTTCTGGCAACTCGACCATGCAGCTCATTTTTGTTCAAGTATCGTCGCAATGTGTTTCTTAAAAACAACAACACATCTTTTTTCAGAGTAGCCGTATTATTCCTGAGGTTGCCTGGGGATTTTTCTTTGAATCCCAAACAATTTTCTTTCCAGTTGTGGCTGCAATCATTCTTGATCAACCTGACCTTGGCTTGGTATCAAGAGATCCCTGAATTTTACACTTCTTAATAAGTGATTGAACAGAACTGACTGGCATATTCAAGACTTTGGATACCTTTTTATATCCTTTTCCATCTTTATAAAGTTCCATTACCTTGTTACACAGGTCTTTTGACAGTTCTTTTCTGCTTCCCATGGCTTAATATCTAGCTTGCTTAGAGCATCCATGTGAGAGCTAACAAACTCATTGGCCCAGATTCAGATAGGAGATACGACGGTGTATCTCCTGATACGCCGTCGTATCTCTAAGGCCGGCCGGTCGTATCTATGCGACTGATTCATAGAATCAGTTACGCATAGATATGCCTAAGATCCGCCAGGTGTAACTGTGTTGCACCGTCGAATCTTAGGCTGCAATTCCAGGCCGGCTGCTAGGTGGCGCTTCCGTGTCTTTTACGCGTCGAATATGCTAATGAGCATTTATGCCGATTCAGAAACGAACGCCCGCCCGTCGCTTTTTTTTTACGTTGCTTGCGTTCGGCTTTTTCCGGTGCATAGTTACCCCTGCTATGTGAGGCGTATCCTATGTTAAGTATGGCCGTCGTTCCCGTGCCGAGTTTTGAATTTTTACGTCGTTTGCGTAAGTTGCAGACGCGGACGGCGCATGCGCATTTAAATCGGCGCAGGGACACGCCTGATTTAAATACTACACTCCCCCTAGCCGCGGAATTTGAATTCCGCCAGGGGATTTACGATACACCGCCGCAAGTTTTTAGGTAAGTGCTTTCTGAATACAGCACTTGCCTCACAAAATTGCGGCGGCGTAACATAAATCATATAGGTTACGCGGATCTAAAGATCCGCTAACCTATCTGAATCTACCCTATTGATTGTTTCTACACAGACACTAATTGTAATTTAAAAGCCACAGACGTAGGAAATTAACCCTTAATTTTTTTTAACTTGCGTGTGTGTAACATCTCTGATGTTTCACTGGGCAGAACGAGCGCAGCTGTGCCTTGTCCAAGCAGCTGCGCTCCGTTCTGCAAGACGTCCACGTCACTTCCGGTGCGCGGACGTCTGCGTTCCAGCGTGGAACGCGGAAGTGCGACTCAGCGTCCTTCCCCGTTTTTCCCCGCGAATTCGGGGCTATTTAAACTCCTCAGAGATGGCGGCAGGGTGTTGGGTTATTCTGTCGGATGCCTGCCGCCACCTGAGAACCACCATTCCGCACCTGCAAGCCCTGGAACCACCGCAGTCCTCCTCACCTCCCTGTCTCCAGTCATCGGATCTCTGGCTCCCTGATCCACAGGCTGCATGCCTGCACCTCTCTACACCCTGCCTTAGCCTTACAGAAATTCCTCAGCTTCCAGGATTCTGGGACTCTGCTACCTATAACACACAACCTCCCTTTAGTGGACTACAACAACCAGCAGAACCACAAGTATCCTGAACTAAAGATTTACCTCATGCATTGTGACCAAGTATCTATTTGCATACAAGTTGTGGGGATTGATATTGCTGAATCCTGTTCCATTATAGCTACTTTCTAAAACATACTGATGGAGAGTGTGATGAGGCTGAAGCATTATGGGTGGAACTGCATACAGATGTGCGTAGTTCAAAATTAATCATTGGAGTTTGTTATAAACCACCCAATGTTAATGAGGAGGTGGAGACTCAGCTCCTTGCACAGATGGAAAGGGCTGCAAGGTCTGGGACGGTGATAATAATGGGGGATTTTAACTACCCAGAAATTGACTGGATTAATGGCACTTCTGGGACAGTTAAAAGACAAAAATTGAAAAACCTATTGCAGGACAATTTTATGGTGCAGTTTATTGAGGCCCCAACTAGGAATGATGCCCTGTTGGACCTGATAATCTCAAACCATGCAGAGCTTATTACTAATGTTCAGATAAAGGAACACCTGGGTAGCAGTGATCATAACATGATTTCATTTAATGTTAACTATAAGCAAGAAATACATACAGGAAATATTAAAACACTAAATTTTAAGAGAGCAAATTTTCCAAGGATGAGGGCTGCTCTCCAGGACTTGGACTGGGAGGGACTATTGGCACAGCTGAACACAGAACAGAAATGGGAATTCTTCAAAAAGACTGTGTGGAACCTCACTGCAAAGTATGTTCCCATGGGCAATAAGTTTAAAAGGCTAAAAATAAAACCTATGTGGCTCACGGTCAAAGTTAAAAAAGCTATAAACAATAAGAAAGTAGCTTTTAAAAAATATAAAAATGAAGGAACACTAGTGTTGTTTAAATGTTACAAAGAATATAACAGGATATGCAAAAAGGAAATCAAGGATGCGAAAATTCAAAACGAACGACAGATTGCAAAAGATAGTAGGACAAACCCCAAAAAATTCTTTAAATATATTAATAGTAAAAAGGTGAAGTCTGAGCATGTAGGCCCCTTACAAAATAATCTAGAGTAAGTGACTGGGGACAAAGAGAAGGCAAATTTATTAAATGTTTTCTTCAGCTCTGTGTATACAATGGAGCATGGGGGAGCTCATGTCCAAAATGGGGGTGGGAGTGACACAGCCTCAAATCCACAATGGCTCAAAAGTGATATGGTCCAGAAATATTTAGACAGAATTAAGGTGGATAAAGCACCTGGACCTGATGGCATCCATCCACGGATCCTAGGTGAGTTGAGCTCTGTCATTTCAAAGCCACTGTATCTAATATTTAGGGACTCATTAAAGACAGGAATAGTACCACTGGATTGGCGCAGGGCCAATGTGGTGCCCATATTTAAAAAGGGAACAACGTCTTTACCAAGTAACTATAGACCTGTTAGTTTAACTTCTATAGTTGGGAAGATACTGGAACGTTTAATAAAAGACCACATGGATGAGTTCTTGCTGGAAAAAAACTATTTAAGCAGCAGACAACATGGATTCATGAAAGACAGAAGTTGTCAGACAAACCTGATTTCCTTTTATGAAGAGGTAAGTAAAACCCTGGACAGAGGCGTGGCTGTGGACGTGATATATTTGGATTTTGCAAAAGCGTTCGATACAGTTCCGCACACACGGCTCATGTGTAAGGTAAGGTCTACAGGATTGGATATATCAGTTTGTAAATGGATAGAAAACTGGCTGAAAGACAGAATTCAGAGAGTCGTGGTTAATGATTCTTACTCTGAATGGTCCAAGGTTATCAGTGGTGTACCCCAAGGTTCAGTGTTGGGACCCTTACTTTTCAATATATTTATAAATGATATTGGGTCTGAGATCAAAAGTAACATTTCTGTCTTTGCAGATGACACCAAGCTATGCAGTGGAATAACGTCCTTGCAGGATGTCTCCAATTTACAAGCCGACCTCAATGCTCTGTCTAATTGGGCGACTAAGTGGCAGATGAGGTTTAATGTAGATAAATGTAAAGTTATGCACTTGGGGGCTAAGAATATGCATGCATCATACATACTAGGGGGAGTACAACTGGGGGGATCTGTAGTGGAGAAGGATCTGGGGGTTTTAGTTGATAATAAGCTCAATAATGGCATGCAATGCCAAGCTGCGGTTTCCAAAGCGAGCAAAGTCCTTTCTTGTATTAAGAGAGGTATGGACTCCAGAGACAGAGATATAATTTTGCCCCTGTACAAATCATTAGTAAGATCTCATCTGGAATATGCAGTTCAGTTTTGGGCACCAGTTCTCAAAAAGGACATCGGAGAACTGGAGAAAGTGCAGAGAAGGGCAACCAAACTGATAAGAGGCATGGAGGAGCTCAGCTATGAGGAAAGATTAGAGGAAACGAATTTATTCACTCTTGAGAAGAGGAGAATAAGGGGGGATATGATCAACATGTACAAATATATAAGAGGTCCATACAGTGAACTTGGTGTTGAGTTATTCACTTTACGGTCAACACTGAGGACAAGGGGGCACTCTTTACGTCTAGAGGAAAAGAGATTTCACCTCCAAATACGGAAAGGTTTTTTCACAGTAAGAGCTGTGAAAATGTGGAACAGACTCCCTCCAGAGGTGGTTCTGGCCAGCTCAGTAGATTGCTTTAAGAAAGGCCTGGATTCTTTCCTAAATGTACAGAATATAACTGAGTACTAAGATTTGTAGGTAAAGTTGATCCAGGGTAAATCCGATTGCCTCTCGGGGGATCAGGAAGGAATTTTTGCCCCTGCTGTAGCAAATTGGATCATGCTCTGCTGGGGTTTTTTGCCTTCCTCTGGATCAACTGTGGGTATGGAGTTGGGTGTATAGGATTTTACTGTGTTTTTTATTTTGTTTTTTTATTTTTTGTGGTTGAACTGGATGGACTTGTGTCTTTTTTCAAACTATGTAAATATGTAACTGTTTTTCTGTAGATAGTACTAAGTCTAATATTGTGAAGTAACAATATTACTGCCATATATTAGTACCCTACTGCATAGAGACCTGTCACATTAATACTGCATAGCAAAAGATATACAGTAAGATTTACTTTTCATTTAAGAGACTTTAAACCTAAATCCTTGTATGCTTATTAAGTAATAAGCTAGTATACGTTGGTACCACATTGAGGTTGTGATGAATTAACCCCAAACTTTCTGCTTAAATAAGAGAGTGCACTGGTGGTTAAACCTGAGAAGCCTCTGCAGCTGAGATCCAACCGTACTTTTAGTAATTACAAGGCAGTATTGTCACATAATAACCGAACCCCAAAATAAAGGAAAATAATGGATCCAGCAGAGCTTGCCAACCACCTAGTTGGACTTTCACAAAGAGTGGATAACCTCACTGCCAGTATGAATGATCTTCGTCTTGAAAATGACGCTTTACGCAACCAAAACTTTGCACTACCCAGGGAGAGACCTGAACCTAAGGTCTGCCCCCCAGAACCCTTTTCAGGGGACCGAAAGTTTTTCCGCCAATTCATTAGTGCTTGCCGGCTAATGTTTGATTTGCCCCCCCGCACCTATCATTCAGACAGGGTTCGAATCCTCACTCTCATATCCTACTTAAATGGAGAACCTAGAGTCTGGGCTGATGCGTACGTGGAAGAACATGGTGATTTACTGGGGGCTTTTAATACATTTTTGGATGAGATGTCACTTCTATATGAGGATCCAAACAAACAGCTTACAGCAGAGAACACCATTAGGAGCCTCAAACAAGGGAAAAGACCCGTAGAGGATTATATTTCGGAATTTAAGTGTTGGAGCAGAGAAACGCAGTGGACAGATATTGCTCTCCGTAATCAATTCAGATTAGGATTATCCGAATCAATGAAAGACGAGATAGCTCGTGTAGAGCTTCCTCCGTCCCTTGAGGACCTTATGCATTTATCTCTTACCATTGACCGTCGTCTCCGTGAAAGGAAGGCTGAGCGCTTCAACACTTACCTTCCCCCACAATTCAGAAGGTCTAAATCACCCCCTAAGGAGGTTCCCATGGAACTTGGAGCTGTCAAAGGTCCTTTATCACCGGCCGAGAAACAACGCCGCAGAGCTAATAACCTCTGTCTCTACTGTTCCGCTCCAGACCACATTGTCTCCACTTGCCCACTCCTTAAGAAGAACTCCGAAGGTAACATTTTTAACATAGGTAAGACCAATCCACCAGGAACTACCACCAATCGTTTTATTTATGTCACTCTTACCTTACAGTGGGATCAAGATAGAATTACCATTGACGTGATGGTCGATACCGGTGCCTGCGGCAATTTCATTGATTTAGGAATTGTAAATTCTAATAAAATTCCATGTGTGGTTAAACAAAATCCTCTCTCTGTCACTTTTATTGACGGCTCTAGGTCCACTTCGGGCCCTATTTCCTCTCAAACCTCACCCCTACTGGTCACTTGTGGGAATAGCCATACAGAGACCCTTGTCTTTGATGTCATTCCATCCCCATTATTCCCAATAGTCCTTGGGTTACCTTGGTTACTACTCCATCAGCCAAGTTTCCTTTGGTCTAACCACTCACTCAATCTAAATTCTACATACTGCCAGGAGACTTGCTACCCCATTTTTTCGATTCTCTCCACAAAGGTCTACTGTAAAGATCTCCCTAATTATCTACAAGATTTCTCAGATGTTTTCAGTAAAACCAAGGCAGAGATTCTTCCCCCCATCGTATTTACGACTGTCCTATAGATCTCATTTCTGACAGTCCAATTCCAACCGCACGTATCTATCCACTTTCTCAACCAGAACTTGTGCATCTGAAGGACTACCTTGATGAAAACTTGAAAAGGGGCTTCATTAGACCATCCACTTCACCCGCAAGTGCCGCCATGTTCTTTGTCAAAAATAAAGATGGCTCACTACGACCTATCATTGATTACCGTGCCCTCAACAGTATCACTGTTAAGAACCGCTACCCCCTACCACTCATTCCAGAACTCATTGAACGTCTTCAAACTTCAAAAGTTTTCACAAAATTAGACCTCAGGGGTGCCTAAAACTTGATCAGAATTCGTCCAGGCGATGAGTGGAAGACCGCCTTCAAGACTCGTTACTGTCTTTTTGAATACACTGTGATGCCATTCGGACTCTGTAACGCACCTGCTACTTTTCAGTGGTTCACAAATGACATATTCCGAGATCTGCTAGACATCTGTGTAGTAATATACTTGGATGACATTCTGATCTACTCCGATACACTTGAGGAACACACTAAACATGTCTGTTGGGTTTTGGCCAGGCTTAGAACACATTCCTTATATGCCAAACTTGAGAAGTGCGTTTTCAGCCAGTCAAGTATTTCCTTCCTTGGATACCAAATTACACCTCAAGGCATCCAGATGGATCCCTCTAAAGTAGAATGTATCATCTCCTGGCCAATTCCTCACTCTAGGAAAGCTCTTCAACGTTTTCTCGGTTTCTCAAACAACTACCGCAAATGTATCAATAATTTCTCAGCAATTGTCAAACCATTGAGTGCTCTTACTAGCATGAAGACACCCTTTTCATGGTCAAAGGAAGCCCAGAATTCTTTTGACACCCTTAAGCTCTGCTACACTTCGGCTCCTATCTTACAACTACCTAACCCACAATACCACTTCACGGTGGAAGTAGACGCCTCCCATTATGCTTTGGGTGCTATACTTTCTCAACGTCCAACTCTATCTGAACCTTTACATCCAGTAGCCTTTTACTCCAGGACCCTATCACCAGCAGAGAAGAACTACCCCATTGGTGAAAAGGAACTTCTTGCCATTAAAGATGCATTACAAAATTGGAGGCACCTATTGGAGGGTACCACACACCCAATTACCATAATTTACAGCATTTAAGGGCATGTAAAACACTCTCTGCCCGTCAAGTCAGATGGAGTCTATTTTTTGATAGGTTTGATTTTTACATATCATATAGGCCTGGTTCACAAAACATCAAGGCTGACTCCTTGTCCCGTTTGCATGAGGACCAAACCACTGAGATTCCTCCTCTCTCAATCATTCCATCAGACCGTTTCATTGGCGCTACCACCTCTTTTAGACAGTTAATCTCTCAGTCACTCTCCAGAGATCTCTCTTGCTTACCAAAAGATCTTACCAGATTACCAGATGGTGTTTATACCTTCAATAATAAGATCTTTGTTCCGCCTAACTTACAACTTACACTTCTTAAGCATCTTCATGACTCACCCTTAGCCGGCCACCCGGGAATCAACAAGACTATTCATCTCGTTAAAAGAGACTACTGGTGGCCCAATCTGGCTAAAACAATCCACAAATATGTCAGTTCATGTGAGATTTGTGCTCGTAACAAGCATTCTAGGAAACCCCCTTTTGGTCTACTCGCTTCTATTCCAGTGCCTAACAGACCTTGGGAAGTTGTGTCGATGGACTTTATTGTTGATCTCCCTAGGTCAAACGGTGCTAACACCATCATGGTCACAGTAGATCTCTTAACCAAAATGGCACACTTCACTCCCTTGAAGAAGTTACCAACTTCCCATGAAACAGCAAAGGCTTTCATTACCAATGTTCTCAAATTACATGGACTACCCTCTCAAATCATATCAGATCGTGGAACTCAATTTGTTTCTAAATTTTGGAAGGCCCTATGTAATGCTCTACAAATTGACCACCGAATGTCCACTGCATACCACCCTCAGAAAAATGGACAGACAGAACGTGTCAACCAAATCCTCGAACAATACCTACGATGTTACTGTACACATCTTCAAGATGATTGGTTTCAACTACTACCCCTTGCTGAATTCTCTTATAACAATTCTACCAGTTCTTCGTCTCGATTCACACCATTTTTTGCCAATTATGGTTTCCACCCCAACAGTCTACCAACCACTTACCTCCCAAACAGTGTTCCAGCAGTTGATCATTATCTCACTACTTTAAAAAATACACTGGACATTCTACGCTCCAACTTAGAATTTGCCCAACAAAGACAAAAACAATACTATGACGCTCACAGATCGGTACCTCCTGAATATAAGGTCGGGGATTTGGTTTGGCTTTCCACCCGAAATCTTTACCTTAAAATACCATCAAAAAAACTAGGCACTCAATTCGTTGGACCTTTCCAAATATCTCATTTGATCAATCCTAACGCTGTATTTTCGAAGGCGCAGGCCAGCATAAGTGTAAGTGGGCGTGACCCCATGCAAGTGATGGTCCGAGCATGTCGCATTGGTTTACGCCCGGCATATCTTAAACGGTGCATGCGCCGTGACGTGGATGCATGTCCCGCTCCCCTCTGCGCATGCTCACAACTACGCCCGGCGTAACCCCTAAGATACACCAGCCCACCGCCTACGCCCAGAGCATAAATACGCCCAGACATGCGCCCGTCGAGCGCAAAAGTACACCAGCAGCATTTGGTGTAGGTACTTTTGCGTTCTGAGCGATGTCTGCTCCTATGACTGAGAGGGAGAGGAGGAAAAATAATTTTAGCCCGGAGGAGAAGGCAATCGTGATATCTGCCATCTCCAGGTACAACGTGTACCTCCATGGAGCACAGAGTGGCACGACCAGCAAGGTCAGGAAGGAGGAGATCCTCCAGGAGATCGCCATGCAGGTCAATGCCCTTGGACATGAGCGGAGGACCTCAAGGGACATTGGCAAAAAGATCAACGACCTGCGTCGTCTGGTCAAAGAGAAGCTGGCCAAGGTGAGGAGGCATGCCAGGGGCACGGGAGGTGGACCAGCCACTACCATCAGGCTCACTGCTGATGAGGAGGTGATTGCCAGGTGCCTGCAGAGTGAGCAGGTGGAGGGCCTGGAGGGCTATGACTCCATTGATCAGGCCTTGAGGACAGGTAAGTGTGTTTTTTCCCCTATCCGGTGTGTAGCATGTGAGGGGGTGCAAGGGAACATGTGACAAGTGTGTGGGTCCACCAACATGTGAATGCTTTGTGTCATCCACAGATGTGCTGGAGGGAGTGGGCCCGTCGTCAGCTTCTGGACGACCCATGCCATCCTCGGAGGAGTGTGCCCGCACCTCTCCTCTAGAGGAATTTGTGGAGGAGCAAGTGGACCTTCAGGAAGGTGTATACCTCGAGGAGCAGATCCCCATCCCTGGACCCTCCCAAACTTCCTCCTCCATCAGGGGAAGCCCCTCACCCTCCTCCTCCATCAGGGGAATCCCCTCACCCTCCTCCTCCATCAGGGAAACCCCCTCAGGGTCCACCCTCATCAGGGAAACCCCCTCAAGGGCCCTTCCCTGTGGCAGATAGCCTGGCCTCCTCGGCCCAGATAAATGACAGCCTGCAGGATGTCAGTGGTAACTGCGCTGCTCTGGTCACCTGCGTTGGTGAGCTGCAGGCCACAACAGCAGGCCTCGTGGCAGAGGTAAAGAGCCTGGCAGTGGCTGTAAAGGCCAATACTGCTGCCATTGAGGCGGAGGGGAGGCAGACGAGGCGCCACCAGCGCCACAACACCACCCGCCAGCTGCGGATGCAGGCGCAGATTAATGCAGTCCTCACCCGCATTGCCTTGACATTGGAGGGCAGGCAGCCAGCACCTGCCAGGATGCCCCACCCCCCCACCCGAGGCTCCCCCCAGGCAATTAAGGGAGTCAGAGCTGCGTGGCCCATGACAGGTCAAACGAGTGCCTTTTTTTTATTGCTCAGGTTATGAGCTTTTTTCTTTTGGAGTGTCGTGCACAGAGGGATGTGCTGGCCCCCAGTAAGGGCATGCCATGTCGGCCAATGGCATGAACCCTTTTTGTTTTTTTGTAGTGTATGCACACGGTCAGTAGTGCAGGCTACAGTGTGACTGGTGTGTGAATGTGTGGGTAACATGCCTGCCAGCAAGGTGTGTCACCCTGGGTCATCGAGGAGAGGTTATCCCCACGACCGTGTGAATGTGGTTTGAATGGACAGTAACACCATTGGGGCCTTGGCGTGGCGTTGCTGCTTCCAAGTCCTGCATGGTGGACTTCGGCTAATCCAATGTGAGGTGGATGTGGTGTGTGTGAGCATAGGACCCCAGATGGCAAGACCCTTTTTTTTTATTTTTTAGAAAAAAATAAAATATTTGGATATTTTTTAATTTCTTTTTTTAATCTTTTTAGTTAATTTTTTTCTGTATATTTTTCTTTACTTCCTCTTTCTCAATTTGCGGCAGCACCCCCCAGGCCCATGCCTGAAGCTGTGTAAGGGGCCCCATAATTCCTGATGGCGGCCCTGCCTGGCATGTTGGCATGCAGATGTGTTGTCCTGCAAGTGTGGTTGCTCAACTCGTCCGTAACGGTGCTGCAGCAGCTGCTCTCCAGCTGACCTGTGCAGGTCTGGTGCTGAGTTACACCTGCTTTATGTGGAATAACTTTACGCCGGATGTTGAACTTACGCGCACCGCGCGTAGCCTGCGCCGGGCGCACGTACGTTCGTGAATTGCTGTATCTCCCTCATTTGCATATTTGAATAGGAAATCAATGGGAGCGCCAGATGCGTCCAGCATAAATATGCGCTCACGATACGCCGGCGTAGGAAAGTTACGTCGGTCGGAAGAAGCCTATTTTCAGGCGTATCTAGTTCTGTGGGCACGGCGGCAAGATACGACGGTGCACATTTACACTTACGTGGCATATCTCGAGACACGTCGGCATAAGTGTTACGTGAATCCGGGCCTATGTTTCTTCTTTTTATCCATCCATTAGCTTTGTACCTCTGGATTGTTCACTATGTGATTTTCAATGTTTTTTTTTCATGTTCTTACATTAAAGACTTTCTTACAAATATGATAGCATTTATGCTAAAATGACACGGGCAAATGTCCCTCATCTTTGTGGAAATATATTTCCTTGTCTTTTTCTTGTATTTTTTTTTTATTGGAGTCCCTGTCCTCTTATGATATCAATGAGTTATAATGTACTGAAAATAATAGCGCCGACTCCAATCTCTTTCTGAAAACCCTTTTGCCTTCTGAGCCTCCGCTACATTATCTAGGCCACAAGAAACACAGATATTTTAAGATGAGGATGTCAGCAAGGGTCAGTTTCAACTTGGTTATCAAAACGAGCAGTCAAGATGAGAGGATGTACCTCAGACTGCTGGAGCACATCAATCACGTTGACAAGGCCTAATCAGACAAAAGGAGTCTTTTCAGAAGTTGTGTGGAGATTAAAAAGGTGACAGAAAGAGTATTATTGTTCAAATCAAACAAATGATTTAGGATGAAAGTTTTAAGTCAACAAGCAAGACCCTTAACCTTGATATCACTCGCATGTGGTCCAGCAATCTTTTACATTTCTAGTCATCCGCCGCTGTTCTGTCAGATCCTCTCTCTGATTTTTTTTTTCATTTTCAGGTGACATTACTGTCTTTCTTTCAAATTTCAACTCCTATTTTCTAGTCCTGATTCTGATCTTCTCTGACGTGACTGGCATACTCAAATATTTCTTTGTAGGGTGGTAAAGTAAATAGAAACATATCGGTGTCATTTTTCAAACAGCTTTTTTGTTTGGGCTGTAAGACGACAGAATTATTCATATGGAAAGGTGGAGTGGGACTTTTGTTTCGCTTCTACAGATTTAGAAAGCCTGACAGAACATAGCACTGTTTCTGAGAATGAATGATTAAGATTGAAAAAGTACATCTGACATAGGAAAAAAAGTGATGTTATCATTTCCTTTTAAGACTGAATCCTCAAAAGTAGAAAAATATCTCTTTTGTCTTCAAATCAGTTCTGCATAATTTATGGTTTTCTTTTACCTTCAATTATTTAGTATAACACTATGTGGGTGGATATGTACTGTACCAAAGAGTTCCATCCTCAAAGCTTATCTGAATGCATTGATGCATAAGTAAATCAAGTATTCTGATGTTAAAAGGATTTCCTAAAGGTAGGAGTGTTTACAGATCATGGTGACCCCAAGACACTATAAAAATCAACTGCAAAAAAACTAAGAAAAAGCATCATGCCTTAACATATATCTAAAAGACACAACTGTCAGCTTAGTTAAGCTTAAAGGGGGACTTAAAGGGGGACTTCACTCTTTCAATCAATTTACTATGTTTATTCCTCATGCTGCTAGCATTAGTAAATAGTTTAAAACAAGAAAATATGATATCTTTTCCTAACTGTTTTTTTTATTATTATTTCTTCAGCTACTTCCTGTTTTTCAGGCCTATGCAAATTATGTCATACATCCCAGAAGTCTGCAGGAGGGGAAGAGGGGTTTTCTCCAAGCTCTCCCTCCTGCCTACATGCCTGAGCTAAGAGCAGATGGATTTTGGGAAGCCATATAAATCATCTGGCCTTGCTCAAGATGGTCATGAACAGAAATGCTAGATGGTGTTTTCCAAAGTGATTTCTCAGCAACATAAAGCATGGCGACATTGTTGTATGGTTGAGTTTGCTTTGTATATTAAAAATGAATTAAATTGCGTTTTTGGTATGTGGTGCTCAGATGCAGAGTAGTTCCACTCTAAATAAGCATTGGCCACATTTCCCATGTGCCAATATTTCTAGAAACCTGAAGAGAAGAGCAATTCAGTTGGGGTTGTAAAGATTAATTATTTTGATCAGTACTACATATTAAGCAGAAAGGAACTACCTCAATATCTTTCAAACTGTGATATGGTCTTCTAAAGGAATAAGTAGATATTGCTTACACCATTGCTGTGAACATCCTAATCTTTGCTCCTCTTGGTTAATTTTTTTAATATTTTTTAATGTAAAAAGATTTTCTTTACACCTCATTGGCAAAAGCATGGAGAATGACAGTAGTGTGTAAATACAAACACTGTAACAATACATGTATAAAAACGGGGGGGGGGGGCTGACAGCACTCAGGGCCCCTGGACCAAATGAAGCCCTCATTCAGGCCCCGCCCACGACCCACCTCTTACCCGCCCATTAAACCAACACTGGCCCCGCCCCTACATTTTGCACAATGTACAACTTCTGTCCCCTCCAGGCCCCATTAGGGACTACAGAGTATAATGGGACCTGGAGGGGGTTTTCTTAAACAGGGATCTTCTCAGTGTCCGATAGAGAGTCTATCTTAGAGATTGTAGCCTGTAATGGGACCGGAAGGGGGTCAATCTCTAAGATAGGGGCCTGCTTAGTGTCCGATAGAGAGGGCCTCTGTTAGAGTCTGTTAGAAAGCATCCCCTCCAGGCTCCATTAGAGACTACAGAGTCTAATGGGACCTGAAGGGGGTTCTCTTAAACAGACTCTCTATCGGACACTAAGCAGGCCCCTATCTTAGAGATTGACCCCCTCCCGGTCCCATTACATGCTACAATCTCTAAGATAGACTCTCTATCGGACACTGAGAAGGTCCCTGTTTGAGAGAACCCCCTCCAGGTCCCATTAGACTCTGTATTCTCTAATGGAGCCTGAAGGGGATGCTTTCTAACAGGCTCTCTAATGGACACAGAGAGGGCCTCTGTTAGAGAGACCCCCTTCTAGGTCCCATTAGACTCTGTAGTTTCTAATGGAGCCTGAAGGGGATGCTTTCTAACAGACTCTAACAGAGGCCTTCTGAGGGAGTGCGCTGTGTATGGAGTGCAGGGCTCAGGGGCTGCGATGTGTATGGAGTGCAGAGCTCAGGGGGTGTGCTGTGTACAGAGTGCACGGCTCAGGGGGTCCACTGTGTATTGAGTGCAGGGCTCAGGGGGTGTACTGTGTATGGAGTGCAGGGTTCAGGGGTTACATCTGGGAACATCTACCCCCCAAGTACAAATCTCTTCCCTCCCAATTAAGAGCTTAGCCCCCCCACCACCACCACCTTCCAGTACAGAGCTGTCCTCGGAAGAAGAGTACTAACAGTATCTGTGCAGGCTGCTGGTGAGCAGGGGCTTCTGCCTGTGTAGATGCCTCATCCTCTACCTTTGCCTTGTGCCCTGGGTTTCCTCCAGTCCTGGGGTGATGCAGGGTCAGAGTCAAAGTATTGACTCAGGGGGGCTAAATGTAAATGCACGCCACACTTTTCACATATTTATTTGTAAAGAAAAAATTTAAAACCATTTATAATTTCCTTCCCACTTCACAATTATGTGCCACTTTATGTTGGTCTATCACATAAAATCCTAATACAACCAAAAGCATAAATGTATTTTAACATGATAAAATGTGGAAAATTTCAAGGGGTATGAATACTTTTTCAAGACAATGTAAAGGTAGAACTTTTTATCCATTTTCTATGGGGGAGAATTTTCCTGGTAACCACTTTTACCAAGACAGAATATGAAACGAAATCTTAAATTTAAGAGGTGTCACGAAAGTAGTGAGGTAAATTCCCCCAATGGAAACAAAATGTTTTGATGACAGATGTCTAAGACGGGAACTCCCCTCACTTGGGGGAGATTTCCTCTCATTTCCTGTTCTGTCTCCAAGATAGGAAATTAAGAAAAATCACCCCAGGAGGATGAAGACAGCAAAAAATAACCCGATAAAGGTTGTAACCCCTTTACTACTGTACCCAAAACAATAAGGTTTTGGCTAAAGCTACAGTTTAAAAAAAGGGACAAAGCAACCTTGAATTTACACTGGAGTGAAAATTTGCATTGTCAGTTGCCTGCATGTTCACCATCTTTGAAAAAGTTCTCAAAGAGCCTGCATTTGTGAGACCCTCTGTAAAACACAATGGCATCTCTTAAAGGAACACTAAAGGTTCGTTTTTTATTAGATCAATTGATTGCTGTAAGCTAGAGCATTTAAATATCACTTACCTCGTTTTTCCTTTTGACCTCCAAAATACAGTAATCCAGGTTTGAAAATGCCATTTCCTGTCTCTCCTCTTCTTGCTTTTCACCAGCATCTGAGCCGTTGTGCATGGTGGAAAGCCCCTCCCTATGACTACAGCCCTGCGTCAAGATGCTCTCTTATCCCTCACAGGCATGGAGGCTAAGCCTAATGGGAACTGTAGTTCCCATTAGGCCGTGATGTAGCAAGAATGAATGCGCACCGCAAACCAGGAAGTCAGTGAGAATAATGATTCAGGAGTGACGGAGATGAATAAAACAGCTCGATTTCAACAGGTATCAAACTAGTTATAATGCAAAACATTACTTTTTACTTTATCAGCTACTGTCAGACTTTAATTTAAAAGGAAAATATGTTTGTCTTTACAACCCCTTTAAGGTTAGCCAGTGAATTTAGTGGATGGTTTCATTGACCAATGGGAAGGCACTGGTGGTCACATTTTTAGAACACCCTGGGATTTCATGCAGCTTGGACACACTACAAAGATCCGGATGCTTATTCAGTTGCCTCTAAGTGAAGGAAAGGATGCACAATGAATGTAGGTGAACCAGAATAGGGACCAGATTTACACCAAGGAAACAACCCACAGGTTTTCTTCAACACAGTAAAAGTTCACTTTCATATTTCTTACAATATTTCTACTCTGTGTTCACAACTTTTGCAAATATATCTTGCACTGAAAGCAGAAGGAAAAGATCAGCAAGTGACATGCCAGAACATCTTGGTTGTGCCTTGCGACTCAATTGTCACCTTTCTGGTCTAGTTTTAAAGTTTGAGATTCCTTTGAAAACTTAAAGTAACATTTCTGTTCAGGATAAAAACGGCAAATAGATGTAGGAAAAGTAATAGAATTTCAGTGTGCATGGGATGTGTGTCTTTTATTTAAAATTTCATGTGTACAATAGGCTCATTGAAATGCTACATCTTGTTTCTCTATGTGTCCTAATGGATTCTGGGCCACCATAAAGGATCTTCCATAAATCAGTTGTTCTACTCACATATATAAACCATGAGCTTGTAAAACTAAGGAATGGAAATGTTCTGATGAAAACTGTCTTTTGCAATACAGGTAGCATAACAGCTTATTAAAAATGAATAACTACCACCCATACACAGTCACTGGAGAGCATTTTAAAGTCTGAACACACATATAGTATATCAATAATTCTGTAAATAGCTTTAAGATCATTTACTTTGTAAAACAGGTCTGATGTTCATATTTACAACAGCTGGAGGTAAATTCTTGACCTCTTTAACGATGAGTGAAATGCAGCTCCCCTATCTGTTGTCAGCTGCTGAACCAATGTGAAGTCTCTTTAGATACAGGAATAGTATAGTAATATTGATGTTTCCTTAAATAATATTCTCTCTAAAGACGCTTCTTATAAAATAATATAAATAAAAAAGCTTGCACAACAATCTCAGGTATTACACAATCTATACTTGTAGAGAAGATAGACTTTTAAAAAGCAACCACTGGAAAACTCTATTTAAAGACTAATTATTAGCATTGATAAGGATGATGCCCCAAATGTTGCAGTACCATTTATATGAGACTGCAGTATTATTTTGGGGTGTTTGAGGCCTCGTACACACGATAGGTTAACCAGAGGACAACGGTCTGAAGGACCGTTGTCATAGGTTAACTGATGAAGCTGACTGATGGTCCGTCACGCCTACACACCATAGGTTAAATAACCGATCGTGTCAGAACGCGGGGACGTAAAACACAACGACGTGCTGAAAAAAATGAAGTTCAATGCTTCCAAGCATGCGTCGACTTGATTCTGAGCATGCATGAATTTTTAACCGATGGTCGTGCCTACTAACGATCGGTTTTGACCTATAGGTTAGGAATACATAGGTTAATTTTAAAGCAAGTTGGCTTTTTTTTAACCTATGGTTAAATAACCTATGGGGCCCACACACGATCGGTTTTGACTGATGAAAACGGTCCATCAGACCGTTGTCCTCTGGTTAACCTATCGTGTGTACGTGGCCTGAAGGGCTGCTATATAACCAGAGGATCCTATATATTACCAATATTTATATGAAAGAACATCTGGGTAGCAGTGACCATAACATGATTTCATTTAATGCTAGCTGTAAGCAACAAACACATACGGGAAAGAAAAAAACACCTAACTTTAAGGACTGGTTT
Source organism: Rana temporaria (assembly GCF_905171775.1). Classification (NCBI taxonomy): domain Eukaryota; kingdom Metazoa; phylum Chordata; class Amphibia; order Anura; family Ranidae; genus Rana; species Rana temporaria. Next base: position 237,726,208 of record NC_053490.1, on the reverse strand, counting down.
GCACCTATGCAGGTTGCAGTTTGCACATTCCAGGTGCATTTTGTGCTTTTCAATACACGCTTTTGATCCATTGAAGTCTATAGCTCTGTACACACGCTCGGTTTTCTCGGCGGTGAAAAGTCCACCAAGAGAACCGAGGGGAAAGCCGAGAACCCGGCAGGAAAACTGCCATGGAGCGTTGGCCAGGAATCCCGGTTGTGTGTATGCTCCATCGGCACTGCCTCGCAGTGTTTCCCATAGGAAAGTAGTAGATCTGGCAGAAAAAAAAACGCTGGGAATCCCGATGGGAAAATAGAGAGCAGGTTTTCTATTTTCACGACAGGATTCCCGGCTGTTTTCCTGTCGGGAAAACTGAGAGGAAGCATAAACACATCCGGTTTTTCCGGCCAAAAGCTCTCTTGGCAGTTTTGCTGGCAGGAAAACCGGTTGTGTGTACGGGGCTTTAGGAACCAAAAACCCCTGGCCCTTGCCATAAGTTGCACAGATGTGAACTACATCCATAGGAAGCCATGTTAAATGGACTGTAGTGTGTTTCTGAAAAACTGAAAACTCACAAAAAAATGCATAGGTGTGAACCAGGCCTAAGACAGCATATTTTCCAAGAATGAGGGTTTTTAGTGCATTTTCAGTTTTGCAGAAACACACTGCAGCACATTTAACATGGTTTCCTATGGATATATTTCAAATTTTTGCATTTTATGGAAAGGGCCAGGGATGAATATTCTACGGCTGCTTTACCAGCAAATAGTGTAGACACTGGTACCGACTTTATCATATACTTATGCTACCTAAAAATATCCATATACCTTCACATAAGTAAAAAGAAAAGAAAATAACAACACCATTTTTGATGCAGTAGCTAGCTTTTTTTCTGTTGCTAGGTGCACCAAGTCTGGTCAGCTTCATTTAGCACACTTCCTGAGACCAGGTTGTCCTGGACCCACCTTAACCCATGACTGTACAGGTAAATGAGCAGTACAGTAATGAGCTTGCCTCTCTGTCACTCTGCTTTCTCCTCCTATCACTATGCTCCTTGCCAGCACATAAGCTGATTAGCGCTTTGTATTGCTATTTCTTCTCAGACTCCATTCGTGTTGTACCGGAATGGCAAGAGGCTGATATCAGAACAAAGTACTTACAGAGCTTGCATTTAAAATTACATGTATTGATGTACCAATGACTACAGAGCTGCATTAATATGTAACTGTTAGAATATTATTTCAAATTCATAATTCGGCACTTATAGGTGTTATATTATATTCATGGCAAGCTTGCAAAACATATTTGTTTTTATGATTAATTATAATAATTAGGTATAAGTAAATGACCTTGATCAATTGATATGACATGATTCTTTAATCTAAAGCTGAGCATTGCTGGATATTCCTGTTTCTTCCTCACTTCAGACAATATGGAGTTTGAAACCAGCACACAGAAAGCACACATGCTTTCATACAGTAAGCTTGCTACAGCACCATCTAATCTACTTTATATATTTTTACCTACATTGAACTGAACTGTAATATTATTTTTTCATTGTATTTACGATGCCTCCTGTGTGAGATAATAAACTCACTTTATTTTCAAGTCAACCAGACTATGAATGCTATTCATTCAGAAACGCCTTTGAGATACAAGAATATTAGATATTAATAACTATTCTTCAGTAACAAGGCATCATTTCTAAGGCTTAGGGTATCAACCATATAATGCAATAATCTCATATATAAATATGTATATATCTATAAAATATATATACCGTATTTATCGGCGTATAACACCCCCTGTGTATAACACGCAGGCACAGTTTACCCTCTATTTTCAGGGTAGAAAAGTGAGTGTTATACGCCAATAAATACAGTATATATATATATATATATATATATATATATATATATATATATATATATATATATATATATATATATATATATAGATATATATATATATATATATATATATATATATATATATATATATATATATATATAGATCGATATATATATATCTATATATACAGTACAGACCAAAAGTTTGGACACACCTTCTCATTCAAAGAGTTTTCTTTATTTTCATGACTATGAAAATTGTAGATTCACACTGAAGGCATCAACAACTGAAAATATATTTCATATTCTAGGTTCTTCAAAGTAGCCACCTTTTGCAGCAGACACATCTCTAGAACTGTTAAGAGGAGACTGTGTGAATCAGGCCTTCATGGTAGAATATCTGCTAGGAAACCACTGATAAAGAAAGGCAACAAGCAGAAGAGACTTGTTTGGGCTAAAGAACACAAGGAATGGACATTAGACCAGTGGAAATCTGTGCTTTGGTCTGATGAGTCCAAACTTGAGATCTTTGGTTCCAACCCCCTTGTCTTTGTGCGACGCAGAAAAGGTGAACAGATGGACTCTACATGCCTGGTTCCCACCGTGAAGCATGGAGGAGGAGGTGTGATGGTGTGGGGGTGCTTTGCTGGTGACACTGTTGGGGGTTTATTCAAAATTGAAGGCATACTGAACTAGCATGGCTACCACAGCATCTTGCAGCGGCATGCTATTCCATCCGGTTTGCATTTAGTTGGACCATCATTTATTTTTCAACAGGACAATGACCCCAAACACACCTCCAGGCTGTGTAAGAGCTATTTGACCAAGAAGGAGAGTGATGGGGTGCTGCGCCAGGTGACTACCTCTTGAAGATCATCAAGAGAATGCCAAGAGTGTGCAAAGCAGTAATCAAAGCAAAAGGGTGGCTACGAAAGAACCTAGAATATGAAATATATTTTCAGTTGTTTCACACTTTTTTGTTATGTATAATTCCACATGTGTTAATTCATAGTTTTGATGCCTTCAGTGTGAATCTACAATTTTTATAGTCATGAAAATAAAGAAAACTCTTTGAATGAGAAGGTGTGTCCAAACGTTTGGTCTGTACTGTATGTGTATATATATATATATGTTGATGAAGACCCTACCACTTTCCTCATTAGAGCCCTGCAAGTGCAGCAGCTGGTTGGAAAATTATGAAATCACTCCCATTCTCATTCATTTTGCACATGGATACAGGCAAACAGCTATTTCTTCAGAATAACAAAGGGTAGGAATCTGCAACACCGTTTGTTAAAATCCTTGCAATTTACATAGATCACCCAGAGGGGATTGTTCTTTACTCAACAAAGGTGGAGTTACTCTTTAACTCCACAACTTCCTGCTTAACATTATATAGGGGGAAGATCATATTCTCTACAAATTTGCAAAGAATCACTCCAGGTGCCAATCCTGCTTTTCCACACTCTCTACTTTTAAACAGACAAAGGTAGGAGACCACATATTTAAAGTGGATGTAAACGTGAATTTTTTTTTTGATGTCACAATGTACAGTATAAGATTTCCTATCATCTGTGCCAAGTTTTGCCACACGTGGTTAATCCAGCTCTGAGCTCTTTTATTGTTCAGTGAAATAAAACTGACTTACAGAGAAAAACCTTAGTCCGTTCCGCCCCCTTGCTGTGAGTGACAGGTTATTTACATATCTCATGCACTAGCCTGGAGACAGGCATTCTTTTTTAATTCCCACCCCACTCTTTTTCTGAAGTCATGTGGTTGATTTTGACTGGATGTTAGTGATTATAGCAGAATTTAGTGTAAGGAATAAACAGGAAAAAATGCATGTTGACAAGGGGAGTGTAGAGGAGGGCGGGGAGTCTACTGACATCAAGACTCCACCCACAGAGCTCCAGACAACAGATCCACCCACAGAATCTGCAGTTTTTCAATTCTTATAACAGACAGAGGGGAGACATTTGACAGGTAAGGATACATACAGGAGGCATCTATACCCTTATAGATTTGCACTAGTAGTAGTTTAGAAAGGATGAGAGTGGGTTTACATCCACTTTAAATATGACATGAGAACATTTAAAGGCACACACCTAACATTAATTGAGTATTACATCTTGGAATACATAAGAAATCATCACAAACCCTTCAAAGAAAAAGCAATCAGCCACGCTATTTGTGTAAAACATGCATCATTTATTTAATGCAGCAATGTGAAAAAGACATAACACCCTAATCCCTTTAAACAATAAAATCTCATAAAGCTCATCAAGGAGCCCTCTGAAATGTAAGTACCAATTAAAGATGGTGTATAAACCAACAAGTGCATGTAAATAAATAAAGAATTTACATTCGTAGTAACATGATAAACGAATTGCACTAAATAACTCCAAAAAGGTATTCATCATTAGCATGTGGGGAAGAACCTAGTTTCCAAAACAATAACACAAAATTTTGCAAGATATCATAATACCAGTAGTGACCACAAATAATCAAATACATATAGTTTGTAAAGTCAAAGAAATGTGTACTGGACCAACCCTCAAAGCGTTCCCCTGATATGCTAGAATACGTTGCTGGCTTGGATTTCAACACGTCTCCCCACATGGCTTGGTATAAGCAAAAGCTGCACACGGATGATTTTTTCATGGGCGGAATTTTAATTAGTCTACAAGCACATGGTCCCACTCTCAGGACCACCCCTATAAAGTGTTTCATCCAGTAAACTAAATCCTTTGGATTACACCAAACCAAACACAGATGTTTATAAAATGTGCACTAACCACCTATCCTAACTAATATATTGCAAACATACAAAACTAACATAAGGCAATAAGTGCTGGCATAAAAAAGAGAAAAGGATTGGAAACCTAGTTAGAATGCATCTGCCTACATATGGATGCCCTGAATACCTTGTTGCAGAATTATATGGGTATGACTTCCCAGGATCTATTTTCTTCACTGCAGGTGATGCTCGACCTCAGCAGCATTGCAGTTGGAGGGGAAGTCAAGAGGAACATGGTTCCTCTATGGTTTCCTGGGTCACTGGGGTAGCTATCCGATTGGATGCTGCCATCCCATGTGACTATGTCAGACATTTTGGGTCAGACAGAGCCTATTTAAGGCCCTGGATCCCAGGCTTGGCTTGCATTCTGCGTGTAGGTAGTGTAGGGACAGGTCACTTGTCTGACAGGGACAATCAGGGCCGCTGATAGGGGGGACCACCAGTCCTCCTGTAGGGGGCCTGGGCACTCAGGGGGGCCCAAACAGCAGGGGGAATAAGTGTGGTTTGGCGGAGGGGCAGTTACAGAAGGATAACCTGTGCCCTGATGCCCTCTGCAGCAGCTGAAAGCCAATTTTCCCCCTCCTTCCAACTTTCAGCTGCTGCAGGGAGAAACACAGACACAGGACATCATTCCTGTAATTGCTTCCCTGACACTGATCACTGATTCCCCTTCCTGTTCTGCCTGCTTCGGATCACCCCCCTGTGTGCACCCCTGTCACTGTGAATAATTTTTTTTTTATGTAAAACACAAATAAAAAAGGGCTAATTCACACAGGTTCTCTGTTATGTTTGTATCCGCTAATAATGATTTTAGCGTATTTATGGGGGAAAATATGGTCTTGATATATTGGGGGGGCCCTGCCAGATAGGCTGTACTGGGCCCAGTGATTTCTAACAGCAGCCCTGGGGACAGTACTAGCTGTTGGGAGAGGTTCCTGATGAGTAGGGACATGCTATCCTTATTGGAAGCCTCCCCGTTTAGGAGCAAACGTGCCAGGCCATATTCAACCCTGGAAACAGACGCTGTCAGGGCATCCGAGACCTGCTGCTACACAGTTCCCTGTGAATAAACCCATTCAGGTTGTCTTCCCATTCCTGTGTAGTTGGTTTTGTTTGGATTTTACAATACAGTTCTGCTATTGCATCTGGTCTCTGAGGGCCGGATTCAGGTAGATCGGCGCATCTTTCTGCCGTCGTAGCGCATCTAATATGCGCTAAGCAGACGTAACACAGAGAGGCAAGCAGAGTATTCACAAAGCACTTTCTCCCTACGTTGCGCCAGCGTACCGTAAATTATTTGGCGTAAGCCCGCCTAATTCAAAGTAGGTGGACAGTGGGCGTGATCCATGCAAATGATGGGCCGAACGAACGGCGCATGCGCCGTCCCGTAGACGCTTCCCAGTGCCCATGCTCAGAATCACGTCGAAACGAATGCCTAAGATACGTCGAATCAATACAGTTCTGCTATTGCATCTGGTCTCTGAGGGCCGGATTCAGGTAGATCGGCGCATCTTTCTGCCGGCGTAGCGCATCTCATATGCTCTACGCCGACGTAATACAGAGAGGCAAGTAGAGTATTCACAAAGCACTTGCTCCCTACGTTGCGCCAGTGTACCGTAAATTATTTGGCGTAAGCCTGCCTAATTCAAAGTAGGTGGACAGTGGGCGTGATCCATTTAAATGAACCGTGACCCCATGCAAATGATGGGCCGAACGAACGGCGCATGCGCCGTCCCGTAGACGCTTCCCGGTGCCCATGCTCAGAATCACGTCGAAACGAATGCCTAAGATACGTCGAATCACTGAACGTAACCTACGCCCAGCCCTATTTACGTAGTCCTACGTAAACGGCGTAAAATACGACGGCTGTTCCATGGTACATACCTTTGCATGGGATGCGCCTCCTCGAATTACGTCGGCGTAAGTGTTACGTGAATCCGGCCCTGAGTGTTTACAGCTGCTGCACCTCCCCACACCCACAACAGTTTTACATGTATCATGATGTTAAAAACACTTCTGACAAAGTGGTTACATAATGTCAGGAATTTCTTTATAAAGGTGGCTTACAATTATGCACATGCCAAACGTGACAAAATGCGCTGAAAATTAGCTAAAACAAGATCATGGGATACATACAGGTATATCGCTATTGTTCACCCAGACAGGTGGATTATAGCAGTATACAATAAATCCTTCAATAAAGCCTTAACCACACTTTTCTAAATCCAGTTTCCTTTAGAACCACCTGTGCCTTATTCAGGTAAGGATTTGTAATAACATTACTGACGGGTGTGAATAAAGAATTACCACTAGTTCTCAGATTAGGAAAATAGCAGTAATTAGAACCAACTCTGAGCTGATGTACAGACAGATGCCAGCACTGGGGGGCATGTCTATGTGGGAAACTATCATCACAGCTTCCCAGCACAGTGCTTTATTCTGAGACCCCATTCAGCTGTTGGCTGGGAGATTCCCCATTCCAAAGCTAAATGTAAACAGAGGGGTCAGGGATACAGGTGATGTCATTACCTAAAAATGACAATGGCCACATATGAGAAATGTGTCACTGTGTAGGCAGAAATTGATGGGGGAACTGAGAGATTAGTTCCCCCAGCAGCCCTGCCTTCATTTTGATTGACAGTGGATTGCAATGGGAGTATTTGAAAGCTGCTATTGGACTCAATAGTGGCTATAGATTTGCACACTAATGTGAGCTGTCAATCAACAGCCAGGCGAATCTGATGGGGAGCTAGTCTCTTAGTTCTCCATCAGACACCCTAATACAAAACTCCTCAGCTATAGAGAGAAAACACTGAAGAAGGAGTTTCATGCTTAAATTCATACTGTAGGCTCTGTGCTGCTTCTCACACACACAGAAAGCCAGATGTATAACAATGCCAGTACTAAGAAACGTCTCCCGGCTGATAATCAGATTTAAACTTGCTTTGGGAGCTTGAATGCATTTGATGATGCATAAAGTAGAGAAAGAAAAAGCTACATGGCGCTGGTTTCAGAAAGTATATTCCTACCTCCCTCCTACTTGTGCATGCTGTGGATTACAATTGAAGCCCAACAGAAGTTTGGTGTGAAATGAATGAGCTAAATTGAGGCCGCAGTAAAACATATCATTTTAAATGTCTTTTTAATACATTTCAGCTCCAAAGGCACGGCCACTGTGAGACAAAAATCCCAAATCATAAGGATGTGTGAGCTTTGCTTTAACTCACAGGAGTAAGTTGGACCACTGCAGATAGACCACTGCTCACTAGACATGTGCAGACTGGAATATTTTGTTTTGTTTTTTCGTTTGGAAAATACATTTATTTAGTTACTCCCGAAAATCGTTTTGATTTATTTCGTTTTTCGTTGGGGAAAAGCTTTCGTCCGAAAATCCAATAATACTTGGTTTCTGTCGAATGGTCAAAAGAATATTCCCCGGAACGTCGAATCTTTGTTGGTTTCTGTCTAATGGTCAAAAAATATTCGACGAAACGTTGAATCTTTACGTCGAATCGTACATTTCCGTTCGAATATTCCTCCTACAAGAATTCGAATGTTGTATGACTAGTAATAATGTCGAATCTATTCTCTATAATGTCGAATCTATTTTCTCATAAATCGAAATCTATTCTCTGTAATGTCGAATCTATTATTTCTATAATGTCGAATCTTTTCTCTATAATGTCGAATCTTTTCTCTATGATGTCGAATCTTTTCCCTATAATGTCGAATCTCTCTATTTCAAATTTTTACCGCAACGAAAACAAAAATAAAGCATTTTTATGTCGGATCTTTCGGTTTTCGTTTCTTGCACTTTCGTTATCGTTTGTTAAAACGATAACGGAAAAAACAGATTTTCGGACGAAAATGCATTCTAACGAAAACTAATGCACATGTCTACTGCTCACACACAGATAGCAATGGTTCTTATGTTGCTACCTTTGGCTGAACATCAGCACAAACACACACACATTTTTTATAAAGTATGTTTTATCGTATCTTCAGGTTTGTTGATAAATTTTAGCATTGCATCATTTGCTAGAATACATTGGTAACTCACTCCGATTTGCTTAAGGTTGATTGGTAGTTTGTTGGTGGAGAAGCGACTGGAAATAAATTACATGACAGAGATAACCCAAATTTTCTTTGCAGAGGAATAACATTTACATAGGATGCACCCACTCTGATTACTTGATTCAAACCTATTTAAGAAAAAACATGTTTTAGCCCCTGTTCACATCGGGGGGAGATTTGACATGCAATTTGACACACCGATTTTCAAAAGTAGCTCCTGCACTACTTTTGGCAACTTCGGGGGCGATTTCAATAGACATCTGTGCATGAACCCACACAGATGTTCTTCAAATTGCCCCCAAACTCGCAATGAAATGCGAGTTTGAAATCGCACAAGTTCAGCTGAACCTGCACGATTTCAAACCCACCTCCAATGTGAATGTACCCTAAGGTGTTACCTGTGCAAGGTTCTAGGGCAAGTTCCATTATGCCTCTGGGAGTAATTCTAACTGCCAGACGTACAATGCCTCATGGGAAATGTAGTTCCATAACAGCTGGAGGGCCTAATGTTGCCTACCCCTGTCCTAGGGGGGTGCAATTTGCTTAATGATCTACAGTATGTAAAAAAAAAAAAAAAACGTACTTTTCATGTGAATGCTGAGACATTTGCAAACATTTGATCCTAAGAGACCAAAAAACATTTGACCATAACAGTTAAAGAACGTTCAACCAATTGAGAAAATTGCATACGGCTTCATCTACACTACAGCTCCTAACCTTTTATTTAAAAGCTTTTGGCATTTTTTTTTCAAAGCTCCTAAACTCAACTCCAAAAAAGCCTATGTATCCATGTACACATAGGCTTTCAGGATCGTTTAGGACAGGGCTCAAGATTTCAAGTCCTGAGCCACTAGCCAGGCCTTAAAAGTTACTCGCCACCAGTTACCCCACCCAACCTCTACCATGTCCCGCACCTAAAACACGCCCTCATAAATTATCTCTGGAAGTTACACTGTTAATACAGTGTATTTATTTTTGGAACTAAATTCTGTACAAAACATTTAACAACAACTTTAACAATATTAACATTAAACATATGATCAGTTCAGCCTCATCATTGCCCATTAGTGTAGCCTCATTAGTGACCATCAGTGCAGCCTCATCTGTGCCCATCAGTGCAGCCTATCAATGCCCATCAGTGCAGCCTATCATTTTCAATCAGTGCAGCCTATCATTGCCTATCAGTGCAGCATATCAGTGCCCATCAGTACAGCATATCATTGCCTATCAGTGCAGCATATCATTGCCTATTGGTGCAGCATATCATTGTTCCTCAGTGCAGTGTATCATTGTCCATCAGTGCAGCGTATCATTGCCCATAAGTGCAGCATATCATTGCCCACCCATGCAGCTTATCGGTGCCCATAATTGCAGCATATCATTGCCCATCAATGCAGTATATTATTGCTCATCAATGGAGCCTACCTTTGCCCATCAATGCAGCCTACCATTGCCCATCAGTGCAGCCTACCTTTGCCCATCAGTGCAGCCTATCATTGCCCAAAAGTGCAGCAGGGAAGAATCAGGATCTGGATGCCGGATGGAGCAGAGTGGGGATCTCCCACTGAGACACATCTTGTATATGAATAGCCATGCTGTCAAATGAAGTCCCGCCTCCTGGACCAACCACTGTAATAGACAGCACACTGGTCCAATGCCGGTCCAGGAGGCGGGACTTTGTTTGACAGCAATGTTATCTTCCAGTTTATTGAGGAATGAAGCTCTGCTGGACCTGGAAATCTCAAACCATGCAGAGCTTATTACTAATATTCGTATAATAGAACATCCGGGTAGCAGTGACCATAACATGATTTCATGTAATGTTAGCTGTAAACAACAAACACATATGGGTAAGATAAAAACACTTAACTTTAGGAGAGAAAATTTTCCAAGCATGAGGGCTGCTCTTCATGATTTAGACTGAAAGAGCAATAAGTTTAAAAGGTTAAAAATAAAACCTATGTGGCACACGGCCAAAGTTAAAATGGCTTTAAATAATAAAAAATTGATTTAAAAAATATTAAAATGAAGGAACACTATCATTGTTTAAATATTACAAAGAATATAATAGAATATGTAAAAAGGAAATCAAGGAAGCAAAAATCCAAAACAAACAACAGATTGCAAAAGATAGTGTGACAAACCCCCAGAAAATCTTAAGATATATTAAAGCGGAGGTTCACCTTATAAAATCAACTTTCTACCATGCCATCCAGCATACTAGCGTCAGCTAAAGTATGCCTTTATTTTTTTTTGTGCTGTACTCACAGTTTAATCCTTTACTTTCTTCACATCGCTATACGGCGCCTGCGCAAAGACTAGGAGCTGACTGCGCAGGCGCCGTGAAGAGCAAAGTCCTATTTCGGCTATTTTCGGGAAGCGTGACGCGCCATAGCCGGCCGTCAATCATGTTCCCCTCTGCATAGGAACGCCTACTCCCTGCGGGAGTCTAAATGGATTAAACTGTGAGTACAGCGATAAAAAAATAAATAAAGGCATACTGTTGCTAACGCTAGTATGCTGGATGGCATGGTAGAGAACATTTTTTTTTTTTTTGGGTGAACCCCCGCTTTAATAGTAAAAAGGTCAGGTCTGAGCATGTAGGGCCTCCCTTTTATATTGTAAGCGCTGTGTAAACTGTTGGCGCTATATAAATTCTGTATAATATTAAAAATACCTATTCCTGCCTTGAATAATATATTTATATGTACTTGGAAGCAGTTTAATGCACAATAACCAAAAACATCAGCTAAAACTCTCAAACATTAGGTCCGGCATATACCAATAAAATCACCAGACACCACCTGAACAAATCCTTGCCCAAAAAGTATGAAACTGCTAACAATTTTACCATAAAAGTTATCTCATGATGTCTTTTGTGTGGAGAACATCTTTTAACTCTACATAGAGATTTAAATAAAGATCTTTTGATAACCTAACATTTGGATTAACTCTACTTCTGAATAATTATCTATCGCAGTACGGGCATAGTGTTTCCTTTTGAGATATTATGACTCTCTATTTCTTTAGTTTCTCCTTTCTCTTTGATTAGGCCAAGTCTCTGCTTTCAATGGCTCTCTCATCTCTAAGGATTTAAGTACAATTGACCACAGTTTACAGCGACTTACATTCCTAAAATACAGTACATACCATACCAAGCACTTTTTAACAAAAAAATATTGTGCTCAAATCAAAATTCAACGCAAATGCAATCTTTATAATCTGAATTGGCTCTTATATTTTTGCATGTGCTATATTCAGAAAAATAATCATTTGACACTGTTAACACATGCAATAAATTGTAGTGATTTGACACCTGGGTTATTTCTATCCTGTTTTAACTTCATTCATAATATTTGAAATTGTGCTAATTTTTACTAATGATAGTATTTTTATGTGCAAAATAAATACACACAAAGCACATAATCCAATGACATTTATTTGATGGTTTAAGCAAAGTGAAGTTGCACGTTTTCGTTGTACACTTCACGGATTTGCTGGCAGCTAAGCCTGATTTTTGCAAGGGGTATAGAACAACATGTACCATTAGCAAAACTACTGTGAAGGAGTTGATTAGGTTTAACCACCTGCTCCCAATGTTCTTTACTTGAGAAGTGCTTTTACAAGCTGCTCAGGCAATAGCATAAGGAAATGTCAGAGCCAGGGCAACAGTGCTATTCTTGTAAAAGGCTCAATATGGCCCCTGAGAGACAAAATCATAAGAGCAAAGTCTGAGTGATGTTTTATTGTTGCCAAAACAGCTAAAGTCTCAGCCTCTTTCATAGCACATAGTCTAAATACCTTTTATTACATTACAATGGATTGGTCTTATATATCTTCACTGCCGAGACCAGAAAAAGATGTGCTCATAAGCAGGATGTTTTTTTTTTTTTTTTGTGGTATTACTACTAGCAAGGGTAACAGACTTATTGGGATTTAAAAATGATGCTCTAAATAGCAGAAAATAGCAGTTTGCTTTATGTCAACACAATATTATATGTCATTCGTTGGTGGCCATGAACTCAACACTGGTACATTTGTGTAGGAGGATAAAGTTGTATTATGGTCATGAAGGATCATAGGATTCTAATAACATTAATTGTGACACTGAAGTCATAAGACAAACTAAAGCTACATCGTAGATACAATGCTGTTGCACGTCTTTGAAGCATATTAATTTCATACCATGAGGTTTCTTAAAGGTCATACTGTATAGGTAGGGGAGTGGATATTTCTGTTAAAGAACTGATAATGCTGTTTTATTTCAGCTATATTGTTACTAGCTATCTAGTGGTATAGAGCATTGTACAAAAGGGCACCTTCAATGCCAGCACATGAATGTACCTGTCAAAATGAAGACTTAAGTCCCACTGAAGATCTGTGTGTTAAGAAACAGATAGCACCGTTCTTTTGAGAAAATAATTTCTGTTTTATGTAAAGCCTTTTTTATTTGATGCGTCTAAGACAAGTTTAAATAGCACCTCTTAAAAAGCAATGGTGGTTTTAATACTTATGGTAAATGTTCTGCTGCATTTTAGTGACCAGGAATAATTGAAATTACTGCTGAACAGCCTTCACAAAGCAAATGCGTGCAACTAAACCTCTGTTTTTAACGCATACTGTTAGACAGGTGAATTTGGTTGGTTGCTGATTGGTCGGTAAGTTTGAGCTTGGATATTCTATGTTGTTTTTGTATGTATACGCGCCTTTTACAGTGCTCCTTACTGTATAGACCAGTCATAGGTAGGGGCAGTGACATTTGTTTTTTGTATTTATGCCATTGTGGTCAGGCAACGCACTGGCACCTTTGCTTCTATGTGCTGGGTGTTTAGTGTGCTTCTGCCCCTTTAAGGAGAGCTGGGCTACCTCCAGTCACCTGCCCTTTATCTATTAGTCAGCATGCATGTGCTTCCACTGAGGAGACTTTAAATTTTAGAGTTAGGACTGCAGTACACAGAGAGCCTTGACGGGGCCTGCAGCTTACATATGCATTTGCAAATGCGTGCAACTAAACCTCTGTTTTTAACACATACTGTTAGACAGGTGAATTTGGTTGGTTGCTGATTGGTCGGTAAGTTTGAGCTTGGATATTCTATGTTGTTTTTGTATGTATATTCGCCTTTTCCAGTGCTCCTTACTGTATAGACCAGTCATAGGTAGGGGCAGTGACATTTGTTTTTTACAAACTTAAAGATGTCATTATATAACAGGGCTCGTGACCAGAAGAAACAGGCAATCTGGGCCAGATCCACAGCCAGCGGGCTTAACTTAAATCTTCCTATTTAAGTTACACCGCCGCAAAATTTCTACCTAAGTGCCCGATCCACAAAGCACTTACCTAGAAATTTTCGGCTGTGTAACTTAAATCTGTCCGGCGCAAGGCGTGCCCAATCTAATGGGGCGAGTCCCATTTAAATTAGGAGCGCTTCCGCGCCGGACGTACTGCGCATGCTCCCGACGCGATTTTCCCGACGTGCTTTGCGCGCAGTTACGTTACGCCGAGTTTTGTGAATCGTGCCGGGTAAAAAAAGTTGTGTCGGGAAAAAAAAGAGATGCGGCGGAAAAAAAAAAAAAATTGAAACAAAATTTGACAGCGTCGTGGGAAAGAAGGGTCTACTTTTACATGGTGTACTAAGTTTACACTTTGTAAAAGTAGCCCTAATTTTGCGTTTGCAAACTAACAACTTACGGAGACTTCACGAAGGGAAACTGCTTTGTGGATCTCCGTAAGTGCTAATTTGCATACCCGACGCGGAATTTCGACGAGAAATGCCCCCAGCAGCGGCCAAGGTACTGCATCCTAAGATCCGACAGTGTAAAACTATTGCACCTGCCGGATCTTAGGAATATCTAAGCGTAACTGATTCTGTGAATCAGTCGCATAGATAGAAACAGGGATACGACGGCGTATCAGTAGATACGCTGGCGTATCCCTTTTGTGGATCTGGCCCTACAAGTGCAAAGTGCACTTGAAATTGCACTGAAAGTGCACTAGGAGGTGCAGTAGCTGTAAATCTGAGGGGTAGATCTGAAATGGTGGGAAGCTCTGCTGATTTTATTATCCAATCATGTGAAAGCTAAAATGCTGTTTTTTTATCTTCCTTGCATGTCCCCATCGGATCTACAGCGACTGCACTTCAAAGTTTTCCAACTTTCAGTGCAATTTTAAGTGCACTTTTCACTTGTAGTGCAAAGTGGATTTGTCTTTCGTAAATAGCCCCCATAGTATCTATACAGTGAATGTAATGGAGTTTAAGCTACCTGATGTACTGTAGGATGGGAAAGTTTTCTACTACAGTCATACAAATGCAGGTGTGGATACAAAATTATGTGATTCTGTCTTTTTTGTTAATTTTGTGGATGTGAATGTCTATCTCTTACATTATGTTAGCATGAAAGCAAGCCTCCTTAAAATGGGTCTAAAACTCTATATTTAACCCACAGGAAAGATTTTCTTTAACCTACAATATATTTTTCCACATACCTCATATATCTTCCCTGAGAGGCCCCATACTCACGAGCAAACATGTCTGCTGAAACTGGCCCGCAGGCCAGTTTCAGCAGACATGTTTGCTCGTGTGTGGGCGCGAGCGGGCCGAATTCCAGCAAACATTTGCCCGCCGGGCCTTTTCCCAGCAGACAAATATTCCTGGACTTGTTTTAAAACAGCCCGCTGGAATTCAGCCCGCTCGGACATGTACGGTCGTCAGTACAGACCTACCGTACATGTCCAGCCGCCCGCCGTGCCTCGCATGCGTCGAATGACTTCGACGCATGCGTGGAAGCATTTTAAAGGCGGGCCGCCCACGTCGCCGCGTCATTGTCGCGGCGACACCGCGTCATCGACGCGGCGACACCGCGGACACGCCCCGCGTATTGTTTACGCGCGGACTTCTGTACGATGGTGTGTACAACCATCGTACAGAAGCCCTCTGGCAGACATGTATGGTGAAAACGGTCCGACGGACCGCTTTCACCATACATGTTTGTCCGTGTGTACCCGGCCTAACAGTTTTGTACTGGCTCTGTTTACACATCTGCATTGAAAAGGGTGTAATAGCTTTTCTTTTCAGATATAATATCACATTATTATCTAAATTACTGCTTTTTCATATATTTATGGATGGTCACTTTGGGCTGTGGAAAGAGCAGCAGAATGCTAGCGTAGTCCTTCCCCAATCTCTACCTGCCAGCTCTGAGAAAAATATTTTTTTAGAATACAGTATACGCCAACAGTTTTCTTTCCTGGTTTTTGCTTTATGGATAATAGTACTTTTTAATATTTATCCTCTAAGGAATTCCCCCTCTTTCCCCCCAAAGCAAAAAAAGTAAATGGAAGTAAACAGCTCAGATTGTAGGCAGACCACAGCCGTGAGAACTGGGTGAAGCTACGATCTGAGGCCTGTACTTCTATTTATTTATTTTTGCTTAGGGGAGCGATGAGGAGTCTCTGGGGTGCATTTATTAAAAGTATGCTTACCCTTTAATCTCTGACAGGGTGGAAATGCTGCCTGTGGGTAGAACAGTTTATTTTTCCTCCTGCTCCTCCATTACAGTAATGTGCAGTGTAGAAGAAAGCCAATCAAAATGTCCATGTTATAAATTAATGTGATGGGGAGGAGGGGAGAGTAAGCAATCCTAGAAATTGTATGTCCACTTCTCAGATTCACCGTTACACTGCAAGCCTTAAAGAGTACTGCAAAATAAATGGAAAATAAAACAAATGAGTAAGCAACTATAAATTTATCACAACAAACAGGATATGCTAAAATTATTATTAAATAGTCGTTTTTTTAAAATAAATTCTAGACAGGACAAGAGACGATATTGAGTAAATGGTTCTTGAGTTTGGACAAAGATGTGAATGCATGTTAGGCCTTCCCCTAATAATGCACATGTGTTAAGTGTACTTTCTCTTGCTGATTTACTCTCCCTCTGGTCTGTTCTGTCTTCTACACTGGTTACCCTTTTAGACTTTTTATGCCTTTCTTTTATTTACCACATCTCCTTTAAAACAGATAAGGTGCACAGGGGTTTTAATACCTCTTTATGGCTTTAAAAATATTTCTCCCAATTCTTTCAGTAAACTGGGGAGTACTCAATGGCAAAAGCCAAACCTCTTTGCATACAGCAGAAGAGCAGTCACATGCTTCTACCCACAGAGATCTAAAGTAGCCTAATATGTTGAGATGCCAGGTGAATGTGTACCATTAAGCCTTGTACACACGCTCATTTTTCACGACAAGAAAACTGCTGGCAGAGCTTTTTGCCGAGAAAACCGTTCATGTGTATGGTTTCTCGTCGAGAAAACTGTTGTAAATCTTGACAAGAAAAAAAGAGAACCTGCTCTCTATTTTCTCGTTGGGAGTCTCAATTTTCTCGTTGTGATTCTCATCGGGCTGGTTTACTATGAGAAAAACATTTGTGTATATGCTTTTCCGAGTCTTAAAAACCCACGCATGGTCAGAATCAAGTATGAGACGGGAGCGCACCTTCGGTAAAACTAGCGTTCGTAATGGAGATAGCACATTCGTCACGCTGTAACAGACTGAAAAGCATGAAGACTGAAAAGCGCGAATCGTCTCTCACCAAACTTTTACTAACACGCGGTAACATGAGATTAGCAAAAGCATTAAGGAGAGAAACACTGGGGAGATGGATGGATACACCTGCAGGACCAAGAAAACACACTAAGAATCACTAGTAAATTGACTCACATGAGAAGAAGAGGCAGAAGTCCTTCTCCATCTTGTTGGTTTCCACTTTCTCATCTAAGCTGTCACCCAGCCTGACATCTAGACTTTCCAGGCTCCAAGTTTTAGGAAGAGGTCGACATACAAAATGTGCCATTCCTTCTTCTCATGTGAGTTGCCAAAGTAGAACACTTTTGTTTCCAGTAGTAATGGTAAAGGTTTGTTTGGGTCATCTGTGTTAACAATATCAAACACTATTATGTTTTACAGTAGGTATCTTTACCTGTACAAGGCAATTTGGCTTTTATTGCATCACACTCATGCAATCAGTCATGGCCCTCAGGTTAACCTACAATAGCTGAGGTTTGCCTATTACCCCCCCACTCCCTCTATTCTGAACTTTCGGGGATGGAAGTATGCACTATACTGGCGCCAACCGCTGAGGGGTAGTGTTTTGCTCAGGCGGTGGAGCCTTCTCCCTTGCCGCTTGCATGACATTGATGGTTACCCCAGACTTCATTAGAGTATATATACTCCTCCCAGCTCGAACTATCCCCCCTGAGTTTGCTTACACCTGTGGACCTTTGACACTACTATGGACTATGTGTGTTAGCCCCAAGGGCAAGGTAACCCATGTCTGATTATTTCATCACTTTTTCCTGTTTTTATTGTGCAGTCTTCATGTGCACTTACCAACCCTTATGATTTGACCTATTACCTTGTACACCACCTTTTCACCTAATCTGGATATGGGTTATTCCCATCCAGTCATTCATTATTATTATTATTACCATTATTATTACTATTATCTTCCACTCTCCCCTGGTGCAATATATTGGTTCCTATTATATTCCTATTACACACTATGTCGTATGCTAACTAAATATATTCTATTTACACAAATATTTTTATGCCCGTTACAGATTATTTTATGGCTATGCTAATCACTTCCCACCCAACCATCCATGGGGTATCCCACTCCCAGGGAATTTGTCCTCTGAGGGTATTCTCAACATCCTAACTGGGGTTTTACTACCTCAGTTCCCGAAACTGATGACTTGTCCGGCCGGCTTGCAGTCCATATCGCTATTAATCAGACCCACAGGTGATCTTTAAGTTTTTGGGTGATTTTTTTTTTCTTTGTCCCATACGAATTTATACTTTTTTACCTCCTATACCCTCCCAACATCTAAGACCCTGTACCAATAGTTGAATTATAAATGTTATAATTTTCAGATATTTATCAGCTCCTGATGAGTGGAGAGTTCCACGAAACGCATCAAGCTATTCTGATGCTATTATCATGTATTACAGAGGATCATCAAATTATTTCTACTATTTTTCAATTGTATTATGCTGTAAGAATCATGATTTTTATATGGTTATTATGTGATATATGGATCAATATGCCTGATGTTTTATCAAACTATTACTATTTAATATAATGCTATTATGCTACAATGTATTATATGTACATATGAATTAAATGCTACTGTTATTTATCATTGTCCTGTGTGCTGGGTCTAGAGATTCAGCTAGTACAGTCACAACATACATTTTATTAGTCAGACATCTATTGCCTGTTGTCACCCTTTAGGTGCATGTTTCATATAAAAGTCCCAACCCTTTTTTCAGCATAACTGCTATACAGGGATGGAGACATCGGACCTACAAGTCCTTTGCCTCATATAAAGTCACACATTTCCCTACCTCCCCCCTCTCTCTCTATTCTGTACAATAGTGGAGGGACTGGCAAGCAACCAAAGCAAATTACCTGATCACCAAATAAAACGATAGTCAGTAAAATGTCAGAGGTTGTAGAAGGTGGAATACAAGATATATCTGATAACAGGTTATTCAGGACAACAGATAAAGTTCAGAACAGACATGAATGCAGTCATATAGTATTCAGAGGCAGGGGGCAGAAATACGAAAATCAGGAGCCAGAGAACATTTTGGGATTGTAACTGGAGAGCCAATCAAGATTTATAAGGTACAGTATGTAGCAAGGCTCACAGGCATTGACATGAACCTTTTGCTTAAGCACTGCCATACTGCATTGAGCAAAATTTCAGCCTTATTGACAGGTGGTAGGCCTGCTCCCACTTGTGTTTGGGAATAAGAATACCATACCCATGGTCACATAACACTGCCCATTTGTGGTAGGCCCAAAGAGTACAATTACAACTACCAAAATTCACATGATGACAGATTCAAGTTACTGGAGGCGAGCTCCTTCCTCCAACAAAACCTCTACAGTCCATAGGTTGGTGTTCCACTGGTTCCTTCCACAAATACTTCAGGGATCTTTTTTTCAATAAACCCAGCACAGCCTATGAGTGAAATTTTCCGCACTCAGTTCTAGGTCAGATTTATAATCATTCCTGAACCACCCTATGGTAAGTTGGCCTTCTAAATTAAATTTTAAATTAACAGATACACGGGAGAACCCAATTAAATCCCCTGTTATCTACACTATTTATATATAGGTACTATTAATAGGAGGATGAAATCAATAAGTAGTGTCTTCTGGATTCACCATGTACTATATAGGGCTGAGAGAGAACATGGATTTTGTGACAACATATTTTTTTCAACATCTAATTGACATTTGGTGTGTGTGAACTGTTCCAGTCTGTGAAATATACCTGTAGGGTCCTATTTATTCATTGTTTGTTTGCTCTTCTACTGAAGGGAATAATTGTAGTTTTCAATAACAAGACCCATAATGCGCCTCAGATTGCTGCTTCATTCATTTTTTAACAGATCATTTCAATGTGTACAATCTGCACAGCACTATACCCTTAGGTATAATATCTGCACGGATCATGCCAGTGTGTGATGATAGCATTACTCCAGTTAAAGGAGCTGACAATGTAGGTAGTGAAGATAGTCTACCTAAACCAGAATGTGTCTGCTGACAGTCATAAGGTTGTTTCTTACTGTTATATTTTCTTTTCTGTAATTCTCAAAGCTTTCACACTTTATTGTACTTGCCTGGACTTGAGGCTGCAGATTATTGGTAATTAAATTTTCACACTATATGTAAAAAATACACCTTCATTTTTAGCAAGAGGTGAATTATTCCAGCATGGTTCCACTCTAAAAATGCGGGCTTCAACTTCTATTACCAACAGTAGCTGTATTATTTAAAGAGGAAGCTGTGCCCAAAAGAGCCAAACAAAGGGCAAAGGACTCGTCGTAGTTATTGCTGTAATCTTCTTTTAGCCGTTTTTTTTACCCCATTACTGATTATGTTTTGTTCTACACTGTATAAATGACTATCTTGGTAGAGGAGCAGGCATTGTTTCCTCATGTCAGAGTTGCCCCTGGGTAACTGATGATCTCATGAATGTGGAGGCCTTGTTAATAAAATGGAGGTGAGGAAGAGTACACAGAACATGCACTGCAGGTCAACAGGTACACTTTACTTTCCAGTGAGGAAAACAGTGAGAAACCCAAATCTCAGTCCAAATCTTTAGAGATTAGCAACCAGATATACAGCTATAAGGCTGTAGGCACAAGAGTCCATAGCAGTGATGGCAAACTTTGGCACTCCACATGTTTTGGAACTATATTTCCCATGATACTCATACACTTTGCAATGTAGTTCCAAAACATCTGGGGTGCCAAGGTTCGCCATCACTGGTCCATAGGCACAGGAAGTACACTAAAACATTTTAGAAAGAATTACAACATACCCTGTGTGACCGTTACCAACAGTTTGTAAGCAGACAAGCAATTAGCCTTTAGGAGCTATTATGCACATTTGTACATTTCATTAAAAAAAAAAAAACAATACGGAAGAAGACGAGTGTAAATGTGAAAATAATAATTTAACGTGTATACTTTTTTGGAATTGAGTAGGGAATAGTTAGTAGCCCTATGATATTTTGATGGCTAACAAAGGCTCAAAATGAGGCACTGGACACTAGACATGTGAACACTGAAATATTTTGTTTCAGAATTAAGTTTTTGTCCGAAAAATAAATGTATTGAGTTACTCCTGAAATTTGTTTTTATTTATTTTGTTTCGTTAAAAAATGCATTCGTCCAAAAAGCCAAAATAATTAAGGTTGAATCTGTCATTGAAGGCTTATGGGGCTAGATTCACATAGATTAGCGGATCTTTAGATCCGCGTAATCTATGTGATTTACGATCCGCCGGTGCAATTTAACGAGGCTAGTGCAGTATTCACAAAGCACTTACCTCGAAACTTGCACAGGCGGATCGTAACTCCCCCGGCGGAATTCAAATTCCGCAGCTAGGGGGAGTGTACAATTTAAACCAGGCGCGTTCCCGCACCGATTTAACTGTGCATGCGCCGCCGCCGTAATTTGCCAGTGCGCATGCTCCAAATGATGTCGCTAGGACGTCATTGTTTTCGGCAGCAACGTCAATTGCGGCCATCCGTATTCCAGACCGACTTACGCAAACGACGTAAAAATTTGAAACTCGGCGCGGGGAACGACGGCCATACTTAACATTAGCTACCCCTCATATAGCAGGGGTAACTATCCGCCAAAAAAAGCTGAACGCAAACGACGTAAAAAAAAGCGACGGGCGGGCGTTCGTTTCTGAATCGGCGGTTCTCCTCATTTGCATATCCGACGCGTAAAAGACCGAGGCGACACCTAGCGGCCGGCGGGAGATTGCAGCCTAAGATCCGACGGTGTAAGTCACTTACACCAGTCGGATCTAAGGGAGATCTATGCGGAACTGATTCTTATGAATCAGTCGCATAGATCCGACCGTCGGATCTCAGAGATACGACGGCGGATCAGGAGATCCGCCGTCGTATCTCTTTGTGAATCTGGCCCATGGTGTCTGTCGAATGTTCTAAGATTCGACGGAGCAGCTAAACTGTACGACACCGCAATCATACATTTCCGGTCGAATGTTCCACCTACAAGCTATAGAAGAATTCTAATGTTGTATGACACTAGTAATAATTATATTTATAAATTATTATTACGAGTCAACCAACATTAGAATATTACTATAGCTTGTAGGCGAGCATTTGACTGGCAATGTACGATTGCGGCCTCGTACAGTTCAGCTGCTTGTCGAATCTTCTTAGAACTTTCGACAGACACCATAAGCCTTCAATGACAGATTTGACGTTTGTATGTTTTTCGCTGCTTTGTCGAATCTTCGTCGTTCAAGTCGAATGGTCTACCCCAACACTGTCTCTATAATGTTGAAACTTTTCTCTCTATGTCGAATATTTCCTCTCTATGTAGAATAATCTTGGACTAATAGAGTTAAGGTTAGGCACATTCGACCACAGGTTCGATAGACACAGATTGCTATTGTCAGCATCATGTTGAATCTTCTATCTATATCGAACTGTTACCGCAACGAAAACGAAATTAAAGCATTTTTTTGTCGGATCTTTCGGATTTTGGATTCTGCCCGTTCATTTTCATTTGTTAAAATGATAACGGAAATACCCAAAATTCGGACGAAAATGCATTCGGACAAAGACAAATGCACATGTCTACTGGACTCAGATATTTGTCTGACAGAAAATTTTAATTATTTGAGCCTACTAACCTGGGTTTACTGCTCTCAACAAATCTGGGGGCACCATGAAGTTGGGGTCCACCAAATTGAGAAGTATATATGTAACAGAGACCATACAAGTGCCAAACAAATGTTTTAACAGTCCAAAGTCTTTTATTTTTTTCCACAAATGATGACAGAAAAGCAAGAAGCAGCCAGCACATTCTGGCAGGAAAAAAAACCCTACTTCCATCAAGGCTTGAACATTGTAATAAAAAGGATATTGGACTCAAAACAAAAAGCTCAAATTACACTATCAAAGAAGAAATAGGCACACTTCTTCTCTTCTCTGATCAAGTATTTGGATCCACAAACCCATATTAGGGAAGCAACTATGCTCTTTAACCCACTTCTGCACAACATCATTTTGTCTCATTAGGCTGACTGAGGTGCTATGGGTATGTTATCCTCCCCTGGAAACCATTACAGAGCCCCCCCCCCCCCCGGGAGGACTGGCCTGACTCACACAACCAGTAGCAAACAGATGGAAAATGCAAGAGACAATGGCTGAGTCGAGGAGCAGCCCATAGCTTTAGTGGTTTTACTAATGTCCCACATCCCATGACAAAAGAATGCGAGTAGTCCCATCAGTCCTGCACATCTTCTGAGTTGCACCCACCCTAAAGAGAATCTCTCAGAAGCTAAGGCTTCAAAGATTACATATTTGCATCTTTGCATTGATTTCCTTTGACCAATTGACCCCCAGGCAGTCTCCCACCATACTTTTTATACCAAGCCTTCTGCCCAAGATGCCCCACACATACAAATGCAGGGCTGGCACTTCCTCACTATCTATTTTACATCTTACTCAGTACCTGGGGACCTCTAATGACTACCTAGACATTTGCATTGCCTATTCCTCACTACATGGTTCCCAAATCTAACTATGTCGACATCTAGTGGCCAGTATGGGACATTACACTGGGTACTCCTGTACCCCTACTCCTACGGTTACCGCATTGTGCCTGCCGCTGATATTGTCATGATTACTTGCCAATTTTTTCACCTACCATAGATTTACTAATACAGATTCCTTCCTATACCTAACAGTTTTCTGTTTTGAGCCCAATAGACATTTTAATACAGTTTTCAAGCCCCGATTATGTTTTTTTTGGCCCCCAAAAGATGTTGGCTACTTCTTGCTTTCCTGTTTGTTTGGCACTCTTAGGCTTTATGTACACTAGCTAACATTTTCTGTAGTCACGGGAAATCGTGGCAAAAAAAGCAGCTCAATCAAAACATTTCTATCCTAAACACAATTAGCCGGATTCACGTAGGACTTACGCCGACGTATCTTCTGATACGCCGCGTAAGTTCTCGGATGCGCCGTCGTATCTGTGCCCCTAATTCTCAATACAAGATATGCCTGAATTTTGGCTTGATCCGACCGACGTAAGTCTCCTACGCTGTTGTATCTTGGGCGCATATTTACGCTGGCCGCAAGGGGCGCTTCCATTGATTTACGCATTGAATATGCAAATGACCGAGATACGCCGATTCATGAACGTACTTGCGCCCGTTGCTGTAATCTACGCCGTTTACGTAAGGCGTACATCCGGCGTATGTACACCTAAAGCAGGTGTAAGTCATGTTAGGTTATGGCCGACGGAACAGCCGTTGTATTTTACGTCGTTTACGTAAGTGGTACGTGAATGGGGCTGGGCGTAGGTTACGTTCACGTCGTTGCCATTGAGCCGGCGTATCTTAGGGAGTAAATTCAACGTGATTGTGAGCATGCGCGCATGCGCCGTTTGTTCGGCCCTTCATTTACATGGGATCATGCTTCATTTTAATAGATCACGCCCACTACCTCCCTACTTTAAATTAGGCGGGCTTACGCTGGCCAATTTACGTTACGCTGGCGCAACGTAGGGGGCGAGTGCTTTGTGAATACTGCTCTTGCCTCTCAAGAAGCTAAATATTGCCACATTCAGGAGAGGGAGGTTGAAGCTCACCTAAACACTGTAGCTCCTAAGATATGCTAAAAGCCTATGTGTACACTGACACATAGGGGGTTATTTACGAAAGGAAAATCCACTTTGCACTACAAGTGCAAACTACAAGTGCATAGTGCACTTGAAATTGCACTGAAAGTGCACTTGGAAGTGCAGTCGCTGTAAATCTGAGGGGTAGATCTGAAATGAGGGGAAGCTCTGTTGGTTTTATCATCCAATCATGTGCAAGCTAAAATGCTGTTTTTTATTTTCCTTGCATGTCCCCCTCGGATCTACAGTGACTGCACTTCCAAGTGCACATTCAGTGCAATTTCAAAAAGCACTTTGCACTGGTCGTTTGCAGAGGTGTGCTGGACTAAAGAAGAGGGCATGAGCTTAGCAGTGTCCCTCCTAATTGCAACATACATCAAGTGTGAAAAAACAGGGCATGACATGTTTTAGAGGAACTCTGTATTTTTATTACTGCATACAGTGGCACGACTCATCTGTTGTTCGGGAAACCCCCATAATGTTTGATTCTCACATAAGCGCAGTCCCAGCTTGGTCCTGGGCATTGATGAGCTTGTTCACTGGAAAAGGTACCCCCATGTGCAAGACAAGTGGCCCTACCCAAAGGAGGCCCTGTGGTAATTGGAAAGCTGCAGTGTGTGCATCCCTAAGTAGTTAACCCTTGGGGAGTATCTCACTAAAACTGTAGCTCTTATTGCAGGAGATGCCTAATATTTGAGATTGGCTCATTGATTTTCTCAAGCGTTTTTACTCAATCACACAAATAGGAAATTACATTTATGGGGGCTTTCTGTACACCAGCAGTGTACAGAATGCCACTAGGCCTCCCTGCTGCATTTTTTATTTTTTGACAGTTTTGGAAAATTACAGCACCTGCAGGTTGTAGTTGTTATGAACATTTTGATACAAAATTGCTTGTGTACCACTTGTATTTGCTATTTTTTTTTCATAAGTGGAGTTCTCCTTTAAAGCAAATGTGTATTTTCAAGAGAACTAATTCTGAAGATCTGTCTCAGGTTGACACTATTGGGGTTCAGATTAACGTTCCAAACTTTTTGATCCGTTCAGCAAACCCTGCAGACCAAATCCAGGCACAATAGCAACATCACTAGCCCTTGGTTCGCACATCAGAACCGCAGCAGGAGGACTGTTTTTTGTTGTTTCCACTCTCAGTTTGACATTTGCTCTAAATATGACTTCTGTAGGGCTGATACTAGGCAACACTCAGCTATTTACACAGATTTTTCACTTTCTTTGGTTATATTAAGGAGCAACCATGCACCTGTTTTGAGAAGTATTTTACTAAATGACAACTCTAAATTCTGCAATTGTCTGCCATTAAGACAGCATTTGAATATGTTTCATAAGGTCAGTTTTCCAGATGTATAGACTCAAGGGGGGTTATTTGCGAAAGGCAAATCCACTTTGCACTACAAGTGCAAACTACGGGCCAGATTCACAAAGAGATACGACGGTGTATCTCCTGATACGCCGTCGTATCTCTGAGTTCTGCCGGTCGTATCTATGCGACTGATTCAGAGAATCAGTTACGCATAGATATTCCTAAGATCCGACAGGTGTAACTGTGTTACACCGTCGGATCTTAGGCTGCAATTCCAGGCCGGCCGCTAGGTGGCGTTTCGGTTTATTTACGCGACGAATATGCAAATGAGGAGATACGCCGATTCTGAAACCGCCCGGCGCTTTTTTTTACGTTGTTTGCGTTTGGGTTTTTCCAGCGGATAGTTACCCCTGGGTCTATGAGGCGCAGCCAATGTTAAGTATGGCCGTTGTTCCCACGTCACGATTTAAACATTTTACGTTGTTTGCGTAACTCGTCCGTGAATGGGGCTGGACGCCATTTACGTTCACGTCGAAACCAATGACGTCCTTGCGACGTCATTTAGCGCAATGCACGCTGGGTAAATTTGCGGACGGCGCATGCGCTGTTCTATCGGCGCGGGAACGCGCCTAATTTAAATACTAGACGCCCCCTAGCCGCGGAATTTGAATTCCGCCGGGGGGTTTACGATACGCCGCTGCAAGTTTTGAGGTAAGTGCTTTGTGAATTAACCACTTGCCTCAAAAACTGAGGATCTTAAATCAGATCTAAAGATCCGCTAACCTATGTGAATCTGGCCCTACAACTCCAAAGTGCACTTGAAATTGCACTGAAAGTGCACTTGGAAGGGCAGTCGCTGTAAATCTGAGGGGTAGATCTGAAATGAGTCGAAGCTCTGCTGATTTTATCATCCAATTATGTGCCAGCAAAAATGCTTTTTTTTATTTTCCTTGCATGTCCCCCTCGGATCTACAAGTGCATTTGTATGCTAATTTCAAGTGCACCTTGCACTTGTAGGTTTTCCTTTCATAAATATGGTTTGGGCAGTCAGGATGACAGTGTGAAACCTATTATTATGCATGTGAATATGTTACAGAATATGTTACAGATTGTCATAACTAGGGATGAGCCGAACACCCCCCCCCCCCCGTTCGGTTTGCACCAGAACCTTCGAACGGACCGACCGTTCGCACGAACATTTAGAACCCCATTGACGTCTATGGGACTTGAACGTTTGAATTCAAAAGTGCTCATTTTAAAGCCAAATATGCACGTTATTGTCGTAAAATGTCTTTGAGAACCCGGGTCTTGCCCCAGGGAACATGTATCATTGGAAAAAAAGTTTTAAAAATGGTCGTTTTTTCTGGAGCAGTGATTTTAATGATGCTTAAATAAAATAAAATAAAATGAAAAATTCCTTTAAATATTGTACCTCCTGGGTGTCTATAGTATGCCTGTGAGGTGGCAAGTGTTCAGAACTGTCCCTGCACAAAATGAGATTACTATAAGAAAAAAGTAGGGCTGTGCAAATTAACTTTTAATTAATCGATTAATCTTTAATTTTTTTGATCGATCAAAATCTTTTTCATCGATTAAAATTCTTTTGATTGGTACTCACCTCTCCGCCGGCTACTGGACCTTCAGGGAGTTCCGTCGGAGATCCAGTAACGTCATGGACACTGGCGGGGCTTGCCGTGTCCATCTGAAGGGCTCCTTTGCTGTGCCTTCATATCTGCATGCCGGCGGGACCTTACTATCTGCCACACGCAAGGGCTGTTACACTTCCATCTATCACTTCCCTCTATCAACCTGGGATTCTACAACCATCCACTGGGAGTTGTGATAGTTCCCTTCATGGGACATCTACATGCCGACAGACTGATGTTAACCCCTCTTCATCTGGATTCAGCAGTGGTATCATTGTACACATTTTTATACCAGTATCATACTTAGCTACATGTTTTTATGACTGCTGTTGGTACCCTTTGGTATTACTCACACCATTTTTACAGTTTATGTAGCTACATCGATTTTATCTCCAGTGCAATATTTATTTTGTTACCTACTTGAAGACTATAAAAGTTTTAATTAGGGCTGTGCAAATTAACTTTTAATTAATCGATTAATCTTTAATTTTTTTGATCGATCAAAATCTTTTTGATTGATTAAAATTCTTTTGATTGGTACTCACCTCTCCGCCGGCTTCTGGGCCTTCAGGGAGTTCCGTCAGAGATCCAGTGACATCACGGACACCGGCGGGGCTTGCCGTGTCCATCTGAAGGGCTCCTCTGCTGTGCCTTCATATCTGCATGCCGGCGGGACCTTACTATCTGCCACACGCAAGGGCTGTTACACTTCCCTCTATCACTTCCCTCTATCAACCTGGGATTCTACAACCATCCACTGGGAGTTGTGATAGTTCCCTTCATGGGACATCTACATGCCGACGGACTGATGTTAACCTCTCCTCATCTGGATTCAGCAGTGGTATCGTTGTACACATTTTTATACCAGTATCATACTTGGCTACATGTTTTTATGACTGCTTTTGGTACCGTTTGGTATTACTCGCACCATTTTTACAGTTTATGTAGCTACATCGATTTTATCTCCAGTGCAATATTTATTTGGTTACCTACTTGAAGACTATAAAAGTTTTAATGCTATTCCCATCGAGCGCTGCCTTTGTGTGTTTTTGTATCCGGCTATCCATTTTTCCAGTTGTTGGTAGCTGCACTGGGAATCAGCCTACAAGGAGATCAGCTAAAAGTAGTTGGATCTGTATGTGCGTTATAATTAATCGAAATTAGTCGATTAATCGATTAAAAAAAAAACGATTAATCCAACAGAAACATTTTGATCA
Organism: Rana temporaria; assembly: GCF_905171775.1. NCBI lineage: Eukaryota > Metazoa > Chordata > Amphibia > Anura > Ranidae > Rana > Rana temporaria. The sequence goes on along the minus strand of NC_053490.1, from coordinate 237,697,080 downwards.
GTAACAGCCCTATTTTAAACATTTGGAACTTTATATGAGGCGTAGGACATGATAGTATATAACCTCCATCCCTAAATTGCAAAGCTAGCTCAAAAAAGGAAATTTTGGTACTTTATTTGAAGCATGCAATAACATGGATAGCATGTACTCACTTTTGTTGACAGTGATTTAGACATCAAATAACTTGTTTTGAGTTATTTGAGGGGACAGCAAATGTACACTGTTATACAAGCTGTACAGTCACTACTTTACATTATAGCAAAGTGTCATTTCTTCAGTGTTGTCACATAATAAAATATTTTCAAAAATGTGAGGGGTGTACTCACTTTTATGAGATACTGTATGTAAGTAATTTGCAGTGGAGACAAATATATATACTGGTAACATTTCTGGAAGATACAGTACATTCATTATTATATTCAAACCATAGCTCCCAACTTTCCCTAACTTTGAGGGACTCTGTCTGATTTGGAACAAAGTCCCCCTTTCATCCTCATTTTGGTCTGATCTATATAGTTGTATACAAAATGCACATTTTTATATTTCCAATTTTTTTTCCCCAGTGCTAAACCTTTCATCCAATGTCTAAATTTCAAAAGCCAGTATAAAGGAATAGTAGTGGTTAGAAAAACAAATTTGTGGATTTAATTTATATATTTTTTGTAAAATTCTCCTTTAAGAGAGTGTGGCAGGGGGGTGTCCTATGCCTACATACTTTTGCTAATAGGTGTCACTCTTATGCCAAACAGTTTAGCAAACTGCACCACTTTTGTAAAAATTGGTATTGCAGAAACATTAAGAACATGTATTTTATCCAGTATGATAACAGAACATAAATACTTTCTCATTTTCTTTAAAACCTGTTTTTATTTTTATTTTTTTTTCTTGTTCTTTATGATCAGGGTCACTTTTGATCAGGGTAGTTTCTGTTGCCATTATGATTTAAAAAGAGTAAACACAGTTGATTGATAATACATGGCTTCAGCCAAATGTCATGGATATGCAACAAAGTCTGTCTGCTTACCTGATCTCCATGTGTTCATTAAAGGCCTGACCTTGTTCTGGTTCCCCTTTTTATCACTTCCTCTTCCTGTATGGCCCCACCCAGGCCAATTCCAGGAAGTCTATATTAACCGTTGCTCTACAGGTCTGCGGTGCTGTTCAACAGTGTTCCTATGCTTAGTTTGTCTGCAGTGTAGTTTGTTAGGTCCTGTTTCCAGTGTGCTTCGATCATCTTTCCGTGTACCGTTTTGGCTTGTTCCTGACTTCTGCTGTTTGCCTGTGCCCCTGACCATTTGCCTGTCCTACTGTTATCCTTGTCTGCCTGTGCCCCTGACCATTTGCCTGTCCCACGGCTATCCTTGTCTGCCTGTTACCCTGACCTCGGCCTACCCATCACCACCGTTTGTCTTGCTGGCTGCTTCCCCTCTCTCCCTGTGGAGCGTGACCTAGGGAATCTCGGGGACGCGACCTGGATCCAGTTGCGGCCAAGACCATCCCCACCATCAGGGGCCCTGGTGAATACAAAACTGTGTCTTAGACTCTGCGCCCTGGGTGATCTTGGGTTCACACTTCGTTCCTATAGGGTTCACCACCCTGTGGTGCATCCCTGACCCCAACGGGGTGCACTCGTCACCTGGCTACAGGTGACCTGACACCAAACACTAACCATGAGTAAAAGAAAAGTTTTTGTGTTATCATTTATATTCTCTGAAAAATGGCCAAGAAATCATACATTCTGCCAGGGTATGTAAGCTTATGAGCACAACTGTAGCCCTACAGAACAGACAGTGCACAATCCACATGTGTTTTATCTGCTGCTTAACTGCAGATAGGAAACATTAATTTGTTATTATGGAGAAAAGACATAGAGCTTACATTAGATAAAGCTACACATGTGTAAACACTGCCATATACTGGTTGAAGAATATAACTACTAAATACAGTAGTTGCACAAAATACAGTCCTGTATTCCAACACCCCCACTCAATAACTATTCCCTATATTGGTCCCATTTTGGATCTTAGTTTTATAAAGATGTTTCTAGTAAGCGATTTTGTCAGCAGCTCTGATCCACTTTTGTTTCTCATGAGTTGGTCGTCTTTGCATCTCATCCCATTAATCGGGCTCTGGTTTTAATGCCAATGCGAGCAACATAGGACAGACATATTTGCTGGGATGACTTTATTGCTGCTGGTGGATTTAATGATTAAAGGATTTTGTGGTCTGGATTCTTATTTTACTGTATTTGAACTGTTTGCATTAGTTTATATTTCTGTGTATTTTGTCACGTATATGCAATAGCTTTTTTTTGGGGGGGGGGGTTCCATTCCATATGTACAAAGAGAGAACACGCAAATACTTATAAGTATATAATTTAATAAAACTAAACACAGATACAGACAATATTAGAAAATTTAACAAGAATACTTAACTAAAGATACTGAGGTAGATTCAGGTAGGGGCGCGCAATGATACGGCGGTGCAGCGTATCGTATTTACGCTACGCCGCTGTAACTTACAGGAGCAAGTGCTGTATTCACAAAGCACTTGCTCCGTAAGTTGCGGCGGCGTAGCGTAAATGGGGCCGGCGTAAGCCCGCGTAATTCAAATGTGGAAGGGGCGTGTTTTATGTAAATATATGATGGCCTGACGTGATTGACATTTTGTATGAACGGCACATGCGCATTCGCGAACGACTTATGCAAACGACGTAAAAACGACGTTCATACTTAACATTGGCTGCGCCTCCTAATAGCAGGAACAACCTTACACCGAAAAAGCCTAACGTAAACGACGTAAATAAATTGCGCCGGGCATACGTACATTTGTGAATCGGCGTATCTAGGCAATTAGCATATTCTACGCCGACAACAACGGAAGCGCCCCTAGCGGCCAACGTTATATTGCACACAATTCTACGCCGCCGCAATCAAGTTACGTCGGTGGAGGAAGCCTATTTTTTAAGCGTATCTGCCTTTGAGAATTAGTGTAACGATACGCGGGCGCGGATTTCAAATTACGGCGGTGTATCTGGAGATACGCCGCCGTAAAAGGTACGTGAATCTACCCCACTGTTTCACCATGGAGTCCCATCTGCTTACGCAGCGTGGCACACAGGTGATCACAGACACTTGCAGTGTGTCCAGGGAGGATGACAGTGTAGTGTTGTACACAGAAGTGGCTGGGTTGGGGCAGGACAGAGGTTAGATTTTGTTATAGAAACAGTCTATCGCAGAATAGAGAAAAAAGGGTTAAGGTGATGAAGGTTTGTTTACGGGTAACTGTAATACTCTGTACACACGACCGTTTTTTCCATCGAACTAAACTCGGATGGTTTTTCTGACGGAATTCCGAATGTTACAAATTTGTCCGTCTCAGTCCTTAGCTCAAATCCCCTTGCTCGCTAAGGGAACTGGGCACGGATCCCACAGACATCAGGTTTGTGCTAGATTGCCCCAATCTCTGAAGAATTGCTTGGGGAAACGTCCTGACACATTGCATCCTGGATATTAAAGTACACAACTCATAGCCTCCAGTGCACAGCACCACCCCACCCCAGGACTACATGAACTGAATGGACAGGATCTGATGCACTTTGCAGGCAGAAATTGTGAGAAATAGACTACCATAGATAATATACCTTGTAATCAGCGATGAGTCATCACATTTTTGTAACCAATGTTTTTCTTAATCCCCTGATGCGACTGATTCCTAATAACTATTAGATGACTTCCTTTCAAATGCACAGTACTTCATAATTAAATAAGACATATGGACATATGTTTATGTATGTGCAAAACACCATACTTGTGGTTCTTTTTAAGTTGGTATATTGGGTCCATCAACTTTGAGTACAGTTTTAGTGTTTAACTATTGTGCAAACATAAATCTATGAAATAACATAGGCTACTATCGATAAACAGACTTGCCAAAATCAAAGAATAGGTAAATATTAGAAATTGAAATAGACACAGGGGGCCGGATTCAGATACATTGGCGCATATTTATGCCGGCGTAGCGTATCTTTTTTACACTATGCCGGAGCAGCGCGGAGAGGCATGTACTGTATTCAGAAAGCCATTACTCACCAAGATGCGCCAGCGTAACGTATTTTCAACGGCGTAGGCCAGCATAAGTGTAAGTGGGCGTCACCCCATGCAAATGATGGTCCCAGCCTGTCGCAGTGGTTTACGTCGGGCGTATCTTAAATGGCGCATGCGCTGTGAGGTGGACGGATTGACCGCACAATTCGGCGAGGGACCAGGCCAAGCAGACCCGCTATATTGGTGCTTTAGTGGGTGACCTGCACCGAGTGGCAGAGAGCCTGGCTTCCTCGTCCCAGACCCAGGCTGCCTGTACCTTGGCTGCCCAGCAGGCCCTCACCCAGCAGGCTGCTCAGACAACCTCCCTCACTGACAGCCTGCAGGATGTGAGTGGAAACTGCACAGCCATTGTGACCTGCCTGGGGGAGCTGCAGGCCACCACATCAGGCCTTGTTACAGAGGTCAGGAGCCTGGCACAGGCAGTGCAGGCAAATACAGCTGCCATGCAGGTGGAGGGGAGGAGCCTGGCAGCGGCCGTACAGACGGAGGGGAGGCAGACACGGCGCCACCAGCGCAACACCACCACCCGCCAGCTGCAGATGCAGGCGGAGACCAATAACTTTCTCCAGCGCAACACCACCACCCGCCAGCTGCGAATGCGTACCGCGCGTAGCCTGCGCCGGCCAAATGTACGTTTCGGAATCGCCGTATCTCCCTCATTTGCATATTTGACTAGGAAATCAATGGGAGCGCCAGATGCGTCCAACGTAAATATGCGCCCACGATACCCTGGCGTAGGAAATTTACGCCGCTCGGAAGAAGCCTATTTTCAGGCGTATCTAGTTTTCTGGGCACAGCGCACAGATACGACAGCGCAAATTTACACTTACGCGGCGTATATCGAGATACATCGGCGTAAGTGCTTTCTGAATCCGGCCCAAGGAGTTTAAATAATAGAGGCTAAAGTGGAGGCTACAGATACACTTTGATAGACTTACTGAAAACAAAGAATATAAAGTCCATATCAAACAAAGCTACTATTTCATTAAAATGTAGGAGCTCATAGACATTTGATACCTGTAACCAAGTACAGACAGTTTTGACAAGTTTTGAAAACGAGGAAACAGTTTAATCTCATACCTATTTGGGTGGTGTAAATCAAATACTATTGTGTTTTGTAGATTACGGCACTTTGGCATCCTCATTGCTCGTTATACAGCTTTATTTAATATGCCTAAATAATGTTTTCAATTCATCTGAGATGAAATACTGTTAGTGGAAATCCACCCCAGAGAGAAAAGTCCTTACCCAAGCATGTCTTTGTATGCTTGCAAAGTCACTGAAAACCATTTGCTTTACTTGATGCCTTTGTCTCATTCAAGGAAAATGAAGACAAAATTGTTATTATCCACAGAAGCTAATGACGCTGTTTCACAGCCACCTTTTTCTTCCTAAGTATTTAAAGAGCAGTTACCCAGATGCTTCCCGACTTTCCAATGCAAATGGTAAGGAGATAAATATGAATAATTATAAACACTTGAGCGGCATTTCAGAATGCTCTACCTAGGGCAAGTGCTGCATTTTTAAGCGCGTCCCATAGTCAATCTTCTTAAATTTCCCATTAAATATTGATCAACCCCTGAGACTCCTAATATTTGCTTAGCACAGATATGTTAGACTTGAATATAAACTGTTTTGCCTTACAGCTAATCCACATATTCAATCAGAATTGATGACAGATGAAATCTGTTTAGTTAAAAACGTGCCTACTGCAGAACCCGTAATGTCAAATAAAGGGAGTTAAGCTGTTTTATCAAAGCAAAAGACAAAATATGAATGCTGACACATATTTGATTACATTCTGTGCTATACACTAAACATGTAATGACAGTATTGAAAGGATTTCCAAATGAAGTTTAAAAAGAAAAAAGAATTGTGACTACACAATCATGCTCTAACCAATATGTTCTTGTCTTTTCATTTTGTTTGAACCTGTATAATAATTCATAGTAAAAATGTTCTAAAAATGATTAGCTTTGCTCAGACTATTTTACTTCCGTACGAACAAAGAAACCTGAGTATTACAAAGCATTAAAAACAAACAATTCATTGCAAAGTCAGTACTGCATTGTGAATGGGTAGGAATACATACAATTTAAATGAAGAACCTTGCAGGATTGCTCTGCTTTTGTGCGAAAAAAAACTGCAAAAAAAAATATATATATATATATATATATATATATATATATATATATAGCATATATGACTGCTACACAAGCCATGTTGTAATTTACAGTATAAGTTAACCTTTGGGAACCTATTCCACCTATTTTTAGGGTGTGAACAGAGATAGGACTTGAGGGACCCCAAAAGACCAGAAGCAAAAAGCTAAAGATTTTTTTTAGGGTGTAACATTTAACATGTTCCGCCTGCTGCAGCCGCTCCCTGCAGCCCCAGCCCTCCTTGTGACAGCAGTACAGGGAGGAGTTCCCCGTACTAGCTGTCACTTTTTGAAAATAGCACGCTCCGCAGGGCTCCGCCCATTCAGCCAAGACATTCATTCACATAGCTCTGTGTATGTATGAACTACAAGTCCCGACATCCTTTGCGGCTGTCAGCTTGTAGTACTCAGTGAACCACTACGATGCTGTTGAGAGCTCCGGTAGTTCTTTGAGTCTTCCTTTCAGTGTGAAACTGCCGGTCATACGATATATGGGACAGACAGCTGATGCCATGCAGGTCTCTTGTAGACTGTCAATGTAAGCTGTCTTCGGAGCTTTCCAGGCTCCTAAAACAAAATAGTAAAAGTTAATTTTTTTACCTGCATCCGAACCTGCTGACGAAGTTCTATCGAACGTAATGCGTACATGGGGAGGAGCTACGTTCGGATGACGTCACCCGCTGCCATCCTGTTGGACGGAGAGTACACCGTCCTATTCTTATGCTCCAGAACTGATCATTTTTATGTGAGTAGGAACTTGTTATTCAAATAAAGCCTGAACTGTTTTTAATTAAGAACACTTAGATCCTCTTATTAATTCACATGTCTTTGGGGGATTGTTTGGAGATCTGGCTTTGCATTCCTGCCTTACTTTACCCTTAGACCCCTTTTACACTAAAGCGTTTTTACAGCGTTTTAGCGTTAAAAATATCGCTCTTAAAACGCTCATAAAATGCTCTCCATGCATCTCAATTAACCCTTTCACACTGAGTCCTGCAAGCAGCATCTTTGGAGCAGATTTTGGGCGATGAAAAATACGCTCAAAAAATGCCCCTCTCCATTGAAATGAATTGAAAGCGCTGTAAAAAAAAGCCTTACCCTTTCACACTGAGGCGTTGCACTGGCGGGGCGTTGAGAAAAGTCCTGCAAGCAGCATCTTTGGAGCAGCTTTTGGGCGCTGAAAAAAACGCTCCAAAAACGCCCCTCTCCATTGAAATAAATTGAAAAGCGCTGTAAAAACGCCTTACCCTTTCACACTGAGGCACTGAAAAACACCCTAAAACTTTCGGGTCTTAGCAGTGCTTTACCAGCACATTGGGATTGCAGATGAGGCTTCGCTCGAATAACGCTGTAATAACGCTCTAAAAACGCTCGAATAACGCTGTAATAACGCTCGAAAAACGCCCCAGTGTGAAAGGGGCCTTAAAGGGATACACACTGTTGACTTCCTGTTAGTTCAGGGGTTCACTGATTAAGGTGAGCGAAACAAGTATCTTGGAGGTGCAAGGATTGTCACGCATTACCTGTGTTTCTGGATCCATTTCAACACGTGGATGCTCCTTGCTGTTGCTGTCTGGGCTTTGTGGTTCACCTCATTGGATTTACAGACTTTTGCTTATTTTTATATGGAATTTTGATTGGTTTTCTTTGCGCTGCACTTCTCTCTGATTTTGATTTATTATATTGCAATTTAGCAATTCTTAGATGTTGTAGATTCATTTGTTTTCTTTTCTAAGCTTTCTTTCTTTTATTATCACCTGGTGATCTGGCCAGTAAGTCTGTTTTTTTAACAGAACAAGCTCTCCTGCAAATGTAGAAGTTAGACTGTTGAGACAAACTATTTACTATTGGCGGGTGCTTACAGTGGTCATCTTTTATTTATTTATGTAAAACATGTATCCCAAAAGAAAAAAAAACAATTGCTGTGACTGCATGTGTAACTACATGGTAAGCTGGAGTTTGGCTTCTATTTGTTAGTGTATCTAAACCTGCTAGTGCATCTAAAACTCCCCTGACCCCAGGCTGAGGATGCTGCTATCCACAGATGTCTCTGTTGATCTGTCATCCTGAGTGGAGGCATTCTAATACAGGAGATGTGTTACTGGTCAGATCACCAGGTGAAAACAAAGTGAAATGTCTAAAGAAAGAAAACGAATACAGCCACCACATCTAATGATTGGTAAACTGCAATATATTACATTTTTGTTTTTGGGTTTAATACTGCTTAAAGCCTAGTACACATTGTAACAGACTCAGCCGGGACAGAGGCTTTTGGAGGGCACTGAATGCTAGCCTCTTGCCTTGTGATCATGGGCCCTGGCATTTGGGGGAACAGTGCTCTTCGTGAGCTGTATGCCTGGGGACCTTTGAGGTGGTGTTACTTTGGATTCAGGTCCATGTCCCCCTAAGACACACAGACTCTGGGAACCCTGTATATATGTCATATTAGAAAGAGTGACTGATTAATACTGTTGGGACATATACTGTAAGGAGATGCTAAATTCATCACTTCCAGCCACCTGTCTGTCTGTTGTCTTCTATAATGTAAATGAGTCTAGTGTGGCTTCTCTGTCACCCATTGCTGCTTGTGCTAATTGACCCTGCAATTGTATGAAGGAGTTCTGTGTTTATATGTATGATAATGTGTATTGTAATTAGGGAGTCACATCGGCTGCATAAGGGATTAATTAATTAGCTAATGTTAATTTATGTTTCTGGTATTGTTAGAGCAATATGAGCAGGAGGGGTGAACTCCCTCCTCTTCTACTGTATATAAGACTTGTATTCTGGTCCTAAAAAAGAGTCCATGTTCAGAAGACAAACAAGTATCGTCTCGTTGTGTGCTTGTGAGCAGTTGGAATATCTGATATCTATATCCAGACTTGAAGTAAGCGGTATATGACGAAAGCACTCAAGCGAAGTGTGGGACGTTTGGTTACACACATCATTCAGTTTTTTTTTGTTCCCACTGGTTGAACAACTGACAGCTCCAGTCGGAGCCACGGTACTAGCAACCTAATGTTAGTATAGCAATCTCCCCTGCTGTTTTGTTGTGTTCTGACAGGGTGATGACCCTCCTGCCAGAACACTCTGGTAAGTGCCCTCAGTCAATGGCTGAGAACGCTGATCAGGGTCCTGGTCAGCTGCTGGTTTACCAGCATGCTTGCCCACAGAGGCCATACCAGCTGCCATACACACAGGCTGAATGTTGGCCGGTTTTTATTGAACCAGGCAATGTCATTCAACATATGGCCGTGTGTACTAGGCCTTAAAGCCTGGTTCACACCTATGTATTTTTAGTGCCATTTTGCATTTTGCAGAGGTGCACTAGTCCATTTAACATGGTTTCCTATGGAACATGTTCAGTAGTGCAAATTTGCAAAATGCAAAAAGCAATACAAATGCATAGGTGTCAATAAGGCCTAAGTAAATATCCAAACAGTGACCGCAGATGATTGGCTGTAGTCATTGTTCAGAGCAGTGTTTCTCAACTCCAGGTCCTCAAGGCACTCCAACAGGTCATGTTTTCAGAATTTCCATCAGATGGAACGGCTGTGGTAATTACTAAGGTAGTGAAACTGATCAAATCACCTGTGCAAAATAATGGAAAGCCTGAAAAACATGACCAGTTGGGGCGCCTTGAGGACTGGAGTTGAAAAACACTGGTCCAGATGTCAATTTTCCACCTGTCTCCTCTAATTTTCTAATTGAGCCTGGGTGGTGCATAAGGCTGGATTCACACCTATGCATTTTTAATGCTTTTTGCATTTTGCAGATTTGCACTACAGAACGGGTTCCATAGGAAACCATGTAAAATGGACTGTGGGGCAAATCTGCAAACCGCAAAAAACACTAAAAATGCATAGGTGTGAATCCAGCCTAAGCTGGACCAAAGCAGCAATAAAATACATACCAGGAGTTCAGCTTTAATTCTGAGATTTCTCCCACAGTACTTTTTTTTGTCCGCGGCTAGATATCCTCAGTCTGATGGCCATCATTTAACCCATTTCTTCCGAGCCAAAGTCACCCTGAAAACGTCTCAGCCAGTGACATTTCTCTGCTTTCTCTTCCCATCATACTTCTTGTCAGCACATGAACTGATTGGCTCTTTGTGCTGATTCTTCCTCTCACACTGCAGCCCTACTATACAGGCACTGTAAGATAAGGTGACCAGATTTGTTTAATTAAATCCGGGGACATATTTTTTCTTACTTATTTCTTACTAGTAATGGCAACAATCAGCGACTCTCTGCCCGTCGCCGCCCGCCTCACAGCCCCTCAAGTCTTACTCTTCAGTCCCCGGCTACTACTGGATGGGGAGCGGAGGAAGATCACTCCGCCAGGGAAGGCAGGTGGCTGGCCAGGATTTGAGCCAAGGCAGAAAACATGCGAGCGAAGCTGAATGGCATGTGCCCGAAACTGAAGAAATATTCCCTCCGCTCCGACCAGCACATGATCATCAGAAAGGGGCACAGATGATGGGAAATTACAACCCCCCCTATGCTAGTAGGCACGGCCGAGTGGGGGTGTGTAATTAATTTTTTTTTATTTTTGAAATTGCCCCTGCCCCTATTAAATCCAATCTGGGGACAAAACCAGAGACAGACTTGGTCCGGGGACAGTGTCCTCAATCAGGGGACTGTCCCCTGAAACTGGGGATGTCTGGTCACCCTACTGTAAGGTCAGATACCAGGTCAAATTTTGATACTGCTTGCATTTAAAAAAAATAATAATAATGCCTTATTTTTTACCGAGCTGCATTATTTGTATATTTTTTAATATCTGCTTAGAGTTCAGCTCTAACATAAGCCTGACCTTGCTATAAATGACCCTTGTGTACAGCTATGTAACATTAATCTGTAGTTGACCACTTTGTTAAACATATGATAGTAACAGTAAATGTGAAATTAAATGATTTCATGTTTAAATTCTAATGTGACAGAATCATTTAAATACACAAAGGCTATAGGCTTCTGTGTAATAAGTAAATAAACATGTATTTGCCTGCTCTAGTCTAGCCAGCTGCAATCATTCTTATCATTTCTGTTTTGGGCCCTGTCTGGAAATTTGGATGGGCTAAATTATCTTGTTCAGTTCTCAAGATAACATGAGAAAACATAGACGGTAGCAGGACTAGTAGGGACACCTACTGGTTGTAAGTGAAATAACATGTCAGCGCTGGTTTATGTTGATGAAGTACCCTGCACTTGTGCTCCTGATGATTTGGGAGGTTCACATTGCTCAGACACCTGATTATTAGTCATATGTAATGCCATAGACAGTGGATTTCAGGCGTCTAAAGAATAAGGAGCTGCTTGAGCTTTTTTTTGGTGCAAGTGAAAAAATTTCCACCTTGAGATGCTGATAGAAAATCCTTTTTAAAAAAATGATTAATTCTGTTATTATACAGTAGTCTGGAATTTTGAATTATGTGCCGTTTTGTTTATACAAATAAAATAAAAATGTAACCACAATTCGCAAAACAAACCCTGCAATTTAATGCCTGCTATAAATCTAATCAAACACTGGCATAAACCATGCACATAAATATATCATCAGGCAAAGGAAAGCTATAGTTTGTTATTATTCCTATGGGTTATTATAGGATATCACTAGCCTTTTATTATTGACCCCTTCATTACCAGATCATTTGTGCCTTTGAACATTTAAGCTCATTAAAATTATAACTGCATTTTATAACAATGTTGTACTTTAGAGAATTGTTATATTGAGGACCGAAAAGGCTATCTTTATACAAGTCCTTATGCTTCTGGAACCTACTTAGTTAGGCATATACGGCTTGCTTTCAGATGCTGCATTCAGCTTACATGTTAGATCAGTTTGAGCAGGGCTTAAGTCCTGTGGGAACGCGTGGGAACGGAGTCTCTGCACTTTTTTCACAGCAGGAACGCAGTTCCCTTTGCAGGACTAGAGCAGCCGAGAGCAGCCGAGCCGCCCGAGCCAATCCTTCACTAAGCGGCGATGCCCAGCTCGAGTCACTGTCAGGGGCAGGAGAACCTTAGTAATCCTTTATGTTACTGGCCGCTTCCTGTATATGGATTCATCGGGTAGTGTGCGGGTATTCCGTCACGTCATGTCTCCTGGGAGCTTTTGTCATTGTTCCCAGGAGACATTGCGGAGGTCTGCCGCAAGTTATCGCGGGATTTAGAAAGAACTTGTGGTTTAGTAATTATGCGTATCATTTATTTATTTTTTGGTGGGGGAGTGGATCTTGGGTGGGAGTTCCCACACTTTTTTCCCCAGCACTTGACCCCTGAGTTTGAGAAGCTTTTGAGTTCCATATAAAGTCCATCATAGGTGTTTCTGACCTGCAGCTGGCCCCTTTTTGACCTGCATTTTACATCTTTCTGACCTACATTGCACTTCTTTCTAAGTTGCATCAAGCTGCTTTTTTATTCCACTTGAGTTATACGGTAGGGGGAGAAAAGCCATTCTAATTCAGCATAGATAATTTCAGAAAACTATCAGATAGGCACCTTAACATACAGGGATATACAATGTAATACTGACATAAAAGCACACACACACAGTATACACTGGCCTCTTATGCAACAGTTGCTAAGGCCAAAAAGTCATGGAACATTTTCTAAGTATCAGTAGTGATCTGCTGTATCTGGTGTCTTGTATCCTGATAGTATTGAGCATATAGGAACCCCCAGGCTGGAGGGGGACATATGGCATGGTAAAGTCAAGCACCTAGTTATTTAGTCAAGGTTTGAACTGTCTGTGCTCCCCTTGCATATTTCAGGCAATCTATGTAAAGTTGTGAAGATGTAGAATGGAGTTCCACTAACAAAGGGCCAGATTCACGAAAATTTGTGGCCGTGTAGCGTAACCCGTTTACGTTACACCGCCGCAAGTTTTCAGTGTAAGTGCCTGATGCTCAAAGCACTTACCTGGAAACTTGCGGCGGTGTAACGTAAAGTCGTCCGGCGCAAGCCCGCCCAATTCAAATGGGGCGGGTTCCATTTAAATTAGGCGCGCTCCCGCGCCGGACGTTCTGCGCATGCTCCGTTCGCAATTTTTCCGACGTGCTTTGCGCGAACTTACGGCGGCCCGACGTGTTTGTGAATCGCGACGTGCGTGACGTACTTACGCTGGGAAAAAAAATTCAAAAACGACGCGGGAACGACGGGCATACTTTAACAAGGTGGAGTAATTTTACACCATGTTAAAGCACACCTAACTTTGCGACGGGAAAAAAAGACTTGCGCCGACGTAACGACGGGAAAAACCTTTGTGGATCACCGTAACTGCTAATTTGCATACCTGACGCTGGAATATCACGCAAACTCCCCCCAGCGGCGGCCGAAGTATTGCATCCTAAGATCCGACGGTGTAAGTCAATTACACCTGTCGGATCTTAGGGCTATCTATGCGGAACTGATCCCAAAGTGTGCCATGAGGGGGGCTTCTTGGTTTGCAGGATAATTCCATTAATACCATTTATTTCTGAATGCTGGAGAGTATTGTTTGAAATCTTTGTATGCTGTGGAGTTACGTATGCCCAACAGAAAAAAAACTGGCAAATTATGGTGTTTCAAACAGTTTGATAAATGCCATGCCTTACCTAAGTTTACAAACAGGGATACTGTTCATTAATAAAGGGATTATTAAAAATCGGGGTTGCGTCTGTTTTAAATAATTACTAAAATACCATAAATACACAAAAAAAGCCAAGTGCTAGATACTGTATTTGATAGATTTAACACAAGTAAATTAATAAACAAATCTCTTAATGATTGTTGTGTGATAAAATTTCACTTTGTGGGGCGGTCTTAAAAAAAAAATGGAAAAATAGACACTGAAACAAAAGTGTGCAGTTGTTTAAAAAAAAGTATAAAGAAAGTAATCAGGACTAATCCTTCAGTTGAAAAGTATAATTTTGTAACTATGATATTTACAAAAGACTGTCAATTGCTCAATGGTTGAAAAACTGTAATGGCATGGTATTTGCAGCAGTTTGAGGATAGCCATACCTTAGCTAAGTATCCAAATCAGGATACTCTTGTTTTTCATTATTAAACATCATTACTTGATGTCATCTTGATGACTCATGTCACCAGTTAGTTGGAGACCCTCTAGTGTCTAAAATGTGCAGTCAGATTAAGTAGGGTGTGGGAACAGTAGAATGGGCAGTGATTGCGACGTACAAGCCTGCAAGAGAAAATATTTAGTGACGAAAGGCTACGCTGTATTAATTTTGCATTCTACAGTAAGTTTACTAGGAATTGTTCTACTGCTCTCTGCAGCATTTATTTTAATGGTAAGCTTCAAAATATTAAATTATTTTGTGGGTATTGTTTTAAAGTAAGTTCTCATTGTTCTTATTTATCATTCAGACCACCACCTTATTAGATTCACATTTATTTTACTAAAGTTTAAGATATTAAACATGGAGACAGTTTCAGTAAATTCTGGATCTCATAGCTTGGACAACCCCTCAGACCCAGTGTTGCCAACCATCCGTATTTTTACGGACAGTTCGTAAAAACGGGCACTTTCCCCCCCCCCCGTTCGTAAATGTCCGTGGTTGTGGAAATGTGCCAGTAAAAATAGCCGAGATCGGTTTGGCTTGGAACTGCACATGAAGATTGGAGGCAGGGGGTGATGGTGGCTGCGGTGGTACCACAGAGGGGGATGGAGGCAGGGGGTGTTAGTGGCAGGGGAAGATTGGAGGCAGGGAATGTTGGTGGCACTGCAGAGAGCGGGGGATGAAGACAGGGGTTGTTGGTGCCACCGCAGAGGGGGATGGAGGCAGGGGGTGATTGGAGGCAGGGGGTGATTGGAGGCAGGGGGAGATTGGAGGCAGGGGGTGTTAGTGGCAGGGGGTTATTGGAGGCAGGGGGTGTTGGTGGCACCGCAGAGGGCGGGGGATGGAGACAGGGGTTGTTGGTGGCACCGCAGAGGGGGATGGAGGCAGGGGGTGATTGGAGGCAGGGGGTGATTGGAGGCAGGGGGAGAATGGAGGTATGGGGTGATTGGAGGCAGGGGGTGTTGGTGGCAGAGGAGGATGGAGGCATGGGGTGATGTGACTAAATAATTTGCGAAAATTAACAAATATTTGTTTTACCTTAATATCTACCTTAAATCACTAAATTGCTATTTTCCTAGCGTACTTGTTTGTAGCCTAAATACTGAAATTTGCACCTAAAAATGTAATTTAGTAACTTTTGTGAAATGCCAGTAAAAACGTGGCTGCACTAGTAAATTTCGGGTGTCGTGCCAGTAAATTTCAATCTGGTAGGTTGGCAACACTGCTCAGACCCCCCAGTTATACACAGAAAACACTGTACTGTATATATCAGGGCTTAAATGGTAAAGGTTATGAGTAGTGTAACTGCTTTTAGATCCAAGCTGGATAGAGTGAGCTGAAGCTAATTTCTTGCACTAGTAAAAATCCAGGTCTCCTCTCACGGTGAGACTTATTTATTTGGAAAGATCTTACCAGAACCTTGGCAAAAGTCTCAGGCCTCGTACACACGACCGAGTTTCTCGGCAAAAACCAGCAAGAAACTTGCTGGGAGAATTTTTTTTGCAGAGGAAACCAGTCGTGTGTACATTTTCGTCGAGGAAACTGTCGAGAAACTCGACGAGCCAAAAAGAGAGCAAGATCTCTATTTCCTTGGCGGGAATGGAGAAAATTGGCTTGTCGAGTTCCTCGACAGCCTAACAAGGAACTCGACGAGGAAAACGATGTGTTTCGCCCGTAGAGTTTCTCGGTCGAGTGTATGAGGCTTCATTGTGCATAGGAACACTATACAGAGGCTACCAGTTTGCAAGCCCTATATTACATCACTGATCAGGTTATAATCAGCACCAGAACTTCTGTACTTTCATAAATAATTTGAGTTGTAAATTGATTAACTTTATGTATCTGAAAACACATTAGCTATTGAACTTCTGGTGAACTATCAAGAGGGAAATGATCCCTTCACCAATTTATATGTTGCTAATTTTCCATACTATGCACAGCAGATGGGGCAGGCATCAAAGAAAAGATTCCTTCTCATATCACTGGAACCTAAGGCTTGAAATGACATTGAGTACTACAGAGTGGGGCTGCCATAATGAGCTGACATTGATTTATGTTGGCAGTTTGGAAGGACCTGAAGCTTTCTATATACATCTAAATGTTTAAAGCGAGATCCAGTATAGCTTCAAAAGGAACTTCACCCGAATCCTCAAAGTTTTAATAAAGGCACCGTTAAAAATGTAATATATCAGCAGTGGAAAAAGACACAGTTCCCTTAGAATGAAGGCTTAAATGAACTTTAAAATCGTCGAACTTTCAAATTGCCCGGTGTCAGGGAAAATTATTTTCCCTGTGGTTTCTTCTGCAATTCACTTCCTGCTCCTCAGCTGCGCAGCAGCGTTCTATTGGCAAAACATAACCCAGGAGTCTGCGTACAATAGAGGCTATGTCAATCTGTCATTCTCACCTTGGAAAGAAAGACAGAAACACACAGACGGACCATGCAGAAAAGATATATATAGTATATGCAATTCTGATAAAGTAGATGGTAATAAGTAACTATAAGGCTAAGGTCTGCTTTTAAAACTTTTAATAATAGCCTTTTTAGTTAGTGTATTTATGATTATTTTTGCAACCAAATACAATTAGAATTCTATATATCGTAGTTAATAGATTCAACATGAGTTAATTCATTAAGACCAAGGGGCAGATCCTCAAAGAAATTACGCCGGCGTATCTGTTGATACGCCGCGTAATTTTAAATTTTGCGCGTCGTATCTTTGTTTTGGTATCCACCAAACAAGATACGACAGCATCTGTGTTAGATCCGACAGGCGTACGCCTTAGTACGCCGTCGGATCTAAGATGCAATTTTCCGGCGGCCGGTGGGTGGCGTTCACGTCGTAATCCGCGTCGAGTATACAAATTAGCTTTTTCCTACGATCCACGAACGTACGAGTGGCCGTCGCATTCTTTTACGTCGTTTCCGTTCGGCTTTTTCCGGCGTATAGTTAAAGCTGCTATCTGGTGGCGTACTCAATGTTAAGTATGGCCGTCGTTCCCCGAGTATAATTTTGAAAATTTTACGCCATTTGCGTAAGTCGTCCGTGAATGGGGCTGGACGCCATTTACGTTCACGACGTCCTTGCGATGTCATTTGGAGCAATGCACCCTGGGAGTTTTGACGGACGGGGCATGCGCAGTTCGTTCGGCGTGGGGACGCGCTTCATTTAAATGAAACACGCCCCCCTACTCGCCGCATTTGAATTCCGCGCTCTTACGCCACGAGAGATACACTACGCCAGCCGTAACTTACGGCGCAAATTCTTTCAGGATTCAAAGATTTGCAAAGTAAGTTACAGCGGCGTAGCGTATCTCACATAAGCTGCGCCCATGCAAATGTATGGATCTGCCCCCTAATGTCTAAGGCCAGGTTCACATCTATGCACTACAGTCAACATGGTTTGCTATGGGATACTTTAACATCGTTTTTCAGCTGCTGAGTTTTTGGAAAGGGTGAGGGACTGTCTTTCCCACAGCAGATTGTGTTTTGCATGTAAAATACTTCAATGAACCGGCACCAAAAACACAAGTGTTTCGTTTTTGCATGTGTTTTGCAGCTTTTATTTATTTTTTCCTTGGGAATCCCTGACATCTTATGAGTCATCAGTTGCTAAGGACGCGGTGTCTACCCGCACCTTTACAACCGGTTATGCACAATTTGTTAAGTAGCTTTTCCTATTAGAAAAAACGCATGCAGAAACACATGAAAAGCGCATGTACAAAAACTCAAGATGCGCTGAAAAACGTGCTGGATAACCACATCAACTGCAACGGCATATATGTGAACCTAGCCCAAATTATGGTTTTGTGATACAGATTTTTTGAGCTGACTTATATATACATACATTATACAATTTTCTTATTCAATTTCCTTTAGATTTACCTTTTACTATGTAGTGCAAGAGCCTGCCTGATTGCATAGAAAATTGAATAAATCGTATAATGCAGGGCTCGACAAATTCCGGTCGCCAGGTCGCCATGGCGACTAGAAATAGCCTCCTGGCGACTTGGCTTTGAAGGTGCGCTGGCGCCATCTGGTGGTGGCCGTTGGTATTACAAGTTGAGCATTACAAGTTAAACAGCAATTCTAATGTCATTTTTCACTGTTTTCACTGCCATCTTCTTCCCTCTAATTAGAACCCCCAAACATTATATATATTTTTTATCCTAACACCCTAGAGAATAAAATGGCGATCGTTGCAATACTTTCTCTCACGCCGTATTTGCGCAGCGGTCTTACAAGCGCACTTTTTTTGGAAAAAATTACACTTTTTTTAATTAAAAAATAAGACAACAGTAAAGTTATCCCCATTTTTTTAATATTATGAAAGATAATGTTACGCCGAGTAAATTCATACCCAACATGTCACGCTTCAAAATTGCGTCCGCTCGTGAAATGCCGACAAACTTTTACCCTTTAAAATCTTCATAGGCGACGTTTAAAAAAATCTACAGGTTGCATGTTTTGAGTTACAGGGAGGGTCCAGGGCTAGAATTATTTCTCTCGTTTTACCAATCGCGGCGATACCTCACATGTGTGGTTTGAACACCCTTTCCCCCGTCGGGACGGGTTGCGTTTTCTGGCTCCTAACTTTTTTAGCTGGCTCCTAGATTCCAAGCAAATTTGTCAAACCCTGGTATAATGTATGGCTAGCCTTAGTTATAAAACATAATCTGGCAACTATGGAATTTATATTTCCTTTGTCTCAAGTCTTTGCAGTATTGCTTTGATAATAGAACAGATACACAGACTTGAGAATTCCTAGTCATAATCAATCATGAGTTAAAGCGGATTTCCACTCCCCCCCCCCCCCCTATTTTTTTTAACAAACCATGCTTACCTGGGGTGGTGTTTAGCCTATTTCAGATACTCTCTCACCCAGTGGATCCTCTTCTCCACTGGCAGCGCATAGTCCCACACCACCATGTATTGCTGTGGCATCATTAAAAGGCTACCAGATGTTCCAGATTCAGCCAGCGCACCTCTCGATGATGCCCTTTAAGGCCCATCCCCTTCATCTTTACTGAATGGAAGTATTTGCCTCCTGGTATATGCACATCACAAACCCCATGAGGAAAAGGGAGGTTGGTCTACGTCATTCACCTAGGTGAAGGGCATGCAGGGGGCAGGGCCTAGCATTTTCTAGAACAATAAGCGTCCATTTAAAAAAAAAGGAGAAAGGCCGCTATCCATGCACAGTACCAGAGGAGGGATCATGATACAGAGGGTGAAGATCTGCTTTAAGGTGTTATTAAACCCTGGTGAAGTTAATAACACATAACCACACAGCCTTTTCTGTTCAGCACAGGACACATATTTTTTTATGCCCAACAAGATTTCTGTTTTTGCAGTGGCTACTATCACTAGCACAGCTCCCAACTGTCCTTGATTTCAAGGGACTGTCCCTGATTTGAAGCAAAGTCCCTCTGTCCCTCCTTCCTCCTCATTTGTCCCTCATTTTGGTATGATCTATAAAGCTGTATATAAAATGCACTTTTTATCTTTCAAACAGTGTTTCCCAGTGCTAAACCTTTTATTCATATTCTAAATTGCTGCATTTGTAAATTTTAAAAGCCAATATAAAAAAATAGTAGCGGTAAAAAAGCCCTTGTGGATTTAATTAACCTTTTTTTAGGATTGATTCTCCTTTTAAGGTCATGTGTGTTCTATGCTTAAATACATTTGCTAGTAGGTGTCCCTCATTTCCATCTCAAAATGTTGGAATGTATGCACTAGTGGGGTCTCATTGGAGCCATCACAGTGTGCATGCCCTCCCACCCCCAGCTGGCACAGAGAGGCTGGTGGATCTGTGATTTTCCCACCTCCCTGCCAACCTGCTTTTGGTGACTGTAAAATAACTAATGTAAAAACAATATACAAACAATTGGACATAAACATTTACATGTATTTTTAAAAATAACTATAAAAAATGTGTTTTTACTCACTTCACTGTGGTTAGATGAAGGAGGAGAGATCAGTATCTAGTCACTGAAACTTTGGTGTATATGGACATTATAATATAAATGTGCAAGTATTTGGGGCATGTAGTCCCATGATCGGTGCATCGGGGAGTAGTTGTGTACATGCTGCCTGGCTGGAAATTGGGTAACATTACATCAGGTATACAGAGTGAGGGACTTTTGTAAAAGGTAAAAAAACATTTACAAGCAGAGTATATAGTGATGCAATTTGTGAACATAGTAAACAGATTTATATAAGCAGATCATTTTTAAATGAAGGGTTTAATACTCAACATGTGATATCAAGTCCCAAAAGTCCCAAAGTGACACAATTAACTTCATCAGATGCAGAGCATATCAGCATGCTGGATATATTTTGTTAATACATTTAGTAAAAACAATTTGAAAGGAAAATCATTTTGAAACAGATGTATAATTTTAAAATTAGTACCCCAGAATAGACTTCAGAGGGCCTGGTTTACTAAAACGCAAAAGTGAGGTGAAGTGAATCTGATTCCTATTACACAAATCCAGCCATCCCCTGAAGACCTGTTTTTATTTTGTTTTGTTTTTTGGCCGAACTGCAATTTTTAACCCCTTATCGCCTAAGAGTAAAAAAAAAATGTTAATGCTTAAGCACAATTTTACAACTTTGACACGTTAGTAAAGCTGTACATATTATCATAACTACTTTGTGTATCCAGGTGGATTGTACCTTTTTTTTTTTTTTCAGGACACACTAGGCTTTTATTTTGGTAGTTAATGGTAATGGATACCTCCTGTTTTTTTTTTTTTTTTTAAGATATACAGTTAAATTTTAACTATTTTAGGGCAGTTTATTTCTTGTTTCCATAATTTACCACCAAAGAACAGCCCAAAGGAAATTCTCCTGCTCCTGATGAGCGCAGCGATACCACATATGTGTATGACAGTTGTTGTTTGTACCCGTAGTAGGTCCTAGAAACTATATATGCTACCATGATATATTGACCTTGACCTTTGACCCTAACACTAACCCTGGCAAACATTGATGTAGCAATAGGAGGAAGGAGATGGACAGCCGCACTCCGAAATAACTTTTCAAAAAAGTTGTCTTTTATTTTCAAGCAGGAACATGCATAATCACCACAACCATAAACCAGGACAGCCGACTAGTTTCGCACTCTTGCTAGTGCTTAATCATGAGCCATGATTAAGCACTAGCAAGAGTGCGAAACTAGTCGGCTAGTCGGCTGTCCTGGTTTATGGTTGTGGTGATTATGCATGTTCCTGCTTGAAAATAAAAGACAACTTTTTTGAAAAGTTATTTCGGAGTGCGGCTGTCCATCTCCTTCCTCCTATTGCTACTGCTACGTGCATTGTCAGCACCTTGGTAATCCGACCGTCCCTGATTGTCTATAGGGCTCACCTGGAGCGGTGAAAATCTTCTTCTGGCAAACATTGATCTTGTTATTTTTTTCTCTTTCTTTTTATTTATTTTTTCTTCATCATTTTTATTTATTTATTACATTTTTACACACACTTATTTGTGTATATCTTCCTCTCCTGCAAGAAAAGAAAGATACAATGTACCTTCCTCTTCATTCAGACTGATCACAGTAATAGCCAATCAGAGGCTATCACAGCAATCGGGTGACCCGGTACAGGGAGTCCCAGGTCCCGATCGTTCACACTAAACCTGGAGCTCTCAATGAGAGCCTGGTGTCTTTGCTGGGAACGTGCTGTGTGGTGCACTCCCAGCACAAAGAGAGATACACATATATGCAGCCCCACGGAAAAAGACCCCACTACTGTGAGACCGCATTTATGTGTACAGTAGGTGGGAATAGGACTAAGGTACCTCAATTACAAGCTAAACATTTGTGGCATTGCCCTGTTGACTTGAATGGTTAAAGCGGAGGTTCACCCTGAAAACAAGTATATACCATTCAATCCAGCATACTGCCGACATGTACAGTATGCTGTTTTTTTGTTTTTTTTTCGGTTTACATACCGTAGTATAGGTATTTCCCCCCCGGCTTCTGGGTAGTGAATCTCACGGGAGTTCCTATTCAGAGACTAAGTGATTGACGTATGACAAAAGCTTCACCCCCGGTGCAAAAGGCGCGTCACCACTTTCCGGAAAAAGCCGAACGTCGGTGCGCAGGCACCGTATAGCGCCGTATAGAGCCGACTCGTAGTTTGGCTTCTTTCGGAAACTGGTGACGCGCATTATGCGCCGAGGGGGAAGCTTTTGTCATACGTCAATCACTTAGTCTCTAAATAGGAACGCCCACTCCCGCGGGATTCACTACCCGGAAGCCGGGGGGAAAATACCTATACTACGGTATTTTATCCGAAAAAAATAAAAATAAAACAGCATATTGTACATGTCGGCAGTATGCTGGATTGAATGGTATATACTTGTTTTTAGGGTGAACCTCCGCTTTAAGTCTGTCAGGCGTTGCCCCCCGTCAGCTGTACATGCGTGTTACATTTGACACAGCTACTGCATGTGAGCAGCCCTAGCTGGCTGTATTATAGGCTTCAGGTGGGCGATCGGAGAGCCCTCTAAATCTCGGCTTAATGGCCTATGTTTACCACCTTCCCTAGCTGTCTGTGTGAAAGAGGCCTTATTGTGTATGTGTTGGAAATAAAATACAAAAACACAAGTAAGGAGCAAAAGATGCTGTAAGTTCAAAGTACAGAACAATTGTTTCATATCTAGTTTTTCATTAATCAATTATTTGTTGATTATGGCACATTTTCACTTTTATACCATTTTAGGCGATCAAATTTCTTTCTGTTTAAATACAACAGTTTAGGCACCATTCCAAGTAATAATGTGCAGACTAATTCCTCAATGTTAGTTTTTTTTTTTATACATAGGGCATGTCCTGCGATCACCCCAATGCGAATGTATTATCAGACTATAGCTAGAGGACACATGGCTATTTGTACAAAAGTTTTGGGGATGGGGGGGAAGTGAAAAGGAAGGATAAGCATATCCCCTTGATTAATTACCATAGAAATGAAACCCTGCGGCAGAAAACTAAAAATATCCGCATTCTAACCAAGGTGTTCCTGTGCTGACTGAGCTACACCGCACCGGGTCTTCTCCGCGTGTCATTTTTCATCATTTGACACTGATAAAGGGCTGTAGCATGGCTTTGTCTTTATACAGCACTATACATATCCATATCAAAGATGTTTGTATTTCCCTTTCATAAACAAACTGCTACCTATTTTGTTGGCCTAGTTTATTTTCAGATCTCGCGCACCTACTCTTTTTTATATAAAATAGGATGTTTCTCTTTCTCTCTTCTGTCATTGCCTGCTGTAGAACCACGGCTCCTGTAATAATAGATGTTATGCACAGCTGACAGTGCATTAAACACTATACAAAGCGCTGTTTAGTGATACAATTAATCTGAGTAAGGAAGATCTTGGCATGAAGTGACTGCGATAGCAAGATATAAAATCCCATGTGCAAGGTCAAAGCAGATGGACTTGAAAAATGTTTTCCTGTCATTTTTATGGCTCAAGATATAAAAATACATGCATTTTACGTAAATTTAAACAGGGAGTGAAGCCAATGTGTGACATTATTATATACCAAAGGCTACTTGTTACTAGGCTAAGAGATATTTCTGAAATAAATGAAATGTCTACACTTTACTAAACATATCCATCAGACTTTCTTTCATCACAGTGAACCATATTGCTGTATTATGAAGTAGGTGCTTCTTGATCTGAGTTATCAGCGAATGAATGATACATCTTTTTAATGTCTATCCACTTTCTCTGTAACAGCTCTTCTCGGTTGCCCTACTGTTTAGTCTGAATCAGCTGTACTTTGAAAACTTCCCATGTGTGTGAATAGGCAAGGTTGAAGATAGTGGCACTCAGTCTGCCGGCAGAGCAGAACAAGTGGTAAGAGTGGTAAGAGTAGACTTACACAACGAAACCCATCGATTTAACCTTTTCCCAAAACAGTTGCATTCATAGCATGTTGTGAATATTAACTGTCAGGCCCCATACTCACGACCAAACATGTCTGCTGAAACTGGTCCGCGGGCCAGTTTCAGCAGACATGTTCGGTCGTGTGTGGGCGCGAGCGGGCGGAATTCCAGCAAACATTTGCCCGCCGGGCCTTTTCCCAGCAGACAAATATTCCTGGACTTGTTTTAAAACAGTCCGCTGGAATCCTGCCCGCTCGGACATGTACGGTCGTCAGTACAGACCTACCGTACATGTCCAGGCGCCCGCCGTCCCTCGCATGCGTCGAATGACTTCGACGCATGCGTGGAAGCATTTTAAAGGTGGGCCGCCCACGTCGCTGCGTCATTGTCGCGGCGACACCGCGTCATCGACGCGGCGACACCGCGGACACGCCCCGCGTATTGTTTACGCGCGGACTTCTGTACGATGGTGTGTACAACCATCGTACAGAAGCCCTCTGGCAGACATGTATGGTGAAAACGGTCCGACGGACCGCTTTCACCATACATGTTTGTTCGTGTGTACCCGGCCTCATAGTTGTTGTGTTCTCAACTATAATGTCAAGCTATCAAATTATTTGTGTCAAAATTGATCACATGTGCAGCATGGTAATTGCAGATTCAACAGAATCTAAGATGGCAGCTGATTTGGCTGTATAGGATCAGTAGGGAAGTGGCGGCCCATAATACAGGGCGCAGGGGTGCTGCCTCCCTATCCATGCACCCGGACCCCTAATTTACCGGATGCATGAATTCCAATGTTTTTTTTAAGCACGTGATTAGGGCCTGAGGCTCTAATAGGCTTCGGAAAAGGGTGGGCTCCAGGGCACAGGGCACTGCACCCCAAGCCCACCCAGTTGCGTGATGATGATATCGAATGAATATTCGCTATTGTCTTCCTGATTCTCCTCCTGATTCTCAACCGATTGGCCAGAAAGTGAAGCAATCCTTTTGATTGCTGAGGAGGAGGGAGGAGGAGGGAGAAGGCACGTGGCACTGTGATGTCAAGGAGGAGGAGACGCAGGGGAAGCCACTGCCTGTCACAAGAGCTGCACGATAGATGGGGTAAGTGCGGGGCTGGCGTCTGACCGGCCAGTGGGTTTCGGTGCATTGTTTGCCGCCCCCCCCCCCCAAAAAATAAAATATACCACCAGCCATCACTGCAGTAGGGGTTATATCTCTTTTTCATTTTTAGTCCTGATGCTGGTATACTTCCCTTCTATTACAATACTCTTACTTGCATGGATTTTTTTTTTATCCTTGGGTTTGTATTTGACCTGCAATTAATATATTGCGCCTTACTAGGAGTCAGATCCAATGTACATTTGTCAGCACACCACGGATCGTCAATTACGTCCAAATTTGTATTGAAGAATGATCACATCACAGAAGACATAGTGCAAAATTTGCGGAGAAACTCAGGACACCTTCGTCACGCATGGAGTCAGCACTTTCTACAATAAGTAAATCATGTTAATATTTAATTATGTTTGTTTATTTTTCTATCTGAATCCACCAAAAAATTATGTTTCACATAATTTCAAGGCCGGTTCTTTTGCATTTGCCATACACCTCCACCACTATGTTTCTCCATTAAAGCCTATGGTAAATGCTTTCAAAGTTTTGAGAAGTATGTGACCTCTCCCTAGAATGCAGTGTTTGGGTGCTAAACTTAATGTCATGTGATTGCAAGAAAGAAACAATTTGACATGAAACTTACATGGAGTTTGGACTTTCAGCTCTGATGGATGAACAGAGCAGTGTAGGGAGGTGGATCAATGGTTGGGTGGGGAGGGTGGCGGTGTTCTTATAAAATAACCTGTAATCCCCCCCATGTTTAACATCCTTCTCCCATTTCAGCCTAAAGCCAAATCTGCCAGCACACTAATGCTCTCCATGCACAGCTTAAATTTCAGATGAATCAACCAAAATTTGAGCTGTGGGTGTTCCTGTTGGCACTACTGGCTTGGCAAATTTGGATCTGAAAATCAAGGAAGCTGGGTGGAAAATTCTAGGCTGAACTGTGACTGCAATCAGTCAGATGCAGTCCATGTTCAGGCATTCTGACAGCTGGAGCAGTGGCTGCCAGCATACAATGGTCGTCAAGGGAGAGTCCACCATTCACACTGTTTTCCTTAACTGGACCTCACTAGTTCTTAGATGTGGCAAATGCATTTATTTTATTTTTTTAGGCTTTTTTTTCCCCTTATCTTCACGTGGTGATTCAGCCAGTAAGTCTGTTACTAAACTGTCCGGACAAAGTGGCAATCAATTTAACACTGACATGGGTGCTTATAATGTTCAGCATTTTTTCATTTATGTAAAACCCTTATCCCAAAAGGGGGGGGGGGAATGTTGCCGTAACTGTTTATAAAGTGTTAGCTGGAGTTCAGCTTTAACTTTTTAGTCAAGTCTATCTAAATCTGCTAGTCTAAAAACTTCTCTCCCTAGACTGACAATGCTGCTGTACAAAGGTGTCTGCTTTACTACTTCATCCAGAGAGCAGCCACCCTAAGACAGGAATGCCTCGTACACACGACTAGTTTTCCCGTCGGGAAAACTACCATGACAACTTTTGGCCGGGAAAACTGGCCGTGTGTATGCTCCATGGCAGTTTTCCCGACATGAAAACCACCCGGAATCATTTTTTCCCGCCGGGATTCCCGACGGTTTTTAACCCAGCAGTTTTCCTATGGTGAAAGTCTGCGGGGGAGCATATACACGGCCGGGTTTCCTGGCCAAAGCTCTCATGGCAGTTTTCTTGCCAGGAAAACAGGCCGTGTGTAGGGGAAAAAAGCTGCCGAGCTGGTTCTCGGCTTTCCCCTTGAATTTCCTGGCGGTAAAAAGTCCGCCGGGAAAACCCGATTGTGAGTACGAGGCAGAAGTGTGTTACTGGCTGGATCACCTGGAGAATACTGTAGCCTTTTAGCCCTGGATCAGCCAATTGGTATGATGGGTTCTCTGACCTGCTACAACTCTGTGAAGTGCTCCATCCCTTCTTAAACACCTGGTTAGATAGTCAGAGGCTGCAGATGCCTGTATGAGCTTAATTGTTGGCATACTATCACCACTGTATTAGCATTTAGAAGTAGAAGCCATGCTACTTGATTGTAAATAGAGTAAGTATATTATTGCAATCCAAAATAAATGGCAATGCATAAAAGTGATAAACAGGTAAAAGAATCTGTTTGAATGCAATGAACTATCTAAAATGAATACCAAGCTATAATATGGCAGTTAATCCAGATCACAGTGGTACAAAACAAAATCTAACTAATTTCAGCAGCACTGGTAAGGGACAGTATACACAGCGAGCCATATAAACAAATGAATGGCATAAACATAATGAACAGTCTTACAGTGTCCCAGAGTGCACGCTGTGTATATCCCCCAAGTATCAGTACAGTACATGCATAATTTCATGAAAAAGGGGTACCCCTGGGAGGCAGTTATACAGTACCTGGCACCTGACTTGGACACTTCAGCTGGCTAACGGTGGGGCTAATCTATATCGTAGTGCACTTATTACTAAGACTGCATGCAGTCATGTGCTTTGGGGCTGCTAGACATAAATGGTGTTATATTGGATTACTTACAGTAACGAAGAAAGCACAGCTTAATTTGCTCACCAGTCCTGGCACACAGAAACCTTGTCCTTGACACATGTCAGTCTGCAATCCTCAGAGACCCAGTTCCCAGTTAATCAGTCCTCATGATCTGGTCCTCATAGACCCATCTCTCAGCCCTTTGTGTCTATACCAGAGAAAACCAAGCCTGTGTGGACCAAACAGGTAACAGCAACAGGTTTGTCCCACTCCAATTCTCTTTACACAAGACCCAGCTTCTTGCAGCTCAATGATCAGAAAACTCTCTGCTCTCCACTCTATCACAGGGGTTCTTGTGCCTCTTGTAGTTCTCAAATGCATTTACCCTCACAATGCAGCTCCCTTTTTCAAACTACATTTCCCAGGGTTCCATGTGGCTGCATCATAGTAATTCTAGCCCTTTCTTTCTCTCCAGGCATCCCTAGTGTGCGGAGGTGAGACAGCATGGTGAGTGGGATAGAGGGATTAAAACTAGCAGAAGACAATGGCAATTGAGTGTAATGAAGCCTGGCTACACGTAACACAAAAAAAGCCCAAAAAATAAAATACAGACACCACATTTTTGTTTTTGGTCTTAATACCGCTTTTAAGTATCTATGGTTAAATGCAAATGCATATATTCATTTCCACTTTGATTGTAGCGCACAGTATTAATCAGATCTTGAATGATCTAAAAGTTTGTAAACTTACTTTTTTTTTTAATCCCACACAGGACTTACTTCCTTTAAGCATATTCACCATGCCAACCATGCCATGTAAATATGTACTGATGTGTCACCCATTTCACAGTGCCTGCCTTCTGAACTACAATTATACTGCAAAGGTGCCGAAGAAGAAGAGTTTCAGCAAGCAAAGTCACTGCAAGAAAAGCCTCATATGTAGCATCATTGCTGTTTGTAGGCAGCAAGATACCATGGGATTATGTGGTCCTTGCAAGGAATCCAAGAAGTTGTTGAAAGATATGAATGGCAGATAGGCAGAGCTTACAATCAATACAGAGCTTATATTGGGTTGTCAAAGATAACAATGGTGATATTATAAAAGAAAAGTGTATGTTGTGACTTAAGCTCTAGTTTACATGTATAGCTAGCCTTGGGGGGGGGGGGGGGATCTCCTTAAAAGGGACAACAACTAATTCTGGCTGTCTGCAGAGTGGTTTGCTTGAAAAGTTTCTGATTGAGATTGGATTTGTTATTGGAAACTTGACATAACTGAGTTCCGGGTTAAAGGGGTTGTAAAGGTAAAACATGTTTTCCCTAAATAGCTTCCTTTACCTTAGTGCAGTCCTCCTTCACTTACCTCATCCTTTTATTTTGCTTTTAAATGTCCTTATTTCTTCTGAGAAATCCTCACTTCCTGTTCTTCTGTCTGTAACTAAACACTGTAATGCGACACTTTCTCCCTGGTGTGGAGAAAGCCTCTTGAGGGGCGAGGGGGCGAGCAGGAGTGTCAGGACCTCCACTAACACACAGTTATTTTCTCTACCTGCAAAGTAGAGAGCGTCCTGACCCTCCTGCTCGCCCCCTCCCCCCTCAAGAGGCTTTCTCCACACCAGAGAGAAAGTGTCACATTACTGTGTTTAGTTACAGACAGAAGAACAGGAAGTGAGGATTTCTCATAATAAGGACATTTAAAAGCAAAATCGAAGGATGAGGTAAGTGAAGGAGGACTGCACTAAGGTAAAGGAAGCTATTTAGGGAAAACATTTTTTACCTTTACAACCCCTTTAAGTCTATACCAACTGATGAGTGTTTTTGACAGTTATAATGTACGTGGCGCCTAGATTGCACTCTACACTGAGCTTTCTCTTTGTCTCCCGATCTATGAAGTGTGGTATATCCTTTCTGTTATAAAGCAACCCCCTGGAGGAGCCTTTAAGCAACCATCCTACATACCCCAGAATAGATCACAGCCTTTTTGACCCCAGACTGCAAAGCTGAAGGTCCATTGTTTCTGGTGAGTGGGGTACCTCATACTTTGCAAGTTTGGAGCACTGTTGCACTTTATTCTATTACCATATGAGCACCAAGGACTTTATAGATTTGAGTATATTATATATTTTTTGTTTGTATAATGATTTGTATGGCACAAGCATATTGATTTACATGGCACCAGCCACTTTGTCATGGAATTGTTTAGATCAGACACTTTTGGCACTTTTTTGGAACCAGTGACATTTATACAGCGATCAGTGCTTTAAAAATGCACTGATTACTGTATAAATTACACTGGCAGATGAGGGGTTAACACTAGTGGTGATCAAGGGATAAATGTGTTCCTTGGGAGGTGTTTCTAACTGTGAGAGGAGTGTACTGACTGGAGGAGGAGAGAGATCGCTGTTCCTGAGCACTAGGAACAGACGATCTCTTTCCTTTCCCCGTTCTGGCTCTCTGTTGGGCATTCGCAGGTGGCTGGCGGAGATCGCGGCTGCCGGCCATGAGCATTGGCTCTGCGTCACGCCCAATGTATCTATTGCGCAAAGCGACGTACAGCTACGGTGATTCGCTCAATAGAGCCAACCTGCCGCCGTATAACTGCGGCAACTGGTCTTAAAGTGGTTAATCTGAAAGTCAGGGAATCAAAATTCCTAGTAACAAAATGTCACTTATTTAGAGAAGTGCACATTGAATGGCTTTCATGTTAACAATGGTAATAGAATACCACTCAAGGCAAAGCTTTACATTCAAAAGTTTAAGGGGGCTAAAA
Organism: Rana temporaria; assembly: GCF_905171775.1. Taxonomy (NCBI): domain Eukaryota; kingdom Metazoa; phylum Chordata; class Amphibia; order Anura; family Ranidae; genus Rana; species Rana temporaria. Next base: position 237,666,502 of record NC_053490.1, on the reverse strand, counting down.
TATTCAATTTAAATCTCTGGTTTAAGGCTTTCTATTCTTTTTCAATTTGCCCTGCTCTCTGCTAGTAATTTGTTCCTTTATAAAAGCAGTGGTTTTCACCTTGAAATAGGAGAATTGTTAACATAGAAAACATACTTATAGCCAGGCTCAACTGATGACATCCATCAAGAGGGTCCACATTGTTACCCTTCCATCTCTGTGCACTTCAACAGGAGATCATCCTCAAGTTCTAACCCCTGCATACACTGGAGCATGGAGTTTGTTTTTTATCATTTCTTTTTTTATTATTATTGTATAGTTAGTATGCTAGAACATTTGCTATGTTTTTTCATCTTGTTCTTGTCTGCATTTGAATGAGTTGAGGTAATTTCCTATTTTCCTAGGGCATTACATATCGTCTGAAATTATTGATCTCAGATAGATAAACAAATATAAAATGAGAACATTGCTGGAGGTCATTGTGTGACATGTTTCTTATTCATCAGATGCACTTGTTAAATTAAACTCTTAAGGTGACAAGAGATAAACTTGAGAAGTAGTCTTAATTATTCAGGAACATCTGTGCAAAGTCCTGCATAGCAAAAATAAAATATCTTGCTGTAAAATTCCCATTTGAAATAACTAAATATAGTACTAGGTTTATGTAAATGTTGGGGTATAGTTTGGAAATACACAGTATGAGCAGCTAACTTTGGAGAGTGTTAAAATTATTACTAGAATAGTGGATGTCTCATTGAATCTTTGCTGGCAGTGTAAGGACATGTTAAAATCTGAGAAGGGGTTGTTATGCATGTTACATATCTTGCATTTTCCAGATCTGTTTGGTAAATTTCCTATATATTTGTGCATATGAATGTGCAGTGAATAGGGATGAGCTTCGTATTCGAGTCGAACACATCGTATGTTCGATCGTTCGTCGAATTATGAAAGTTTTGGGCTGTTTGCGCCAAATTCGAGTGGCGTTTCACGGCCCATAATTCACTGCGGCATCGCAATGCATTGCTGGCTGATGATTGGCCAAGCATGCACTATGACCCGCATGCTTGGCCAATCACAGCTTGCAAAAAACGGAGAGCTATAATTGGCCAAAGCCAGGGTGGCTTTGGCCAATTATGGCTCAGGGGGTTTAGTACACGCCCCACACTATATAAGGCCGCCTGCAGGTCGGCCTTGTGTAGTGTGTTGCGGTGGTTAAAAGAGAGAAGACAGAGAGAGTGTCATTTTTATTAGGTAGATAGAGCAGGCAGGCAGGCAGGCTAGTCAGTTAAAGTTACTGGGCCAGATTCACAAAGAGATACGACGGCGGATCTCCTGATCCGCCGTCGTATCTCTGAGATCCGACGGTCGGATCTATGCGACTGATTCATAAGAATCAGTTCCGCATAGATCTCCCTTAGATCCGACTGGTGTAAGTGACTTACACCATCGGATCTTAGGCTGCAATCTCCCGCCGGCCGCTAGGTGTCGCCTCGGTCTTTTACGCGTCGGATATGCAAATGAGGAGAACCGCCGATTCAGAAACGAACGCCCGCCCGTCGCTTTTTTTTTACATCGTTTGGGTTCGGCTTTTTCCGGCGGATAGTTACCGCTGCTATATGAGGGGTAGCTAATGTTAAGTATGGCCGTCATTCCCGCGCCGAGTTTCAAATTTTTACGTCGTTTGCGTAAGTCGTCTGGGATACGGATGGCCGCAATTGACGTTGCCGCCAAAAACAATGACGTCCTAGCGACGTCATTTGGAGCATGCGCACTGGGAAATTTCGCCAGCGGCGCATGCGCATGTGGGAACGCGCCTGATTTAAATTGTACACTCCCCCTAGCTGCAGAATTTGAATTCCGCCGGGGGAGTTACGATCCGACGGTGCAATTTTCGAGGTAAGTGCTTTGTGAATACTGCACTAGCCTTGCTAAATTGCACCGGCGGATCATAAATCACATAGATTACGCGGATCTAAAGATCCGCTAATCTATGTGAATCTAGCCCACAGTGTGTAGAGGATATATATGCATCCCAGGTGTTGTATATATATTTATACACTGTATAGTTTAGCTAGATCCGCACTTCCTAATTTACTGGCAGGCAGGTGATTGTGCTAGCAGCAGTATTCTCACGTGGTGTACTGCCTGTGTCCTCTGCAGTGTGCACCTAAAGCTACGTGGTTTGTACTGCCTGTGTCCTCTGCAGTGTGCCCCTAAAGTTACATGGTGTGTACTGCCTGTGTCCTCTGCAGTGTGCACCTAAAGCTATGTGGTGTGTACTGCCTGTGTCCTCTGCAGTGTGCACCTAAAGCTACATGGTGTGTACTGCCTGTGTCCTCTGCAGTGTGCACCTAAAGCTACGTGGTGTGTACTGCCTGTGTCCTCTGCAGTGTGCACCTAAAGCTACATGGTGTGTGTACTGCCCGTGTCCTCTGCAGTGTGCACCTAAAGCTACATGGTGTGTACTGCCTGTGTCCTCTGCAGTGTGCACCTAAAGCTATGTGGTGTGTGTATTGCCTGTGTCCTCTGCAGTGTGCACCTAAAGCTATGTGGTGTGTGTACTGTCTGTGTCTGTGCTATTTTTCTCAATGATTTTCATCCATATTGCAGGGACCAGACATTACATTTAAGCCGCAAGCAGTTTTAAATTACTTTTTTCTTATAGTAATCTCATTTTGTTCTATATTTTTCCGATTGAATTCCGTCGGAATTCCTATGTGATTTGGCCGGACAAAAGCCTGATCGTGTGTACCCGGCATTTACTGTGCCTGCATTCTGGATAAAGTAGTAAAGCAGACATCTTTGGTCAGTCTTGGGGGAGAGAAGTGTTAAGTCCTGTACACACGACCGGTTTGTCTGATGAAAACAGACCGATGGACTGTTTTCATTGGACAAACCGATCGTGTGTGGGCCCCATCGGTTTGTTTTCCATCGGTGAAAAAAAATAGAACATGTTTTAAATTTTTCCTATGGATAAAAAAACGATCGTCTGTGTGGAAGTCCATCGGTCAAAAATCCATGCATGCTCAGAATCAAGTCGACGCATGCTTGGAAGCATTGAACTTAATTTTTCTCAGCAAAAAGAAAAGAAACTCAAACAATCCAGCCATATTGGAGAGCTGGAAATGTGGCTAGGCAAGAAGCAGCTCTGCAAATTGTTTTTTTTTTTTTTCCAGCACATACAGTTGGCAAGTATGCCTGCTTCTTGCTGTGTTTCTATCACTTTCAAGCTCCCTCCCTACTCTGATTCTCTCTAGCACATCCTACACTAGTACCTGCTTAAAACCTGCTGCCGCAACGATATCATAGAGACAGCTAGACCTGTCAATTAGTTTGTAATAGAAATGTTTTTATCAGTGACTGCATGTAAAAAAATGCCTAAAAACACAGCATGTGAATATGATCATAAGAAAAAAAGAATGTAAATAGCGCTGTCTGCTCTGAGCAGAGGTGCTGCAATAGACTGAGGATGGTGATGATTCAGGAGGTATAAAGATAGTTGTGGAGCTTGTCAATAGCATTTTATTGTGGTGAGGTCTGAGGATGGTGATGATCAGTTTATCCTTGTGTGTCTGCTTTGCTTTCTTTACTGTAGGCTTAGTTCTTGAAAATAGATGGGCAGGATCTCTGGCCCATATTCTCAAAGGGCTTACGACGGTGCAACGCCATGTACGCCGTCGTAAGTCCTAATCTGGGCCGTCATATCTATGCGACTGATTCTTAGAATCAGTTACGCATAGATATCCATTACGCCGTTGGATCTTAAATGCAATTTTTTTTTGTCCACTAGGTGTCGCCTCCGTCGTTTTCCCCATCGAGTATGCAAATTAGCTAGATACGCGTAAAGTTACAACGTTTACGTTAGGCTTGTCCTGGCGTAAAGTTGCCCCTGGGTATATGAGGCGCAATCAATGTTAAGTATGGCCGTCGTTCCCGCGTCGAAATTTATACATTTACGTCGTTTGCGTAAGTCGTCTGTGAATGAGGCTGGACGCCATTTACGTTCACGTCGAAACCAATGACGTCCTAGCGACGTCATTTGGACCAATGCACCCTGGGATATTTTACGGACGGCGCATGTGCGTGGGAACGCGCTTAATTTAAATGCTACACGCCCCCTACCTGCCTAATTTGAATTTGGCGGGCTTGCGCTGGGTGATTTACGCTACGCCGCCGCAACTTTACAGGCAAGTTCTTTGTGAATAAAGCACTTGCCTGCAAAACTTGCGGCGGCGTAACGTAAATCAGATACGTTACGCCCGCCCAGTTTTACGCAAGAATCTGGGCCTAAGTATCTAAATTTGAAAGCTGACTCTAATACCCAACCTCTTTTAATTTGGGGGGGCATGTCTTATGACACATGCAGAAAGGCTGTGGGACAGCTAAGGGGAGCCTCAAAGGTCTCAAGACATATGAGATATACTGCTCTATTATCACTCTTAAAGTGGATGCAAACCCGTACATATACTCAGTGAAGTGAACAGCCTCAGATGATACACAGGGATGAAACAAATTATCCTACGTACGTTGTACTTGTATATCTGCTGTCTTCATCTTGCTATATTCTTTTGAATTCTTACATCGTGTTAAAGTTTTCACTACCTCATTCAGCACTACGAGTGTAGTTTTGGCTTACACTGGGAGACAGCTGATTGGAGGAAAGACACACACCTCCTGCACATAGGTAGAAGAATGAAGATACTTTCAGAGCTGTGCTGTGACAAGACAAGCTCCCTGCTAATCTATTTATAGCAACCAACCATGACACATTTTCAGCTGCTTTTATCTCCCATCTCTGAGAACTTGTCAGAAGTTATCATGCTTATAACAGAGCAACAAATAGCAGAAACACATGGGATAGGAAGTGCAAAATGATAGAAGGGGAGGCAATGGAAGAGAGAAGCTGAAGGTGAACTAGAAGAGTCACACAGGGAGTGTTGTTGTATGACAAGGGAAGTTGTATAGAGAGGCACTGGAAGGGAAAGAGAAGTACAGGGAAGATGGGCACTGAAGGTGGAGGGGTACAATGAATATTTGTTAGAATTGTATATAGCCCTACAGAACAAACCGACAGTGCACAGTCCACATAGGCTTTGCTGCTTAGCTTTTATATACAGAGAAAAACACATAACTTATCATAGAGCGGCTACAAACGTATAAACACTGCCATCTACTGGCTGATGTATTTGTTACACAAAATACATGAACAATGTATTTCAACACCCCCACCCGGTTTTGTCAAAGTATTTGATCCACTTTTGTTTCTCATGGGTTGGAAGTATTTGTATCTCACCTTCATGAATCAGGCTTTGGTTTTATTGCTACGCAAGCAACATAGGACAAACGTTTGGCTGGGATGCCATTATTGCTTCTAGTGGATTTCCTGATTGAAGCCTCTTGTGGCCTTGTTCTTCTTTTACAATGTCTGGATTGTCTGTGTTAATTTCTATTTCTGTGTCACTTTGTTGCTTGTCTTCATGCAACAGTGATGTGGAATTTCCCTGAGTTTAAAGCGTTTGTGTTAGTTCATGAAATTTTGAACACACTGAAGTTCAACCATTTCCAAGTTGTGCCCTATGTAATACTGCATAGCCTGTCATTTCATCAGCTTGGTATAGCTCTCTAACAAATACAGTTTATTGCTGAGATTAGCTTTCACGTACCTTTTGTAATCCTTCAAACATTTATTCAGCAGTTTCACACTTACATATACAGTTGTGCTCATAAGTTTACATACCCTGGCAGAATTTCTGATTTCTTGACCATTTTTAATAGAATATGAATGATAACACAAAAACATTTCTTTCACTCATCGTTAGTGTTTGGCTGAAGCCATTTATTATCAATAAACTGTGTTTACTCTTTTTAAATCATAAGCACAACAAAAACTACCCAAATGACCCCGATCAAAAGTTTACATACCCCAGTTCTTAATACCGTGTCTTGCCCCCTTTTACATCAATGACAGCTTGAAGTCTTTTGTGGTATTTGTGGATGAGGCTCTTTATCTGCCCATTCCTCTTGGCAAAAAGTCTCTAGTTCCTGTAAATTCTTGGGCTGTCTTGCACGAACTGCAGGTTTGAGATCTCCCCAGAGTGGCTTAATGATATTTAGGTCAGGAGACTTAGATGGCCACTACAGAACCTTCACTATATTTTGCTGTAGCCAATGACAGGTCAACTTGGCCTTGTGTTCTGGATCATTGTCATGTTGGAATGTCCAAATAGGTCCAATGTGCAGCTTCCTGGCTGATGAATGCAAATGTTCCTCCAGTATTTTTGATCCCCAAAACATCAGCAATCCACCCCTGTGTTTCACAGTAAGAATGGTGTATCTTTCATCAAAGGCCTTGTTGACTCCTCTCCAAATGTAGCATTTATGGTTGTAGCCAAAAAGCTCACTTTTGGTCCCATCACTCCAAATGTCTTTGTGCCAGAAGGTTTGAGACTTGTCTTTGTGCTGTTTGGCATACTGTAAGTGGGATACTTTGTGGCATTTGCATAGTAATGGCTTTCTTCTGGCGACTCGACCATGAAGCCTATCTTTCATCAAGTGCCTCCTTATTGTGCATATTGAAACAGCCACACCACATGTTTTCAAAGAGTCCTGTATTTCACCTGAAGTTATTTGTGGGTTTTTCTTTGTATCCGCAACAATTTTCCTGTCACTTGTGGCTGAAATTTTAGTTGGTCTACCTGACCGTGGTTTGGTTTCAACAGAACCCCTAATTATTCACTTCTTAACCACTTAAGCCCCGGACCAATACGCTGTCTAAAGACCCAAGGTGTTTTTACAATTTGGCAATGCGCTGCTTTAACTGGTAATTGCGCGGTCATGCAATGTTGTACCGAAACGAAACTTGCGTCCTTTTCTTCCCACAAATAGAGCTTTCTTTTGATGGTATTTGATCGCCTCTGCGATTTTTATTTTTTGCGATAGAAACGCAAAAAGACCGTAAATTTAAAAAAAAAATGATTTTTCTTATAACAAAAAGTAAAAAATATCGAATAAACTAAATTTTAGTCAAACATTTAGGCCAAAATGTATTCAGCCACATGTCTTTAGTAAAAAAAATCGCAATAAGCGTATATTTATTGGTTTTCGCAAAAGTTATAGCGTCTACAAACTAGGGTACATTTTCTGGAATTTACACAGCTTTTATTTTATGACTGCCTATCTCATTTCTTGAGGTGCTAAAATGGCAGGGCAGTACTAAACCCCCCCCAAATGACCCCATTTTGGAAAGTAGACACCCCAAGGAAACTGCTGAGAGGCATGTTGAGTCCATTGAATATTTTTTTTTTGTCCCAAGTGATTAAATAATGACGAAAAAAAAAAAAATGTTTACAAAAAGTTGTCACTAAATGATATATTGCTCACACATGCCATGGTTATATGTGGAATTGCACCGCAAAATACATTCTGCTGCTTCTCCTGAGTACGGGGATACCACATGTGTGGGACTTTTTGGGAGCCTAGCCGCATACGGGGCCCCAAAACCAAGCACCGCCTTCAGCATTTCTAAGGGCACAAATTTTTGATTTCACTCCTCACTACCTATCAAGGTTTCGAAGGCCATAAAATGCCAAAATAGCAAAAAAAAAAAACAAATGACCCCATTTTGGAAAGTAGACACCCTAAGCTATTTGCTGAGAGGCATGTCGAGTCCATGGAATATTTTATATTTTGACACAAGTTGCAGGAATATGACAAACTGATTTTTTTTTGCACAAAGTTGTCACTAAATGATATATTGCTCACACATGCCATAGTTATATGTGGAATTGCACCCCAAAATACATTCTGCTGCTTCTCCCGAGTACGGGGATACCACATAAGTGGGACTTTTTGTGAGCCTAGCCGCATACGGGGCCCCGAAAACAAAGCACCGCCTTCAAGATTTCTAAGGGCATACATTTTTGATTTCACTCCTCACTACCTATCACTACCTATCACAGTTTTGAAGGCCATAAAATGCCAAGATGTCACACAACCCCCCCAAATGACCCCATTTTGGAAAGAAGACACCCCAAGCTATTTGCTGAGAGGCATGTTGAGTCCATGGAATATTTAATTTTATGGCCCCAAGTGATTGAATAATGACCAAAAAAAAAATATATATATATTTTACAAAACGTTGTCACTAAATGATATATTTCTCACATATGCCATGGGCATATGTGGAATTACACCCCAAAATACATTCTGCTGCTTCTCCTGAGTACAGGGATACCACATGTGTGGGACTTTTTGGGAGCCTAGCCGCGTACGGGACCCCGAAAACCAAGCACCGCCTTCAAGATTTCTAAGGGCATACATTTTTGATTTCACTCCTCACTACCTATCACAGTTTCGAAGGCCATAAAATGCCAAAACAGCACAAAACCCCCCCAAATGACCCCATTTTGGAAAGTAGACACCCCAAGCTATTTGCTGAGAGGGATGTTAAGTCCATGGAATATTTAATTTTTTTGCCCCAAGTCACTGAATAATGACCAAAAAAAAAAATTACAAAACGTTGTCAATAAATGATATATTTGTCACACATGCCACAGTTATATGTGGAATTGCACCCCAAAATACATTCTGCTGCTTCTCCTGAGTACGGGGATACCACATGTGTTGGACTTTTTGGGAGCCTAGCCACGTACAGGGCCCCGAAAACCAAGCACTGCCTTCAAGATTTGTGTGAGTGAAATCAAAAATTTATGTCCTTAGAAATCTTGAAGGCGGTGCTTGGTTTTCGGGGGCTCATACGCGGCTAGGCTCCCAAAAAGTCCCACACATGTGGTATCCCCGTACTCAGGAGAAGCAGCAGAATGTATTTTGGGGTGCAATTCCACATATAACCATGGCATGTGTGAGAAATATATCATTTAGTGACAATGTTTTGTACATTTTTTTATTTTTATTTTTTTTGGTCATGATTCAATCACTTGGGGGAAAAAAAAAAATATTCCATGGACTCAACATGCCTCTCAGCAAATAGCTTGGGGTGTCTACTTTCCAAAATGGGGTCATTTGGGGTGGTTTTGTGCTATTTTTGCATTTTATGGCCTTCGAAACTGTGATAGGTAGTGAGGAGTGAAATCAAAAATTTGCGCCCTTAGAAATGCTGAAGGCGGTGCTTGGTTTTCGGGGTCCCGTACGCGGCTAGACTCCCAAAAAGTCCCAAACATGTGTTATCCCCGTACTCAGGAGAAGCAGCAGAATGTATTTTAGGGTGCAACTCCACATATAACCATGGCATGTGTGAGAAATATATCATTTAGTGACAATTTTTTTTTTTTTTTTTTTTTGTCATTATTCAATCACTTTGGACAAAAAATAAATAAATCAATGGACTCAACATGCCTCTCAGCAGTTTCCTTGGGGTGTCTTCTTTCCAAAATGGGGTCATTTGGGGTTTTTTTGTGCTATTTTGGCATTTTATGGCCTTCGAAACTGTGATAGGTAGTGAGGAGTGAAATCAAAAATTTACACCCTTAGAAAGCCTGAAGGCGGTGATTGGTTTTTGGGGTCCCGTACGTGGCTAGGCTCCCAAAAAGTCTCACACATGTGGTATCCCCGTACTCAGGAGAAGCAGCAGAATGTATTTTGGGGTGTAATTCCACATATGCCCATGGCATGTTTGAGCAATATATCATTTAGTGACAACTTTGCGCAAAAAAAAAATATATATATATTTATATTTCCCGCAACTTGGGTCAAAATATAAAATATTCCATGGACTCGAGATGCCTCTCAGCAAATAGCTTGGGTGTCTACTTTCCAAAATGGGGTCATTTGGGGGGGTTTTGAATTGTCCTGGCATTTTATGCACAACAATTAGAAGCTTATGTCACACATCACCCACTCTTCTAACCACTTGAAGAAAAAGCCCTTTCTGACACTGTTTGTTTACATAAAAACATATTATTTTTTTGCAAGAAAGTTAAGTTGAACCCCCAAACATTATATATTTTTTTAAAGCAAAGGCCCTACAGATTAAAATGGTGGGTGTTGCAATTTTTTTTTCCACACAGTATTTGCGCAGCGTTTTTTCAAACGCATTTTTTGGGGAAAAAATACACTTTTTTTTATTTTAAAGCACTAAAACACACTATATTGCCCAAATTATTGATGAAATAAAAATTATGATCTTAGGCCGAGTACATGGATACCAAACACGACATACTTTAAAATTGCGCACAAACGCGCAGTGGCGACAAACTACATACATTTTTAAAAGCCTTTAAAAGCCTTTACAGGTTACCACATTAGATTTACAGAGTAGGTCTACTGCTAAAATGACTGCCCTCGATCTGCCCTTCGCGGTGATACCTCACATGCATGGTGCAATTGCTGTTTACATATGACTCCAGACCGACGCTTGTGTTCGTCTTTGCGCAAGAGCAGGGGGGGACAGGGATGCTTTTTTTTTTTTTTTTTATATTTATTTCGCTTTTTTTATTTTATTTGTTAACTGTTCCTTCCATTTTTTTTTTTTTTTTTACCATTTTTATTGTTATCTCAGGAAATGTAAATATCCCTTATGATAGCAATAGTTAGGGACAGGTACTCTTTTTTTTTTAAATGGGGTCTATTAGACCCTAGATCTTTCCTCTGCCCTCAAAGCATCTGACCACACCAAGATCAGTGTGATAAAATGCTTTCCCATATTCTCAATGGCGCCGTTTATATCCGGGGGGGGGGGACATTCCCTCCCACTGAATGTAAAAGCAGTCTAGAGGCTAATTAGCCACTAGGACTGCTTTTACATGAAAGCCGACCGCTGGCTGAAAAGAATGATACCAAGATGATGCCTAAACCCGCAGGCATCATTCTGGTATAACCATTCAAAGTCCAGCAACATACCAGTAAGATTGATCGGTGGGTATGCCCACCATTAGAATACCTCCCTTCATCCACCCACTTCTAATGATGGGCATACATGCACCATTTATATATGCCGAAGCATGGGGGCATCCTCCCGCAAAAAAGTTATGCCGCGTACGGTCGGACTTTTCTATGCCGCGTACACACGGTCGGACTTTTCTATGCCGCGTACACATGGTCAGACTTTTCCACGGGAAAGCCTCCGTAGGAATGTCAACCGTATGTACGCGGCATTAGGAGCAAAATCGCTCCTCCGCCCCTAATGCCCCCATTCTTCGGCATATATGCTCTTTTTTGAACTGTGGTGGTGAAATCAGCTCCTACAGCATTGAAGTCGCGGCTTTATATATCGTGGGAGCAAACGCTGTTGCTGTCACGATAAATAAATCCGCACTGCAACTGAATGGCGTACCTGCTAAGCAAATGATGGTTAACATTAAAACAAAGTAACATTCCAGTATAACAGTAAGATCATACCATACCTGCAAAGCAAATACCTATAAAAAAAACATAGTAAAAAATAAAACATTTTTTAACGCAACCTGTGCCTAAAATATATATATGCCGAAGCATGGGGGCATCCTCCCGCAAAAAAGTTATGCCGCGTACGGTCGGACTTTTCTATGCCGCGTACACACGGTCGGACTTTTCTATGCCGTGTACACATGGTCAGACTTTTCCACGGGAAAGCCTCCGTAGGAATGTCAACCGTATGTACGCGGCATTAGGAGCAAAATCGCTCCTCCGCCCCTGCTGCCCCCATGCTTCGGCATATATGCTCTTTTTTTTAACTGTGGTGGTGAAATCACCTCCTACAGCACTGGAGTCGCGGCTTTATATATCGTGGGAGCAAACGCTGTTGCTGTCAAGATAAATAAGTCCGCGCAACAGCTGAATGGCATACCTGAAAACAGTAAAGTAAATTACATACCTGAAAAGCAAGCATGAAAAAACACAACAACAATAAAACTTTGCAGAATAGAATACAGTAAAAAAGAGAAGAACAATAGAGAGAGAATAGAGAGGGAGAGAACAATAAAACGACAACTATTTTTTTTTTTTTTTTTAACACTTTTTTTTGTAACTGTTCAACTTTTCGGTTCCAGGTTTGGGTCTCTCAAAATGCGATGGCATCTTGGGAGACCCTCTGTAAGTGAGCCTAGCCTGTGTAATGTTTTGCCCTACGCTAATACTTCACTAGTGTGTGGAAGCGTTCAAAACATTCCCCAATACAAAGACCAGGATCGGCAGGACATTTGGGACAAAAATAACGGGTGTCACGCCTAAATCCGCGCTTGGTACAGACACGACATCTTCTTTGGGGGGTTCGTTGGGTAGGGGTACTCTCGATGGCATACAAAAAATGCCTCTCATGCAGTCGGCTTACTGCATTTGGTAGGGGATGGTGAGGTACAGTACCACCTGGATACAGGAGTTCTGTGATGATATCCTTCTGGAATTGAAGGAAGGATCCATTCTGTCCTGAAGCTCTGTATACGACATGAGCATTCAGTAGAGCCAATTGGAATAAATGTAGAGACACTTTTTTGTACCAGCGTCTCGTCTTGCGGGCAATATGATACGGCGCCATCAACTGGTTGTTGAGGTCCACCCCTCCCATGTTTTGGTTATATTCGTGGACACAGAGGGGTTTCTCCACAACACCAGTCGCCGTACGAATTTGTACTGTCGTGTCTGCGTGACGGGTGGTAAGAACGAAAACATTCCTATTGTCCCGCCACTTCACAGCGAGCAAATTTTTACATCTGAAGCAGGCTCTCGCCCCCAGGCTAAGACGGGCATCTACAAGCCTCTGGGGGAAGCCCCGGCGATTAGGTCGCACGGTGCCACATGCTCCAATCTGATGATCAAACAAGTGGCTAAAAAGTGGCACGCTGCTGTAAAAATTGTCCACGTATAAGTGGTACCCCTTTCCGAATAAGGGTGACACCAAGTCCCAAACGATCTTGCCAGCGCTCCCCATGTAATCTGGGCATCCTTCCGGCTCTACCTCACTATCTTTGCCCTCGTAAACCCTAAAGCTCCATGTGTAGCCTGTGGCCCTGTCACAGAGCTTATAGAGCTTGACCCCGTATCTGGCACGCTTGCTGGGAAGGTACTGTTTGAAAGACAAGCGGCCAGCAAATTTAATGAGGGACTCATCAACGCAAACAACCTGCTGGGGATTAAACAAGGCTGCAAAACGTTCGTTGAAATGGTTTACGAGGGACCGAATTTTGTAGAGCCGGTCAAATTCAGGGTCTCCATGTGGACGACAAAGTGCATTGTCACTGAAATGCATAAACGGCAGGATCGCCTCGTATCGTTTCCTGGCCATGTGAGCAGAGAACACGGGCATATGGTCAATGGGATGTGTGGACCAATACATCCGCAATGACGGAAATGGGTGTATGCCCATGTTGAGGGTAAGGCCCAGAAATGTCTTAAATTCGGAAACCTCAAGAGGTTTCCATTCTTTGGCAAGGAGAGACTGGGGGTTAGCGGCGATGTAGGTACCAGCATATAAATTAGTCTGGTCCACAATAGATCTATAGAGATCTTCCGTGAAAAACAGCGAATAAAAATCAAGTGACGTAAAGTTCGCTGTATCCACCTGAATACCGGGTTGGCCAGTGAATGGGGGAAGTACGGGTTCTGCAGAAGTGGTGGGGACCCAATCAGGATAGGCGAATTCTGCAGAAAGGGCACTATGGGCACGACGGGCCTGTCTTTGTCTTCTTCTTGGTGGCAGCGGGACACTACTTGTGCTTGCTACCTTGCCAGCTTGAACTGCACTTATGGGACTCGCCACGTCGCCACGTCTTACTGCAGTGCTGGATGAACGACCAGGGTGTACTAGGCCGCTGGTGCTTGCCAATCCACCAGAAGGAATAGCGGCGCTAGTACTGGCTCTCTGCTCCATACAAGGGTCCTGCGATTCTTGCTGCTCAACAACATCAGAATGGGGTCGGGTACGCCTGGCCTTAGCAGGGACCACTACTCCGTTGTCCGAGCTATCTGACATGGAGCCGCTGTCGTAAACAGGATCTTATTCTGAGCCAGATTCTGTCAGATGCGTGACCTCCTCTTCTTCACTATCTGACATGCACAGAATCCTGACGGCCTCTTCACCAGTGTACATTCGCTTTGCCATTTTGGGTTTTAAATTTAGTGGTACACTGGTGATGATTCACAGGTAAAAAAAGCACCTGACTATAGAAAGGAAAATGTAGAAAACGCTTCCAAAAAAACTGTTAGCGATCGCAGGGATCAGGCCTGTCTCTACGAACGCTGCAGTTGTGTGTTGTGTTTTTGAAGTGACAGTGATCGATCGATACTGCACTTGGGTGGGTTGGGCTGGGCAGAGGGGGAAAACGCAGGTGCTAGCGGGTATCTGGGCTGATTCCGCTAACAATGCGTTTTTGGGTACCCTAAACTGCTGGGTACGCTAGTATAGATCTGATCAGATCAGGTATCGATCCGTTCAGATACTATACCACTAAGGGGGGTGTATGCTTTGCGAGTGGGTGTAAGCGGTACTGGCACTAACCTAACGTTACCTGGGGCGACGCAGACCCTAAATGACGCTAAAATTTAATTTATATCACCCGCCGGGCGATCAGGGGGTTAAACCTTTATTGGGTTAAATACGGCGGGTGCCCTGATGCTATAAACAGCAAACTAACCAACCAGCGTCAACCGTAACACTTATACGGTGATCACTGGTGAAAGGGTTAACTAGGGGGCAATCAGGGGTTAAAAACTTTATTTATGGGGGTACCTAACGCTATAGAACCTGGCGGCGAACCTCAAAAAAAACTAACTGCCTAGCGGCAACAGTGACACTAATACAGCGATCAGAAAATCGATCGCTTAGTGACACTGGCAATAGGGGGTTAAAGGGTTAACTAGGGGGCAATCAGGGGTTAAAAACTTTATTTATGGGGGTTCCTAACGCTATAGAACCTGGCGGCGAACCTCAAAAAAAACTAACTGCCTGGCGGCAACAGTGACACTAATACAGCGATCAGAAAATCGATCGCTTAGTGACACTGGCAATAGGGGGTGAAAGGGTTAACTAGGGCGGTGATCAAGGGGTTAAACCTTTATTAGGGGGGGTAGGGGGCTACCCTGGACCTAAAGGGGGCTAAAACTAACTGCCCTAACACTTTTTTCTGTAACACTGACACTAAATGCAGTAATCAAAAAAAAAATGACACTGCATTCAGTGACACTGTTACAGGAGACTGGGGGGAGTGATCGGCGGTGACTGAAGGGGTTAAATGTGCCTGTGTGTGCTGGTGTTAGAGTAGTGTTGGGGTGCAACTTACTTGTGTGATGTCTCCTCTCCTCAGCGGTGGTCGATATGACACAAGGAGAGATCACACACTTCCTCCTTCCTGTTGTTTACACTAAACACAGGAAGGAGGAGGGGGGAGTGCAGGGGAGCGCTGGCATTGGCTGAGAGCGATCGCAAGGGGATGGCTGAAAACGGACAGTCATCCCCTCATCCCGGATCGCTTCTGCAGCCGACGGAACCGCCGCATGTACCGGGGGGGTCCAATCGGACCCCGACCCACGTCAAGCAGAGCACGTATATATACGTGCATGTGCCTGCCTGTGCCATTCTGCTGACGTATATGTACATTCGGTGGTCCTTAAGTGGTTAATTAGAGTTTGAACACTGCTGATTGTCATTCTCAATTCCTTGGATATCTTTTTATATCGCTTTCCTGTTTTATACAGGTCAACTACCTTTTCCGGCAGATCCTTTGACAATTATTTTGCTTTCCTCATGAATCAGGAGTCCAGAAACTCATTGACCTTTTATACACACACACACTAATTACAAACAAACATATCACAGGTGAGGATAGTTAGCCATTAAAACCACTTTGTTTCAACTCGTGTGCATGTTATCAGGCCCAAATAACCAGGGTATGTAAACTCTTGATCAGGGTCAGTTGGGTAGTTTCTGTTGTGATTCATATTTCCTGAAAAATGGCCAAGGGATTGTGGGATCCATTCAAAGAGTTTACATCGAGAGACAACCAGGAGTAATGCCGCGTACACACGATCCGTTAAACTGATGAGAATGGTCTGATGGACCGTTTTCATCGGTCCAAACCGATCATGTGTGGGCACCATTGGTTATTTAACCATCGGTTTAAAAAAAGCCAACTTGTTTTAAATTTAACCGATGGATTCCTAACCGATGGTAAAAAGACGATCGTTAGTAGGCACAACCATCAGTTAAAAATCTACGCATGCTCAGAATCAAGTTGACGCATGCTCGGAAGCATTGAACTTCATTTTTCTCAGCACGTCGTTGTGTTTTATGTCACCGTGTTGGACACGATCGGATCTTTAACCGATGGTGTGTAGGCGCGACGGACCATCAGTCAGCTTCATCGGTTAACCGATGAAACCGGTCCATCGGTTCGTTCTCATCGGATGGACTGATCGTGTGTACGCGGCATCAGAGTTCCAGTAAGTGTATTGCTTCAGGTATGTATGATTGAAGGTTCTAGGCTAACGGTTGTAAAAAGGAATCAATATATAAAACCACTATTGACGCTGATCAGAGATAGCCCTGTGGATAAGTTCCTATGCCTCTATTTTGAATGATGGCAGAGGATCTTTTGGAAGTTTTTTGTATGTTCCAAAGTCTGAGCGTAGTCTCATGGTCTCTGTGATGTAATCTGTTCGGTCTTGAAGTACAATCCCTGCTGGTTTTATTGAGTTTTTAACCCATTCAGTGCATGTCCGCCATATAGTCATCCTGTGCGCTAGCATTTCCATTTGTTTTGTGCAGGAACTCTGAGCCAAGTGTTTTTCTCATTGCTATAGTGTGGCCCGAGTAAGCTCAGTGGGTGAATCTGACAGATGGTACCGCATGTCAAACTCAATTTTGCCTCAAAACAAGTTGCAAACTGCAGTCTGTCTGGGACTTTCCATTGGTGTTGCTGTAACACTTCCTGTTCAGCGGTGATGCACATCCAGTTCCTCGCTTCCGGTGTCTTTTGGCTGGACTGATTCCTTGCTGACCCCACATACATCTGTACCACGGACTGTAAGACAGTTGTTGGCTGGCACATCTTCACAACCAACCCAACTGAGGCTGACTATACAATCCATGCTGCACACCATGGACTCCTACTGTATGTAAGCACTCTTTAGCCTCATATCCATCCGATGAGAATGGTCTGAAGGACCGTTGTCATAGGTTAACCGATGAAGCTGACTGATGGTCCGTGTGCGTATATATACACCATTAGTTAAAAAAACTATCGTGTCAGAACGTGGTGACGTAAAACACAACAATGTGCTGAAAAAAACGAAGTTCAATTCTTCCAAGCATGCGTCGACTTGATTCTGAGCATGCGCGGGTTTTTAACCAATGCTTTTTTTTTTTAGTTTTGACCTATCGGTTAGGCGTCCATCGGTTCAATTTTAAAGCAAGTTCTCATTTTTTTGACCGAAGGTTAAATAACCTATGGGGCCTACACACGATTGGTTTGGACTGATGAAAACGGTCCTTCAGACCGTTGTCCTCTGGCGATCCTGTCGTGTGTACAAGGCCTTAGCCTTATACCATGAACTGTGCAATTGGATTGCTTAGTGATCTGTGGTGTTACATATTGTGAATTCTTTATGTCCCAGTGAGATTATTACGTGTACCCTTTGAGTGCGCTGAGCAGTGGCGGCTGGTGCGAAAACTTTTAGGGGGGCGCAAAAAAAAACTCCAGGTCCGCACTCACCAGAGGATGCCTTGTGTTCCACAGAACGAGAAGCCTGAAACCGAAAGTGACACAATGATGAATATTGTTTTGCTAAAATCAAAAGTGGGAGTGTTCGGGTGTAGGGGACAACCTAAAACAAAACAATTAGAGCCTCAAATCACATGCTTTTCAAACATTTACGGACCTAATAGACACCCATTAGTCTGGTGCACTCTGCACCATATGTGTGCACTCTGCACAGTGTACACATATTAATGATTTATTTTTATACTATGACTTACATTTTTTAACATGTTAAAGTAGCTTTCTTCTTCGGTAAACTAACTTTGGGGGGGGGGGGGTGGAGCCCCTGAGCCCCTGAGCCCCTTATGGACCGGCCGCCACTGGCGCAGAGGGTTTGTTTGTTTATTTTTTTTACCTTGTAAATCCTAATCTTTATCTAGAATCATAATTATTTTTTGCCTTTTACAACAACCTGCAGAATGATATTGGTAGTTGCGTTATGATGGAAAGGTGTGTGTTGATGGTCCAGAGGTGTAACTGTAGGAACACATTCTCTTGGTAGACAAGCCAGACTCTGCATTTGTTCTATACGTATCTCATTCTAAAATACGTGCTTAGCAGTATAGTTTTGTGTAACAGCCAAGGGTGAAACTAACTTATATCAAACCAAGGCTTTCCCTAGCTTCAGCTAGAGCTTCCAGTATTTCTAAACGCATAGCCGGCTAAGGAAAGGTTGTTTTCAGCTAACATTCTCAGTGTGCTGATTCTGTGGGGATGTGGAATAGAAAGACAGACAGGGTACACGCACTGTATAAAAGTTCAGGTCAAATGTACTAAGCAATTAACACACCAATACATTCACAACCAGCTGGGGAATGAGCATAATTACAAATTAGCTTGTACTATAGGAATTACTGGACTGATTAAGCATTAGATGTTACCCAGAGAAAACAAAAAGATCTAAACAGCTAAATATGTGTAGCTCTTGTCTGGAGCAATAACTTAACAAAGGGTTAGCTATGAAGGTCAACACAAAGAAGAATAGTTCTTCTAATAGTACTCTTTAGGAATTCGTTGTTTAACCCTATTGTATGCCTTGCATAAATTATAAAACCACTCATAGCTGAATATGCTGTTGTTAATATTCAGAAGATACATAGGCCCCTTTCACACGGGGCAGATCAGTAATGGAAAGGAGCGGTATAGGAGCGGTAAACACTGCTCTTATACTCCTCCAAAGATGCTGCTTGCTGGAGATTTTTTCTCCTCCCGCCAGTGCATCGCCTCAGTGTGAAAGCTCCTTGAGAATGCTGGGGCAGGATTATTTCAGGCGTTATTTATGCGCTATTTTTAGCGCTAAAACGCCTGAAATACGTCTTAGTGTGAAAGGGGCCTTATTGTATGTTGCCACAACAGAAAATGACAGAAACCCCCTCCAAAGTGAGGGAAATCTTTGGTAGTCAAAAGGGTCCCCAGAACTGGTGCCCCTGCTGGAAGATTTCCCCATTATTCCTGTTTCGGTGGCCACTCAAAAATATTTTTTTTCTCACTTTCAGTGATAATGGTTACCAGGACAAATAAAAGGGGTAATATACCGTATTTATCGGTGTATAACACGCACAGGCGTATAACACGCACCCTAACTTTAAGAGGGAAGTTTCAGGGGAAAAAACTTTCCACAGCCCCCTGCGTATAACACGCAGGCACAGTTTACCCTCTATTTTCAGGGTAAAAAAGTGAGTGTTATACGCCAATAAATACAGTACCTTTCCTAGAAAGAATGTCGCTCATGACTCCCTCCAATGATGCCTGAACATTTGGTTATGTGATCTCTGTTGAAGGGGAAGATAAGAGTTCATGTAGACTTATTCTTGTGTTCAGTACCAAAACACCTATAATTTAATATCAATAGTAGCTAAAGATGTACTTGAGATACTTGAGCTGCTAGCCAATAGTGTTGAGCAGAATATGCCATATTCGATTTCGCGATATATCTCGAATATATATTCGAATATTCGAGATATATTCGCTAAATTCGAATATTCGTGATATTTTATCTAAATTAATTGATTGCGATTTTTCGCTATTGCGAATGCGAAAATAATTGCGATTTTTTAATAACTGCGGTAGGAGCGCTCTGATTGGCTTAGAATATTCGTGATATTTTATCGAAATATCGCAACATGCGAATGCGATATTTATTGCGGAATTTCGAGATATGCTGGAGGAGCGCTCTGATTGGCTTAGAATATTCGTGATATTTTATCGAAATATCGCAACATGCGAATGCGATATTAATTGCGGAATTTCGAGATATGCTGGAGGAGCGCTCTGATTGGCTCAGAATATTCGTGATATTTTATCGAAATATCGCAACATGCGAATGCGATATTTATTGCGGAATTTCGAGATATGCTGGAGGAGCGCTCTGATTGGCTCAGAATATTCGTGATATTTTATCGAAATATCGCAACATGCGAATGCGATATTTATTGCGCAATTTCGAGATATGCTGGAGGAGCGCTCTGATTGGCTCAGAATATTCCTGATATTTTATCGAAATATCGCAACATGCGAATGCGAAATTGATTGCAGATATTTCGAAAACTGCTGTAGCAGCACTCTGAAATCGAATATGTATGATATTTTAACCAAAATACATATTGCGATTGCGATTTTTCGATCGCGCATGCGCAATTGCGCGAACAACACGCGACCATTTCCTGGAGCCTTGCCAGTTTCCAACTTATGATCGCAGCGCAATCACACAGCAACATGGTTGGAAGAAATTTCACTAAGTCTGAGGAAAAGTTGCTGATTTGTGTAAGTATTTTGACCACTGTTATTTCATCATCTTCAACTGCATTTAAGTCTAGTTTAAAAGTTAGTATATATGATCAGATATTAGTATTTCACAAAAAATGTGTCTCCTGCTTTTACAAAACTACAAGTCCCAGCATGCCTGGACAGCTGCAGACACCCTGGTTGGCAAATGTGTATTTAGGCACTTTTCCTTGTTATTTAGCATAATGAATTTAACATTTTATTGGACATAGGACGTATGCGAACGTCCTGACTTCAGTGTCCTCAAGGCCCAAGGACGTTCGAATACATATTGCCCTTTAGATGTTGCAGAACTACAACTTCCAGCATGCCTGGGAATGCTGGCACTTCTAGTATTGTAAGTTCTGCAGGCCCCCATTTTAGAGGCCTTTATGCACGGGTCTCTAAACTGTGGCACCCTAGATGCAGCAAAAGTAAAATTCTTAGCATGCACTGACAGACCGTGGCTGATGGGAGTAGTAGTTTTGCAACAGCTGGAGTTGGACTGGTCTTGAAACCCAGAGTTAGGTAACAAACCCGTAGTGTTTTGCAACCATTCTGCCTCCAGCTGGTTATTTTCTGTTGAAAAGCCTGTGGCGTGCAAAACACAACCCAAAAACTCCACCCGGTGCAAGGAAAAATTTGCACACACCTAAAGAGTGACATCACAAAAAACTGCGACGGTTGCATACGTCAGTGGTCCTCCGAAAAGGTCCCGTCTCTGACCCCCCGGGGCGTTAGGCTCCTGACAGGGAAAAGAGTTACTGTGGTCCATACAGCCGAAGCCATATGGACCCATCTCGGTCCAAGCAGCGCAATCAACACGCGAACAACACGCGACCATTTCCTGGACCCTTGCCAGTTTCCAACTTTATGATCGCAACGCAATCGCAGAGCAAGATGGTTGGAAGTAATTTCACTGTATCTGAGGAAAAGATGCTGATTTGTGTAAGTATTTTGACCACTGTTATTTCATTATCTTCAACTGCATTTTAGTCTAGTTTAAAAGTTAGTATATATGATCAGATATTAGTATTTCACAAAAAATGTGTCTCCTGCTTTTACAAAACTACAAGTCCCAGCATGCCTGGACAGCTGCAGACACCCTGGTTGGCAAATGTGTATTTAAGCACTTTTCCTTGTTATTTAGCATAATGAATTTAACATTTTATTGGACATAGGACGTATGCGAACGTCCTGACTTCAGTGTCCTCAAGGCCCAAGGACGTTCGAATACATATTGCCCTTTAGATGTTGCAGAACTACAACTTCCAGCATGCCTGGGAATGCTGGCACTTCTAGTATTGTAAGTTCTGCAGGCCCCCATTTTTCAGGCCTTTATGCACGGGTCTCTAAACTGTGGCACCCTAGATGCAGCAAAAGTAAAATTCTTAGCATGCACTGACAGACCGTGGCTGATGGGAGTAGTAGTTTTGCAACAGCTGGAGGTGGACTGGTCTTGAAACCCAGAGTTAGGTAACAAACCCGTAGTGTTTTGCAACCATTCTGCCTCCAGCTGTTTTTTTCCTGTTGAAAAGCCTGTGGCGTGCAAAACACAACCCAAAAACTCCACCCGGATGCAGTGAAAAATGTGCACACACCTAAAGAGTGACATCACAAAAAACTGCGACGGGTACATACGTCAGTGGCCCTCCGAAAAGGTCCCGTCTCTGACCCCCGGGGCGTTAGGCTCCTGACAGGGAAAAGAGTTAGCAACGCATATCTCCCCTATACGTGTATCCTGTGTTGTTAATAATATATTCATAATTATGCAAATGATAATGGCTGCTATATTTATGCAAAAAAGGTGGCAACCGAAATGGCAGGATATAAAATCTTTCATGTTACCCCTGTCATTGATTAATAAGGCGAGAATGCTTCCAATTGTTGAATAGCATACATTTACGTCATATATCCATAAGGCTGTCAACAGAAGTATTACAATATACTTTGTTCTTCATCTTGCAGAAGTTCCTGGAAACAGGATACGATAAGCTGCGGAGGCAGCCAGAGAAAAGGGCTGTGGTCAGCGCCCTAATCGCTGACTTTGGCGGCCAACACGACCACAATGCAATTGTCAAGAAGTGGTCTGACCTGAAGAGGCGCCAAATGGATCAGGTCAGACGTCTTCGGGCTAAATATCATCCAGGTAAGTTATTGTTGACAGTTATGTTTTTTTTTTAAAAAGTGTATTTTGTGCGTGAACTCGAAAGAGAGAGGAGCCGGCCTGCAGGAGTTGGGAGGCCTCCCCCAGAGACAATCTGCCACCTTTCTCCATGCCCCGGTTGGCAATGGCGGGTGTGAGGGGGTCCTCCCAACCCAACCTCGCATAGCACACCCACCAGGGGCGGGGCTGAGACCACCAAACGCAATTCACAGGTAGCCGAGAGCGGGATCCGAAACCCCTAGCTGCAGAGGTGAATCACTTGTCAGTGCAGTGGCAATCGCGTGGAGCCACCGCAGCTCCTTTGGTGACAGTTATGTAAGGTCATATGTAATTCATGTAAGGTCAGATGTTGTTAACCAAGATGCCATGTTGTGCTAACATATATCAGCACCAGCCAAGGTATTCATAGTACTGTTGAAAAAAGACATGGGACAGCAGACAGGAACACAGAAGTTATGTGGGAACATAATTTTCCCATTGCTTTGCATGGGACTTTAAAGAAAAACCCCGACCATGGCAAGTGGGGGTGGGTAAGGTTTAAACCACCTATCCTATGTTTGTGGCTGACATATAAGTAACCTGTGTGCCAAGTTTCATATAAATATCTTTAGCCGTTTGTACGTGATGCTGGAACATACATACATACATACATACATACATACATACATTTATGCACACACACACGTTGAGTTTTATATATATAGATTACCACTAAATTCCTGTGTTAGGAGTGGGGTTGTTATAGTAATCCCGTGTGCTCCATCAGGCCCTTTTTTTAACATGAGATGGTCTGAACAAAACAAAGGAGACAAAAACAGCTCATTTTAACATGGTTGCATCCCAGCTCACGCTCAGTCCCCTGTAGTGCCCACAAGACCCTTTAATATAACATTGTCCCATTGGTTAACTGTCTATATAAATCAATTTGTATTCATATACAATACAGCAGAGTACACAGAATTTGCATACGTCATTAGAAAACATTTTTATAATATATGAACATTGTGTTATTATAGGAGCTCCAATGCCAGTTGTCCGCGCCAAGCGCAGAAGGCGCCAGGCCGATGAGGAGGAGGAGGAGGATGCGGCAGAGGAGGATGCGGCAGAGGAGGAGATGGATGAAGAGGAGCAGCCAGGGCCCTCCCACTCCCCAACCCCAGCTCCTGCTGAGGAGCAAGCTGAGGAGCTTCCCCCCCCCACCACCCCAACTTCTGAAGCAGAAGAGCAGGAGGAAGAGAGCGGTCCTGTGAGCCTCGTTCAGGAAGGTAAATATGTGCACAATTATTAATAACATTTCAACAATAAAATGTAGATATAAAAATGGACAACATATAAAGCGCACCTGTCAGATTGTAGAACCATAATATGGTATTGATGCTAGAAGTATACAGGTAGTGCATAATTATTAGGCAAGTTGTATTTTTGAGGATTCATTTTATTATTGAACAACAACCATGTTCTCAATGAACCCCAAAAACTCATTAATATCAAAGCTGAATTTTTTTGGAAGTAGTTTTTAGTTTGTTTTTAGTGTTAGTTATTTTCGGGGGATATCTGTGTGTGCAGGTGACTACTATTACTGTGCAGAATTTTTAGGCAACTTAACCAAAAAATAAATATATACCCATTTCAATGATTTATTTTTAAAAGTGAAACCAATATAACATCTCAACATTCACAAATACACATTTCTGACATTTAAAAACAAAACAAAAACAAATCAGTGACCAATATAGCCACCTTTCTTTGCAAGGACACTCAAAAGCCTGACATCCATGGATTCTGTCAGTGTTTTGATCTGTTCACCATCAACATTGCGTGCAGCAGCAACCACAGCCTCCCAGACACTGTTCAGAGAGGTGTACTGTTTTCCCTCCTTGTAAATCCCACATTTGATGATGGACCACAGGTTCTCAATGGGGTTCAGATCAGGTGAACAAGGAGGCCATGTCATTACTTTTTTTTATTTAATACCCTTTCTTGCCAGCCACGCTGTGGAGTACTTTGACACGTGTGATGGAGCATTGTCCTGCATGAAAATCATGTTTTTCTTGAAGGGTGGTGACTTTTTCCTGTACCACTGCTTGAAGAAGGTCTCTTCCATAATCTGGCAGTAGGACTGGGAGTTGAGCTTGACTCCATCCTCAATCCGAAAAGGCCCCACAAGCTCATCTTTGATGATACCAGCCCAAACCAGTACTCCACCACCACCTTGCTGGCGTCTGAGTCGGACTGGAGCTCCCTGCCCTTTACCAATCCAGCCACGGGCTCTTCCATCTGGCCCATCAAGACTCACTCTCATTTCAGCAGTCCATAAAACCTTAGAAAAATCTTTCTTGAGATATTTATTGGCACAGTCTTGACGTTGCAGCTTGTGTGTCTTGTTCAGTGGTCATCGTCTTTCAGCCTTTCTTACCTTGGCCATGTCTCTGGGTATTGCACACCTTGTGCTTTTGGGCACCCCAGTGATGTTGCAGCTCTGAAATATGGCCAATCTTGTGGCAAGTGTCATCTTGGCAGCTGCACGCTTAACTTTTCTCAGTTCATGGGCAGTTATTTTGCACCTTTGTTTTTCCACACGCTTCTTTTGTTTGATGATCACGCTTCAGAAGCTTTGCAACTTTAAGAGTGCTGCATCCCTCTGCTAGATATCTCTCTATTTTGGACTTTTCAGAGTCTGTCAAATCCTTCTTTTGGCCCATTTTGACAAAGAAAAGGAAATTGACTAATAATTATGCACAACTGATATAGAGTGTTGATGTCATTAGACCACACACCTTCTCATTACAGAGATGTACATTACCTAATATGCCTAATCTGTAGTAGGCTTTCGAGCCTATACAACTTGGAGTAAGACAACATGTATAAAGAGGATGATGTGGTCCAAATACTCATTTGCCTAATAATTCTGCACTCCCGGGATGTGTTAGACACATAACAAGTGTATACACATGATAATGATTGATTAATAAGCAAAAAAAATTTTTTATTTATTTGGTAACGTTATTTTAAATCTAATTTTTTTTTTTATTATATCCTAACAGTATCAAGAAAGATGATGAGGCAGAACGCGCTCATAAAGACTACCCACCTGAGGATCCAGGCAAATCAGCGCCAGATCCGCTACCTTATTCAGCAAAATGTGCTGCTGGAGCAGCAGCAATTAAAAAATATAGAGAAGATGGAGCGCCTTCAGAAGCTCAATCAGAGTTATATCTGAAATTATGTTTTTTGTTAATAAATATTATTTTTTGGAAATGTTTCATTTCTTTTTGAGATAGATTTGTAGGTTTTTCAACACATCTAACTTCACATCAAACAAATCAACATCAACACATTTAACTTCATAATAAGCAAAAACATTTTATACTATTATTTTATTTAACAGTAACCTAGGACAAACTAAAGCACACGACACAGACACGACGAACACAAAATAAACTGTTGAAAAATGAACATAACAAAAGCAACATTATATATATATATATATACAAAGAGAGAGAGAGGGAGAGCAAGAAAGAGAGAGAATGCAGATGAGCTCTTGCAGACAGCCCAATGGTTGCAGTATAAATGCCGCAAAACAGGGTTTAACATAAGGTTCATTGTTATAGTTACACTTGCTGTTTAGATCCGGTCTGGTAGCTTGTAGCGGAGGCTGTTGGTGGATCCGCTGTGCCAGAGAGGTCATGAAGCTTTACTCAGCATGGAGGCAGCAGCAGGAGTATTAAAATATAATATAACTAGACAATGCATTTCCTGAGGAAAATGCGAGTGGGAATGCTGAATAGCTTAATTGGTGAGCCCCTTGCCAAAGACATTCACCATAACCACTACACTATCTTTAGGACACACAGCTTCTTTCTCTATCTGCAAAGTATAGAGTATGCTGACTTCCTGGTCGCCCCTCCCCCCTCAATAGGTTTCCCCTCCCCCCCAGGTCAGTGAGGAGGAATATTGCACTGAGGTCAGGAAAGTGATTTATGGAAAGAAATAACATTACAAACGCTTTTAATTCACAGATCTAATACATGATTTAAGCCTCCAAACAAAGCTTAATAAATCCTCAAACGTACATGCAATTGATACAACGACTACACCGTTTGAAATACACGGCCCTTGTAAACGTATCGATATGAAATTTATGTAGATAAACTTAAAAATGTGGCCATGTCTGCGATTTAGAAAAGAGCGTCTTTGTGAGTTCTGCAGCAACATTTTTTAGATAATTTAACATGAGAGTCTATGAGACATAATTTCTGGCTGTTGCTCCAATAACTAAAACTAAAATACGTATCGCAGAATTGATCACATTGCCATAAACCAGACAAGCATAGCTACGTTTTGATATAAAAATTGTGTATGAAAAGTAGATCTTGTGGGCGTGAGACCAATTTGTTTCCCCTTTTTGTAAAGATATTTTTAATTACAAAGATCTCCAATGTTAAGGTCACATGACAGACTCTAAATCCCCTCCATAGGATTACATTATAACCTATCGCATTTTTGTGAAAAATTAGCAAAACGTAAATTGCATTTTCACCAAAAAATTGTAAACGATAAGGATCTGAAAAGTCATAGCCGGATAGCTAAATATTTAGTGATCGCTTTACAGTTTTTTCAGTGTCTGTAAGTGAAAGTATGAAGTAGCTGAAACTTTTGGCAGGGCATGTGAATTCAAAGGGGAAAAGGATGTTCTCATTGACTTCAATGTTAAAAAAAGGGTCTAAAAGCTTAAAATTTATAAAAGTGTAAAAAGTAGGAAAAAACTTGAAGAAGTCCCATCATTTGCTGAAAGAGACGAACATTTTTACAGTTGAATGGTCTCAATAGCTGAAAGTATGCCGAAGTTACGCAGAACCAAAAAACGTAAGGAATAATAAGATTACTAAATTTACGGATATCAATACTGGAAATGTTTATTAAAGCATTCACACTAATTAAGATTAATACATTTATGGGTATCCATACTAGGAATGCTTATTAAAGCATTCCCACTAAGTATCACACAGGCATGATTTACAAGCAGTAGTGGTAATAGTAATACATAGCATAAAAACACTTGGGGAATACTTTACAGCATCAGTAGTGGTCATAGTAGTCAATAGTGTACCAAAAAATTGGGACACAGGTGTCTTGACTGAGCTGTAATAGTAGTAGTAGACATTGACAATACAGTGTCAAATCACTCGTGCAAGAGGTGCCATGATGAACAGCAGTCTTAATAAGAGTATATAGGGTGTGAAATAACTGCTGACATAGGTGTCTTGACTGGGCGGCAGCAGCAGCAGAAGCAGCAGTAGTAGTATTAACAGTAGTAGTTGATACAGAGTCATATCACATGGGCAGGAGTTGCCATGATGTACAGCAGTCTTAATAAGAGTATATAGAGTGTGAAATAACTGCTGACATAGGTGTATTGACTGGGCGGCAGCAGCAGCAGAAGCAGCAGTAGTAGTATTAACAGTAGTAGTTGATACAGAGTCATATCACATGGGCAGGAGTTGCCATGATGTACAGCAGTCTTAATAAGAGTATATAGAGTGTGAAATAACTGCTGACATAGGTGTATTGACTGGGCGGCAGCAGCAGCAGAAGCAGCAGTAGTAGTATTAACAGTAGTAGTTGATACAGAGTCATATCACATGGGCAGGAGTTGCCATGATGTACAGCAGTCTTAATAAGAGTATATAGAGTGTGAAATAACTGCTGACATAGGTGTATTGACTGGGCGGCAGCAGCAGCAGAAGCAGCAGTAGTAGTATTAACAGTAGTAGTTGATACAGAGTCATATCACATGGGCAGGAGTTGCCATGATGTACAGCAGTCTTAATAAGAGTATATAGAGTGTGAAATAACTGCTGACATAGGTGTATTGACTGGGCGGCAGCAGCAGCAGAAGCAGCAGTAGTAGTATTAACAGTAGTAGTTGATACAGAGTCATATCACATGGGCAGGAGTTGCCATGATGTACAGCAGTCTTAATAAGAGTATATAGAGTGTGAAATAACTGCTGACATAGGTGTATTGACTGGGCGGCAGCAGCAGCAGAAGCAGCAGTAGTAGTATTAACAGTAGTAGTTGATACAGAGTCATATCACATGGGCAGGAGTTGCCATGATGTACAGCAGTCTTAATAAGAGTATATAGAGTGTGAAATAACTGCTGACATAGGTGTATTGACTGGGCGGCAGCAGCAGCAGAAGCAGCAGTAGTAGTATTAACAGTAGTAGTTGATACAGAGTCATATCACATGGGCAGGAGTTGCCATGATGTACAGCAGTCTTAATAAGAGTATATAGAGTGTGAAATAACTGCTGACATAGGTGTATTGACTGGGCGGCAGCAGCAGCAGAAGCAGCAGTAGTAGTATTAACAGTAGTAGTTGATACAGAGTCATATCACATGGGCAGGAGTTGCCATGATGTACAGCAGTCTTAATAAGAGTATATAGAGTGTGAAATAACTGCTGACATAGGTGTATTGACTGGGCGGCAGCAGCAGCAGAAGCAGCAGTAGTAGTATTAACAGTAGTAGTTGATACAGAGTCATATCACATGGGCAGGAGGTGCCATGATGAACAGCAGTAGGAATAAGAGTATATAGAGTGTTAAACAACTGCTGACATAGGTGTATTGACTGGGCGGCAGCAGCAGCAGAAGCAGCAGTAGTAGTATTAACAGTAGTAGTTGATACAGAGTCATATCACATGGGCAGGAGGTGCCATGATGAACAGCAGTAGGAATAAGAGTATATAGAGTGTTAAACAACTGCTGACATAGGTGTATTGACTGGGCGGCAGCAGCAGCAGAAGCAGTAGTAGTAGTATTAACAGTAGTAGTTGATACAGAGTCATATCACATGGGCAGGAGGTGCCATGATGAACAGCAGTAGGAATAAGAGTATATAGAGTGTTAAACAACTGCTGACATAGGTGTATTGACTGGGCGGCAGCAGCAGCTGAAGCAGCAGTAGTAGTATTAACAGTAGTAGTTGATACAGAGTCATATCACATGGGCAGGAGTTGCCATGATGTACAGCAGTCTTAATAAGAGTATATAGAGTGTGAAATAACTGCTGACATAGGTGTATTGACTGGGCGGCAGCAGCAGCAGAAGCAGCAGTAGTAGTATTAACAGTAGTAGTTGATACAGAGTCATATCACATGGGCAGGAGTTGCCATGATGTACAGCAGTCTTAATAAGAGTATATAGAGTGTGAAATAACTGCTGACATAGGTGTATTGACTGGGCGGCAGCAGCAGCAGAAGCAGCAGTAGTAGTATTAACAGTAGTAGTTGATACAGAGTCATATCACATGGGCAGGAGTTGCCATGATGTACAGCAGTCTTAATAAGAGTATATAGAGTGTGAAATAACTGCTGACATAGGTGTATTGACTGGGCGGCAGCAGCAGCAGAAGCAGCAGTAGTAGTATTAACAGTAGTAGTTGATACAGAGTCATATCACATGGGCAGGAGTTGCCATGATGTACAGCAGTCTTAATAAGAGTATATAGAGTGTGAACTAACTGCTGACATAGGTGTATTGACTGGGCGGCAGCAGCAGCAGAAGCAGCAGTAGTAGTATTAACAGTAGTAGTTGATACAGAGTCATATCACATGGGCAGGAGTTGCCATGATGTACAGCAGTCTTAATAAGAGTATATAGAGTGTGAAATAACTGCTGACATAGGTGTATTGACTGGGCGGCAGCAGAAGCAGCAGTAGTAGTATTAACAGTAGTAGTTGATACAGAGTCATATCACATGGGCAGGAGGTGCCATGATGAACAGCAGTAGGAATAAGAGTATATAGAGTGTTAAACAACTGCTGACATAGGTGTATTGACTGGGCGGCAGCAGCAGCAGAAGCAGCAGTAGTAGTATTAACAGTAGTAGTTGATACAGAGTCATATCACATGGGCAGGAGGTGCCATGATGAACAGCAGTAGGAATAAGAGTATATAGAGTGTTAAACAACTGCTGACATAGGTGTATTGACTGGGCGGCAGCAGCAGCAGAAGCAGTAGTAGTAGTATTAACAGTAGTAGTTGATACAGAGTCATATCACATGGGCAGGAGGTGCCATGATGAACAGCAGTAGGAATAAGAGTATATAGAGTGTTAAACAACTGCTGACATAGGTGTATTGACTGGGCGGCAGCAGCAGCTGAAGCAGCAGTAGTAGTATTAACAGTAGTAGTTGATACAGAGTCATATCACATGGGCAGGAGTTGCCATGATGTACAGCAGTCTTAATAAGAGTATATAGAGTGTGAAATAACTGCTGACATAGGTGTATTGACTGGGCGGCAGCAGCAGCAGAAGCAGCAGTAGTAGTATTAACAGTAGTAGTTGATACAGAGTCATATCACATGGGCAGGAGGTGCCATGATGAACAGCAGTAGGAATAAGAGTATATAGAGTGTTAAACAACTGCTGACATAGGTGTATTGACTGGGCGGCAGCAGCAGCTGAAGCAGCAGTAGTAGTATTAACAGTAGTAGTTGATACAGAGTCATATCACATGGGCAGGAGTTGCCATGATGTACAGCAGTCTTAATAAGAGTATATAGGGTGTGAAATAACTGCTGACATAATTGTCTTGACTGATCCAAAGGAGTCATGGGAGAAAATCATGTGGTCAGATGAGACTATAATATAATTTTTTGATCATAATTTCACTAACCGTGTTCGGAGGAAGAATAATGATGAGTACCATGCCAAGAACGCCATCCCTAATGTGAAGCATGGGGGTGGTAGCATCATGCTTTGGTGGTGTTTTTCTGCACATGGGACAGGGTGACTGCACTGTATTAAGGAGAGGATGACCGGGGCCATGTATTGCAAGATTTTGGGCAACAACCTCCTTCCCTGAGTTAGAGCTTTGAAGATGGGTCGAGGCTGGGTCTTCCAACATGAGAATGACCCAAAGCACACAGCCAGGATAACCAAGGATTGGCTCTGTAAGGAGCATATCAAGGTTCTGGCGTGGCCTAGCCAGTCTCCAGACCTAAACCCAATAGAGAATCTTTGGAGGGAGCTCAAACTCCGTGTTTCTCAGCGATAGCCCAGAAACATGACTGATGTAGAGAAGATCTGTGTGGAGGAGTGGGCCAAAATCCCTCCTCCAGTGTGTGCAAAGCTGGTGTAAAACTACAAGAAATGTTTGACCGCTGTAATTGCAAAGAAAGCCTACTGTACCAAATATTAACATTGATTTTCTCTGATGTTGAAATAGTTATATTCAGCACTGTAAATACATCAGGTCCGGGGCTTCATCAGGGAATGCATGGCAAGGGACCCTTCAGCGCCCTGAACCGACGACGGGTGCCAGAAAGTCACCGCCGATCCAGGACTCATTCATCTTTATGAATGTGAGTCTGTCCACGGAGTCTGTGGACAGACGGGTCCTCTTGTCCGTGACCACCCCACCTGCCGCGCTGAATGTCCGCTCAGATAGTACGCTGGAGGGGGGGCAAGACAATAACTCCAGCGCATACTGAGCGAGCTCGCGGCAGGTGTCCAATCTGGCAACCCAGTACTCCATGGGGTCGTCGGTGCTCATACTGTCAGAAGCACCGACGGACGCCATGTAGTCTGCCACCATGTGGGCCAGCCGCTGGTGGTGACTGCTGCTGCTGCTGCTGGTGGTGGTACTGGGTCGCTCGGTTTGGAAGAACATCCTCATCTCTTCCATTAGGTCCCCTGCTCGGCTGCAGCTGGGTGCAGCCACCTGCTGGGTGAGATGAGGGGGGACAACTGGAGGCCGGGGAGTTGCCTGCTCCAACCGTCTGACAATGGCTGCCTGCAGTTCCTCCATCCGGTGCTGCCTCCGGCTGGCTGGGATGAACTGCTCCAGTTTCCCCTTGCACCTGGGATCCAAAAGGGTGGCCATCCAGAAATCATCCCTCGTCTTGATGGTCTTAACCCGGGGGTCCCTCCTGAGGCATCTCAGCATGTGGGCAGCCATGGGGAAGAGCACAGCCCGCTGTGACTCCTCAATGCTGGCCAGGTGAATGAGGTGCGACTCTTCATCCCTGAGGCGCTGCTGGTCAAACTCAGACATGCCCAACCCCCGGACTATCGGTGCCCCCAACACCGGCTCTCCCTCCTGACCAGGCCCTGACTCCGGGACGACACCAGCAACCACCTCCTCCTCCTCTTCATCATCATCCTCCTCCTCCTCCTCCTCGTCCTGGCCCTGGTCTCGGTGGAGCATTGCTGACTCCTCCTGCTCCACCAAGGCACTCTCCCCAGCCTCGAGCAGGCGATCTAGTGTCCTCTCCAGCATGAACAGTATTGGCAGCACGCTATTGAGGCCAATTTGCTCACTGCTGACCATCTTGGTCGCCTGCTCGAAGGAGGACAACACTTGGCAGACCTGGTTTATCTGCCCCCACTGCGCACAGGCAATGAAAGGGAGTTGTGGTGAAGCCCTCTCAGTGCCTAGTTCCATCAGGTACTCCCTCACCGCCCTTTGCTGCTCCCACAACCTCTTCAGCATGTGGAGGGTGGAGTTCCACCGCGTCACACTGTCCACAATCAGCCTGTGAAGGGGCAGATTGTACTTCCGCTGCAATTTGGACAGGGACGCGGTAGCGGTTGGGGAGCGCCTGAAGTGGCTGGCAATCCTACGCGCCTTTGCCACAATGTCACTCAACCCTGGATAAGTGCGCAGGAACTTCTGCACCACCAGGTTGAGGACATGTGCCAGACAGGGCACGTGGGTCAGACTGCCAGCACTAAGGGCGGCGAGTAGGTTGCTGCCGTTATCGCAGACAACCATACCTGCCTGGAGCCTTCGGGGTGTCAGCCACTTCTGGACCTGAGCCTGAAGTGCTTTCAGCACTTCTTCTCCAGTGTGTCTCCGGTCCCCTAAACTAACAAGCTGGAGCACGGCCTGACAGCGCACGTGCCCCACACTTGAGTAGCTACGGGGGCGCTTGCTGGGAGGCTCAGCAGCTGCGGAGACAGTGGCTTGAGGGAGACCAGCAGTTCTCCCCTGGACACCCCGGGGCGGCACCACAAGATCGGTTGCCGCCGATCCCTCACCGACGCCTCGGAGGGAAACCCAATGGGCCGTGAAGCTGATGTAGCGTCCCTGCCCATGCCTGCTGGTCCAGCCATCCATTGTCAGATGAACCCTGTCGCTGACAGCGTGATCCAGCGACAGGGTTACATTCTGCACAATGTGCTGGTGTAGGGCAGGGACACCAGTCCTGGCAAAGAAATGGCGGCTGGGGACACGCCATTGGGGTTGGGCCTGCTCCAACATCTGCCTGAAGGGGTTGCTGTCAACTATGTTGAAGGGCAGCAGATGTTGGGCAATAACCCTTGCCAGGAGCCCATTGAGGGAACGCACACGTCGGTCTCCAGGGGGGAAGGAAGTGGTGCGGTCAAAGGCGTCTGAAATCGACGCCTGGCGCCGGACGGCAGTGCGGGACACAGACGTGGAGGGTGCTGTGGAAGTAGAGGTCTGGCTGCCGGTACCAGTACCTCTACTAGAGGGAGCGGGGGGGCATGACCTGCTGGAAAGAGATGAAGATGTGGCAGGGGCTGCTGTACCCTGCTCACTTGTGGTGGTGGCGCTGCTACCACCACCACGCTTCATCTCGTCATACAACGCCCAGTGGTTTATCCTCAGGTGCTGGTTCAGGGCTGTGGTACCCACCCGAGCCAAACACTTCCCTCTCTTCACCCTCACTTTACAAATCCGGCAGATGGCCACGGTAGGGTTGTCTGCCACCAGGGTAAAGTAATTCCAGACAGGTGACTTCAGCACCGCCCTCCTGTCAGATGGGGTGACGCTTACTTGCACCTGCTGGGACTCGGTGCGCACAGGTGGAGCTGCCTGCTGCTGCTGCTGCTGCTGCTGCTCCTCCTCCTGACACCTCCTGCTGCCATCACCAGTGGAGACCCTGACGATGGTCTCCCTGGTGGTGACCTGGCGCACCGTTTCACCAGGGTGCCTACCTTCCCCGTCGTCACTGACGTAGTGAGCCGACGCGTCAGATGGCAACCATGATGGGTCACCCTCTTCGCCCCCAGAGATGTCAGACCAAGGGCTGAAATGTGTTGGTCTGAGGGAACCACCTGACATGGAGCCTCTAGCCTGGCTCCGCTGTCCCCTCACCCACGCCTGGGTCTGACTAGGTGCTGCTGTTTCCTGCACCAAAACAGCAGCACCAGTTTGAAGGGATGTCTCTGGGATACTGCCAGCAGGTATCCCATCCTCCTCATCCATCCCTTCAAAAAGGTCCTGACCATCAGGACAGAGCTGGAGGTCTGCCTGATGCATGGCCTCCCCCAAGAGATCCCTCTCACTGTCGCTGTCGAACAGTAAGATGCTGGACTCTTGGGGGCTGGGGGGGGGGGTAGTACAGGCACCGGTGTAATGGTGGTACTACTGTGAGTCGGGACCGACGACTCAGTGGCACTGCTGTGCCCCATGTAGTCCACCACTACTTGAGCCTGAGATGGCAATATCGGGCGGCTGCCCGATGGGAAGAACTCCCGGATCAGGCGTACTCCCCTTGCACCCGATCCTCTACCACTAGTAGGGGCACGAGAGGTACCCCGTGCTGGCAGCGATCCAGCACTGGGAGTAACTCCCCTACCCCTGCTGCCACGGCCACGGATGCCGCTCATTATTGCTGATATGTGTGTGGGGGGGGTAAACTTTATTGGGGGGGGAAAATGTGAACAAAATGTGTTTTTGTGTATTTTTTACAAGACAGGCACGCAGACAAAGACGTACACAGACAGCTACTAAACTATAAGAAAAGTAGTACACCAGACAAGGACTACAAAATTAAAGAAAAAAAAAAAAGCACTAAACAAACACTAACTTTTTTTTTTTTTTTTTTTAAACACAAAACACAGACACTAAACACACACTAAGCTAAGCTAGATGAAATAAATGTACACTAACAGTGTGTACACTTACTACACAAAATTTAACTAAACTGAACACAAAACTTAGCTTTTATAAAAGCTCTTTAGGAAAAACTAAACAAAATGTGAACTGAGATGCCTATCAAATATCACTGAACAGCGAACCTGCAAGATCTAACAGTAACACAAGATGAACAAAACTTAGCTTTTAGAAAAGCTCTTTTATAAAGCTCAGCAAAATGTGTTCTGAAATCTCTTGCAAATATCACTGAACAGCGAGGATTGCAGGATCAAACAGTAACACAAATGAAAAAAACAGCACAAAACAGCACAAAACGTAGCTTTGAAAAAAGCTCTTGGGTCTATTGCTTTGAAAAAAGCAGTTGATATACTGGAAAAGATCCACTGGAATCACTAAATAGCAATGCTGGTGATGATCTAAATCAATCAAGAACAAAGACACAGGAAACCAGGAACACAGAAACAGCCTCCACACTCTATAGCCAGCTTCTGAATCTGCAATGAAATGGTGCTGGGAGTGAGCTTATATAATGTCCATGCAGGCAGGTTCCTATTGGTTGCTAACCTGTGACGAGTGTGGAAGGAGAACTCTGATTGGCTCTGATGCAAAAAGGCGGAGCAAATAATCGCGCAATATTCCTATTGCCGAATATTCGCATTGCGAATATTCGGCAATATAAAATGATCGCTTCAGCTACTCGGCCCAATGGCTCTAATCATACCAGCAATGCTTTCAGACGTCTATGGAGATCACTAGGATGTGATCTGTTTTAAAAATGAAACTGTAAAAATCGCTCTGATGCGGAAGATCGGGGCGAGGAAAGTAATCGCGCGATATTGCGTTTGCCGAATAATCGCATTGCGATCTTTCTGGAAAATTCAATGAACGCTTCAGCTACTCGGCCCAGGGTCTCTAATGATACCAGCAATGCTTTTAGACGTCGATGGAGATATCTAGGATGTGATCTGGTTCAAAAAAAAAATTGTAAAAAATCGAATATTCGGAATTGCGAATATTCACCGCGAATTTCGAAATATAGCGCGATTTCTCGAATATGCTATATTCGAGTCGAATATTCGCAATGCGAATATTCGTGAGCAACACTACTAGCCAAGTGTTTGATCATTTACTTTATACCAGTATCACAATTGTAGACGTTCGTTACACTTTTATTGTATTTATGGTCATGAAACATTTCTGAATCACAAAACGTTGAATTACTTCCATCAAAACTGGCTGGTTACTGCTCCTATACCGGGACTGGGGGCACTCGGTAAGGGGGAAGGGTCCAGAGCGTTGACGGGGGACCTGGAAAGAGGAGGATCAGGGCTGATATGACATGTTTGTAAAGGAAAATATTTTATTTAAAAAAAATAACAATCATTTTAAACCCCAATTCAGGGCTACTTTTATTCTTAATGGCTCCCTGGTTGACCAAAAAAAAAAAAACAGATACAAATATTAGTCTTCAATTTGCCTCATTTATTTAACCAGTTGCTGACGGCCGTACGACTTTGTACGGCCTCAGCGCGGCTCTAAATTCCTAACAGGCCGTGTTTTTACGGCCTCCCCTTTGCTCGTTCCCCGCGCGCGCTCATGAGCGCGCAGCGGGGAACTACTGTCATCGCCGCGTCCCCTGGATACAGCCGCACGCAGATCGCGGTAAATAGCCAATCACAGCGGCTATTTACAGCGCGATCTGGACAGCCAATGACGGATGATCTCATATGTAAACATGTGAGATCATCTCTCATTGCCGGCGCTCTCTCCACACACAGACGCCGCGTGTGTGGAGAGAGTGAGTGAGTTATTACAGTACAGTACAGTGAAAAAGTAAAAAAAAGTGCCCATCAGCGCCCAATCAGTGCCCACCTGTACCCACCTGGTACCACCAGTGCCCACCTGGTACCACCAGTGCCCACCTGGTACCACCAGTGCCCACCTAGTACCACCAGTGCCCACCTAGTACCACCAGTGTCCACCTGGTGCCCACCTGTGCCCACCTGTGCCACAGTACAGCCCGTGCCACAGTACCGCCCGTGCCACAGTACCGCCCGTGCCACAGTACCGCCTGTGCCCGCCTGTGCCACCAGTACCGCCTGTGCCACCAGTACCGCCTGTGCCATCAGTACCGCCTGTGCCATCAGTACCGCCTGTGCCATCAGTACCGCCCGTGCCATCAGTACCGCCCGTGCCACCGTGCCACCGTACCACCTGTGCCACAGTACCACCTGTGCTCGCCTGTGCCATCAGTACCGCCCGTGCCATCAGTACCGCCCGTGCCATCAGTAACGTCCGTACCGCCCGTGCCATCAGTACCGCCCGTGTCATCAGTACCGCCCGTGCCACAGTACCACCTGTGCCCGCCTGTGCCATCAGTACCACCTGTGCCATCAGTACTGCCTGTGCCATCAGTACCACCTGTGCCATCAGTACCGCCTGTGCCATCAGTACCGCCTGTGCCCACCTGTGATCAGGGCCCATCTGCAACACCTCAGTGCCCATCTGTGCCGCCTCATCCGTGCACATCTGTGCCGCCTCATCCGTGCACATCTGTGCAATCAGTACACATCTGTGCCGCCTCATCCGTGCACATCTGTGCAATCAGTACACATCTGTGCAGCCTCATCAGTCCCCATCTCTGCCACCTCAGTCCCCATCTCTGCCACCTCAGTCCCCATCTCTGCCACCTCAGTCCCCATCTCTGCCCATCTGTGCCACCTCAGTGTACATCTGTGCCACACACACACCGCCAGCAATGTCAAAACGTCGCTATTCCTTACAGGAGGCATTTCAGATTATTTCTGCACCTGATGAGAGCAATGTGGAGCTCCCTGTTTCTGATTCCCAATCGGATTCGGACGTAGACTATGAGCCAATCTACACCAGTGGAACAGCGACAGGCTCAGAGGGGGAAGATGGTCAGCCCGCCAAAAGAAGGCGCTCTGGTGAGGAGGCAGTGGCATCCACCAGCACCGACATGCCATCCACCAGCACCGACATGCCATCCACCGATACTGAAGTGCCATCCACCAGTACCGTCGTGCCATCCACCTCTACCGAATTGCCATCCACCAGCACCGCAGTACCCCAGCAACAAAGGTCAAGGACCCATGCCAGCCTTCCCTATGCCCTTCAGTACCCCCTGTGGCTTCCTCCAAATTCCGGAGAAGCCAACATTCCCCCCTTCACTGCCCAGCCAGGAGTCCAGGTAAACACGGACAATTTTTCCCCAATTCAATTTTTCGATTTATTTTTCCCTGAGGAACTGCTTTCTAGCATTGTGGCCCAGTGCAACTTGTATGCCCAACAATTTATCATCAAGAACCCCACATCGTCCTATGCCCGTCCCTTCCAGTGGAGAGACCTTACAGTGGATGAGTTCAGGATTTTTTTAGGCCTCACTTTTTGCATGGGACTCAACCCAAAAAATGAAAAACATTCCTTTTGGTCAAAACGCCCCATTTACCACATGCCAATTTTCTCCACAACAATGCCCAGATCCCGATATTTTCTAATCATGAGGTTCCTCCACTTCAATGATAATACACAGTGCCTTCCCCGAAATGACCCCAATTTTGACAGGCTTTTCAAAATTCGCCCCTTATTAGATTATTTTTCGCAATTATTCCCCCAAATATATACCCCGGAACAAAACGTATGTGTCGACGAGTCCCTAGTAAAATTTTGTGGCCGACTTAAAATCAAACAATTTATACCCAGCAAAAGGGCCCGCTATGGGGTGAAGGTCTACAAACTTTGCGAACGAGCCACAGGGTACCTTTATTCCTTTTTGGTGTACCAAGGGAAGGACACCCAGCTGAATCCCCCCGATTGCCCAGACTACTTGGGATTAAGTGGGAAAGTTGTCTGGCAACTCATCAACCCCCTCCTTGATAAAGGATACCACCTGTACGTGGACAACTTCTATACGTCTCTTCCTCTGTTCCACAACCTGCACCGAAAGAAGACGCCAGCATGTGGCACCGCCAGAAAGAACCGGAAAGGCTTTCCGCAAAGCCTTGTAAATACAAAGCTGAAGAAAGGGGAATCGGCGAGTCTGCGGAACAAGGAGGTTCTGGCAGTGAAGTGGAGGGACAGAAGAGACGTATATATGTTGTCCTCCATCCACAACGATTCTTTTGTTGAAACCCGCAGAAGGCGTGGCACCACCATCCAAAAACCCACCTGCATTCAGGACTACAATTTGTTCATGGGGGGAGTCGACTTAAACGACCAAATGTTGGAACCATACCTTGCCACAAGACGCACGTACCATTGGTACAAAAAGGTAGCAATTTATTTTTTTCATTTGGCCGTCTACAACTCCCATGTTGTTTACCGCAAATCAACCCAAAACCCCCTACCCTTCCTTGGCTACCTGGAGGAAATTACCACTTCCCTGATATTCCCGAACGACCTGCCCCAACACATCCGATCAGATGTCCTAAGTCGGCTCTCCGAACGGCACTTCCCGGATAAGGTCCCTCCCACAGCATCAGGCCGACGAGCTCAAAAAAAATGTAGAGTGTGTACCAGTGCAGGAATCAGACGGGACACAGTTTACTATTGTGCAGAGTGTCCTTCACAACCAGGCCTCTGTATAATTGACTGTTTCAAACGTTACCATACTAAACTAAAGTATTAGTTTAGTATGGTAAACGTAATCCTCCGTTCCTGCCTTCTCACCCCTTATGCCACTGCCTGCTTTTGTAACTGACCCCGGCTTGTTATTGGACCACCCTTCTGCCTAATGATTTTGCAATACCGCTGCCTGATTTGGAATTGACCCTGGACTGTTTTTCGACCATTCTTCTGCCTAACGATTCTGTACTGCCTCTGCCTGATCTGGAACTGACCTCGGACTGTTTGACCATGCCTTTTGCCTGCCTCTTGGACTGATCTTGTACCCTGCTACTGGACTAGTGGGATTCAACACAGGGGTCTCACATATGTGAGGGGCGCCAGAAAAGTTTTTCTGGATGAAGAAAACTTTTTTGTTTTCTCATGCTAGATTAGGGTCTGGTTGCCCGGAGGCTTCAAAGAGATTTGGGTGGGAGAAGCCTCTACCCCTGTCCCCATTCTGTCCTGAACGAGGCCCTCCTTCTGCCTGTAGGACCTATGCCATCATGCCTCTGCCTGTTGCATGAACTGACCACCTGCAGTATCCCTGCCTGGACGTTGCTGACCAAGTCCCTGCCTGCTGCCTGGACCAGTGCTATCCTGCTGTGTAGAACTGCGCTACTATTACCAAGGTAATCTTTTGTTTACGCTTTGCTCAGCATAATGTATTTTGGGGTGTAATTCTTGGTATGTGCATGCTATGTGTCTCTGGAACACCTGACGGTGTTCCTTGCATGTTGGATCTCTATATGTGGTCAGGCTGTGTAGAAGTCTCACACATGGGGTATCGTTTTACTCAGGAGGAGTAGCAGAATGTATTTTGGGGTGTCATTTTTGCTATGTACATGCTATGTGTTGGAAATATCTTATCAATGGACAACTTTGTGTAAAAAAAAATGCGTTTTCATTTTTTTTCCACATATTCCAAAAACTTCTGGAAAAAAATGAACTGTTCAAAAGACTCATTATGCCTCATAGATTATACGTTGGGGTGTTAGCTTTCCAAAATGGGGTCATTTTGTGGGTAATTCCATTGTCCTGGTGTTGCAGGGCCTTCAAACGTGTAATAGGTTGTCAACTAGTTAGATGTGCAATTTATGCTCCTAAAACCCCTGATGGCGCTCCCTGCATGTTGGGCATCTGTATGTGGCCAGGCAGTGAAAAAGTCTCACACATGGGGTATCGTTTTACTCAGGAGGAATAGCAGAATGTATTTTGGGGTGTCATTTTTGCTATGTACATGCTATGTGTTGGAAATATCTTATCAATGGACAACTTTGTGTAAAAAAAATGCGTTTTCATTTTTTTTCCACATATTCCAAAAACTTCTGGAAAAAAATGAACCGTTCAAAAGACTCATTATGCCTCATAGATTATACGTTGGGGTGTTAGCTTTCCAAAATGGGGTCATTTTGTGGGTAATTCCATTGTCCTGGTGTTCCAGGGCCTTCAAACGTGTAATAGGTTGTCAACTAGTTAGATGTGCAATTTATGCTCCTAAAACCCCTGATGGCGCTCCCTGCATGTTGGGCATCTGTATGTGGCCAGGCAGTGAAAAAGTCTCACACATGGGGTATCGTTTTACTCAGGAGGAGTAGCAGAATGTATTTTGGGGTGTCATTTTTGCTATGTACATGCTATGTGTTGGAAATATCTTATCAATGGACAACTTTGTGTAAAAAAAATGCGTTTTCATTTTTTTTCCACATATTCCAAAAACTTCTGGAAAAAAATGAACCGTTCAAAAGACTCATTATGCCTCATAGATTATACGTTGGGGTGTTAGCTTTCCAAAATGGGGTCATTTTGTGGGTAATTCCATTGTCCTGGTGTTCCAGGGCCTTCAAACGTGTAATAGGTTGTCAACTAGTTAGATGTGCAATTTATGCTCCTAAAACCCCTGATGGCGCTCCCTGCAGGTTGGGCATCGGTATGTGGCCAGGCAGTGGAAAAGTCTCACACATGGGGTATCGTTTTACTCAGGAAGAGTAGCAGAATGTATTTTGGGGTGTCATTTGTGGTATGCACATGCCATGTGAGAGAAATAAGCAATTACAATGACACTTTTGAGAAATTTTTTAAATAAAAAATAAAAATCTTAATTTTGCAAAGTGTTTTGGGAAAAAATGACAACTTCAAATAACTCACCATGCCTCTTACTAAATACCTTGGGATGTCTACTTTCCAAAAAGGGGTTATTTGGGGGGAATTTGTACTTTCCTGGCTTGTTAGGGTCTCAAGAAATGAGATAGGCCTTCAAAACATCAGGTGTGATCAGATGTGATAATTTATTATGATTTGCGCTATAGCTTGTAGACTCTAAAACTTTCACACAGACCAAATAATTTCCCAAAAAATTGGGTTATTTTTATCAAAGACATGTAGCAGTATAAATTGTGGCCAAAATTTATGAAGAAAATTTAATATTTTGCAAAATTTTATCACAGAAACTAAGAAAAAAACATTTTTTTTCTAAATTTTCGGTCTTTTTTCATTAATAGCGCAAAAAATAAAAAACCCAGAGGTGATCAAATACCACCAAAAGAAAGCTCTATTTGTGGGAAAAAAAGGACAAAAAAATCATTTGGGTACAGTGTTGCATGACTGAGTAATTGTCATTCAAAGTGTGAGAGCCCTGAAAGCTGAAAATTGGTCTGGTCAGGAGAGTGTTTAAGTGCCCAGTATGGAAGTGGTTAAAGACACGGCTAAAAACATATATTTTACGTTCCAGTGAATGACTGTGCAGGGAGGAGGGACAAGTCTGATCATTGGAGAAGAGTAGGCTGAGTTCACAGCACAACTACAGAACTGATAATGCTGTGCTCTCCTGTTTAGTGTGGTCAGTTTTTAATGGGAAAACAGAGAGACTGGTAGGAATACCAGGTATTTCACACAAAGAGAACAAGATACTTTTTCAAGCACGTGGCATAGTAGGCACATTTCAGGAATATGAAATGTTAGGTTTACATATTCAGTTACTTATATAGTGCTGTCAACTTACACGACGCTTTGCATATATATATATATATATATATATATATATATATATATATACACATATACATATACACTGTGGCCCAGATTCACAAAGCGAGTACGCCGGCATCGTCTCTAGTCGGCTTTTTCGGCGTATAGTTAAAGCTGGTATTTTGTGACGTATAGTTAAACCTGCTGTGTTAAGTATGGCCGTCGTTCCCGCGTTTAATTTGAATTTTTTTTTTTCGTTTTGCGTAAGTCGTCCGTGAATCGGGATGGACGTAATTTACGTCCACGTCAAAACAATGACGTCCTTGCGACGTCATTTAGCGCAATGCACGGCGGGAAATTTAGGAACGGAGCATGCGCAGTTTGTTCGGCGCGGGGACGCGCTTCATTTAAATGAAACACGCCCCCTACTCGCCGCATTTGAATTCCGCACCGTTACGCCGCTTGAGATACACTATACCGACGTAACTTACGGCACAAAATCTTTATGGATTCGAACCAAAGCCAGGTAAGGTACGGCGGCGTAGCGTATCTCAGATACGATGCGCCGGGGCAGATCTTTGTGGATCTGCCCCAGAATGTATAAAACATTCAGTCTTTGCTCTCAAGAAGCTTACAATCTAAGGTTCCTTAATCACATTCGTACATGCTAGGACCAATTTAGAGAAGAGTTAATTAACCTACCAGCACGTCTTAGTAGTGTGAAAGGAAACCAAATAGTGCCATGGTTGAGATTTAAACCGATGACCCTAGTGCTGCTAGTTGGAAGTGCTAAGCACCTAGCCACTGTGCTGCCCTGGTCTCTCACTGGTTTTGGCTTCTCCTCCCTGGCTTCTTACAGGTGGTGGTCTTTGGCCATCTTGATTAGCTTGGGTTATGACATCACTCCTGCACATGCGCAGCTCAGTGTACATGCTACAGGGTTTTGCGAACAAACAGGTGTATTTTATTGCAGAAGAGACATGCAATACCCTGCCTGAATATTTTCTTTTTCTTTTACCTTTTGTTCCATTGTAACCACCACATCAAACAGAAAGACAGAACAGCAATCTGCCTATGTAAACAAGTCAGATTGCCATTCTGACAGGAGGGAAGGGATGGAATTTGTGCCTAGTTTGTGTTTATGTGTCTCCTCTGATGTTAACTCCCTTCCCAGCCAGTGTCATTAGTACAGTTACAGTGCATATTTTTAGCACTGATCACCGTATTAGTGTCACTGGTACCCAAAAAGTGTCATAAGTGTCAGAATATCAGCCACAATATCGTAGTCCCGCTATAAGTCATTGATCACCGCCTTTACTAATAAAAAAATTAAATAAAAATATCCCATAGCTTGTAGATGATATACTGTTTGTGCAAACCAATCAATATACGCTTATTGGGATTTTTTTAACCAAAAACATGTAGCAGAATACATATTGGCCTAAATTTATGAAGAAATAAGAAGTAAAAATATATATATATTTTTTCCAAATTGATTACCTCCGATTTTTATTATTATTAGAGCTATACACAAAAAACAAAAATAAATATCACCAAAAGAAAGCTCTATTTGTGGGGGAAAAAAGGACATACATAGTTTTTGGTAATTGCATTGCACGACTGCACAATAGTCAGTAACGCAGTGCTATATCGCAAAAAATTGCCCAGTCATGAAGGGGGAGTAAATCTTATGGAGGTCAAGTGGTTAAGCAGCATACAGTAGCTAAACAGATACTCAGAATGAAACACAAAGCATG
The DNA here is from genome assembly GCF_905171775.1 of Rana temporaria. Lineage (NCBI taxonomy): Eukaryota > Metazoa > Chordata > Amphibia > Anura > Ranidae > Rana > Rana temporaria. Next base: position 237,621,646 of record NC_053490.1, on the reverse strand, counting down.
TAAGGGAATAAGATACAGATAGAATTTGCATTTTGCTTCTTTTGTTTTGTTTACATATTTCAGATCTTTATATAGAAAATATGGGAGTTGTCTTTGCAGACTTTCTGTACAAGTAAAGATTACAAGGTCCTAGCTTTACTACCTAAGGTCGGGTTCACATATATTCGCACCTGACCTGGACCCAAACATGACCCTTTTGCAATCCGCTCCGTGGCTGCCCCGGACCTGTGTGAACAAGCTCCATTGCAAAGCCCGCCAGGAAGTCGGCACTGCGCTAATCACAGGCAGGGTGACATTGTAGGCTACAGAGATTGGGAAATGTCTCTCTGCCTGTGATTAGCGCAGCGCGGTGCTGACTTCCTGGCAGGCTCTGCACGTGGACTGTGCGAACACGCCGGAGCTCATCCTTACTCCCATCCAATTCACATATACTGTATGTGAACCCAGCTTAAAGGGGAGTTCCAGCCAATATTTATGTTTATTAAAAGTCAGCAGCTACAAAAAGTGTAGCTGCTGGCTTTTAATAAACAGACACTTACCTGCTCCAGCGAAGTGCCGGCCGGGGCTCCGCTCCTCTCCCCCCCTCCCCGGCCGGCGTCTTCATTGTCACTGTGGGCACCCGGCCGTGACAGCTTTCGGCTTCACGGCCGGGCACCCACTGCGCATGCGCGAGCGGCACTGCGCATGCGCGTGCGGCGCGGCCCGGCGCTGTTTGATTGTACAGGCGATCGCCTAGGACCTGTCACGTGTCCTAGGCGATCGCCTACAGGGAGGGGCTGCCAAAAGGCGATTAAGCTTAATCGCCTTTGCAGCCCCTCGGCGGAAGGAGGAAGTGGGACAGGAAGTCCCCTTCTCCTGAAGCCCCCACTCCCCCCCAAAAAAATTACATGCCAAATGTGGCATGTAAGGGGGTGAGGAGTGGGATAAGCGGAAGTTCCATTTTTGGGTGGAACTCTGCATTAATGAATCAATGTTCTGGAACAAGCTTTCAGGACAGGAGTTTAGACTTCACTGGCTACACGCTTATTCCAAGGAAGTGACTTACAAGGTAGAGAAGCTCCTGCATCCTGCACCTTTAAAAATCAAGTCAGCCATATTTCTTTCCAGACAGAATTAGTTACTGTTTGGAGAGGGGTCAGAATATTCAGGGGAAAAAAAAACAACTTGAGAAACTAAGCTTCAAGCAGTACATGACAAGTTCACAGGTCCATTCCTTCTCAGCTCACTCGTGATTTGTAGACCCGGATTTTGTCTTTTCTAAATCAAAGCAAGATTGTCTGCCAAAGAAGAATGTTGTATTTACTGGGTTGGGCAGGGTGAACTCAGCAGCAGCTGGAAACCCTAAAGCTACTAATGAATTCTGTTCTCATCAGCAGGTGCTGTGGCACTAAATTGAAATCACTCCAATAGGTTTCAGGGACACCAAGACAATTACAAGAGCCAGCAGAAACAGGCAAAAATGATAGAGAAAGAAAAATGTGAAATCCCAACCTGGAAACAGTAAAGGTTGGGGACGCCTTCCTCTCATTATGCTAAGTGAATATGACATATGGGTCCCTGGGATGCAATGTGCCATGCATAATTGTGTTGATAGTGAGTGATGGCTCTTTCCAGGTTTTTCGCCATCAGGAGATGCATTGAAGTCATTAAACTTATATTTATAGTCCTTAATATCATTTGCAGAATGACATTTCAAGAGATTTGGCTCTTAGGTTCAGGTTCAGGTTTATATGTCCAAAATATTTTCATTTCATGCGTTGCTTAAGGCAAAACCTATGATTATATATTTCTCTGTAACAGATGCTATGTAAACCTTCTTATGAAGAGGGCACGGTTGTGTGATTCCCTAGTGGTCTTTCATTGCTGCACCGGCTATATGGATTACTTGATGCATGACTGACTTCCAAGAGGAATAATGGGATGTATGTACTTATTATTTTTGCTTCAAACATTAATTCTAAAATCAGAACCACAGAAATGTTAATAAACAGATATTTTCTAACATATTTATTGCTTAAAAAAAAAACCTCTAAAATAAATCAAACGTATCATGCAGTTTACTTAGGCAGCAAATCACATGGCTTAGAGCATATCATATTTATAGTTTACTATTTTTTATGTTACAGTGGAACCTCGGTTTAAGAGTAACTTGATTTGCAAGTGTTGACTCGCAAGGCGAGCAGAATTCAGCCTGCAGTACCTCATTTGGCCTGAGGTACGGGGCGCAGGAAACGAGCCAAAGTGTCCTCGGCCTTTTTGGCCTTTTTCTGTGCTCTCGGGCGCCCCACCTCTGGCCGCATTCAGTATTGCATCCCATTGAAGTCAATGCGGAACAAATTATTTTTGTTTCCATTGACTTTAACGGGAAAACTCGCTTTGATATGCGAGTATTTTGGATTACAAGCATACTCCTGGAATGAATTATGCTTGTAATCCGAGGTTCAACTGTATAAGCTTACCAGATAAAAATAATATAGCTGATCAGAGACAGATTATAAGAATAGTATTTTATGGTGACCTGTCTTTTTACTTCAGTGACTAGTAAGTGATTTGACAGCAATGTAAAAATATATACAGTTGTGCTCAAAATTTTACATACCCTGGCAGAATTTATGATTTCTTGGCTATTTTATAGAGAACATGAATGATAACACAAAAACTTTTCTTTCACTCATGGTTAGTGTTTGGCTGAAGCCATTTATTACCAATAAACTGTTTTACTCTTTTTAAATCATAATCACAATAGAAACTACCCAAATGACTCTGATCAAAGGTTTACATACCCCAGTTCTTAATGCCATGTATTGCCCCCTTTAATATCAATGACCGCTTGAAGTCTTTTGTGGTATTTGTGGATGAGGCTCTTTATCTTCTCAGATGGTAAAGCTGCCCATTACTCTTGGCAAGAAGCCTCCAGTTCCTGTAAATTCTTGGGTTGTCTTGCATGAACTGCATGTTTGAGATCTCCCCAGAGTGGCTCAATGATATTGAGGTCAGGAGACTAAGATAGCTGATCCAGAACCGTCACTTTATTCACTGTAGCCAATGACAGGTCGACTTGGCCTTGTGTTTTGGATCATTGTCATGTTGGAATGTCCAAGTACGTCCCATGCGCAGCTTTCTGGTGATGAATGCAAATGTTCCTTCAGTATTTTTACTATACTGCATTCATCTTGCCATCAATTTTGACCAAATTTCCTGTGCTTTTGTAGCTCACACATCCCCAAACATCAGTGATCCACCTCCGTGTTTGACAGTAGGAATGGTGTACCTTTCATCATAGGCCTTGTTGACCGCTCTCCAAATGAAGCGTGTATGGTTGTGGCCAAAAATCTCAATTTTGGTCTCATCACTCCAAATGACTTTGTGCCAGAAGGTTAGAGCCTTGTCTCTGTGCTGTTTGGCATATTGTAAGCGGGATACTTTGTGGCATTTGCTTAGTAATTTAGTAATTGTGAATGTGGGGGTATTGGTGCTGCCTAAATAAACACCCCTATGTATGAGTTTGGTACTGTATGTGTAGTGCAATTAGCACGTGCAATACCAAAGGTAGTGGTGACAACCGAAATAGGTGAATAATAGTTGTTGCCAACTAAAATAAGTAAATAGTAATAATTGTGGACGATATAAGAGACCTATGAACAGTAATCCCAGGTGGCCCAAAAAATGATGTAATTCAGGGGCCCACACAGACCTCCCCTACTCCAACCAGCGGTCACACAGGGATAACATAAGCCAATAAGTGAAAATAATTAAAAACATAAACAATCATAAAAAACATATGAAACAAATATATATATATATAATGGGAAAATTGAAAAACAAGCTGCAGCTGATACTTCAGTAGGTAATCCAGCCATTATGAAACAATCCAACAATCCAACAATCCTACTGAAGTGTCAGCTGCAGCTTGTGCCTCCTTATGAGTGAAAAAATGTTTCTTTCACTCATGGTTAGTGTTTGGCTGAAGCCATTTATTATCAATCAACTGTGTTTAGTCTTTTTAAATCATAATCACAACAGAAACTACCCAAATGACCCTGATCAAAAGTTTACATACCCCAGTTCTTAATACCGTGAATTACACCCACATGCAGTGCCTCCTTATTATGCATCTTGAAACAGCCACACCCAATGTTTTTAGAGAGTCCTGTATTTCACCTGAAGTTATTTGTGGGTTTTTCTTTGCATCCCAAACAATTTTCCTGGCAGTTGTGGCTGAAATTTTAGTTGGTCTACCTGACCGTGGTTTGGTTTCAACAGAACCCCTAATTTTCACTTCTTGATTAGAGTTTGATTAGAGTTTGAACACTGCTGATTGTCATTCTCAATTCCTTGGATATCTTTGTATATCACTTTCCTGTTTTATACAGTTCAACTACCTTTTCCTGCAGATCCTTTGACAATTCTTTTGCTTTCTCCATGATTCAGAATCCAGAAACGTCAGTGGAGCACTGGATGAAAGATGGAAGGGTCTGTCAGGAGTCCAGAAACTCATTGACCTTTTATACACACACACCAATTACCACAAATTACCAGCAAACAGATCACATGTAAGGATGGATACCTTTAAAAGCCATTCAAACCACTTTGTGTCACCTTGTGTGCATGTTATTATGCCAAAATCACCAGGGAATGTAAACTTTTGATCAGGGTCATTTGGGTAGTTTCTGTTACATTATGATTTAAAAAAAGTAAGTTGATTGATAATAAATGGCTTCAGCCAAACACTAACCATGAGTGAATGAGAAGTATTTGTGTTATCATTCATATTCTCTGAAAAATGGGCAAGAAATCATAAATTCTTCCAGGGTGTAAACATATGAGCACAATTGTGTGTGTGTGTGTGTGTGTGTGTGTATATATATACACAATTATGTTCATAATTTTTTGTATATATATATATATATATATACACACACACACACAGTGGGCCTGATTTACCAAGCCTTTACTCCATGACTCATGGAGTAAAAGCAGGAGTAGCAGCCGTTTGGCCATTTACTAAAGAAATACGCTGCTAGTGCAGTGTATTTCCCTAGTTACTAATGTGCTCCGTGCGCCCAGGAGAGGGTGCATTGTGCACCAGTACAGACCTGGCGCACGGCACATTAAACTGTAAATTGCGGGGGTTTGGGCGGGAGTTTATTAGGGGGGGAGGTGGGGGGATGCAGGGGAAGTGAAGTGACATGTGTTTTGAAGTGTTTGGCGGGCCGAATTGAAAGGGAAAGTGTTTTTTGAAAACACATCCCCGTACGCTTGCACAGTGCGCCTGAACCTCGGGAGGTTCATTTGCATACTGGGCATGCGCAGAGAGAAAAGTCAGGGATTCCCGTGCGCCTTGTCAGTACGCCGTGAAAATCTTGGTAAATACCAAGCGGCGTACCCGTGATTGCGCTGCGTGACGCGGCGCACGGGAATCTCCGAGCTGTTTTCAGCCCTGAAGGGGAACTCCGCGCCAAATTTCAAACTTGAAATCGGCGCGGGTCCCCCTCCAGGGCTACATTAGGCTCTTAGGCTTGGTCCGGAACGTGAGGGGTTAAACCCGCGCCGATCCGGCGCGGGGGTCCCCCCCAGATCCAAACCAAGCCCTCATCCCAAGCATGCAGTCTGGCCCGGACAGGAATGGGGGCGGGGACGAGCGAGCGCCCCCCCCCCTCCTGAGCCGTACCAGACCGCATGCCCTCAACATGGGGGAGTGTGTGCTGTGGGGGAGGGGGGCACTGCCCCCCCACCCCACAGCACTCTTGCCCCCATGTCGATAGGGACAAGAGCCTCTTCCCGACAACCCTTGCCATTGGTTGTCGGGGGATGCGGGCGGGGCTAATCGGAATCTGCGAGCTCCCTTTAATAAGGGGGCCCCCAGATGCCGGCCCCCCACCCTATGTGAATGAGTATGGGGTACATCGTACCTCTACCCATTCACCTGGGGGAAAATGTAAAGTAAAATAAAACACCACACAGAATAAAATATTTTATTAGTCAGCTCCGGAGCCCCCCCTTTCTTCTTTAGCTCTCTTAGAAGGGGGGGTTTCTTCTCTCCCGATCTTCTGCCGGGACCCTGGGCTTCGGTGATTTCTGCCGGGGGAGGGCGCCATCCCTCGGTCCTCTCCAGAGCCTTCCGCCGGATGCCCCCACCCCATTTAAGCTCTTTTTCATTAGGGAGGGGCATCCGGACTTCGGGGTCTTCTGCCGGGGGATGGCGCCTATCCCCCGGTCTTTCCGGTGCCTTCCGCCAGGGTTCCGGTCTTCCTGGTCTTCTGCCGGGGGTGCGCCAACTCCCCGGTCTTTTCTCTGCTCCCTCTTCTGCCTGGCTCCCCCGCGGAGCCAGGGCTGTCTTCCGTCTTCTTTCTTCTCTCTTCCTTCTTCTGCCTGTCTCCTCCGGGAGCACAGGGCTTGTCTCCGCTGTCTTCTTCCTTCTTTCCTTCTCTTCCATTGGATGTTGACACGACGAGGTTCCGCGCTGACATGCCGTGTCAGCGACGGGCATGGACTTATATAGGGTAATGCCACCATGTGACCTCAACCCATGTGACATCACATTCCCTGGGCATGATGGGAATGTGATGTCACATGGGTTGAGGTCACATGGTGGCATTGCCCTATATAAGTCCATGCCCACTGCTCAGACGGCATTCCAGCGCCGGACCTCGTCGTGTCAACATCGAATGGAAGAGAAGGGAGAAGACAGCGGAGACAAGCCCTGTGCTCCGCGGAGGAGACAGGCAGAAGCGGAAGGCATCGCAGAAGCCCGGAGAGTGGCGCCCTCCGGCGGAAGACACCGTACAAGCCCGGGACCCTCCCCCAAAGGCAGGAGCCTCCCTGGTGAAGGGGGTCCCGGTGAATTACGTCGCTGAAGACGGGGGTGGGGTGCCAGTGCACCCCCCCCCCCCGCAGAAACCGTCGTGGAAGCCCGGGACCCTCCCCCAAAGGCAGGAGCCTCCCTGGTGAAGGGGGTCCCGGTGAATTACGTCGCTGAAGACGGGGGTGGGGTGCCAGTGCACCCCCCCCCCCGCAGAAACCATCGTGGAGGCCCGGGACCTTCCCCCAAAGGCAGGAGCCTCCCTGGTGAAGGGGGTCCCGGTGAATTACGTCGCTGAAGACGGGGGTGGGGTGCCAGTGCACCCCCCCCCGCAGAAACCGTCGTGGAAGCCCGGGACCCTCCCCCAAAGGCAGGAGCCTCCCTGGTGAAGGGGGTCCCGGTGAATTACGTCGCTGAAGACGGGGGAGGGGTGCCAGTGCACCCCCCCCCCCCCGCAGAAACCGTCGTAGTAGCCCGGGACCCTCCCCCAAAGGCAGGAGCCTCACTGGTGAAGGGGGTTCCGGCAGAAGATGGCGAAGCCCGGGGCCTAATGGGGTGGTGGTGGGGGGCCCCGGCAGAAGACCCCCGGCTGACTAATAAATTAATTTATTCATATGTGGTGTATTATTTTTTTCCATTTTTTTCCCCAGGTGAATGGGTAGGGGTACAATGTACCCCATACTCATTCACATAGGGTGGGGGGCCGGAATCTGGGAACCCCTTTATTAAAGGGGTCTCTCAGATTCTGATAAGCCCTCCGCCCGCATACCCCGACAACCAACGGCCAGGGTTGTCGGGAAGAGGCTCTTGTCCCTATCGACATGGGGACAAGAGTGCTGTGGGGGGGCAGTGTCCCCCACAGCACACACTCCCCCATGTTGAGGGCATGTGGTCTGGTATGGCTCAGGAGGGAGGGGGGCGCTCGCTCGTCCCCACCCCCATTCCTGTCTGACCAGACTGCGTGCCTGGGATAAGGGCTTGGTTTGGATCTTGGGGGGGACCCCACGCTATTTTTTTTTGCGCGGGTTTAACCCCTTATGTTCCAGACCAAGCCTAAGAGCCTGGTATGCACCTGGAGGGAACCCACCTTATTTTTTTTTTGAGGGGGTCTGGAGTTCCCCTTCATGAACAGCGATCTGTCATTTACACATGTCAGTCCCCCCCCCTACAGTTAGAACACACCCAGGGAAGATATTTAACCCCTCCCTCGCACCTAGTGTTAACCCCTTCCCTGCCAGTGGCATTTTTACAGTAAGCAATGCATTTTTACAGCACTGATCGATAGAAAAATGCCAATGGTTCCAAAAAAGTGTTCGATGTGTCCGCCATAATGTCGCAGTACTGATAAAAATCGCTGATCGCCCCAATAACTAGTTAAAACAAAAAAAAAAAAATTTGGTAGACGCTATAACTTTTGCCAAAACCAAACACTAAACGCTATTTGCGATTTTTTGGAACCAAAAAGATGTAGAATACGTATCGGCCTAAACTGAGGTTTTTTTTATTTTTTAGAATATATATTTTTGGGGATATTTATTATAGCAAAAAGTAAAAATATTTTTTACATATGTGGGCGGGACTTACGCAAGTCCCGCCCACATATATAAACATCGTTCAAACCACACATGTGAGGTATTGACGCGTGCCTTAGAGCGAGAGCAATACTTTTACCACTAGACCTTCTTTGTAACTATAAACTGGTAACCTGGAAAAAAAAATAAAAGGTCGCCTATGGGGATATTCACGGAATTCATTTTGGCCCCATTGCAGGAGTGTTTCCAATAGTAAAGCGTGACATGTAAGGTATCTATTTACTCAGTGTAACATCATCTTTCACATTATCCCCAAAAATTGGGCTCACTTTTGTGTTTTGTTAATTTTTAACCACTTGAGCCCGGACCATATTTCTGGTCAATGACCGGGCAAGTTTTTGTGATTCGGCACGGCGTCGCTTTAACTGACAATTGCGCAGTCGTGCGACGTGGCTCTCAAACAAAATTGGCAACCTTTTTTTTCCCACAAATAGATTATTAAATGTGCGTGTTTACTTCTGTCTTTAATACCTCCCCTTCAGGCTGGAAAGCATCAGATCAGGGGAAACAAAAAAAAAAAAAGCTCTCATTCCATTGCAGCTTGGTTCCTACATGTGTGATGAACTGAGCATGCTCAAACACTTAGAACAAAAATATCCTTTCTTTTTAAAAGGTGAAAAACACTCCTTGGATGCTCATAGAGCGTGGTTTGGGTTAATTGCAGGTGTGCCCAATTACAAGCTCACCCAAACTAGAGACTGCAATTTGTTCATGTGATTTCAATTGCTTCATTACTAGCACTGTTATAAAAAGCTTGGATCGATCAGTCCTCAGCTGCCCTCAGAAGGGGCAGGCTGGCAGAAATGCTGTTGCTAAACACAAATGTGGTTTGTTGCATGGGTTTTGTTTTATTTTGCCAATGGTTTTGGTTTATTTTTAAATGATGTTCACTTTGATGCATTTGTCTATGTGGCCTTATTTTATGAAAAATGTGTGAAGCTATGGTTAGTTAGAAATTTGAAATGTATTTTTGTTTGTGTTTGTTTGTTTGTCTTTTTTTCGCTTTCCTTGTTTTGTTGACCAATAAAAATTATTTTAAAATTGTTAAGTTTGTCTTTTGTTACTTTTTCATGCTACATATGTTGACAGCTGCAGCTGAAATCGGTTTGGGCCTAACAAATGATGTGTGTCTAAGCTTCTTTCCTGGTGTGTAATCATGAAATGTTTGCCATGTTTATTCTCCATGACTTTAAAGAGAACTGGTAATTATTTTATTTTTTTCTGCAGTGGTCCTCAGCCCTCAAGTACCCCCGACAGGACATGTTTTGTGGATTTCTCTTATCAAGAATTGCTGTCCAGACTGTATTTTAAAGCACATGTACAAGATGAAGGAAAACCTGCAAACATGGCCTGTGGGGGGGGTTTGCTATTGGTGGACAGGCTTGACGTGCTGATTTACAGCACTGTGCTTAAATCTAGCGCAAGGCAATCCTATTCAAATTGTGGGTGTTTGAGGGAAGCCAAGTGAGTGTTAGAACCCCTGCTTTGTGTTTTTTTATTTTTGTGTTGAGCTTTGTGTCCCTTTTCTTAAAATTGGCTTCACTTCCTGTCACACAGCTGAACAGGAAGTGAGGTTAAAACCCTACCAGTGTCATTTCTTGGGGACACAGGTCAATCTAACTAGTGTCCCCATTAAGCAAATTGCACTCCAGCACTGTTGTGTACACCCCAAATCATGGGTCTTCAAACTACGGCCATCCAGTTGTTCAGGAACTACAATTCCCGTCATGTCTGTGAATGTCAGTGCATTACAAGGCCTCATGGGATGTGTAGTTCTACAACAGCTGGAGGGCCGTAGTTTGAGGATCCCTGCCCCAAATGATTATTTAGTTTGGGGTTTAGTAAAGGCAAAGCCACTCTGCAGTACAAGCATAGTTGCTGAAAATCAGAGAGGAAGCACTGATGGTTTTAACATCCAATCCTGTAGAAGCAAAGTTGTTTTGTTTTCTTCCTTGCTTTGCACTTGTAGGAGTGGATTTGCCTTTAGTAAATGGACCCCAAAGTCCAAGATCCCTAATAATTTGGGGTGTACACAGCAAAATGCTAGAGTGCAATTTACATAATGGGAAACTATTTAGATTGATCTCTGTGTCCCCAAGAAAATATATTAGTAAGGTTTTACCCTCACTTCCTGTTTGGCTATGTGACAGGAAGTGAATGAATTAGAAAGGGTGAAGACACCTCACAAATGTTGTCACTATCAGGGGTGCAGACATCCCCAAAAAAATTAGCAGATAATACTTATTTGCAAATTAATAATTTTTTAGTTAACATTGGGTGGGGTGCTCTAACACACACATTCCTACATATTAGCAACGCTCTATCCTGGCCTATTGGCATGGTTATATTTTCTTAGGGCTCTCAATAAAACTCTATGAAATTTGTGCTTAAACTAGAACCAGGGGCGGACTGACAACTCATGGGGCCCCTGGGCAATAGAAGATTATGGGGCCCCTCTGGCTTACAGATGGCCACCACGCCAGGAGGTAGTGCAGAGGCGGGCAGCTAAAATCTTGGGATATTCACATTAAAAGCATGTCATTTTCGGACATATCAGGGACAGATCTAAAAAAAACACAGATTTTTACATACTGTCCCTGGTTTTACTGAGCCTGGAAACCCGGATGGGGCCCCCTAGTGGCATGGGGCCCTCGGGCAGTGCACGAGTGACTCAATGGTCAGTCCGCCCCTTACAAGAACTATAATCAACAAGTTTTATTTTCTTTAATTTTGGATAGTGAGGAAGGGTTATAGGCCCTGTCAGTTTATTTTGTATTATCTGTGTCCAATTGGGGAGATTTGCCTTCACTTCCTGCCCCATAGCCAAACAGGAAGTGAGAGAAAAACTATGCAAATTAACCACTTCCCGCCCAGCCTATGGCCGATTTACGTCCGGGAAGTGGTTACACAATCCTGACAGGACGTCCTGCAGGATTTCATGCCGCGCGCGCCTGTGGGGGCATGCAGCGCGGCGATCGGTGATGCGGGGTGTCAGTCTGACACCCTGCATCTCCGATCTCGGTAAAGAGTCTCTCACGGAGACAGACGCGAGTATAGGAGAGCCGATCGGCGGCTCTCCTGACAGGGGGCGTTCGCGCTGATTGTTTATCAGCGCAGCCCCCCCTCGGATCACCACACTGGACCACCAGGGATGCCCACCCTGGACCACCAGGGTGTGCAAAAAAAAAAAAAAATATAGAAAAAAAAAAAAAAAAGCATTAAAAAAAAAGAAAAAAGATGCCAATCAGTGCCCACAAATGGGCACTGACTGGCAACCTGGGAAAATCAGTGCCACCCCACAGTGTCCATCAGTGCCACCCCACAGTGCCCACCTATCTGTGCCCACCTGTGCCACCCATAAGTATCCATCAGTGCCACCCATAAGTGCCGCCCATAAGTGCCGCCCATGAGTGCGCATCTGTGCCGCCCATGAGTGCCCATCAGTGCCGCCTATGAGTGCCCATCAGTGCCGCATAGCAGCGCCGCCAATCAATGCCACCTCATCTGTGCCCGTCAGTACTACCTCATCGATGTCCATCAGTGCCATCTCATCGGTGCCCATCAGTGCCGCCATATCAGTGCCCGTAATTGAAAGAGAAAAACTTATTTACAAAAAAATTTACCTAAAAAAATAAAAACGTTTTTTTGTTTTAAAATTTGCAGTATTTTTTTAGTTGTTGCGCAAAAAAAAAAAACGCAGAGGTGATCAAATAACAAAAAAAGAAAGCTCTATTTGTGGGGGAAAAAGGACGCCAATTTTGTTTGGGTACAGTGTTGTATGACCGCGCAATTGCCATTCAAAGTGCGACAGTGTTGAAAGCTGAAAATTGGCTTGGGCGGGAAGGTGCGTAAGTGCCTGGTACGGAAGTGGTTAAGGGAATCCAGTGCCCCCCCAGAACTAGTGTGTGGGTCCCCTGAAAATTACTGGGCGGGTCATACAAAAACAGGGTGTGGCTTTGACAGGAAGGGGTGGGTCATTTTTCTATTAGGAGGTGCAGATATGTAGTCAGGCCTAGGGCAGAACAAAACCTAAATATACTACTGCATATTAGGGCTTATTTAGACCAGATCCGATTTACAGCGTGTTTTTATATTGTGGGAGGAAACCCACGCAGGCACAGGGAGAACATGCAAACTCTATGCAGATGCTGTCACGGGCGGGATTCGAACCAACGACTCTTTTGCTGCTAGGTCAAAGTGCTATACACTACACCACTGTGCTGAACGAACATGATTGCAGCTGAAAGCATGAGAACTTTTTATTTTTTTTTCAATACCATACTTTCCAGCCTTATTGACCCCGCCTCTCTCCATAAAGAGGACCTGTCACACACTAGTCCTATTACAAGGGATGTTTACATTCCTTGTAATAGGAAGAAAAGTGATCCAAAATCAAAAAAAGTGTCAAAAAAGTGCAAGAATAAAAATATGAGGTAAAAAAAAAAAAAAAAAAAATAAAATAACGCCCCTGTCCCTAGAAGCTCGCACTCAGAAGCAAATATGCATGTAAGTCCCGCCCACATATGTAAACACCATTCAAACCACACATGTGAGGTATTGATGCGTGCGTTAGAGCGAGAGCAATAATTCTAGCCCTAGACCTCCTCTGTAACTCTGAACTGGTCACCTGTAAAAAAAAAAAACAAGCATCGCCTATGGATATTTTTATGTCCCGAAGTTTGGCGCCATTCCATGAGTGTGTACAATATTAAAGCGTGACAAGTTAGGTATCTATTTACTCGGTGTAACATCATCTTTAACATTATCCATAAAAATTGGGCTAACTTTACTTTTTTTTTTTTTTTTAATTCATGAACCGTGTTTTTTTTTGGGCCAAAAAAAAGTCGTTTGAAAAATTATTGCGCAAATACCGTTGGAAATCAAATAAAAAAGGACCGCTAACTTTATTCCCTAGGGTGTCTGCTAAAAAATTATATATAATGTTTGGGGGTCCTGATTAATTTCCCAGGAACAAAATATAATTTTTACATGAAGGAGAGAAGTGCCAGAATAGGCGCGCTATGGAAGTGGTTAAAGTGAAATAATAAAAGTGAAATATTCCTTTAAATTTCATACAGGGGGGGGGGGGTACACGCATGTTTCCCGTGCTTAGAACTGTCCCTGTACAAGATGTCATTTCTGAAGTGAAACAAAAAAAAGAAAGTTTAAAGTACTCATGGCTATAAAGAATACAGTCATTGCTCATTAAAAAAAAAAAAAAGGGGGTCCCTCCAAATTAAATTACCAGGCCCTTCAGGTCTGGAATGGATATTAAGGGGAACCCCGCCGTAAAAACCCCCCCAAAAAATGGCGTGGGGTCCCCCCAAATATCCATACCAGACCCTTCAGGTCTGGTGTGGATTTTAAGGGGAACTCCACCCCAAATTGAAAAAAAAAATGGCGTGGGGTCCCCCCAAATATCCATACCAGACCCTTCAGGTCTGGTGTGGATTTTAAGGGGAACTCCACCCCAAATTGAAAAAAAAATGGCGTGGAGTCCCCCTAAAAATCCACACCAGACCCTTATCCGAGCACGTTGACCTGGCCGGCCGCAGAAAAGAGGGGGGGACAGAGTGCGGCCCCCCCCCTCTCCTGAACCGCACCAGGCCACATGCCCTCAACATGGGGAGGATGTCCCCATGTTGATGAGGACAAGGGTCTCATCCCCACAACCCTTGCCCGGTGGTTGTGGGGGTATGCGGGCGGGAGGTTTATCAGAATCTGGAAGACCCCTTTAACAAAGGGGACCCCCAGATCCTGACCCCCCCCTGTGTGAAATGGTAATGGGGTACATTGTACCTCTACCATTTCACCCCAAAAAAAATGTCAAAGTGTTAAAAATGACAGTAGCCGGTTTTTGACAAATCTTTTAATAAAATCTTCTTTTCTTCTTTCCTTCGGGTTTCTTCCGCTGCTTCTTTCTTCTCGTCCACATCTTGCCCGACGTCTTCTTCTATCTTCTCCGTCCGTCCTTCAGCCTTGTGGTCCCGCATCTTGCCCGTTGTCTTGTCCTGTCTTCTTCTCCGTCCGTCCGCCAGCCTCCTCATCCGCATCTTGTGTCTTCGGCGGTCTTCTTCTCGGTCCGCCAGCCTTCTCGTCCGCATCTTGTGTCTTCTCCGGACCCAGCGTTTGAATTGGATTTGGCCGCCGTGTTCCCGCTCCTGGGACCCGCCCCCCTCTGACGCCACAAGTAAACTCCTTAGAAGGTCATGTGCGTCAGAGGGGGGCGGGGTCACATGAGTGTGACACGGCGGGAACTTCTTCTCCGGGCGGCATGCTTGAAATTGAATTCCCCCGCTGTGTGACGCTCTGTGACCCCGCCCCCCTCTGACGCACATGACCTTCTAAGGAGTTTACTTGTGGCGTCCGAGGAGGCTGGCGGACGGACGGAGAAGAAGACAGGACAAGACAACGGGCAAGATGCGGGACCACAAGGCTGAAGGACGGACGGAGAAGATAGAAGAAGACGTCGGGCAAGATGTGGACGAGAAGAAAGAAGCAGCGGAAGAAACCCGAAGAAAAGAAGATTTTATTAAAAGATTTGTCAAAAACCGGCTACTGTCATTTTTAACACTTTGACATTTTTTTGGGGGTGAAATGGTAGAGGTACAATGTACCCCATTACCATTTCACACAGGGGGGGGGTCAGGATCTGGGGGTCCCCTTTGTTAAAGGGGTCTTCCAGATTCTGATAAACCTCCCGCCCGCATACCCCCACAACCACCGGGCAAGGGTTGTGGGGATGAGACCCTTGTCCCCATCAACATGGGGACATCCTCCCCATGTTGAGGGCATGTGGCCTGGTGCGGTTCAGGAGAGAGGGGGGGCCGCACTCTGTCCCCCCCTCTTTTCTGCGGCCGGCCAGGTCAACGTGCTCGGATAAGGGTCTGGTGTGGATTTTTAGGGGGACTCCACGCCATTTTTTTTTAAAATTTGGGGTGGAGTTCCCCTTAAAATCCACACCAGACCTGAAGGGCCTGGAATGGATATTTGCCGGGAACCGCACGTCTTTTTTTTTTTTTGTTTTTTACGGCGGGGTTCCCCTTAATATCCATTCCAGACCTGAAGGGCCTGGTAATTTAATTTGGGGGAACCCCTACACATTTTCTTGTTTGTTTTATGAATGAATCCCTTTAGAATTGTCAGAGCCGACAATTCATTATAGCCGCGTGTGAATTTTTAAATGACTTTTTTCCTTCTGAATGTCATTTTGTGCAGGGGGAGTTCTAAGTGCGGGAAAAATGCGCTATTTCACATGCTGACATTACACCCCCCCTAGGTACGAAATTTAAAGGAATATTTCACTTTTATTGTTTCACTTTAAGAATTATTAATTTCACTGCTCCCGAAAAAACGGCCGTTTTAAAAAATAAAAAAAGCATTGATACATGTTCCCTGGGACAGGACTGAGGTCCCCAAACACTTTTTAGGACAAAACTAGCAGATTAGCCTTTAAAATGAAAACTTTTGATTTCTCCCATAGACTTCTATAGGGAGTTCGGCGCGGCTTTACATATTAGTTTCAATGCGTGTTAGATTTTAAATGTATTGATATTATGTTATAAAGGTCTCTGAATCAATGCTTAAACATGGTAGCATTTGAAGGTTTGTTAAAGACAAACGAAGGTCAATGTAGGACAACAGAACAGATGGTAGGGTAGGCCATAACTATTCTTAAAAAACATACGTCAAGAAGATGGGTGGAGATGATACTTAAAAATACCTAAGTGGGTGTGAACGATCATCGCAACCTTCTTTGGAAACGAGCCAATTGTGCTTAGTTAGCTGTTAAACCTGTATAAATGTACACGTGGTAAGGATAGCAAGGGAGGATTTCCTGGGTCTCCCGGCCCGATAGGAGAGATGGGGGGAGGGATAGGACCCTCTTCCAAGCAAGAGAGATCAAATCATCTTAACATCTATTTCCTCCTTCTGTAACTTTGTGATGCCTACCTACCATGATGTCTTACCAGCTGTAATCAATGTAAGCATAAACTGTCTGTTTGCTGTCATAATCGTTGGAAGAATAAACCATCATATAATGAAGTTATGTCTGAATATTTTGGAAGCAACGCCTGGATAGGAAGAGGTTTTTGACAACACATCGCATGACACCTGTTAGAGGCATATGTCCACTATGTCCTCTGTTCTATCACTGTCACCTCTTCCCCGTGCCCCCCCCGGCATTTAACATTTGTCGCGCCAGCCAGACTGGTCATTTTTTTTCCTAAAGCCTTGACAAGGGGGAAATGAAGAAATGAAGCCAAAGTTGTTCTTTCAAGTCTTGAAGAAAAATACGACCAAAGAACCTAGAAACAAAAGGTGTTTGTTTTCCATCAGACGAGAGAAGGCTCTAAAACACAGGGTGAGTTTTTACGCTGTTTTGTTTTCTCACCACCTGTCAGAATGCTTGTAGATTACGAGCAGAAGAAAAAAAAAAACGTACAAGGCTTACACAGGGCTACTGAGCCAAAGCTATTTTGGACAGAAGGTTTCAAGATATCATGCAAAATCCATTGAGGACTTTTCTGGTTATGGAGAAAAATCGTAGACGTTTACGTACGTGAAGAAAGCTGCCAAATAGAAGCTTCACGTTATATTTAAGGCCACCATTGTAGTCACACAGGCAGATGTACTCTTTGAGTGAGCTATTATGGATTTTGATGTTTGAACTGTCCAAGAATACACTATACATTATACATTCCTTTCACATACACAAAAAGGAGAAAGACATTATTTTTTACGCACGCATCTTTACATTTGTTTACTTGAGGCTACTTTACAGCTTAAATAAACATTTACACTAACACATGAGCCAAAAGGAACGGAAAAAGAACAAAAATAAGAAGGCGAGCCACGATCAAGAGAAAATTAATTCTTCAATGAATAAGATAAGGACATTATTCTTCTAAGAAAAGCAACGTACGAAGATACAGCAACATGAAAATGCAACAAGAAAAATCACCAAAGACAGACAATGTAACAAACAAACGAAAGAATCTAAAGTTAAGAAGACAAAATTAAAGGACATTGCATCTCTTGTTTTTTTTAAGTGTACACAGGAAAATCATTCTAAACAAGGGGTAAATATGTTTTTTTATATAAGTGGTTTAACATGGGATGGTTAATCTCAAGGTTCAGAAGTATATCTCAGTAATATTCGGGAATTGATATATATATATATATATATATATATATATATATATATATATATGCAATGCAGGCATGTAAACAGTAGTGGGGTAATTAATTAATACCAGAGTGTAAGAAGTTCTTTAATAAGGAAATTAAGTTTAATGCTGCATATATATGTTCGGGAATATTTTAGCCCTAAAACAACAGAAATGTGTTATTGCATGTCATTTAAAGCACAAACGGGCAGAAGTTTAAAGGAAAAACTATTGATTAAGATTATGTAAGAACTGTATAAAATTCAGTTAATGGGAAACAACAAGGTATTTAGTATTTAACAAAAATCTTACAGATTTGGTTGTAGAAAATTATAAGTTAAGGATTGAGCAATTTTACAAAAGTTTCTAAACTTGGGTTTGGTTATTTAATTAAAAGTAGTAAATTGTTCTAAATTACTAAAGTGTACCCAGGAAAAATATTAAAATATGAAAGTTTTGTTCAATCTAAAATTAGCAAAAATAGAAGAAAAAACTATTGTTAAAAGTTTTTATAATTGACTATTTCTGATGAGAATGAGAATTTTGTTTGGAGGAATTTTCTCAGGAAAATGGCCAATTCACAGTATATTAGGCTGGAACTAATCTGTGAAGTTTCATGAGATTTTCTCCTAAACAATGTTTTGTCATTATTATAATCAAGAAATGTCATATTATAACGTTATGTACATGATTTTTAGCAGATGTACAAACCAAATATGCTTTAACATTTTGAAAAAAGGTTAAAAATTGTAAAAACGATAAAATGAGATTGGTTAGACAAATTGTATAGTGAATGGTAGCTAAGACTGACAGTGACAGATCTTTCTCTGAGAGTGTGTCATTAACAGAGAAATGGAGGTCGAGTTACTAAGCAGATGGTCAGTCATGACAAAGAGTTTTTTCCCCTATGGATCTGAACACGTTAGTGTTTAAACTTTTTTCAGAGATCTGAAATAAAGGTGCATGGTTGGAAAAATATTTAATAAGGTATTACTAAGTACTAACTAAAGTAATTGTTTTAAAAAAAAACACGTGGTTTCTGCACCATTGGTTTTGATAAAACTAAAGGTGTTATTTTTAAACATGAGGTGTCAACACAAGGCTTTGATTAAGCTTTTGTCTATAAGTGACAACTGGATGTTAAAAAGTAAGGTCAGTTGAAGCTAAAGTTATGCAGTGAGATAAGCCACAGTGATACAAGTAAGTCGTGCAAAAGTTACTTTATCAATTTTTCAGTGGATATTTATTGGGAAGAATCCATTTATATCTATATACAGTATATTTATGTATATTTATATTGGCACAGATGAAACTTTCTGAGTATCTGTCTACACTGAAAAAGTGATCTTAAGACTTGTTTGTTTAGCAGTCAGAGTGACAGGGCATGTGGTTACAATTAACCATACTGTATAAGTTGGTTAAAAAGGAAAAATACTTAAACATGATTTAAGTTTCTTTTTGAAAAAAAAGATATTTAGGATACCCAACCTAAATGTTCTTTTGCAAAATTAAAGCTATTATAAGTAAAGTAAAGTATAGTAAAGAAAAGTACAATAATATGATAAAAATATTAATTTTACAAAATATAATTAGTCACAGAATAAAAAGGGGGACGATGAAAATTTTGTCTCAGTACAGACAAATAATGAAGATAAAATTCATTGTAAAAATAATTGATTCCAACAATAATGGATAGAGTTATTTTTAAATGAAAATATTTATTTTTGCATATCCAGGTACCTGACAGATTGACTGACAGATTGATTAATTGATTTTTTGTTTGAGCTAATGAAAGACATTTTGAACTACTCATTATTAGAGCATGTTTGTCATCAAACTTCTTGAATATAGGAATTTCAGAAGTTTGTTCACAAAATACGGCTAGGCCTTTGCTAAATTCGAATAGAAATTATGTTTTGAATAAGATTTCTACTTTTTATGAGTATGTTTCATAATTTATTCCAGTAGCTAAAGTTATGGTTAGGAATTATAGATTTTAAAGATACCACGGATTTCAATAGGAATGCCAACTGAAATATCAGATTTCAAATGGGAAGGTAATTTTATTTTTTGGATACTTTCATGACCATGAAACAAGCACAACTAAAATTCTATTTTGGTTATTACTTCTAGTTTTTTCAAATTATTTTTTGATTATGTTATCAAGGATCAACATTTTTGGATGAACTTCAATGATTTATTCATATGGACTTACATCAAAAGTGACATATTGATCGATTGATCATTATGTAAGGGGGAGTTGGAATGTAATTGGAATGTAACAAAGTATACATTTGAAGTATTAATATAGTTAAAAAACATACAAGCTTGTGTGGAAGAAAATGATTTTAAAGTATCTAAACAGAATTATTGTTGAATTAAATAATATGGAACATTGAAAAATAAATAAAAGAAAGAGTTGCTTGCTGGTCATGGATAGATAAATAAATTATATGGATAGATAAATTAAATAGATGGATAAATAAATAAAATGAATAGATTAAAAAGATAGAAAATAAATAGAAAAGATAGAATATATAAAAATACGACAATCAAAAATGGGAAAGTTATGTTTTTATATATCCACAAACAAATAGATTACATATTATGTTTATAATTGTTCAGTGTCTAGGATAATGTATAAAAAACTTATACTGAAGAAATTTGGTTATTGAAATTTCAAGAGAAATAAAAAAAATTGTATTTATTAATTAATAATTCAATATTATAAAGAAATATAATTTGATACATCAAAAATATATTTATTTCTTCTTTATGATAAAATATAAAATAGCTATATGATATGGTTGAAGTTATAAGAAGTAAAATTTATGAAGGTAAAGGAAGAAAATTTTAATATTACATAATTTAGATGAAGAATAAATTAAAATTAATTAATAATATAATAATTTATAATTTCTTAAAGGAATGAAATGGTTAAATATTTCACAGGAATATCTCCGAATTTTGGAAAAAGTTTATGTACAATATCTGAAATGTTAAATTGTATTGTTTGTATTGGAAAAAAGTTAATCAGAAACCTTTATTTAAGATGAATGCACTTATTTTGTTTGTTAATTACAGTGCATTAAGGGGGAATTGTTAGATTTTAAATGTATTGATATTATGTTATAAAGGTCTCTGAATCAATGCTTAAACATGGTAGCATTTGAAGGTTTGTTAAAGACAAACGAAGGTCAATGTAGGACAACAGAACAGATGGTAGGGTAGGCCATAACTATTCTTAAAAAACATACGTCAAGAAGATGGGTGGAGATGATACTTAAAAATACCTAAGTGGGTGTGAACGATCATCGCAACCTTCTTTGGAAACGAGCCAATTGTGCTTAGTTAGCTGTTAAACCTGTATAAATGTACACGTGGTAAGGATAGCAAGGGAGGATTTCCTGGGTCTCCCGGCCCGATAGGAGAGATGGGGGGAGGGATAGGACCCTCTTCCAAGCAAGAGAGATCAAATCATCTTAACATCTATTTCCTCCTTCTGTAACTTTGTGATGCCTACCTACCATGATGTCTTACCAGCTGTAATCAATGTAAGCATAAACTGTCTGTTTGCTGTCATAATCGTTGGAAGAATAAACCATCATATAATGAAGTTATGTCTGAATATTTTGGAAGCAACGCCTGGATAGGAAGAGGTTTTTGACAACACATCGCATGACACCTGTTAGAGGCATATGTCCACTATGTCCTCTGTTCTATCACTGTCACCTCTTCCCCGTGCCCCCCCGGCATTTAACAATGCGCCGGCTGCTACGCTGGTTCATGCGCCCAATTAAGCCTCCACCCGGAGTACTAATTAACGCATGAACCAGCGCAGCGCACATAGCATAGTAAATCAGGCCCACTATCTCACAAAAGTGAGTACACCCCTCACATTTTTGAAAATATTTTATTATATCTTTTCATGTGACAACACTGAAGAAATTACACGTTTCTATATTGTAAAGTAGTGAGTGTGCAGTTTGTATAACAGTGTAGATTTGCTGTCCATTCAAAATAACTCAACACACAAGTGAGTACACCCCTAAGTGAAAATATTAGCTATTTTCGTTCCCCGGTGTCATGTAACATGTTAGTGTTACATGGTTTCAGGTGTGAACGGGGAGCAGGTGTGTTAAATTTGGTGTTATCGCTCTCACTCTCTCATACTGGTCACTGGAAGTTCAACGTCTCATGGCAAAGAAATCTCTGAGGATCTGAAAAAAATAATTTTTGCTCTACAAAAAGATGGCCTAGGCTATAAGAAGTTTGCCAAGACCCTGAAAGTGAACTGCAGCATGGTGGCCAAGACCATACAGTGGTTTAACAGGACAGGTTCCACTCAGAACAGACCTTGCCATGGTTGACCAAATAATTTGAATCCAGGTGCTCAGCGTCATATCCAGAGGTTGTTTTTGGGAAATAGACATATGAGTGCTGCCAGCATTGCTGAAGAGGTGGGGGGTCAACCTGTCAGTGCTCAGACCATATGCCACACACTGCATTAAATTGGTCTGCAATGGCTGTCATCCCTGAAGGAAGCCTAGATGATGCACAAGAAAGCCTGCAAACAGTCTGCTGAAGATAAGCAGACTAAGAACATAGATTAACCATGTCCTGTGGTCTGATGAGACCAAGATAAACGTATTTGGTTCAGATGGTGTCAAGCGTGTGTGGCGGCAACCTGGTGAGGAGTACAAAGACAAGTGTGTCTTGCCTACAGTCAAGCATGGTGTTGGGACTGTCATGGTCTGGGGCTGCATAAATGCTGACGGCACTGAGGAACTACAGTTCATTGAGTGAACTATGAATGTCAACATTTACTGTGACATACTAAAGCAGAGCTTTTTGGCCACAAACCATAAATGATACATATGGAGAGCAGTCAACAAGGCCTATGATGAAAGGTACATCATTCCTACTGTGAAACACGGATGTTTTGGGGATGTGTGAACTACAAAGGTACAGGATATTTGGTCAAAATTGATGACAACATGAATGCAGTATGTTATCAATAAAGTAATTGGCCAGGAAGCTGTGCATGGGATGTACTTGGACATTTGAACATGACAACGATCCAAAACACAAGGCCAAGTCGACCTGTCATTGGCTACAGCAGAATAAAGTGAAGGTTCTGGAGTCACAACTCAGTCTCCTGACCTCAATATCATTGAGCCACTCTGGGGAGATCTCAAACATACAGTTAATGCAAGACAGCCCAAGAATTTACAGGAACTGGAGGCTTTTTGCCAAGAGGAATGGGCAGCTTTACCATCTGAGACGATAAAGAGCCTCATCCACAAAAACTACAAAAGACTTCAAGCTGTTATTGATGTTAAAGGGTGTAATTCACGGTATTAAGAACTGGGGTATGTAAACTTTTGATCAGGGTCATTTGGGTAGTTTCTGTTGTGATTATGATTTAAAAAGACTAAACACAGTTGATTGATAATAAATGGCTTCAGCCAAACACTAACCATGAGTGAAAGAAACATTTTTGTGTTATTATTCATATTCTCTGAAAAATGGCCAATAAATCATACATTTTGCAGGGTATGTAAAATTATGAGCACAACTGTGCACAGAGCTGGTTCAATATGTCTCTAATGACTAATGACCAAACAAAATGAAATTTGGGGACACCCTACTGATCACACCCACTTTAACCAAATCCAAAAAATTACTCTTCTTCCCCAATTTGTATCCACTGGCTGTATAGTGCATAGGAAAGCAAGGAGACAGGCAATGGTCCCACTGCTTACCTTTACTTGTGTTGGATAGCTGTCTGTGGACCATTAGGTGACAGGGTTGGTAATATTTTGCTACTATATCAGTTTAGAAAGAAAAATACATAGCCTTTTGCTCTTTAGTTTTTATAGTCTGCACCAGGATCTTTCAACCGGGGTGCCGCAAAGAGTCCCCAGAGGTGCCGCAGCAAAATGACACAAAGCCCTGTTCAATCCAACCATGAAAGTGTTTCTGTGTTAAGTTCCGTATACAGAGAGGAGGGAGAGCACATGTTGTTCTTCCTCTGGACTCTCTCCCCCTCAATGCAGCTATCTGTATTTTGCTGGCAAAAGTGAAAGCTGTGTAAGCCACCCGCCCGCGTCCTACTCACAGAAATTAATGAAGAAGCCTGACTACCAGATAAGATGTGGATCTAGGAAAGGAGGCTTTATCCCACCCAGTGTTCTACAAAGCACCCAGACTCCAGGACCCAGAATTGGGCGAAAGTTGGCGCTAGAGGGGTTCTGGTAGAGCCACTTTTCCCCAGCAGCCAATTAGAGGAGTTTTCCCTCGCAGGGCATGCTGGGGAAGAGTATATCTGTGACAGACGCCATTTTTGTCTGTTCTTCGCGGGTTCTGGGTTCCAGGTGTGGCACCCACCTTCAGGGTGTGCACATCCAACAGACCCTGGCGATATGGCCTACCAGGCCGGGGTTGCATTCTACGTGGAGGTCCATGTTGCTGAAAGGGGCCCCAGTGACTCGCTGGGTCCCCGGCTCTATTGAAGAGATCACAAGCTATGTGCTGAAAGGTGGGGGATTGGCTCAAGGAGAACCCAGAAGTAGGTTATCTGAGGGGCCCGAATTAACCATCAGGGATCTGGAGACCGGGACATTGACAGGTACACTTCAACTGTCACCCGGTGACTCTAACTCAATTTACTGGGAGGATTCGCTCAATCCATTCAGCTCATTCAAGTACTAGGCTTGTGGCAGAGGTCCTTAGAGCCAGGTCTGTGGCAGAGACCTGTTCCTCCCAGCAACCTAAAGTGACATTTCGGCTGCCAAACTCGTGGCACTTCACCCACTCTGGCTAGAGTGGCGACGAACTGTGCTATTGCTACTGAGAGCAGGATTGCTCGCTTCATATCCAGGCCTGATACCGCAAAGTTCTCTATCACTTCATCAACCTTTTCTCTCTACCTCACGTTGATGTTGGTCATGCTGGGCCGATAATAAAGCATTCAAAAACCTTTATTTATTGTCTGGACATTCGCTCACTAATCTACTCATCAACTTCACCCCTAGACAACTGAAAAAGGTAACTTAATCTGCCGATCCCAACAACAACCAGCGGCTCCTGCGGGGGTAGCGCTTCACGACACATTAGTGTTACAAGGTCTCACAAAATATTCACACTTTGGGCCCAATTTGGATTTTTTCACTAAGGGGTGTACTCACTTATGTTGCCAGTGCTTTAGTCATTAATGGTTGTGTGTTGAGATATTTTGAGAGAACAGCAAATGTACAATGTTATACAAGCTGTACACTCACTACTTTGCATTGTAGCAAGTGTAATTTCTTCAGTGTTGTAACATAAAAAGATATAATAAAATATTTACAAAAATGAGAGGGGTGTACTCACTTTTGTGAGATACTGTATAGAGAAAAACAATGGAAGGGCTTTAGATTCCATATAAAAGCCCAATGTTCTTTCATTGGATCTTTTTTCATTTAGAAAATGGGTATGATATGTTTACAGTTCATGTGTTCATTAAGGGCCATTCACACATGTGTCCATGCACTGTAGCACGTTTACACATGTTTACTACACATCAATATATGGAACAACACATACACGCACCCCACAATGCATGCAATCGAAGAAAACAAATGCATTGCCATGTGCTTCACTAGAAAGAAATAGGTCTGGTGTGTTTTTTGGAACGTGGCCACAAGCTGAGAACACTCTGAGAAATAAAAAGTGAATGGACCTGCTCAATGCAGGGCATGTTGACATGCCAAAAAACGCACACTAATGTGTGCAGAAATGTGTGCATAGGTGTGAATAGGCCTTTAAAGTGGTTGTAAACCCACTCTAGGCTTACCTGTAGGTGCAAATTGAAAGATTAAGGCTTACCTGTAGGTGCAAGAAATATCTCTTTAACCTACATGGTTAAGGAGATATTTTCACAAAAACGGGCACCGCTGTAGAAAACGGCGCAGGCACACTGAGCGGTGCCGTTTTTGTGAATGGCTGAAGCCTGCTGTCGGATGATGTCAAAGAGCTGGTCCAAGCTCGGGAAAGATCATGACCATATTGTTGGAATCTACCCACATGCCTAGACTGGCAACCGACTAAGCCTCTCAGCAAGCCACTGAGAGCCTGATCCGGCTGCTTCCATCCCCTCCACAGCCCAGTGCTCCAGTGAATGTGAGGGGGCAGAGCACACAGCAATGACTGGCAGTCACTAGCTCTCTGCTCAGGGAGCTCTGAGAACTCAATGATCGGTGGTGTTTGATTAATGCTAAGAAACGAGCAGAGACTGTGGGGGACGGTTGCTGCATCCAACTAGGTAAATATGCTTAAAGTGGATGTAAACCCAATTCATGAAATTTGAGCTAGGCACATCTATCTGCAGTGTTTTGTTATCTCTCTTCAAAGCACTTAGTCTTGTAGCTCCGTCCTGCCCTGTTCCTCTGTTATCGGCCTGATAACTTTTGACAAGCTCTCAGAGGCCCGAAGATAGACCTGTGTGTCGGAGAAGATTGCTATCAATAGATTAGCAGACTGCTGCACAATTCAGAGGCAAGCTCTGCATGTGTGGGGAGGGGGTGTGTGCCTTTCCTCCAATCAGCTGTCTTGCAGTGTCTAGCAATGCTCCACTCCTACAGGGGAATGAGGAAGTGAAAATTCTGACAGGATGTTCACTTTCTAAACAGTATTTCGATGTGAAGACAGCAGATATAGTTGTAAAACTTATATAGGAAGATTTGTTTCATCATTGTGTCTAATCTGAGGCTGTTCACTTCACTGGGTATATCTGAGGGTTTACATCCACTTAGAAGAAGTATGGGATTTTTTTTTAGTCTGGAAATACTCTCTGAAGCATTTAGGATTTAAAAAAAGTACTCTTTATTTGAACTTTATTTGTATAAAAGCTTAGGTTGGGAGGAATATATTGCTGTCTATATAAGGTGCTACTGAGCCAAATTCCAGTTTCTTCATGGCTTGAATGAAATTGCTCTTAGACCCCTTTCACACAGAGGTACCTTTCAGGTGTTTTAGCACTAAAAATAGCACCTGTAAAGTGCCTGAAAAGCACCAGAAAAGTGCCTCTCATGCCTCCCAGTGTGAAAGCCTGAGTGCGCTTGCGGGGCGGGAAAGAAAGTCTAGCAAGCAGCATCTTTGGGGCAGTTTGGGAGCAGTGCATACACCGGTCCAAAAATGCCCTGCCCATTGAAATAAATAGTCAGCGCTGCCAAAGCACTGCAACACGGGTTCTTTTAACCCTTTCTTCGCCCGCTAGCGGGGGTTACAATTGCCCCGCTAGCGGCCGAAAAAGCAGCTGGGACAACGGTAAAGCATCGCTAAACTAGCGGAGCTTTACAGCTAACCCAGGGTGCCTTCTGTGTGAAAGTAGCCTAATGCCCCATACACACGATCGGAAATTCCGACAGTGTGTATGCTCCATCGGACTTTTGCCAGCAAAATATTGAGAGCTGGTTCTCAAATATTCCAACGGAAAAAATTCCTATCGGAAAATCCGATCGTCTGTAGCAATTCCTACGTGCAAAGTTCCGACGCATGCTCAGAAACAATTTGACGCATGCTCGGAGGCATTGAACTTCATTTTCTCGGCTCTTCATAGTGTTGTAGGTCTTGAAGGTTGAAAGTTCAGGGAACTTTTGTGTGACCATGTGTATGCAAGCCAAGCTTGAGTGGAAAAACCATCCAAGGTATTTCCAACGGAAAATCCGATCGTGTGTACGGGGCATTATTGAATCTGTCGGTTTTGCAAAACATGAAGAAAAAAGACTTCTTCTCCTTAAAAATTTGTTACAAATTTGCAACTAGTCTTTTTGAATACCTGTAAATGAACATATAGCAATCTAAACAGCAATATTAAGTTGTATCAATCAATAATGTATATAAATTCTTACATGCTGTAATAATGCAAACACGTGTTATATTCAGTTACACCTGGAGTTGTCAGAGATGTATGTAGGTTCAAGGGTTTTCAGCTCCAACTGTGCTGAATTTGCTTTCTTGTAAACACAATTTGTGACAACAGTAAAGATGCTGAAATCAATCACAGTTGTAATAATATGGCATGTATTTGTGTGCCTCTGTCTTCTCAATATGTTGTTGCAGTGAGTTCAAAGTTCATAAGAAATGTCATTAATCATCTTCTTCGGTGCTGTGTGCCTATTGGACAGTTCTATTAATCAGAGTCCTATCAGACCTACAGCATGGTTAGGTCTCCATTGTCCTGTTCCCTACCTATCATACAAAGATAAGATTATCAGTGACAACCGAGACACCCATTGAGCAACAGCAGAGTAAGGGGATAAAAAAGAGGATTTCTTTCTTTATTTATCCTCCTGTCTTAAAGATGAGCTGTTTCTTGTCTTGTCAAACTGCATCCCATTCTTTAAAGAATCCGCTTTAAGAAACCAATTTGTCATAGCGGACAATCATGAGAGATTCCATAAAAGCCGCAGCAGCTTTAGGGAAAAAAATAAATCAGATAGCTTTAAACGCAGACAGAAAGGGGTTTTGAAATCCAGTTGAGTGGCCAATATCAATTAATCTTTTGGATGCAGGGGGATTGTGAGGATGAACTAGTAGTAAAGTGTCAAAAGCGTGCGATAAAAGAAAGTGTTGATATTACTCTACAATGTTATTGTTTCAATCCCATGTGGGGTAGATTTGCTGTGATGATGTCATGCCGCTAGCAGAGAGTTACAGTGTATATGTTCCATATGTAGCGCAATTTAACTCACACAAAGTGTTTGCATGCAGTTTTAGTTGTGATCAGACTTTCCTATTTCTGCTTGTCCCTAGAGCTGTTGTCTAACATAATCTTCAGAAGAGCAATTTGTGAAACATTAATATCAATGAACTCATTTTGAGTATGAGGTTCAGTTTTGGTCACTAATCCTCAGGAAAGATGTCCTTGAACTAGAGAGTTCAGAAAAGGGCAACACAATTAGTAAAGGGGATGGAGGAACTCGGTTATCAGGCAATATTATAAACATTGGGGCAGATTCAGGTAGCTTTTACGGCGGCGTATCTCCAAATACGCCGCCATAATTTGAAATCTGCGCCGGCGTTTCGTTACGCCGATTCTCAAAGGCAGATATGCTTAAAAAATAGGCTTCCTCCGCCGACGTAACTTGAATGCGGCGGCGTATAATTGTGTGCAATATTACGTTGACCGCTCGCTAGGGGCGTTTCCGTTCTTTTTGGCGTAGAATATGCAAATTACCTAGTTACCTCGATTCACAAACATACGTGCGCCCGGCGGTAGTTTTTTATGTCGTTTGCGTAAGGCTTTTTCGGCGTAACGTTGCTCCTGCTATTAGGAGGCGCAGCCAATGTTAAGTATGGACGTCGTTGCCGCTTCGAAATTTTAATTTTTTACGTTGTTTGCGTAAGTCGTTCGCGAATAGGGCTGGACGTAATTTACGTTCACGCCGAAACCAATACGTCATTGCAGCGTACTTGAGAGCAATGCACACTGGGATATGTACACGGACAGCGCCTGCGCCGTTCGTAAAACACGTCAATCACGTCAGGTCATCACACATTAGCATAAAACACGCCCCCCTTCAACATTTGAATTACGCGGGCTTATGCCGGCCCCATTTACTCTACGCCGCCGCAACCTACGGAGTAAGTGCTTTGTGAATACTGCACTTGCTCTTGTAAGTTGCGTCGGCGTAGCGTAAATACAATACGCTGCACCGTCGTAACTAGGTGCGCAGGTACCTGAATCTGCCTCACAAAAAGTATTATCCCTGTAAAAGCACTTAAGAGATGATATTATAGCAAAATGTATCCCTGGTGATGAAAGTATTGGAAATAAACTAATTTAAAATTTAAAAATAAATCCGGGGACATATTTTTTTTTTTACTACCGTAGTAATGGCGGCAATCAGCGACCCCCATGCCCATCACTGCCGCTGCCCGCCTCACAGCCTCTCAAGTATTACTCTCTGGGCCCGGCTACTACTGGGTGGGGAGCGGAGGAAGATCACTCCTCCAGCAAAGGCAAGAAGATAAGCAGGCAGGCGGCTGGCTGGGACTTCAGCCAAGGCAGAAGAACATGTGAGTGGAGATGAATGGGCATGTACTCGAAACTGAAGAAATATTCCCTCCGCTCCGACCAGCACATGTTCATCAGAAAGGTGCACAGATAATGCAAAAAAATACACCCCCCTAAGCTATTAGGAGCGGCGGAGCGGGGGGGGGGGTGTAATTCTGTTTTTTTTTTTTTATTCTGCACTGACTGTCTTTGAAATTTCCCCCGCCCTGTTCAAATCCAATCCAGGGACAAAACTGGGGATAGGTTTGGCCCGGGGACAATCTCCTCAATCCGGGGACTGTCCCCGGAAAACGGGGATGTCTGGTCACCCTATTCTAAGCACACCTACTGTATGTAGCCTAATCCCTCCTCCCCACTATCCTTGCCTTTCTGACATTTCTCTGATGCTGGGGTTGGAGCTGGAGTGTTTGAGCCCACCCACAATGTTCCTGGGGCAATCCACGAAATGCAGCTGAGGCTGGACATTTAGTTAAAAGCGGCACCGTTCCAGCAAATCCGGGACAGTTGATAAGTATCTCAGTGCTGCTCATCTCCTGCATCAAGCATTGTTAATGGCCATTTTCCTGATGTTGAAAACCATGAATCGTGCCTTTGTAATGTGTCCTTAAACTGTAGCATCCATTGGAAGCCTGTCAACCATGGTGACAATGCAGGAATGCAACTAGAAGACAGGGACTGAGTGTTGTCATCCTCTAAAAGGAAGTGCCCGAAAGACCTTCATGACAAGAGTAACATTTATTATTTGAATGAAAGCTTTAGGTTTCAAATGATGAAAATTACTTTTGATTACATTAACCACTTCAACACAGGACACTTTCACCCCTTTCCTGCCCAGGCCAATTTTCAGCTCTGTTACACTTTGAATGACAATTGCACAGTTATGCAACGCTGTACCCAAACAAAAATGTTCTATTTTTTTTAGACAGATCGAGCTTTCTTGTATTCACCACTGCTAAACAAATACAAAAAAAGACTGAAAAGTTTTACTTTGCTTCTATTATAACATTTTTGAAAATAAGTAAGTTTTCACCTTCACAGATGTGCACTGGTGAGGCTGCACTGGCAGGCACTGATGATGTAGAACTGATGAGGTGGCACTGATGAGGATGCACTAATATGCAGCACTGATGGGCACTGATAGGCAGCACTGATAAGTGGCACTGATAGGCAGCAGGACTGATTTGCAGCACTGAGGGGCACTGATAGGCAGCACTGATGGGCACTGATAGGTGGCACTGATGGGAAGTCTTTATGGTCAATGATAGGCGGCACTGATGTGGACTGATAGGCGGCAATGATGGGCACTGATGCGCACTGATAGATGGCACTGATAGGTGACACTGACGAGGAGGCATTGACAGGCATCACTGATGGGCACTGAAAGCCATCACTGATGGACACTGATTGACATCACCGGTGGGCACTGATTATCAGTGCCAACCACCCGTCAGGAAAGCCGCTTATCAGCTATCTTATACTTACATGCTGTCGGCGTAAATAGAGGAATGCCGATAACCGGAACATCCTAGTTACACTGTGATCAGCTGTAGGCTCTTTACCATGATCGAAGATGCCGTGTATCTGAGCGACACACACTGCACCATCAATCGCCACGCTGCACCCCCCCTTGTTTTGAAGGACATCATATAATATCCATTCAGAATGGAAGAGCCACCGCCCGGCCGTTGTTATGCTATTGGCCGGGTGGGATGTGGATCACATGTTAAAGCTCATATGAGATTTTAGTGATTGGCACCCAAATTAGATTGCAATTGTAAATTCAAAAATGTTTCTGTTTAATCTTCTCACACTTGTTTGTGTTACCATCTACTACCTCAGCTTGCAGTGTAAGCTTTATTTTCGCCCACATCCTTAAAGCTTATTGGATGTACACCTGTTCTCTGTCCAAGAATGCACTTTTCTATCTCCTGTGTGAATAGATAATGCATTCCATCTATTTTTATGCGTTTAATAAATTTAAATTGCTCATATTACCTTTTACTCAGCTTTACGATTTCATTATATTCTGTATAAGTTTTTATTATTGTGTTACAGTAATGTTATTTAAGTGCCCTATCAATGGTCTGAAATGCACTCAAAAAACAAATAAAAAATAACGATCCAATATGTGGGAATATCACTTGTTATATTCTGCACTAACATGCACCATCTCCCTTAACAAATATCTATTTTATTTGTAGCAGTTTACATGCCCCACCTTCTCTGGGTTATCCCTTTTCAGCTGGTTTGCCCACAATGGGTTTTACAACCTCATATTTGACGGTTCAATTACGTTATAGTTTCTGCTCCACTTTAAGTTCATTCAGTTTATAAACATGTTACGTTGTTTCCTTAGAACAACATTATTGCTATTATTATTCCAGATAGAGCCTTCTATTTTACCAGAGAGCTTGTCAATAAGTTCAGCTGATAGACTGCTATATTCAGAAGTGCTACAGGGCTTTGCTGCTTTTTCTGCCATAATTAGCTATTTTTAACTTGTAACAGACAACTTAAAGTGATACTAAAGTCTTGCTTTTTTTGTTTAAAAATAACAAACATGTTATACTTACCTGCTCTGTGAAGTTGTTTTTCACAGAGCAGCCCAGATCCTCCTCTTCTTGTTTTCCTCTTCGGTGCTCCTGGCCCCTCCCTCCTGTTGAGTGTCCCCACAGTAATTGGCCCTGCCCATTCTCTCTCCCCATTGGCTCACTGATTTTATTGACAGCGGCGGGAGCCAATCGCGCTTCACTGCTGTCTCAGCCAATGAGGAGGGAGAGTCTTGGACAGCCGAGTCTCTTGTGCAACATCGCTGGATCAAGAAGGGGCTCAGGTAAGTATTAGGGGGCCGGGTGGTTTTAGATGCTATGCATTAACCACTTCAGCCCCGGACCATATTGCTGGTCAATGACCAGGCCACCTTTTGCGATTCGCACTGCGTCGCTTTAACTGACAATTGCGCGGGCATGCGACGTGGCTCCCAAACAAAATTGCTGTCCTTTTTTCCCCACAAATAGAGCTTTCTTTTGGTGGTATTTGATCACCTCTGAGGTTTTTAGTTTTTGCGCTATAAACAAAAATAGAGAGACAATTTTGAAAAAAAATAATATTTTTTACTTTTTGGCTATAATATATATCCCCCAAAAAATATATATATAAAAAAAATGCTTTCCTCAGTTTAGGCCGATACGTATTCTTCTACATATTTTCCGTAAAAAAAAAATCGCAATAAACATTTATTGATTGGTTTGCGCAAAAGTTATAGGCCCAGATTCAGGTAGATTGGAGCAATATTTGCGTGGGCAAAGAGCAAAGATTTTTCTCTGCGCCCACGCAAATATTTCGATTTGCCCAGCGATTCACGGAGCAGTAGCTCCGTAAATTGCGCGGGCTCTATGCTAATTAGCCCTGCGTAAGGGCGCCTAATGTAAATGATCCCGCCGGGGGCGGGAATCATTTAAATTAGGCACGCTCCCGCGCCGAGCGAACAGCGCATGCTCCGTCGGGAAACTTTCCCGACGTGCATTGCGGCAAATGACGTCGCAAGGACGTCATTTGCTTCTAAGTGAACGTGAATGGCGTCCAGCGCCATTCACGAATCACTTACGTAAACGACGTGAAATTTAAATTTCACGAGCGGGAAGCGCAGCTATACTTTAGCATTGGCTGCCCCTGCTATTAGCAGGAGCAACCTTGCGCTAAAGTCGCCGTACGGAAACTCCGTACCTTGCGTGCGCAGGGCCCGCGCAACTTTTGTGAATCGGTGGTAGTATGCAATTTGCATACTATACGCCGATCACAATGGCCGCGCCCCCTAGCGGCCAACGCAAGAATGCAGCCTGGGATGTGAAGGCATAAGGAGGCTTATGTCTGTCAGATCCTAGGCTGCAGTCGGTGTAACGAGGTTCCTGAATCAGGAGCACTCGTTACACCGGAGCAAGTAAGCACTTGCGCCGCGCCACCTATGGTTGCGCGGGCGCAAGTGCTTCTTGAATCTGGGCCATAGTGTTTACAAAATAGGGGATAGTTTTCTGGCATTTTTATTAATATTTTTTTTTTTACTAGTAATGGCGGCGATCAGCGATTTTTATCGGTACTGCGACATTATGGCGGACACGTCCGACACTTTTGACACATTTTTATGACCAGTGGCATTTTCATAGCGATCAGTGCTATAAAAATGCATTGATTACTATAAAAATGCCACTGGCAGGGAAGGGGTTAACACTAGGGGGAGAGGAAGGGGTTAATCATGTTCCCTGGGTGTGTTCTAACTGAAGGGGGGGTGGGACAGACATGGGGAAATGACAAATCGCTGTTCATTTCTCCCCCTGACAGGACAGGGAGCTATGTGTTTACACGCACAGCTCCCGGTTCTCGCTCTGTAACGAGCGATCGTGGGTGCCCGGCGGTGATCGTGACCGCCAGGCACGCGTGTCGGGGTCAGGGGCGAGCCCCTATTGGCTGAACAGCAAGATGACGTATAGCTACGTGATCTCGCTCAGCCGTGCCGACCTACTGCGGCGGCTGGTCAGCAAGTAGTTGAGATACAAAAAAGTAACTTCTGTCTAAAACACTTCAATCACAAAAGAAAGGCCCTGTTCAATTTAGATGCAGTTTAGGTGCAATGCGTTAAAAAAAGTTCTGCATGCTGTATCTTTGATGCACTTTTATCAAAACACACATTCTATAGAATTTAATGGTAATGCACCTAAATAGCAACGCACTAAAAATGCACTGCACAGATATGAACTGACCCTTAGGCTATAAGATCTAAGCTAACACCTAATGTTTTCACATTTGCCATCTTAAAGTGGAGTTTCACCCTGATTATTTTTTTACAGAAAATCAAAAAAAAAAAATAGAAAAAAAATGTTTTACTTACCAGAAATAGCGGTTGCTATGTGGAAGTTCCTAATCTGCCTCTTCATCCACCGTGGCAGGTCTTCTTCCTCGTCCTCCTTGCAGTGTCTTCTGGGGAATGGTGCACACTGCCTTCTGGGAACTGTGTGTATCCCAGAAAGCAGCTGCCCATTCACAAAAGCATCGCGAGACTTACGCATGCGCAGTAGGAAACGGGCAGTGAAGCCGCAAGGCTCCACCGCCTGTTTGTCTCAGTAAGGATAGTGACGCTGGGAGCTGGTTGGATCGAGCGACCGGACTCGGGGGGGGGGGGGGGGGCGACATCGTGGGCACCTAGAACAGGTAAGTGTCCTTATTAAAAGTCAGCAGCTACAGTGTTTGTAGCTTCTGACTTAATGTACATTTTTACAAGGGGTATTAGGGCAGCCTATTTATTTGAGCTAAATTGCACTAAAGAAA
Organism: Rana temporaria; assembly: GCF_905171775.1. Classification (NCBI taxonomy): domain Eukaryota; kingdom Metazoa; phylum Chordata; class Amphibia; order Anura; family Ranidae; genus Rana; species Rana temporaria. The sequence continues at coordinate 237,586,699 of NC_053490.1, read as the reverse complement.
TGCATGACCCTTTTTAAAACACATCAGGCCAAACCACCTGGTAATAAGACACAATGCAGTCTGGTGCAATTTTGCGCACGTGCATTGATAAGCTTGCTTGGGGTGCCATTAAAGTGAGGCCCTGTACTCACGACCAAACATGTCTGCTGAAACTGGTCCGCGGACCAGTTTCAGCAGACATGTTTGGCCGTGTGTAGGCCCGACCGGACCATTTTCGGGTGGATCGGACAGGTTTCCAGCGGACAACTGTTTCCTGGACTTGCTTTAAAACAGTCCGCTGGAAACCTGTCCGCCCGGACATGTACGGTCGTCTGTACAGACCTACCGTACATGTCCTGCCGCCCGCCATCCCTCGCATGCGTCGAATGACTTCGACGCATGCGTGGAAGCCTTTTAAAGGCAGGCCGCCCACGTCGCCGCATCATTGTCGCGGCGACACCGCGTCATCGACGCGGCGACACCGCGGACACGCCCCGCGTATTGTTTACGCGCGGACCTCTGTTCGATGGTGTGTACGGCCATCGAACAGAAGTCCCCGGGCAGTCCCCGGGCAGACATATCCGATGAAAACGGTCCACGGACCAGTTTCATCGGACATGTTTGATCGTGAGTACTCGGCCTGATAGTAAAGCTAACAAACATGTCATACTTATCTGCTCTGTGCAATTGTTTTGCTTATGGCTAGGAGGCAGATGGCTCAATCAAAAAGTATGCCATGGCATATCTGCTTATTTGTCTCCACTTCCTCATGGTATTGTTGGGTTTTCCCCTGGGACAGACTTCTTACATTAGTTATCCCCCATGTTGAGACATTTTTATGTACTGTATTCACATATCACTACAAAAAAATAAAACAAAAAGGCTTAATTCATTTTAGGGTCCTTTCACACGGAGCGGACCGTTTCTGTGTCCGCTCCGTGTGTCCGCCAAAGCTCAGCGGGGATCCTCCGTCATCCCCGCTGAGCTGTCGGCGGATAGGGCGGTCCCCTCACACAGTGCAGAGACCGCCCTGTCTCTGCTCCGCTCTCCCCTATGGGGGATCGGATGCAGACGGACCGTCTGTCCGTCTGCATCCGATCCGTTCCGCCGAACGGGAGAAAAATATGGTTTCTTCCGTTCGCAAAAGCGGATCCCGACGGACGCGGACGTTAGCGGATGCTCCATCCGCTAACGGACGCGATCCCATAGGGATTCATTACAAGTCCGTTGACGAACGGTCCGCTAGTGTGAAAGGGCCCTAAGGATTGTGATCAGAGTCATTATAATTATTAACTTAGGACCCTGCTATGCCTAAGTGTACATACAGTAACACTAGTTTTTAGTTTGCAGAGGCATATGTTCAAACTTATTTCAGGTGTCCAGTTTTTGGTGCAAGCTATGGAAAACATGGCTTTTTGGATTACCGTTTACCAGAATACTTTGTCTGGCTATCCTTTTACTGAAACTTCGAGTGAGCTAAATATAGCCCAACATGGGAAATATTCAGTTGCTTTGTTTTACAATCTGTTTTATCACTTGTCTGCATATTTTATATTTAAGCTAATGCTAAAGTTCTTCCGCTGGTAACAGATTTGCTTCCACATTTTGCTTCTGGTCAAATGCATTTTTAAGTTATGTATACAGAATCCAGAATACAGGATAGTCACAGCAAACTTAGAACTATCAGCAAGTATGATTTATTAGGTAACATTGTCCAGTAGCAATAAACTTGTAGAACATACCGTATCACATTTTCTACAGAGTTGAAGATATTTGTTATAACTACGGCTGGTTCTTTATACTTTCACAATAAATACAAAAGTATTGTGTATATACAGTGGACCCAAACGTAACCACTTCCCCGGTTAGACATCATATGACGTCATTTACTTTGGATGATATCTGTAGTTGCAGTCATCATCCAGATATCTTCACTCAGATATCTTTTTTTTCAGCTGGCGATTCCTGCTTTGTAAAAGCCATCATAGCGGCTGTTTAGTCTCTTAATTGCTTGTATAGGCCATCGCACTCCGGTGCTTCTCTGATCTCCCCTGTGCAATTGGGAAGCCGGAGAATGAATCTGCCGGTGTGGGCGGTTTATCATAGAGCCATCTCTATGACCCTCGGAGGCCTAAAGCAATGTCATGGCGTCACTTCCATCTCTGGCAGATGTAAACACTGCCATTTTCTTTTGCTGGAAAACCAGAGATCGATTTGTTTTTTTATGATCTCAGGCTTTCCAGCTAAGGCCTCGTACACACGGACGGACTGCCGGATTTTGGTCTGATGGTTGTACACACCATCAAACCAAAATCCCCACGTACAGGACGCATCACTTCGACGCATGCGAGGGCTTTTCGGCCGAGCGGACATGTCCGGTAAGTCGTACAGATGACCGAACAAGTCCGACGGACAGGCTTCCAGCGGACATGTTTCTTAGCACGCTAAGAAACATTTGTCCGCTGGAAACCTGTCCGATCCGCCGGAAAATTGTCCGGTCGGACGTACAGACGACCGAACATGTCCGCTGAAACTGGTCTGCGGACCAGTTTCAGCGGACATGTTCGGTCGTGTGTACGAGGCCTTAGACATAAGGAAATGATTCCAGATGGCTGCACTTCCAATAATCCTTTTTATTGAAGCTTCATATGACAAGTGGTTAACAAATGGAGCAGGGGACAAAGAGGTAGATGCATTTTGCACAAATGTTGGTGCTTAGTCATTACCCTTTCCATCATAGAGGACTTACAGACCACAGATCTCTCTGTAAAGAGGACCTGTCATGCCCTATTCATATTACAAGGGATTTTTAGATTCCTTGTATTAGGAATAAAAGTGATCAAAATTTTTTAAAGGGAAAGTGTGTAAAAAAAAAAGAATAATAATAAAAAAAAACAGTTTAACGTGCCCCATACCCTAATGCTCACATGCAGAAGTGAACGCATATGTAGGTCGCGCCCTCATATGTAAACGGCATTTAAACCACACATGTGAGATATCACTGCAATTGTAATGCCGTGTACACACGATCATTTTTCGGCATGAAAAAATTATGTTTTTCGGCATGTAGAAAAAACGTAGTTTATTCCAACTTCATCATTAAAACAATCGTTTTTAAAAAATGCTCTAGCAAAGCGCAGTGACGTACAACACGTACGATGGCACTATAAAGGGGAAGTTCCATGCGGATGGCACGACCCTTGGGGCTGCTTTAGCTGGTTTTCTGTTAGTAAAAGACAATTCACGCTTTTCTGTCTGTTACAGCGTGATGAATGTGCTTACTCCATTATGAACGGTAGTTTTACCAGAACGAGCGCTCCCATCTCATAACTTGCTTCTGAGCATGCGCGGGTTTTTAACGTCGTTTTAGCCCACAAACAATCATTTTTTACAACCCGAAAGACGACATTGTTTTAAAACGTTGTTAAAAAATGCAGCATGTTCGGAACATTTTTGTGTCGTTTTTCAAAACCTGAAAAATTATGTGAAGCCCACACACAATCATTTTAAATTACATTTTTTTTAAAACTTCGTTTTTTTTTCATGCCGAAAAATGATCGTGTGTACGCAGCATTAGAGTGAGAGCAATATTTATAGTGCTAGACCTCCTCTGTAACTCTAAACAGGTAACCTATAAAAGTGTTGCTTATGGGGATATATAAGTACTGTAGTTTGGCACCATTCTACCAGTGTGCGCAATTTTAAAGCATGACATATTTGATATCTATTTACTCATCGTAACATAATTTTTCACATTATGCAAAAAAATGGGGTAAAGATTGTGTTTTTTTAATTCGTGAAAGTTTTAATTATTTTTTAAATCACTTTTGAGAAATTGCTGCACAAATACCGTGTGACATAAATAATTGCAATGACCGCCATTTTATTCCGTAGGGTCTCTGCTAACAAAATATGTAGGAGAGAAATGCCAGAATTGGCTTGGGTGGAAAGTGGTTGTAATAGGCAAATTTTCGATGTTATAGAAAACATGTATAAATATTAGAGGAGGCGGGACTTTAAATGAAGTACGCGGAGGGTCAAGTGTTGTGTGGAGTTATAATTAACATCTATAATATGTGTAAAAGAGTAGGACATTTGTCTCATAATAATTCATATTTGATAGAGAATTAATACACTACACATATAATATAATACCTGCATAGTGTAATATATTGAATGATAAACTTTATTGCATACACAAGTACATATGGTAATTCATAAATAATAATAATAAAAAAAAAAATGAATAGCACATGATACATATAGAATAGCCCAAAATTTGATATCACCCAGACTGCACACCTCCTTGTTTTCCTTCACTCTTTCCCCTGTGGGGTATTGCATTATTTTCATGCAATTTTTTCACGTTTTTTTTTTTCCTCTTTATGTGATTTGGTCTATTTCATATACTTTCATGCACTATTTTCCACCCAACATACCATCTCAGCTCTTGGAAAAGATGTTCTCCATGTGGGGTTACTCATGACCCTCAGTACCGTATCAATTGCACATGGATACCCTGTAGTTACTATTTAGAGTGTTTTACCCCTATTGATTTTTTTTACTTTTCACATTTGTGACTATATTAGACCAACTAGAAAAGCATTATATATAATTTCAGGGATATCTTGCATGTGTACACGCTTGCTCCTAATGAGTGACATCAAGCCATGAAACTCGCTGAGCAAACAAATGTCGTGTTCAAATCATATACTGTATCCTACCACGTCATTGTGGATTCTGTTCATGCATTATGTATTTGGTTATATTCCAATTATGTCATATCAAATTTTGGGCTTTTCCATATGTATCATGTGCTATACATTTTTTGGATTATTTATGAATTATGTATGAAATAAAGTTTTTCTTTCAATATCTTACTCTATGCAGATATTTAATTATATGTGTAGTATATAAATTTCTATCGAATATGAATTATTATGAGACAAATGTCCTACTCTTCTACACATATTATTGACTAACTCCACACAACACTTGACCCTCCGCGTACTTCATTTAAAGTCCCTCCTCCTTGTTCTCTTTTGTATATTTATATGAGGAGATGACAATGTCATCAACCTCCATCCCTATTAAAGTCCCATAGACCCCTCTTTTAGAGAATCTATAAATATTAATTAGGCCTAAACAGTACCCTGAGACCCTTTTCACACTGGGGCATTTTTCAGGTGCTTAACGCTAAAAAAAATCACCTGTAAAGCGCCTGAAAGAAGCCTCATCTGCAATCCCAATGTGAAAGCACTGCAAGAGCCCGAAAAACGCTGGTAAAGTGCCGCTAAAACTAGCATCGCTTTACCAGCATTTTTCGAGCACAAGCGCAATGCTTTTAACCCCCACTAGTGCCCGAATAAAGGGTTAAAAGCGCCCACAAAGCACCCGGGCTTTCACATTGGGATTGCAGATGCGGCTTCTTTTTTAGGTTTATAGGCACTTTTTTTTAACGCTAAAGCGCCTGAAAAACGTCCCAGTGGAAAAGGGTTCTCAGTGTGAAAGCACTCTGGCTTTCACATTGGGATTGCAGATGCAGCTTCTTTCAGGCACTTTTTTTTTTTTAACGCTAAAGCGCTTGAAAAACACCCCAGTGTGAAAGGGGTCTGAAAAATGAACCTGTGCCTACATCCACAACTGCTAGTCTCAGATTTAGTGATATCACTTTTGTTCTTAATGATCTTATTGCTGGAGACTCTGAGGCCCCGTACACACGACCGAACATGTCCGCTGAAACTGGTCCGACGGACCCGTTTCAGCAGACATGTTCGGTCGTGTGTACGGCCGACCGGACAATTGTCCGGCGGATCGGACAGTTTCCAGCGGACAAATGTTTCTTAGCATGCTAAGAAACATGTCCACTGGAAGCCTGTCCGTCGGACATGTTCGGTCGTCTGTACAGACTGACCGGACATGTCCGATCGGCCGAAAGCCCGCGCATGCGTCGAAGTGATTCGACGCATGCGTGGAAGCATTGACCTTCCAGGGCTGCGCACGTCGCCGCATCATCGTCGCAGCGACGGCGCGGCCACGTCACCGCATTTCGTGTCCGCGCGGATTTCTGTCTGATGGTGTGTACAACCATCAGACAGAAATCCGGCAGCGGACATGTCCGCTGAAAATGGTCCGGCATGGTCCGGCGGACCGTTTTCAGCAGATAGATCCGCTGGTGTGTACGAGACCTAACATGAGGAAGCAAAACACTGCCTCTACCAAGATGGCTGCCTTCACTCAGAGACACAGTGCTGAACAAAGCACAGTAAGGCAGTATGGGAATTTGCTCTGAGGAAGAAGGTATCCCTTCGAAACGCATCAGCCGGCAGTGGCCCTCAAAATCTTCTCTATTACTGTACCATCTAGAGACTGTTGTCGTCAGACCGATTGCTATCATCTGAAGGCTATTTTATATTGTGGTTTTCTTTCACATGTTTGTGAGTAGTTTTTAATTTACTCTTTTAATAAAATAAATACCTAAGGATAATGCACAAGGTTGGTGCACCCTCTTTTTTCTATTTCTCTTTTAGCCTGAATTTGCACCTGAGCAGTGTGATTTTTTTAGGCATTTTTATTTGGATGTTTTTGAGTATTTTAATGAACATTTCTGAAACATTTTACATGTGGAGTTAAGCTTCAGGCATTTTTGTTTTAATCAATAGAAAGCATTATGGGATCACAGGCGGTATGAACTCCAGACATGCAAATAATAACTAATTGACACAAATTGGAATGAAAATGGCTGCGGCCTTATTTATTGGTTTTCACAAACTATTTTATTTAATATAAAATTATTATTTTTTTCACATTAAAACTTTAAATATTAAAACTGTCAGGCCCCGTACACACGTCCAAGGAACTCGACGGGCAAAACACATCGTTTTGCTCGTCGAGTTCCTTGTTGAGCCGCCGAGGACCTCGGCGAGCCAAAATTTCCCATTGAACAACGAGGAAATAGAGAACATGTTCTCTATTTCCTCGCCGAGATCCTCGTCGGCTTCCTCGGCCAAAAGTGTAGACACGGCCGGGTTTCTCGGCAGAATACAGCTCCGACCGAGTTTCTGGCTGAATTCTGCCGAGAAACTCGGTCGTGTGTACGGGGCCTCAAAGCCAACAAGACCAACTCAGCCATTAAGCTGAAAAATACATCAACTCCAGCTCAACTAACTGTCTCCTTTCAAGGTGAAAGGGACCTACGACATAAAATGTAGCAAAATATGCAAAACTACAAACATTTTTACAACCCAAAGTATGAATCCAGACTAATCCAGCAAAAGATTAAAGGGGTTGTGAACCCTTGTGTCTTTTCACCTTAATGCATACGCATTAAGGTGAAAAAACACCTGTCAGTGATCGGCACCCCAGACCCCCCCCCCCCTGTTTTACCTACTTGAGCCCTGGAATTTCACCACACAGAGACACACTCTTCCTCTGCCCGGGGTTCTCGGCTCTTAATTGGATAGATTGATAGCAGCACAGCCATTGGCTCCCACTGCTGTCAATCAAATCCAATGACACGGGTGTCGGGGGACAGGGCCGAGTCCAGCATTCGTGTCAATGGACGCAAATGCTGGACTCGGGAGCACACCCGCAAGGTAACACCCCAGGAGAGCGCTTCTCCAAGGGGGTTATCTGATGGGGAGGAGCCACGAGACCTGCAGAGGGACCCCAGAAGAGGATGTTTGGGGCCACTCTGTGCAAAATGAGCTGCCCAGTGGAGGTAAGTATGATATGTTTGTAAAGGCTTGTTTTTTATTTTTTTAAATAACAATAACTTTAAGGTTAAGGGACCAAAAAGTCCAGAAGGATAACATGTTCAGATCTAAGCCATGGAGGAAAGAAAACTGACAATCCACTACAGCTCATTTACTGTGTATCATTTATCATCATTTATGAAGTATCATTTTTTTCACTGGTTTTATTATGGACACTGACTAGTAGTTGTCACAGAGATCAGTGATCCCCATGACAACTGCATTTCTCCGGCAGATCAGGAACTATTCACCCATATGAAATGAAAGTCAGATGAGCAGCTCTTGGAAACATGCATACACACAGACCCTTGAAACTAAGCAATGCTTCAAGTAATTGTTTAATGGTCCTGGTTTTCAAAGCTGTGAGAGCTACTCTCATAGGAACACGCTGTTATTTCCCTCCTCTACGTACAGTATATCAGTGAAAGCCTAGACCATCCTGCCATATTTTACAATGTAATCAATGTCTGACAGAAACATCACTTATACCTACCTTTCTAATCAGATTCTTGATTTCATCTCCCCCTGCATAAGAAGAAGAATGTCATTGGTTGCAACTAGCAACAGATACAGTTATTTCTTCAGTGGTACCTAATATTCCTAGGGATATTTCTGACAAGCCCAAGATCAAAACATAACTTTTGTTGCAAAATCTAATTAAAAAGGAAAGCTTAATATCTTATAAACTTGTTCAAAATTCACTCTGTTAGTCTGGCTGAAAAAAGACGCAAGTCTATCCAGTGCAACCAATAGAAGGGGGGAAAAAAACGAAAGTCCTATATACACAATCCTATACCCACAGTTCATCCAGAGGAAAGCAACCCCCGACCCCCCCCCCCCCCCAAAAAAAAAAACATGATCAAAATTGCTCCAGCAGGGACAGAAACCTTTCCTGATTCTCCAGGAGGATATCAGATATTCCCTGGATCAACTTTACTATATTAGTATCCAGTAATATTATGTGCATTTAGAAAATAATCCAGGCCTTTTTTGAAAACGATCTACTGAACTGTACAGAACCACCTCTGGAGGGAGTCTATTCCACATTTTCACAGCTCTTACTGTGAAGAAACCTTTCCGTATTTAAAGATGAAATCTCTTTTCCTCCAGACCTACAGAGTGTCCCCTTGTCCTCTGTGATGACCTGTGATGAACTTTCCTCATAGTTGAGCTCCTCCATGCCTCTTTTATCAGTTTGGTTGCCTTTCTCTGCACTTTCCCCAGTTCCCCAATATCTGTCACGTATCTTGTGGCAGAGCCTGATGTGCAGAAGAAGACCTCTCATACAGCCCTGGCTCAGGGACCACTGGAATTGTAACAATCACAGTTCCTGCAAGATCCTCCGTTGGTAGCAGAGACATGTGGCCGATGAGTCACCAAACTGGACTGGATCGCTGAGCAGCAGGTGGCAGTGGGAATGGCAGGTGCAGAACAGCTACACCAGGCACTGAACAGAGCAGGATAGCCAGAGAGCTGAAACAGGGTCAGACAAGCTGGATCGATAATCAGACATGGCATAAATGGCAGGCAGAGAATAGTCAGAATGCAGGCAGAGGTTGGCAACAGGATATCAGGCAGAGCAGCAAGTATAACAAGGTCTAGGCAAGCCAAGGTCAGGACTGGAGATAAGCAAGTGTGGTCAAGAAGGCCGGGTCAATACAGGCACAGGAACAGAACTCAGGTAAAGCTGCAGATCAGACATCACTGCATTAGTGCAGCTGCTGTCCTTATATAGGCCATTGTGGCACCAGTGTAAAACAGCTAATGCACCCGCATGTGCATAGGCGGTCACATCTGGCAAATATATGTGCGCTTGTGCCAAGCGCGGCGGGTACCCCCAGGTCTGCACCTGGGCACGCGCACCTGCCTTCTTCTGGAATGTCCTTGACAATATCCTTTTTGTGAACTGGTGCCCAAAACTGAACCACATATTCCAGATGAAATCTTACTAATAACTTGTACAGGGGAAAATTATATATTTCTCTCTTTGGAGTCCATACCTCTCTTAATTACACTATTCTTTGGTACCCCACACTATTCTGGGACAGAGAAACCCAAGGCAAATTAGCTAACTGCACCTGCTTACAGAGAAATAGCAATGAAAATCCGAAGGAGGTTCTATCTTACCCTCACATACAAAATAAATGTTTTTTTTTTTTGTTTTTTTGGAAGAAGAAGAAGAAGAAGAAGAAGAAGAAGAAGAAGAAGAAGAAGAAGAAGAAGAAGAAGAAGAAGAAGAAGAAGAAGAAGAAGAAGAAGAAGAAGAAGAAGAAGAAGAAGAAGAAGAAGAAGAAGAAGAAGAAGAAGAAGAAGAAGAAGAAGAAGAAGAAGAAGAAGAAGAAGAAGAAGAAGAAGAAGAAGAAGAAGAAGAAGAAGAAGAAGAAGAAGAAGAAGAAGAAGAAGAAGAAGAAGAAGAAGAAGAAGAAGAAGAAGAAGAAGAAGAAGAAGAAGAAGAAGAAGAAGAAGAAGAAGAAGAAGAAGAAGAAGAAGAAGAAGAAGAAGAAGAAGAAGAAGAAGAAGAAGAAGAAGAAGAAGAAGAAGAAGAAGAAGAAGAAGAAGAAGAAGAAGAAGAAGAAGAAGAAGAAGAAGAAGAAGAAGAAGAAGAAGAAGAAGAAGAAGAAGAAGAAGAAGAAGAAGAAGAAGAAGAAGAAGAAGAAGAGAAGAAGAAGAAGAAGAAGAAGAAGAAGAAGAAGAAGAAGAAGAAGAAGAAGAAGAAGAAGAAGAAGAAGAAGAAGAAGAAGAAGAAGAAGAAGAAGAAGAAGAAGAAGAAGAAGAAGAAGAAGAAGAAGAAGAAGAAGAAGAAGAAGAAGAAGAAGAAGAAGAAGAAGAAGAAGAAGAAGAAGAAGAAGAAGAAGAAGAAGAAGAAGAAGAAGAAGAAGAAGAAGAAGAAGAAGAAGAAGAAGAAGAAGAAGAAGAAGAAGAAGAAGAAGAAGAAGAAGAAGAAGAAGAAGAAGAAGAAGAAGAAGAAGAAGAAGAAGAAGAAGAAGAAGAAGAAGAAGAAGAAGAAGAAGAAGAAGAAGAAGAAGAAGAAGAAGAAGAAGAAGAAGAAGAAGAAGAAGAAGAAGAAGAAGAAGAAGAAGAAGAAGAAGAAGAAGAAGAAGAAGAAGAAGAAGAAGAAGAAGAAGAAGAAGAAGAAGAAGAAGAAGAAGAAGAAGAAGAAGAAGAAGAAGAAGAAGAAGAAGAAGAAGAAGAAGAAGAAGAAGAAGAAGAAGAAGAAGAAGAAGAAGAACCAGTAAACAGTATGGATGTTAAACCAAGAAAAACATAGTGGCAGTATAGCAAGATATATAATACCCTCAGGAGTGGAAGCAATATATAATGTAGTTAAGGGATAAACTCTGAAGCCTTGTACACACGACTGAGTTTCTCGGGAAAAAACAGCCAGAAACTTGCTGTTTTTTTTTTTTTTTGCAGAGGAAACCGGTCGTGTGTACATTTTTCGACGAGAAAACTGTCGAGTAACTTGTCGAGCCAAAAAGAGAGCATGTTCTCTTTTTCCTCAACAGGAATGGAGAAAATTGGCTCCCCGAGTTCCTCGACAGCCTAACAAGGAACTCGAAGAGCAAAACGATGCGTTTCGCCCGTCGAGTTCCTCGGTCGTGTGTACGAGGCCTGAGAATTGTACATGGGCAAGGGTACCCATAAAGGACTTAGGGCCCATCAGGATCCCCCCTAGAGCACAGAGGATTAGGTTTTTGAGGAGTTGTACGGCTCATTCAGGGTAGGCAGTTTGAAATGAGACCTCACCAACTCTTTAGGCAAACTCAGATACCAATCAGTGTATTGAAAGGGGCACATAACAGGAGAAAGATCCTCATGAGTAAGTGTGAATTTCATATATTTTTTCACCATCTGGCAAAGAAGTGACGAGCAGATCGAAAGTTCAACACAATGGTATAAATGTGTTTTTACTGCTCCTATGAGTTAATTTCAGACAGATTTTTTCCTTTCTTCCTGCCTTTGTGATAACCTTGTTGCAAAGACAGGAAGTGAGCAAGACTCTCCCCAACAGGGACACAGGCAGGAATAAAAATCAGATACAGGTTCTAACAATCCCCATCTCTGTCAAATTGATTAAAAAAAAAATTGGCCAGTGTTAAGCCTCGTACACATGATCGGATTTCTATCGGACAAATATGTGGAATTTTGTGTGAAAGGTGTTGACTGTGAACTTGTATTGCATACAAACAGCAAAACGTTTTTCGTGGTTTTTCACCTCTTTAGCACCACCCTTTGGGCAACTTCTGCTAATGTTGTCTTATGGTTAGCATTGGTTTGGAGCATGCATGTTTGTACTTTGGATTTTTTTTCGATGGACTTGTGTTCACACGATTGGAAAATCCGACAAGACACATTTGTTTGTCGAAAAAATTTAAAGCATGCTATTCCACATTTTTTGTCGGAATAGCCGACAACACTTGTCCGATGGAGTGTACAAACGGTCTGATTATGCGACAAAACACTGCCATCACATATTTGTTGTTGGAAAATCCAATCATGTGTACGGGCCTTTACACTTTCAATTAAAACAAACAAAAAAAATACGAATTATACCATTAATAAAACTAAAATTGGTGCTTACATTTATCAGTAAATGAGTTATGCACCTAATTATGAATGAAGCAAATATACTGGCACAGACACAAATACCTACAGTGTATGCCCACAATATGGCAGTTCATACAGTGACAAAATTTAGAGTTCACGTACAGTTGTATAGAAAATGATATTATGTTGCACACATATATATGACACCTAGCACCTATTTGTAGCAACATTTTGTTCCTGTCAAGGCTATCACAACCTGTTCATTTCTCTGCCATTCGGTTAAAGTTATTTCATGCTGCCAGCAACAAGTTCTACTGAGAATGAAAGCTGTAAAAATAGATGTGGCTTATTCTGTCTTTTATGATCCTTTGGTGAACGTTCAGTAAGTGAAACTGAAGGAGAAAAGGGTAAAAAATGAACGCCAGTGTTTCATCCTCCAAAACATGCTGTTTATGTTGCAAATATTTAAGCAGGATATCCTTGTGAAAGCTTGTTAACCCACTTATTGAACTCCGAGCAGAACTGACATTGTCATATAAAGCAGCCGAGATTCCTGGGCTGCTTTATGAAACTTGACAATCCTCCGATTCCCTATTATAAGCCTTTTTGTTATGCGGCAATTCTGAAAATAAAAAATGATAAATAGCACTGGCTGAAACCTGGGGTCTGCCTGGCAGATTGGAAACATGCAGGAAAAGACAGTAGGGCTTAGAAAATAAAATCAAGACCTTGGTAAATGAGGTGTTTGCCTGAATATATACAATCACCTGGAATAGCGCAGGATTTTCTTGAATGCTTAATAAAAGCTGACAGCCCATATTGTTTGCCTCTTTATAAGTCTGTATGGAAACTGGGGTGCAGGGATATGGCAGTGCAGAGGATGAATCACAAAGCAGCATTAAATCAAGGGATAGGCCATATTATGAAAGGCTGGTGCTGAAAATTGACAGAGGGCTTCAGAATTTCCCTTTTCTGTACACATTCTCAAAAGTTATTTCTGTTCATTTTTCTTAGAAATAACAAACAAAATCAGGCTTATGAAAAAAGGATGAGAACAGTAGGCAAAGCCAAGTACCCCACAACAACCAGATTTCTTCTTTCCCTCTTCTAAAAAATGAAAATTCTTTGGCTGCCTTGTGTTCTTGTATATTTATATTACTGCAATCTTTTCACGTTTTATAATGAAAAAAAAATACCTTCTTCTTGCACATTTTTTAAATAAAAAAACGTAATAATAATAAAAAAATAAAAAAACATTACAAAAACAGATAACATTCAGTTTACTTAATGTTTATCATAAACAATTGCCATCCTTTTTCTTAAAAAAATAAATACATTTTAAAATGTTAAATCCATCCTGCATCTCAGTGTAGCTGATCTTTTCCAGCTGCTTCTTGTCTACATGGATGCATTCCAGCGATGGCTGAACTTCCTGACAGTGGCAACAGCGAAATATGCCTGCTTAGTGAGTATTGCCACTGGCACACATAGGGGTTGATTTACAAAAGGCAAATAGACTGGGTATTCTTTGCAAAGTGAAATTGCACCTGGCAAAGTGAACAATTAATAAAACATATTTTTCCTTGCCTGAACAGGTATTTTCATTGCAGGTATTTTAAAAGAAATTGTAGATTAAAAATGAATTTGAAATTACTGTTATCATTTTGTGATTGGGTTTTCTTTAACTACTTTGCTGACCAGCCGCCGCAGTTGTACTGTGGCAGGTTGACACAGCTGTGTAAATCGCCGTCATTGTAAATCGGGCACCTCAAGAAGCTATAGGGGGCGCGCACGAATTTCCGTGGCATGAAGCCGGCAACCCCGTGGTCACTCCTCAGACAGCCAGAACGGGGATCTGTCAATGTAAACATAAAGATCCCCGTTCTGACAGGGGAGTAGAGAGAGATCTGCTGTTTCTAGTGATCAGGAACAGCGATCTCTCTCCTCCTCTAGTCAGTACATGGCCCCCACAGTTAGAAACAACTCCCTAAGGAAAACTTAACCCCTAGACCGCCCTCTAGTGTTAACTTCTTCCCTGCCAGTGACATTTATGCAGTAATCAGTGGCTATTTTTAGCTCTGATCACTGTATAAATGTCACTGGTCCCAAAAAAATGTCAATAGTGTCCGATCTGTCCGCCGCAATGTCGCAGTCCCAATAAAAATCGCAGATCGCTGAAATTACTAGTAAAAGGTAAATAATTAATAAAAATGCCCTTTTTTGTAGATGCTCTAACGTTTGTGCAAACCAAAAAATATACGCTTATTGCATTTTTTTTTACCAAAAATATGTATAAGTAAACATATTGGTCTAAACTGATTTTTTTTTGTATATTTATTATAGCAAAAATTTAAAAACATTGTTTATTTTTTCAAAGTTGCTGCTCTTTTTTTTGTTTTTTAGCTCAAAAAATAAAAATTGCAAAGGTGATCAAATACCACCAAAAGAAAGCTCTATTTGTGGGAAAAATGGACAATAATTTGGTAAGGGTACAACGTCGCACGACTGCGCCGTATTGCAAAAAAATAGCTTGGTCATTAAGGGGGAAAATCCTTCCGGTCCTTAAGTGGTTAAAGACCAACTCTGGGAGACTTTAAAACTTCCATTGCAGTGTAAGTGCAGCTGCACTGCAAGGATTAACTGCTGGTTTTGTCTAAAGGAGAGGAGAAGCAGTATTACTCACCTGGTCCTCCATTCTTTCAGTAGACAGCGCGTCCCTAGCATTGGGGCAATGGCCTATTCCTCAACATCATCATGTCCAATGCATGGTTTTGATAACCACAAGATCTCAGACTGCTGAAGCATTGGAAAGAATACACTGCCAGGATCAGCAGGGAAGTAGAGGATTGAGTAAGTAAATTTTTCTTTTCTGCTTTCCCTAGGGCTCCATTCACATTAGCACTGGAAATCGCGTTACTTTGAAGCATTACTTTAATGCATTCTTTGCTTTGATCCAACTTAACTTTTTCTGGACCCAAGTCTCATCAAAAGTTGCACCTAAGTAGTGCAGGCACCTTTTCATGGCATTTTTGGCATTTTTATAGCGATCAGTGCTATAAAAATGCATTGGATTACTATAAAAATGCCATAGTGGCCTGCGCGAGAGCCGACTTATAGCTACGGGCTCTCGCGCAGGGGAGCCGACCTGCCACCGTAAAATGACGGCGGCTGGTCGGCAAGTAGTTAAGTTGCACCAATTTGAATGGGTTCCATTGAAAAGAATGGGCTACGACATATGACTGTGATGTCCAAAGTTGCATGACAAGTCGCACAAGTGTATATGGAGCCTAAAACTAAATAAGCAATAAACCTTCCCAGAGTTGCGCTTTAAGAACATATAATGGTCTTATCTTGAATGAACAATGAGCTGACAGCCCGTCAGGTACAGAAAGTGTAGGTATTAATAGAAGACCACTCATCTCAGTTCAACAAGAGGACGAAGGTTGATAAACGATTAAAGTTCATTCATGGGTTCCAGCAATTCTGTATGGACAAAGGAGTTATTGTCTGCTAAGCTGCAAAGTACGACAGCAATCATCTCTATTAGACTGGGCCCAACTGTCCCGTTTTCTTTAATTCCCTAAAGCTAAATGTTCTTTTGTTCAGCTGGTGATTAAGGCAGAGTACATAAAAGTGGTGATATTGTCCCTATGATTTATTGATGCTATTTTCCACTTGGCTGTAAGAGATTTATAAACTTCGTAGCATGTATCTAGAACATGTTTCCACAGTGAAGGTCACCTGTTTAAGACTATAATAAAGGAATGCTCGTGAAGAAAAAGAGGACCATAATTCTAGGCTTGCAAGTGTCTAGCACAGCACATGCCACGATTATCCTGTTATGCATAGGAACAGCCAGTTACTGAAGAGTCACTGGATTGGAAACTGGAAATGGCTGTCTTTCATATTAGAGCTGAAACACATCACTGTTCATCTAAAGAAAAACGTCTGTATTTTTAGAAATCAATCATTTGCAAACACGACTAAGTGAAGCTAAAACACGAATGAGTGATGTTACTAGGCCATTTTTTTGCTTAGTTTTTCGATTAAACCTGAACTCCAGGCAGACATAAAATACATAAATAAATATTGCAGCTCTCAATTTATCAATACATTATTACATGCATTTTGTTTAAATTGAAGCAATGTAGCCTGAATTTGACATGGCATCCGCCCCTTACAGTCCTCTGTACAGCAGAGCTTACAGTGACAGGGAAAGAGAGAAGCAGCACAAGCAGAAAGCCAGTTATGTGCTAAAAGAAGGCAGAGTAACAGAGGGATGAGCTCAGTCTATGGGGCTAGGACTAATGCCCTGTACACATGATCGGTTCGTCTGATGAAAACCGACCGATGGACCGTTTTCATCGGACGAACCGATCGTGTGTGGGCCCCATCGTTTTTTTTTCCCATTGGTGAAAAAAAATAGAACCTGTTTTAAATTTTTCTTATGGTTAAAAAAACGATAGAAAAAAAAAACGATCGTCTGTGGGGAAATCCATCGGTCAAAAATCCATGCATGCTCAGAATCAAGTCGACGCATGCTCGGAAGCATTGAACTTCATTTTTCTCAGCACGTTGTTGTGTTTTATATCACCGCGTTGGACACGACCTGATTTTTAACCGATGGTGTGTATGCAAGACTGATGAAAGTCAGCTTTATCGGATATCTGATGAAAAAATCCATCGGCCCGTTTTCATTAGATGAACCGATCGTGTGTACAGGGCATAAGACTCTCTTTCCCATGGGGTTGAATTGATTAAGCAGTAAAACAGGCCATACATGGTCGAATTTCGAACTAATTTTCTTTTCAAAATCAGAAAGTTCGCTTTTTTTGTGATCTGATGATGCCACCATTGATTTTCGAAATTCGGCCGACAAAATATTCATGTTGCCGGGAATGTTCGTTTCTCTCTGGGAATATTCGTTTATCTCCGGGAATATTCTTTTCTCTCCGGGAATATTCTTTTCTTGCACATGCACGTTTTTTTTTTCTATTACATTTCTCGCATGATTCTCCCATCATTGATCAGAAAATCGTTCGTTTTTCAGAAAATTTCCAACACGACGGATTTCTCAAATTTGCTGGCCGCACGAAAATCGGCTGTTGCTGCAGCCCACTAACGGTGCGAAATAAGAACGAAAATTATTTTATACGATTTTCGAAAGAAAATTCTTTCGAAATTCGAACCGTGTATGGCCGCCTTTAGAAGATAAGTCTGTTGCATGTAAACATTGTGGCAGAATGCCAGGGGACTTTATTTCAGAAATTGGAGAAGTTGGAGGGTGGACTACAACTTTACACTGTGGCAAAGGTTTGGGTAGGGGCTTTCAAATTATTGGGATGAAAGTTTAATGTTTCCCTACACTTTAAATATATATATATTTTTTAAACTTCAGATTGTAATGCCGCGTACACACCATCACTTTATGTAATGAAAAAAAACGACGTTTTAAATCATGAAATAAAACAACGTTTTTGAAACTTCATTTTCAAAAACGACGTTGCCTACACACCATCGCTTTTTCAAAATGCTCTAGCAAAGCGCGGTTACGTTCAGCACTCTTTTCCATTGAAGCTAGCTTCATAACTTGCTTCTGAGCATGCACGGGTTTAGAAACGTCGTTTTAAACATCATTTTGCCCACACACTATCATTTTAATTGAAACAAAAAATGACGTTTTGAAAAACGACACAAAAAATTGAAGCATGCTTCAATTTTTTTTGTCGTTTTTCACAAGACATAAAATGACGTTTTCCCCACACACAGTCATTTTTATTGACGTTTTTCAAAACGTCGTTTTTTTTCATCACATAAAGTGATGGTGTGTACGCGGCATAAGAATAGACCATCAGAATTGAACAAGACATTCAAAAATATGTTTATTTAAAGAGTGTTTAATAAATCAAGGGATATTTCGAGAAATGCAAATCCAAAGCCAGATTTCCAGTCTCTTGGAATGCCTCAGAAATTCAAGGTCAGTAAGGGGGAGACCAGTGCTGGTAACTTGAAAAAAACTTGTACTTTAAGGCAAGAATAAACATAGGTCGGGATGAGATGTTGTGCAAAACACCAATTTCTACCTATTTGTTCAATAAAATCCAAAAGGCATGAAACAATCTCAGACACAAAGCCATCATGTGAATCCTAAGCAAGATTCTACTGTGCCACTGTCTACAGACTGTACAGATGCTGTATGACCATCTTAGGAGAGTAGGTATTGTGACTTTAATGAAATATTTATATAATATCAGGTTCCCTTTACTGAGACATCAGCTGATGTCTTCACTGCACTTCACTGAAGCTATTGAGCACAGTTTGTGCTCCATTAGTTTCTTCCCTGGCCTCAGTGACAGCCAAAACTGCAAGCGACATAATACACATTGGTTGCTTCTGGGGTCCTACTAGCTAGACAAGATCAACAAACAGATGTTCGCTGGTCTTCCTCCCAGCCAACACATGCCAGTCCCTGGGGTCCAGGTGAGTTAACAGAGATCAGGTTATATGGGGAGGCATACTGGGAGAAGGTGCACATTCCAGGGGTCCATGAAAGTAAATTAACCCCCCCCCCCCCGGTTACTGTGCAGAAGGGCAGGTGTTCGGCACAGCACCCAGAAGATCAAAGCCATCACTAGCTTGGACTACTACTGTGATTTACAGCTTCTACAGAGGCCAATCCTCTGTCACATATGTATGCTTACATTGAGCCAAGCTGACCCATATCTAAGTACACAATATACAGTGGATATAAAATGTCTATACACCTCTGTTAAAATGTCAGGTTTCTGTGATGTAAAAAAATGAGACAAAGATAAATCATTTCAGAACTTTTTTCACCTTTAATGTGACCTATAATCTGTACAACCAACTGAACAACTAACTGAAATGTTTTAGGTGGAGGGAAGTAAAAAGAAAAAAAGAAAATATTATGGTTGCATAAGTGTGCACACCTTTAAACTAATACTTTGTTGAATACTTTGTTGAACCACCACTGCTGCATAACAGTGGCCTCAGCAGGATCTGGAGTGCTGAGTCCAGATGTGCCACCAGCCAGAGTCATCTGGTTGCAGAGAAGAGAGTAGACCGTTGTGACTAGATGGTGCGCTGCAATATTGCTGTGACTGCTCAGCTGCTGCTGCAGGGATTTACTATCCGTATTCCCGATCGACTTACGCAAACGACGTAAAAATTTGAATCTCGGCGCGGGAACGATGGCCATCTTTAACATTAGCTACCCCTCATATAGCAGGGGTAGCTATCTGCCGGAAAAAGCCGAACGCAAACGACGTTAAAAAAAAGCGACGGGCGGGCGTACGGACTTGAATCGGCGGTTCTCCTCATTTGCATATTCGACGCATAAAAAAAAGCGACGACACCTAGCGGCTGGCGGTAGATTGCAGCCTAAGATTCGACTGGTGTAAGTCACTTACACCAGTCGGATCTAAGGGAGATCTATGCGGAATCTGATTCTATGAATCAGCCTCATAGATCCGACCGGCTGGACTCAGAGGTACGACGGCGGATCAGGAGATCCGCCGTCGTATCTCTTTGATGAATCTGCCCCAGTGTCTTGAAACAGCAGCCAACTGCACACACTCCACCTTCATCCTTCTCTGACTCTCCCCAGCCCTTCATTATATATGAGCTGTGTTCACCTGGGCACACATCCTGCAGGCTATCTGTAAGATCTGGACACAGGGTTGGAGATCCTGTGTCCATTTCAACACCATCTTCATTTTTATTGGGACAGAGCCTCGCTTTGCCACACCGGTCACAACGGCCACGTAACCTTTCCGGTTGACATTGGAGAGGAGATCTCGGCCCCTCCCTCTGTAGCCCATAGATCTGAGGAATCAAGTGGCCAATGGTCACATGAACAGCCTTAAAACAGCAAAGATAATGTATTACAAGTATCATTTTAAAAAATGGTAGGAGAGATTAAAAGAACAGAGGAGCTAGCTGTAACTTGTTCTTTACCTTTACAACCACGTTAACAGCGGTTCTGTTTGGTAATAAAGATTAAAGTTTATTTCATATTTAAAAATGTAATGAAACTCAATAAAGGGACCACAGCTTAATGTTTTTCCACAACATTTGTCATGTCTTTATATTTAGGTATGTTGTTATGATATGATCTGTGTTAACCTGTTGCTGACCAGCCGCTGTCGTTATACAGCGGCAGGTTGGCACAGCTGCGCAAAAGGGTCGTAGGTGTACATCAGCCGCTTTAAGAGCTGTGGGAGGCGTGAGCGCGCCACTGGAGCACCACCCATGATCGCTCAACAGAGAGCCAGAACTGGGATCTGTGTCATCCCCCACAGTTAGAGACACCTCCCAGGAAACACATTTAACCCCCTAGTGTTAACCCCCTTCCCTGCCAGTATCATTTATACAGTAATCAGTGCATTTTAAAAGCACTGATCGCTGTATAAATGTCAATGGTCCCAGAAAGTGTCAAAAGTGTCCGATCTGTACGCCGAAATGTTGTAGTCCCGCTAAAAAATGCTGATCAACGGCAGTACTATAAAATAATAAAAAGGCCATAAATATATCCCCTATTTTGTAGACGCTATAACTTTTTTACCCAAAATATGTAGAAGAATACATATTGGCCTAAACTTTTTTTATATTTATTTGGATATTTATTTTAGCAAAAATTAAAAAATATAGTTTTTTTTTTCAAAATTGTTTGCGATTTTTATATTTTGCGCTATAAACAAAGGGGCAGATCCACGTACAGCGGCGCATTTATCCGCCGGGCGTAGCGTATCTAAGATACGCTACGCCCTACTTTTTTTTTTCAAATCCACAAAGAATCCGCGCCATAAGTTACGGCGGCGTAGTGTATCTTTGGCGGCGTAATGCCGCGGCATTCAAATCTCTATGATGGGGGCGTGTTTTATGTAAATACGTTGTGAACCGACGTAAACAACGTATTTTTTTAACTGCGAATGCGCCGTCCGTGGGGGTATCCCAGTGCGCATGCTCGAATTAACCCGGAACAAGCCAATGCTCACGACGGTAACATCATTCTACGCAAATCCCTATTCGCAAACGACTTACGCAAACGACGTAAAAAATAAAAAATGCGAGGCGGGAACAACGGCCATACTTAACATTGAGTACACCTCATAACAGTAGCTTTAACTATACGCCGGAAAAAGCCGAACGCAAACGATGTAAGAAAATGCGCCGGCCGGACGTACGTTCGTGGATCGCCGTAACTAGCTAATTTGCATACTCAACGCGGAATTCGACGGAAACGCCACCTAGCAGCCACCGAAAAATTGCATCTAAGATATGACGGCGTACTAAGACGTACGCCTGTCGGATCGACCCCAGATGCCGTTGTATCTTGTTTTGTAGATACAAAACAAAGATACGATGCAGGAAATTTAAAATTACGCCGGCGTATCAATAGATACGCCGGCGTAATTATTTTGTGGATCTGCCCCAAAGAGTCATATACCACCAAAAAAAGCTATATTTTGTGGGGGAAAAAAGGACATCAATTTTGTGTGTGTACAACGTCGAATGATCGCGCAATTGTCAGTTAAAGAGGAGGTAAACCCTGATGCGTTTACTTCCTCTATGTCTCCCTGCAAAGGTAAAACATAATGGGCTACTATGCATTGCATAGTAGCCCATTATGTGACACTTACCTGCAGGAGAAGCCCGCGATGTCACCGTCTTCCTCCATGGCAGCAAGCGTCCATTCTTCACCGCTCTTCTTCCGGGGGCCGCGAACTCCATTTCTGTGACTGGCTGGAATCACGTGATGTCACTCCCGCGCATTGGCGCAGGAGCCACCTTTAACGGCATGACCCAGGCTTGAAACAGCGTGCCCTTTCAAGACGGTGCACGTGTAGGTCTCGGAGATATTGCAAGCACCTACAGGTAAGGTAAGCCTTAATCTAGGCTTACCTGTAGGTGTAAGTTCTCTCTGAGGGTTTACAACCCCTTTTAAAGCGACACAGTGCCACATCAAAAGCAATGGCCTGGTCAGAAAGTGGGTAAATCCTTCCGGGGCTGAAGTGGTTAATGGGGGTGTAGAATCCCATGAGGAAGCAGCATTAAAATAAACCAGTGTAAATCAAGGCGAATGACAAGGGACTGGTGCATTTACAATCTGGCTCCTTTTGACGCTTGTGTGTACAAGTGATTCATTGCGCACCCTGGGCTATTGCCCCCATTTCGCCCCAGTTATAATCCACCTTTGGCTTTGAAAAACGTAATTTCTTAGGTTACATACAAAATACACAATTCATTTTAGCATACATAGAGCTAATGATACGGAACCTAACGCTAGAATCCCAATCTATTACATAAAGTGTTATGCATCCCAGAGGCAAGAGCAGCATGCCCCAGCTTTACAATTCATACACTGATTTTTTTTAAAAGGTTATGTAAAGGTTAACAGACAATTAATATTTTTAGCTGTAAAGCCTGTGTTGTTTGTTTTCTTTAACACCATATAAATGTAAAATAATAAATGAATAACACGCAGTGCATAGTGCTGGGGATTTATTTTCTGCATGCATTGCATTGGCAGGGATGATAAAACAGACGTGTGCATATACTGTACATATGTTCTAAGAAGCTTCTGCTGTGATGTATTACAAGAAATATGTACTCTGACAGCTGCTTCTATAATGTGTCACCAGTGCTGATAATTTCTTTCATTATCGGGACAGCTGATATCTTTCTTGATCTATATCTGGGAAATACAGACAGAGCAGACATGTAATAAGTGTAGGTGACATTGTCAGTGCCTGCTGAAAGCAACATTGTTCTCATTTTAGGAAACTTATAGTATTATCTAATGAACAATTACAGGTTAAAATGCACTCATAGTTGTTTTGCATTACTTGAATGGTATGAAATATACAGTAGCTAAAAGGTGAACACGGTATATTGAGAGTTTAAAAGCTATTAAACCAAGACCGTATGCCAAACACACTAATTTCATTTATTTTTCTACTGAAGATACAAGTCAACACATTAATATGGGGAAGGGGCAGGTCATAATTATGTCACCTTAAATTGTACTTAGTACAGAAATCTTTCTGCATTTTATTAGTCCTAATGGCACCATTTTTACAGTTCTCACCAGTACATTTTTGTGCAATGAGTTTTTTTTTCTTTTAAGTCATGCTTACTATAGATTTCAATGAACATGTGCTAATGGTGCAAAGTGTAAAAAGCAGGTGATAAAATGCATTCAAAAAGCCATATAACTAAAGTCTTAACCAACCTTTAAAAATGACTTAAAGGCAGATATTAAAAATATATGCACAAAAGTGAATGGGCCAGTAAAGGGTGTTAAATGTTACGTTTTTAATAATGAATGTAATAATTAAAAATGAAATATATAATTAACAAACATACAACAGCGCACAAAAAGCAGTGTATCTATGTGTGCAAGTTTTTCTTCGTCCCCATTAAAAATATAAGCTCCATGCACGCAGGTCCATGCAGCTCCAGCCACATAAACAAGTTGCTCATTCTGACGGTACGGGGGTCACATCGCCAGTGTGAATAAAGCCTAAAACTGGCCATACATGGGTCGTATTTCGAATGAATTTTCTTTTGAAAATCAGAATTTTCGTACATTTTGTGATCGGGTGGTGAGACCATGGATTTCAAAATTCAACCAAACAAGCCTCAATTTCACCCCATGTTGCTACAGGAAAGAATAGGACAGAAGGCAGCAGATAAATTCAAACAAAGAAACACATGACACTCTTTTGTTGGATAAAATTTTGGCTGCAGCCGTTTTTATTATTGTCTTAACTAAATATATTTAAAAATATTTGAATCACTGTACTTAACAAATACCATCAGCTCAGCCACTACGGCTCGAGCTGGAACATCAAAGAAGGGGAACATACCTTCACATTTCATAAAACTTTCTTCCAAAAAACAACTCGGGCTCAATAAAACTGTCCCCTTTAATTAAGGTGACACTGCCACATAACAAATTGGCCACAATGGATAGGGGGGACGGAACGCCACAGCTTGATGCTTACTGAGGCGACTGGATCTCAGAGGGCTCGGAACCCCCTTTTTATCTAAGAATTCCTCTCAGCTCACCCTAAACTGCCCAGATACTAAGGGCACCTGATCACCCCAGAGGTCAGGTAACCTATAGGGAACTTTCCTGCATTTTTCCTCACAAGGGGATACTTGAAACCCCCCATGAGGAAAGGGGGGGATTAGAAACGGTTTCCTCCCTTTTCCCTTCATTTTTGTGGCAGGGAATCTTTTTTTCTTTCCAGGTCACAGCTCATGCACATTACTTTTTCAATTATATTTCTTGCACGGTTCTCCCATCATTGATTAGAAATTTGCTTGTTTTTTTGCCTTCAACTCAAACTCGATAGCCACACAAAAATGTAGCCATTGCTGCAGCCCACTAATGGTGCAAAATGTCTAAGAAAATTCTTAGATACAATTTTCATAAGAAGATTCTTTCGGAAATCGTCCCATGTATAACCTGCTTAAAGACGCAAATAATGCTTTTCTCGGCAGGGAAAGGGTCTCTGAACAGGTGTGGACCTGATTAGAGTCAGGTGAGTGTTGCTTGCGAAAGAGAGTATACTCTAGTGAGTTATTGCTCCTATGTCTTGCAAGAGCAGCTTGAAGCCTGACAAGTTGGGAGCGCATTAATGATATATTGTGGTTGAAGCGTGCTAATGAATTAAATTAGAAAATTAAATAGAAAGCAGGCTAGCACGCTATGAGATATAAAACGTAGTTCTAATAATCATAAATCGACTGTGCTCTGCTACAAAAATAAAAACTCACACTGTAACATCATATCAAATTAAATCTACCAATAATGCAAACATGAAAACAGCATTTCAGAAAAGCCCACACTGACACACCAAACACTGGTTGAAAAATGTATGACTCCCATATTGGCTGGGTCTCCACCAGCAGACAAACACAGCAGAAGGCTTCACAGAGGAATATGACTTTCATTAAACAGAGAAGTCATACAGTGGTCTAAATAGTAGTGGCCAATAATCTGCCGGGCTTCCAACTCCAATCCACCAAATTGACATCAAGGGGGAAAATCACTTTAAGCCTCCATCTCCAATGACTGCTCCATACATGTATGCATGTTACAGAGAAAAAGGAGATCAAGTGTTCCACATAGTATAAAACCAGATAAGCTCTTTATTAAAATTGGTAATATGTACTTACAGGCAAAGGAATTGAAGCAGCATGGTCAGTAATACAATCCTGAGTGACTACAGAGTGACTTCCAGTGCCCTGGGAGAAGTTATCTGTGACAAAATGCGTTGGACCAAGCTACGTGCGGTAACGTAATCATGTTCCTGGAAGTGTCCCTAATAATGCTTTGTAGTCACTCAGCGTTGTATTACTGACAGCACTGACTCAATTCTTTTACTTGAAGCTGCATGATCCAGATGCCTCTGCCTGTCTCCAGCCACCCACTCAGCTGAGTGCAGAAGGGAGAACTTTGCAGGCTCTGCTTGTATGGGCAGAGAGAGAATAGCTGTCAACTGACAGCTCACTAACATCTAGTATGCCAGGTCAGACCTGGGGAGATCTGTTACAGTTTTCGATACTGAAAACTGCCACAATCTCTTTGTTAATTAATCGCAGAGCTCACCCATATTTCTATTTCCCTCTGAATAGAAAGTAGCGTGAGTGGTGCAGATAGATCTAAAACAGATCTAATTAGTTAGGCTGAGATTATCTTTATTGCAACTGTGCAACAATATTGATGTATTGCAAGCTTGGGGCCCCACAAATGAAAGGATAATGTTTTTTCACTTGCCAGTGACTCCTGTCTAAGTCCTGACTACAGAGTAATTTTGGGAGTGACATTGCAAGCACTGTCTCCTCCCACAAGTTCTTCCTTTATACACTTTTTTACCATTTCAACCCATAGGATAGGAGGGAAGACAGTATACACATCATAAGGCCTCTCACATCATAGTTCCAGGTCAGGTCCCTAGGACCAATTACGTTCCCCAGCTGGGCCCTATCTTAGGGCCCAACCATGCAGAAGGGCAAACCCCAGTTACCAGTTTACCCCTTGTAAGGGACCTCGTTCACCCGTCCACCAATGCTTCCACTCCCGAACTGGCTGCTTCTCCTTCCTTTAATGTAAAATTAAATCACTTCATTACCCAGATGATTACCCTGAAGCATGCAGAGTTTTTTACCTAAAATATATTCACAATAGATTCACTCTTTTCTTCACAAGAACCAGGCCAAACATTGTAACTCAACTAATAAATACATTAATTATCAAATTTACATTCATTACATACAGTTCTTGGCAGAACTGCAGTGAATTCACTTCCATGATACAGAATGTTTTTACATTCTCCCTAGACTAAATGCCACAGTGTTCAAATCTACCCAGTGCCAGGGTAACCCCATTAGGTGAAATAATAGAAAGTCCACTTGTAAGTCCCCTATGCCAGGGTCCCCCTGAAGGATAAATCCAATGTTAGTGCAATGATCACATCTCCCTCTTTATGCTCCTTAACTCCTCACTTCCGAGGACCACAAGGCCCTGACCTCCTACCTGTTTTTTTCTCTCACACCAGGAAGTGACTCATACAGGAGTAGACACACAACTGCACAAATCCATTAACCCATAAGACATACAATACTATTATCTCAACAGGCACTTGACTACAAGAATCTGGCAATTATTGACAACCTGCAAATGTGTTTTCACCAGTAATAGCTTCATGTGTTTATCAAGATATAAAATAGCATACACATGGTTTAAATCGTACTATATGCAAATGTTCAAATAAGATGCAAGGAAAGTTACCAAACAAAAATTAAAATCTTTTGTTGGCAATCATGTGCATAGTTAGGTAGTTATACGGCTCTGCTCCTCAATTGGTGGTCTTCCATTAGTTTCCTCTACCACTTTGTTCACAAATCAGTAGAATAAGCAACCCATTTGTGTGAACTGACATGTATACATGCCTGGCATGTTTATGAAGATGAGCCTATTTGTGTGTGAAGTCCCAGAGAAAGAACACTATGCAAAAATTTAGACATGACACTGGGAACAAATTAATCAGATTAGTATATTGATACAATGACACTAGAGAGTCTGATAGCTCTGTGGGCTGAATAATTATGAAACAGAGATAAATCCACGGAGCATTGTATTATATGAAATAAACAATAAGAGCACTTTTGTGTATTGTGTTGTTAAAATATATTAAAATTAATAAATTAAACCTTTACAAGTTGTTTATTATGCTCATTTTTGGCGCGATAAGACCATTAATATTTATCAATCAAGATAAGATAACATACAGTAACTTGATTAATCAAAAAGGAAAGAGTTTTAGGGGTCGCATCTGATTTACACTGGGTTTTTATGTGTGTGTATATATATATATATATATATATATATATATATATATATATATATATATATATATACACATTTTTGTAAATATTTCGATATATCCTTACATGTGACAACACTGAAGAAATGACACTGTGCTACAATGTAAAGTAGTGTGTGTATAGCTTGTATAACAAGTTATTTTGAGGGGACAGAAAATATACACTAACACACAACCATTAATGTCTAAACCGCTGGCAACAAAAATGAGTACACCCCTAAGTGAAAATGTGCAAATTGGGCCCAAAGTTTTAATATTTTGTGTGGCCACCATTTTTTTCCAGCACTGTCTTAACCCTCTTGGGCATGGAGTTTATCAGAGCATCACAGGTTGCCACTGGAGTCCTCTTCCACTCCTTCATGATGACATCCCGGAGCTGGTGGATGTTAGAGACCTTGTGCTCCTCCACCTTCCGTTTGAGGATGCCCCACAGATGCTCAATAGGGTTTAGGTCTGGAGACATGCTAGAACAGTCAATCCCATTTACCCTCAGCTTCTTTAGCAAGGCAGTGGTCATCTTGGAGGTGTGTTTGGGGTCGTTATGTTGGAATACTGCCCTGCGGCCCAGTCTCCGAAGGGAGGGGATCATGCTCTGCTTTATTATGTCACAGTAAATGTTGACATTCATAGTTCACTCAATGAACTGTAGTTCCTCAGTGCCGTCAGCATTCATGCAGCCCCAGACACTCAGGCCCCGTACACACGGCCGAGGAACTCGACGTGCCAAACACATCGAGTTCCTCGGCCAGTTCAGCCCTGAAGCCGCCGAGGAGCTCGGCGGGCCGAGAGCTCCCATAGAACAACGAGGAAATAGAGAACATGTTCTCTATTTCCTCGTCGAGCTCCTCGTCGGCTTCCTCGGCGAAATTGTACACACGGCCGGGTTTCTCGGCAGAATTCAGCCAGAAACTCGGTCGGAAGCTGAATTCTGCCGAGGAAACTGGTCGTGTGTACGGGGCTTGACAGTCCCACCACCATGCTTGACTGTAGGCAAGACACACTTGTCTTTGTAGTCCTCACCTGGTTGCCACCACACGCTTGACACCATCTGAACCAAATACGTTTATCTTGGTCTCATCAGACCACAGGACATGGTTAATCTATGTTCTTAGTCTGCTTATCTTCAGCAAATTGCAGGCTTTTTTGTGCATCATCTTTAGAAGAGGCTTCCTTCAGGGATGACAGCCATTGCAGACCAATTTGATGCAGTGTGCGGCGTATGGTCTGAGCACTGACAGGTTGACCCCCCACCTCTTCAGCACTGCTGGCAGCACTCATATGTCTATTTTCCCAAAACAACCTCCGGATATGAGGCTGAGCACGTGGACTTGAATTCTTTGGTCGACCATTGCAAGGTCTGTTCTGAGTGGAACCTGTCCTGTTAAACCGCTGTATGGTCTTGGCCACCATGCTGCAGTTCAGTTTCAGGGTCTTGGCAAACTTCTTATAGCCTAGGCCATCTTTTTGTAGAGCAACAATTTTTTTTTCAGATCCTCAGAGATTTCTTTGCCATGAGATGTTGAACTTCCAGTGACCAGTATGAGAGAGTGAGAGCTATAACACCAAATTTAACACACCTGCTCCCCGTTCACACTTGAGACCATGTAACACGAATGTGTTACATGATACCGGGGAACGAAAATAGCTAATATTTTCACTTAGAGGTGTACTCACTTTTGTTGCCAGCGGTTTACACATTAATGGCTGTGTGTTGAGTTATTTTGAATGGACAGCAAATTTACACTGTTATACAAGCTGCACACTCACTACTTTACATTGTAGCAAAGTGTAATTTCTTTAGTGTTGTCATATGAAAAGATATAATAAAATATTTTCAAAAATGCAAGGGGTGTACTCACTTTTGTTAGATACTGTGTGTGTATGTATATATATATATATATATATATATATATATATATGTAGCATTACCCCCTCAGGAGCCACTGGTTAGGGTTGGGATCGGCGTATTTAAGTTACCTCTGCGATGTGTCTATGGGTAATGATTGTGATGAGAGCAGTAACGGAATGTCCAGACTGTTGTTTGATGTTTTCAATGCTTTATTTCTGGTCCAACATGACCAACAGTCATTGGATAAAAAAAGGTTCTGGACTGCCGCACTCCTTAAAACGATGTCTTTATTATACAAATAAAAAAACAACCAAAGCGATGCGGTCAAAATGAAGTGAAGTGAACAAAAGGAAAAAGGTGGCTGACAGCTTCAAGTAAGCATCACATGATGTGAAACATGTCAGCCAACTTTTTCCTTTTAATATGTGGATGGTAACCTGCGCTGGGATAAGAGATGGTAGGCTGCTGCCCCCCTGTGTTTGTCACCTAAAAAGGAGATATAAAAGGTGTAAATATAGATGGGGTGGTGGCACTGCCTGGTGCACGTAAAATTAACCCAAATATTGGTGTCTCGGTGCATCCTGTAAGGCTATGGGTGGCTGGGAGCCCAGCGGTGTAGGTAGGCTGGGAATCCACTCAAAATAGTACTAGGTGGGTGCCTATGCACTAAGATGAAATAGTATAGATAGGTGCTAATAACAATGCACAAATTCTAAATACACTGTGCTGCAGTACACAAATCAGCTGTCATAGTCTGCGTGTATGACACATGCATGTAATAAAACAATATACAAAAATGCTGTGGTATAAATATCCAATAGAGTCCTGCACATAAAATAAACCCAAATAGTGGTGTCTCGGTGCAACCTGTAAGGTTATGAGTGGATGGAGGCCCAGCGGTGTAGGTAGGCTGGGAATCCACTCAGAACAGTACTAGGTGGGTGCTGGTGACTATGCACTAAGATGAAATAGTATAGGTAGGTACTAATAACAATGCACAAAGTCTAAATACACTGTGCTGCAGTACACAAATCAGCTGTCATAGTCTGCATGTATGACACATGCATATAAACAATATACAAAAATGCTGTGATATAAATATCCAGTAGAGTCCTGCAACACAGTAAGGGACTTATACAAAGTTATTGTGTGAAGTGTTCAGTCTACATCCATTAAACCATAGATATCAGTAAACGATAAAAATGCTGGATGTATAGAGAGTCCAAGAAGGATAAGGCGTGTAGAGGAAGTGGTCCTAGGTCTGTAAATACAAGGTGGTCCCGGTGCTCCCCTTAGGGTTCCCCACTCACCAGATGGTGCTCCCCGTTTGGGGTGCCAGACATGTACCACGAGCTTCCTCAGATGTTGCTCCTTTCCTCTGCTCACACGCACGACTGCCCTCCAAATGGACCTCCAGGGCCTCCAGAGATTGCCCGTCCGGCAAGATGTATGCACCACTCAGTTGCTCCGTATCTCAAAAAATATATATATAAAGAGAGAGGGGCTCCAATGGTGCAGTACCGTAATTAAAATGTATTTAAAATAAAAATAAAATGAAATAAAGTTGTAGCCACTAATGCTCCCAAGGAGCGGCTGTATATAAAAACAAATACCGCAAAAACACAGATCCAGAAGAAGAAAATAAGAAAAATAGCATCAGGGATAAAGGGTACAAAGCGTATGGACGGCGGTATGTAGCGTGCGCTCCAGCTACAACCACCTAGACGCTGACCCGGAAGTGACGTATGTACGCACGTACGCCTGACGTACGTTTTGGATAAGGCATCCACACTGTAGTTGCAC
Organism: Rana temporaria; assembly: GCF_905171775.1. Taxonomy (NCBI): domain Eukaryota; kingdom Metazoa; phylum Chordata; class Amphibia; order Anura; family Ranidae; genus Rana; species Rana temporaria. The sequence goes on along the minus strand of NC_053490.1, from coordinate 237,555,347 downwards.
GAGCAGTTAAAGCGGAGGTCCAAACAAAATCATAACTTAATCCTATCCTCTTCAGTTCCTTGCATAGATGCTCAAATTACCCCCAAAAATTTTTTTGGACGCTGTAAATACCTTATAATTGAAGTTTATTGTGATACTTCCTGCGTGAGTAGGCGTGTATATAGCTTTTCCCTGGCGCTGCACTGTCTCCTGGGAGCTTAGTGTCAGGCTTCACAAGAGTCAGTGCGAAATGCCGCCCTGTGAAATTGCTTTGGTTGCCATCACAACGGGGCGGGAACTTCCGACGACACCGCCCATTGTGATGGCAACCTTCAATGTTTACAGCGTTCAGCGCTGTACATAATGAGCATGCGCGGGAACGGGCAGTGAATGCTGGGAGGTCAGCATTCACCGCATCACGGAAAACAATGCTTGTGGGCTTCACATTGGACACAAAACTGAGGATACTTATCTGGGCTATCAATTACAGGCTATCTATATACCGCCATCTGGTGAGCGTTTAGTATAAATAGTGGTGGAGGAATCACGTTAAAGGGTGATTAAGTCACTGATCTTCAGTCAAGTTTTTTGGGCACTGCACATATATACATATATATACATTTGTGGGCTTCACGTGCCCACAAGCAATATGGAACCGGCCATCACTCATTTTTTAAAGTTCCTTTTGTATGCAAAAATGGACATCGGGGGAATTAGTACACCAGACAAGTGAGTGTAACATTGTGTTTAGTAAAGTGTCAGAATTTCAGAAAAATAAATGAATGGTCGGCGGATATCCGCTTTAAACAACAAGCTTTTTTTTTTAAGATAAAGGTGTTTACATAAATAAAAGTTGATAAAAAGCACTCCAATCAGTGGTGAATGATTAGTCTCATCACTCTAAGCACTACATTTGCAGGAGAGCTTGTTCTGTTGAAAAACAGACTTACTGGCTGGATCACCAAGTAAAAAAAAAAAAAAGGAAAGAGAGCCTAAAAAATAAAACGAATGCAGCCACTACATTTAAGAAATTATGAGCTTATATAATAAATGTTTGCTTTTGGGTTTAATAACGCTTTAAATTAGATCTATTCCTATTTATACAATTCAGTATAAGCTTGAATATATTAATGTAATTTCAAAAGTTAGTTTGTTCCATATACAGCTTCTTGTAATGTTGATAACACTCCGCATGCCCTTTAGCACTGTAGGGTGGTGCTTTGAGAGGTGTTCCCCATAAAAGGTGTAAGCCTTTCACTGCAAAGGTGCCCAGTAGGTGCTGTTTCTGTACCACATGCCTGCCCTCCAGTTCACGATGAGTGCAGGTATGTGTGTTCTGTGCATGCATGTCATAATTTCCATTCATTCATATGAAATTGTCCTACTGTACTCTGTTGTAGTAGGAACTATCTGTACAGTAACTCCACTCATTCCCATAAAATGTTAACAATAAATAAACACACTTATTTCTGTGACTTTTGCTGTTACGCTGCTCACCGGTCATGTAATGGCTTCAAGGAATATTCATGAAATAGTGTTTATTAACCGCTTCCAGATGCATTGAAATTACATTTAGAAATTGTGTACAAAAAATCCTACTTTTGTCTTTATATCCATTAAGCAAATCTATTCCTGTGACTTTACGCTGAAATAAGGCTTTAGCCAACATCAAACTGAGTATTTTGATTATTAAGTCTCTTGTGGGGCGAGAAGGGAAGCATTTCAAATGCCAGTCACCTCCTCAGAAAGTTTGTGAAATGACTGATAATTAGCACAGCGTGAAGCTTAAAGTGGTGTCTGCTGCGGCAGATGGCCCTCAGGAATAAACCATATCTTGTCTATCTTGATTAGGGCTTACTTGATAGAATATGTACATTCAAAATGACACCTGCATTACTTATCTGACTATGCCCTAATCTGAGAAGTTGAAAATAACTTTTTTTTATGGGTAATTGTGTACAAGTATATAAAATCTCATGAGCATTTACATCCTGTAAAGTGTAAATTATAGTAAAAATTATTTACATTGCCATAATAACATACTGTGCTGATATAGGTATGTTACACAATTGCATATATACACTTTAGAATATACTGTATATATATATATATTATATATCCCTTGTTTCTATTTTTATCAAATTAACCACTTCCCGCCCGGCCCATTGTCAAATGACGTCCACAAAGGACCTCTACCGATCCGGGTGGACGTCATATGACGTCCTGGGCTTTGTGGGGGGATATCTGAATGATGCCTGCAGCTAGAGGCATCATTCAGATATCCTTCTCTTCTGCCGGCGATTCTGCACAACGTAAGAACGATCATATCGGCGGTTTCACCGCTAGATCGTTCTTACAGGTGGCGGGAGGGGACATCCCCCCTCCCGCCGCCATCCGGTGCTTCTCCGGGCTCTCCCGTGCCATCGGGGGCCCGGAGAACGAATCGTCTGGCGCTGGCAGGAAGCATAGAGATGACTGGTGACCAGATGGTCACCAGTCATCTCTATGATCGTCGGAGGACCCGGGCGCGATGTGATGACGTCACGCCCGGGTCCCCGTAAGTAAACAAAGCCGCAATTGTGGCTGCTAAGCAACATCAAGCATGAGATCGGTGAATTTTTTTTCACCGATTTCATGCTTTCCAGCCTGGAGGAGAGATGTGGGGTCTTATTGACCCCACATCTCTCCATAAAGAGTACCTGTCACACACATTCCTATTACAAGGGATGTTTACATTCCTTGTAATAGGAATAAAAGTGATAATAAAAAAAATAAAAATAAAAAAAAAGTGTAAAAAAATAAATAAATATGTAAAAAAAAAAAGAAATACAATTTTTTTTTTAACGCCCCTGTCCCCAGTAGCTTGCGCGCAGAAGCGAACGCACATGCAAGTCCCGCCGACATATGTAAACGCCGTTTAAACCACATATGTGAGGTATCGCCGCGTGCGTTAGACTGCCAGCAACAATTCTAGCACTAGATCTCCTCTGTAAATCTAAACTGGTAACCTGTAAAAAATTTCAAAGCGTTGCCTATGGAGATTTTTAAGTACCGAAGTTTGGCGCCATTCCATGAGTGTGCGCAATTTTAAAGCGTGACATGTTAGGTATCTATTTACTCGGTGTAACATCATCTTTCATATTTTATAAAAAAATTGGGCTAACTTTACTGTTTTGTTATTTTTTTAATTCATGAAAACATTTTTTCCAAAAAAAAGGCGCTTGAAAAATTATTGCGCAAATACCGTGCAAGATAAAACGTTTAAATGACCATCGTTTTATTCCCTAGGGTGTCTGCTAAAAAAAACATATATAATGTTTGGGGTTCTGCGTAATTTTCTAGCCAAAAAATTATGATTTGTACCAGAATAGGCCTGGTATGGATGTGTGTATAAAAGCCCTGTATGGAAGTGGTTAAAGGGGATGTGAAGGTCTCCCTAAATAGCTTCCTTTACCTTAGTGCAGTCCTCCTTCACTTACCTCATCCTTCGATTTTGCTTTTAAATGTCCTTATTTCTTCTGAGAAATCCTCACTTCCTGTTCTTCTGTCTGTAACTACACACAGTAATGCAAGGCTTTCTCCCTGGTGTGGAGAAAGTCTCTTGAGGGGGGAGGGGGCGAGCAGGAGGGTCAGGACACTCTCTAGTTTGCAGATAGAGAAAGGAGCTGTGTGTTAGTGGGTGTCCTATCTGCAAAGTAGAGAGTGTCCTGACCCTCCTGCTCGCCCCCTCCCCCCTCAAGAGGCTTTCTCCACACCAAGGAGAAAGTCTTGCATTACTGTGTGTAGTTACAGACAGAAGAACAGGAAGTGAGCATTTCTCAGAAGAAATAAGGACATTTAAAAGCAAAATAGAAGGATGAGGTAAGTAAAGGAAGCTATGTAGGGGAAAAAATTACCTTTACAACCCCTTTAAGCCTAGGTTCACATTGAAGTGATTTGGCATCCGATTTGGCTATTACCGGCAATGGCACCGTCCGAATTGGTGCCGTGCCGCATTTGCGACGGCAAACTGATTCCCGAAAGTAATTTCTGTACTACTTTTGGCGACTTTGGGGTGCGATTTGTATAGACATCTGTGCAAGATCCACAAAGTCAGACTGGCATGTGGGAATGAAATTGTGCGAGTTCAGCCGAACTCGCACAATTTCCATCCCATTGTCAGTGTGAACCTAGGCTAATTGGCAATGGGTTATATATGATTTTACAATAGTCTAGGTAGTTGCACTGCTGTGTTAATCAATTACATTAGTAGCTCACAAACTGTTTCCCCTATGATTCTATGAAAGGATATGCAAGCATCTCCTGCATGTATCATCTTTGTGAGTGGATCATCCCCTCCTTTCAAACCTGTAGCACTTATACCCCCGGAGGAGCCGCCCGATATATTGGGTTCTCTGTTCCTATGCCATGACTCAGCAAACAGCTTTGTCCCTCCTGACATACCTGGCTGGGTAGAGGGTTACTGCAAACACCTTTGCAGCCATTGTGTGATATGCTGGGTGTTCAGTGTGCTCCTGTACCTTTAAGAAGGGGTGGGCTCCCCTCAGTCCACCTGACCTCCACCTATTCATCAGAATGCATGTGCTTCCATTGTGGAGTCTCTCATAAGCTAGAGATAGGACCACAGATACCAGGGTGCCGTGGTGAGGCTCTGTGGTTTACGAATGAATTTGTTTTACTGTTAGATCCGGTTGATCCGGTTGTCAGCGGGCTGGCCGGTGAGTAAAGCTTGGATCTTTCCTTGCATTTATCCTTGGTTTTGTTTATATCATGTACAAATACAAACATTGTGCACACAACTATGGAAAAACAACAGGAATTTACACCAAAACTAGACAGACAAGTGCATCCTGAAAAAAATTGCTTCATTTAGTTTAGGTTCGTTATTCTAGTTATTTTGGGCCAGATCCACAAAAGGGATACGCCAGCGTATCTACTGATACGCCGTCGTATCCCTGTTTCTATCTATGCGACTGATTCATAGAATCAGTTACGCATAGATATTCCTAAGATCCGGCAGGTGTAATTGTTTTACACTGCCGGATCTTAGGATGCAGTACCGCGGCCGCCGCTGGGGGGAGTTCACGTCGTAATCCAGCGTCGGGTATGCAAATGAGGAGTTACGTCGATCCTCAAAGCTTTTTCGCGTTCGCTACGTCGCCGCTACGTTAGTTTCCCATCGCTTAGTTACACTTTTGTGAGGCAGCCCTACTTTTACACAGCAGGTGTTCTGCTGTGTAAAGTATGGCCGTCCTTCCCGCGTCGAATTTTTAAATTTTACGTTGTTTGCGTAAGCCGTACGGGAATACGGAAATACGCTACGCGCTGCGCCGTTCAAAAAATGACGTCACGTCGCGCAATGCACGTCGGGAAAAAAGCGTCGGGAGCATACGCAGTACGTCCGGCGCGGGAGCGTGCCTAATTTAAATGGGACTCGCCCCATTTGAATTGGCCCGCCTTGCGCCGGACGGATTTGAGTTACACCGCCGCAAATTTCCAGGTAAGTGTTTTGTGGATCGGTACCTAACTTAGGAAATTTGCGGCAGGGTAACTTAAATCTAAAAAGTTACGTTGCGCTGCCGGGCTGTGGATCTAGCCCTTTGTTTCGTTAAATTTGGATGATTCGTTCAATTCGTAATTGTATTCAGAATTCGTATTAGGAATTTGTTTTATGTCGAATTTACCAATTTATTTTTGAATTTTTGAATATTTTTGAATTTCGAATTAATACATTTTGAATAGACCGAATCGAAAACGTTTTAGTTTTCTTTCTTTTTTTTTCCGGTTCGAATGTGGCAAAGTGAACAAACAAAAGAAAAATCTTCATCAAATGATTACAATGACTTTCTAAATCACATTTGGGTTACCTAAAACAGCATTATATTGAAATGGTACTCTAATGCTGCTTTCACACTGGAGCAGGCGGGAATTGACAGTAAAACGCTGCTAGTTGTAGCGGCGCTTTATCGTCATTTTAACGGGCAGTTTTAATCCCGCTAGCAGCCCATGGCGGGATAATACCGCCCATTCATTTCAATGGTCAGGAGCGGTGGAGGAGTGGTGTGCTCCTTCACTGCTCCAAATATGCCGCTTGCAGGAGGATTTTTTTACGTCCTGCCAGCTCATCGGCCCTCGGCCCTCGAGCTTTCACACTGAGACTGCAGGGGAGCAGTTTTTCAGGCACTTTACAGGCACTATTGTTAGCCCAATTGTTAGCCCAAAAGCACCTGAAAAACACCCCAGTGTGAAAGGGGTTTAATAACACACAGTCTCTGATTTCAGAAACATGTTTTCAGTTCGAATGCGACTGAAACTCAATGTAAAATTTAATTGAATTTCCGAAATTCAAATTGAAATTCGAGACAAATTTTCTTTTGTTATTGGGAGCATTCGTTAACCACTTAACCCCCGGACCATATTGCTGGTCAAAGACCAGGCCACTTTTTGCGATTCGGCACTGCGTCGCTTTAACTGAAAATTGCGCGGTCGTGCGACGTGGCTCACAAACAAATTTTTTTTCCCCACAAATAGAGCCTTTTTTTCCCACAAATAGAGCTTTCTTTTGGTGGTATTTGATCACCTCTGCAGTTTTTAGTTTTTGCGCTATAAACAAAAATAGAACGACAATTTTGAAAAAAATGAATATTTTTTACTTTTTGCGATAATAAATATCCCCCAAAAATATATAAAAAAATATATTTTTTTCTTCAGTTTAGGCTGATACGTATTCATCTACATATTTTTCGTAAAAAAAATCGCAATAAGCGTTCATTGATTGGTTTGCACAAAAGTTATAGGGCCAGATCCACATACATTTAGTTCCGCGCAGCGTATCAGAGATATGCTACGCCGCCGTACCTTACCTGGCGCATTTTCGAATCCTCAGCGATTTTGCGGCGTAATTTACGGCGACGTAGTGTATTTCTGGTGGCGGATTTCAAATTGGGCGGGTTGGGGGCGGGTTTCATTAAAATGAAGCGCGTCCCTGCGCCGAATGAAATGCGCATGCGTCGTCCAGAAATTTCCCGCCGTGCTTTGCGCGAAATGACGTTGCAACAACGTCATTTTTTGAACTTATATATATATATACTCGCCAGCACACCAGGAATCATAACGTCCAAAGATTTAATGCATATCTATTATGTCAAAAAGAGCAACGTTTCGAGGCCACGCAGGACCTCTTCGTCAGGCAAAAAGATACAAATACAATAAAGCAAACAAATATATAAGAAGCTGTCACCAATGAAAATCTTTGAAAAATAAAACCCACCCACCCCAAACACCTCCTCCCTCTACCCACCCATCCAATCAGGAGTCTACATTAGGTATGTTATGCAAGCACCTATTAGTGATCAGTTAATCACAAACAGGCATGAGCAAAGAGTCACATGGGGTACATACCCCCAGCTGTGTTCACGATCAAAACAGTGATCGCATAGCTGCTCAGTTGTACATTGCCAGAAAAAATGTATAATGTGACAGCGCGACTTGTAAAACAAGCCGCTGTGATATGGTTCAATGGGAGGTACTAGAGAGGAAGCGTGCTATATTCACCCAGGATAAGATAATAAGTGAAGAAAAGAAGAAACTTTTTATAAAAAAAGGTAAAATGACTAATAATAAGCACCAATACAGAACCATACACCTACATAGATAGACAAAAAAGAAGAAAAAAAGGAGAAAAAGAATAAAGAAAAAAAGAAAAAAAGTAAAATTAAACAATAATAAACAACTAGAAAAAATGTAAGAAATAAAGAATATAAATAAAAATAAAAATAGATGTAAATTAACATAAATAAACATAAATAGAAAAAAATCAAAATAAATATAAATAAATATAAATAAAAATAAAAATAAATATAAAAAATGAAAATAAATATAAAAAATAAAAATAAATAAATAAAAATAAAAATAAATAAATGCAAATAAAAATAAAAATAAAAATAAAAATAGAAAAATACAAATAAAAATAAAGATAAATAAAAATAAATATAAAACAAAAATAAAACAAAAATAAAACAAAACAAGGCAGAAATCAAAAAACAAAACAAAGTGAAATTACTGAAACAGAAGAAAAGAAAAAGCAAAAGAAAATACCAAAAAACAAAAAGGTAAGAAAGCACCAGGGTGAACAGACTGTTAAAAAAGTGTAAGATATGACATGTAGACACAATACAGAGGGCTAACGGTCCGGGTGAGAACACCAACAGACAAATGGTCACTCAAAAACGAGCCATATCGATGTACATCCTATGTCAAACCTGCCTAAAGGTCTAAGTTGATAGGGTCATCGTCCATACATAGTCAAATGTAAAAATGTCTACAATGTCAACCATGAAAAAAGAAAACAAAATACAGTTAAAAGAAGCCCACAGGGGGCTTGAAAAAAACCGATGGTATAAAAAATACCATATGGGATGTCATTTCTAATATACAATGGCAAGATAAGATCAGAGAATAACTTTAAATAAATACGATGGCGCAAGAATAATATGCGATTGAAGAAGAACACTAGATAGATAAGCCCAATCAAAGGCCATAAGGCATTGCATAGGGGAGCTTAATGGAAGTCACAGCGATCAATCAGCGATCATCTATAAAGCACGTCAGTGACAAATTCGCGTTCAACCCACCAGGTTGCACTGTCCCTAATGTGTGTATCCAATAGGCCTCACGGCAAAGTAGTGCTCGATTCCGATCACCACCCCTATAGGGTGCTTTAACGTGTTCAATAACCATACCCCGGAGTTCGTGGATCTGGTGTTTGACTGTCACGAAATGTAAAGCCACAGGTTTGTTGAAGTCTACCTGTTCCCCCTTGGCGGTCTTAGTTAGGGCTACCCTAATGTCGCTCCTATGTTTTTGGAAACGCTTCTTAAATGGGCCTATAGTCTTTCCAACATATACCAATGTACAGGGACATTTTAGAATATAGACACAGAAGTCGGTGTTGCAGTTTAAATATTCGCGTATAGGATAGCGACCTCCCATATGTGGATGTGAAAAATATTCACCACAAATAAGGGAGTTGCATATATTACAGTTATAGCATCTAAAACATCCGGTTTTGAGGGATATCTTAGTTGCCGTCTTCGCGTACTTGTGTCGTGGGTCAGCCTGTACTAGATGGTCTCGTAGCGTTTTTCCGCGTTTGTACGCCATCATTGGTTTGGTCTTGATTGTAGGACTCAAAGATCTATCTGACTGCAATATTTTCAAATTGCGTTCCGTGGCGCATTTGATTGTGCCTGACTCTTGGTTGTACGTGTGAACTAGCATAGGGCACGAACTAGCCCTAGAGCTTTTGCTACTACCAGTTAATGCCTTATCTAGAGCTTGATCCAGAATTGGTCTGGGATAACCACGTTCGAGAAATTTCTGGTACATGATATCAAGTTCTTTCTTTTTATCTTGCTCATCTGAGCAGATCCGTAAGACCCGTACAAACTGTGAGATCGGCAAATTGTGGCGTAAATGCGTTGGATGTGCACTCTGAAAGTGTAGCAGAGTGTTTCTATCGGTGGGCTTAGTATATAGGGATGTGGTCATACTACCACCAGTGATGGTGATAAGTACATCGAGGAATGGAATACATTCACCCGAAATCTCTGGGTTGAACACGATCCCTGGGAAAATGCTGTTAATATACTCCACAAATTTCACAAAGTCCGTCTCACTCCCCGTCCATATAAAAAAGATGTCGTCTATATATCTCATCCATTTTTTTACATATTGATGAAACAAAGGAGATGGATAGATATACACCTCTTCCAGATAGCCTACAAACAGGTTAGCAAAAGAGGGAGCTGCGGAGCTCCCCATAGCTGTCCCTCTAATCTGTGTATACATCGTTCCTTCAAATCTGAAATGATTGTTCACCAAAATAAATTCAAGACATTCAATAACAAAAGCCCTTGGTAACTCAAGGGAACCTCGTTTAGACAAGAAATGATCAACAGCCTGAAGGTATGGTTATTGAACACGTTAAAGCACCCTATAGGGGTGGTGATCGGAATCGAGCACTACTTTGCCGTGAGGCCTATTGGATACACACATTAGGGACAGTGCAACCTGGTGGGTTGAACGCGAATTTGTCACTGACGTGCTTTATAGATGATCGCTGATTGATCGCTGTGACTTCCATTAAGCTCCCCTATGCAATGCCTTATGGCCTTTGATTGGGCTTATCTATCTAGTGTTCTTCTTCAATCGCATATTATTCTTGCGCCATCGTATCTATTTAAAGTTATTCTCTGATCTTATCTTGCCATTGTATATTAGAAATGACATCCCATATGGTATTTTTTATACCATCGGTTTTTTTCAAGCCCCCTGTGGGCTTCTTTTAACTGTATTTTGTTTTCTTTTTTCATGGTTGACATTGTAGACATTTTTACATTTGACTATGTATGGACGATGACCCTATCAACTTAGACCTTTAGGCAGGTTTGACATAGGATGTACATCGATATGGCTCGTTTTTCAGTGACCATTTGTCTGTTGGTGTTCTCACCCGGACCGTTAGCCCTCTGTATTGTGTCTACATGTCATATCTTACACTTTTTTAACAGTCTGTTCACCCTGGTGCTTTCTTACCTTTTTGTTTTTTGGTATTTTCTTTTGCTTTTTCTTTTCTTCTGTTTCAGTAATTTCACTTTGTTTTGTTTTTTGATTTCTGCCTTGTTTTGTTTTATTTTTGTTTTATTTTTGTTTTATATTTATTTTTATTTATCTTTATTTTTATTTGTATTTTTCTATTTTTATTTTTATTTTTATTTTTATTTGCATTTATTTATTTTTATTTTTATTTATTTATTTTTATTTTTTATATTTATTTTCATTTTTTATATTTATTTTTATTTTTATTTATATTTATTTATATTTATTTTGATTTTTTTCTATTTATGTTTATTTATGTTAATTTACATCTATTTTTATTTTTATTTATATTCTTTATTTCTTACATTTTTTCTAGTTGTTTATTATTGTTTAATTTTACTTTTTTTCTTTTTTTCTTTATTCTTTTTCTCCTTTTTTTCTTCTTTTTTGTCTATCTATGTAGGTGTATGGTTCTGTATTGGTGCTTATTATTAGTCATTTTACCTTTTTTTATAAAAAGTTTCTTCTTTTCTTCACTTATTATCTTATCCTGGGTGAATATAGCACGCTTCCTCTCTAGTACCTCCCATTGAACCATATCACAGCGGCTTGTTTTACAAGTCGCGCTGTCACATTATACATTTTTTCTGGCAATGTACAACTGAGCAGCTATGCGATCACTGTTTTGATCGTGAACACAGCTGGGGGTATGTACCCCATGTGACTCTTTGCTCATGCCTGTTTGTGATTAACTGATCACTAATAGGTGCTTGCATAACATACCTAATGTAGACTCCTGATTGGATGGGTGGGTAGAGGGAGGAGGTGTTTGGGGTGGGTGGGTTTTATTTTTCAAAGATTTTCATTGGTGACAGCTTCTTATATATTTGTTTGCTTTATTGTATTTGTATCTTTTTGCCTGACGAAGAGGTCCTGCGTGGCCTCGAAACGTTGCTCTTTTTGACATAATAGATATGCATTAAATCTTTGGACGTTATGATTCCTGGTGTGCTGGCGAGTATATATATATATGATTTGCTTTCCGGTTCCCAGCCGGTGATCGTTTCAGCACCCTTTTACTACTTGGCCATTTTGCCGGAAGGTGTGCAATCGGAATATTTTTGAGATTTTTTGAACTTAGACGTGAGTTACGTCCATCCCTATTCACGGACGACTTACACAAAAACATTTTCTTTTCAAATTTCGACGCGGGAACGACGGCCATACTTAACATGGCAATTCTATCTATACGCTGCAAAATACCAGCTTTAACTATACGCCGGAAAAAGCCAACTACAGACGACGTTAGAAAATGCGACGACCGCGCGTACGTTCGTAGATCGTCGTAAATCGCTAATTTGCATACCCGACGTGGAAAGCGCCACCCAGCGGACACCAAAGTATTGCATCTTAGATCCGAAGGCGTACAAAGACGTACACCTGTTGGATCTAACCCAGAAGCCGTCGTATCTTGTTTTGAGGATTCAAAACAACGATAGGACGTGGGAAATTTGAAAGTACGCCGGCGTATCAGTAGATACGCCGGCGTACTTGCTCTGTGGATCTGGCCCATAGCATTTACAAAATAGGGGATAGTTTTATGGCATTTTTCTTAATATTTTTTTTTTACTAGTAATGGCAGCGATCAGCGATTTTTTTCGGTACTGTGACATTATGGCGGACATTTCAGGCACTTTTGACACATTTTTGGGACCATTGGCATTTTTATAGCGATCAGTGTTATAAAAATGCATTGATTACTATAAAAATGCCATTGGCAGGGAAGGGGTTAACACTAGGGGGCGAGGAAGGGGTTAAGTATGTTCCCTGGGTGTGTTCTAACTGAAGGGGGGGTGGACTGACTGGGGGAAATGACTGATCGCTGTTCATACATTGGACGGTCAGGCATTTCTCCCCTGACAGGACCGGGAGCTGTGTGTTTACACACACAGCTCCTGGTTCTCGCTCTGTAACGAGCGATCACGAGTGCCCAGCGGCGATCGCGCCCGCCAGGCACATGCGCCAGGATCAAGGACGAGCAGGGGGCGTGCATGCGCGCCTCTGGCGGCGCGCGTGCCCCTATTGGCTGCTGGGAGAGATGACGTATAGCTACGTGATCTCGCCCAGCAGAGCCGACCTGCCGCCGTATATCTGCGGCGGCTGGTCGGCAAGCAGTTAACATGTGTTTATACTGTAATTTGGGTATTCGGATATATCTGAATCTCTAAATAATGGAAAATTTGGCTGAATATTTATTTGGAATGAAACGAACCACACATGTCTAAACCAAAACCAGTTGACTGTAGTGTAGAGTAGAGTAGAGTAGAGTACATTGTCACAGCTTAAAGTGTTACTAAACTCGGGACCCTGCATTAATGGTATCTGGCTTCCCACAGTACACAGAACATGGAAATGCAATTATTTTAGTAAATATAAACTGCTAAATACATTTTCTCATCAGCAGTTAGAAGTCACAAGACTGTTCTATCAGTGTTTGCTAAAGCTTGTAAGAGCATGACCACTGACTTTCTGTCTGGACAGTGCTGATTGGCCCTGTGCTGATCACATGCACTCCCCCCCCCCCCCAAAAAAAATACACACCGAACTGAGCATGTGTAGATTGCCTCCAAGACTCTGTTCTATCAGCAGATAGATTGGGGACAGTAAAAGAAGGGGAGGATCAGAGAAGATAGGATCAAACAGCCTTTTTATACATTGTGGATGATTACTTCTTACGCGTACACACCATCACTTTATGTGATGGAAAAAAACGACATTTTCTGTGAAGTAAAAAACAACGTTTTTGAAACTTCAATTTTCAAAAACGACATTGCCTATGAACCATCGTTTTTTCACAATGCTCTAGCAAAGCAAGGTTACGTTCACCACTTTTTTCCATTAAAGCTTGCTTCATACCTAGCTTCTGGGCATGCGCGGGTTTAAAAACGTAATTTTAAACGTCGTTTTTTGCTACACACGGTCAATTTTTGTGAAACAAAAAACGACGTTTTGAAAAACGACACATAAAATGAAAGCATGCTTCAATTTTTTTTTTGTCGTTTTTCACAAGACATAAAACGACGTTTTCCCCCACACACGGTCATTTAAATTGACGTTTTTAAAAATTTCGTTTTTTTTCATCACATAAAGTGATGGTGTGTACGCGGCATTAGGTTCCACAGTGAGTATAGTGAGTACAGTGAGCACAGTGAGTATAACGATCATTCTTTACTGCATTTACTGAAAAAATAATTCAGTCATTGAAAGAAAGGGCTATCACTCTAAATGAATTAACAATTATTAGCCTTAGGTTATAATGGCTCCCACTTGGCAGCTATATCACAAAAGTACATCAAACCAAGAATAATAGCAGCGATAAAACAGTATCATGAATGATAAGACAAGAGTGAGACAGTTAAACAGCCCATACATTAGTCATTCATTTTTTTCATTCAAGCAGCAGGTTGAAGGAAAAAATATGACTCAATTCCCCCATCTACAGATTTTACATGGATGGGGGAATATTCCTCACTGAGCCTTTGTATTCTGACAGTGGGGAGACTTCCCTACCATCAGATCAGTTGCCAGCTATAGCTGGCGGATCTAATCAAGCAGCAAGAATGGACTTCTGTGCAACCTGTCTTCTTTTGGGTCAGAAATTATGTAACTCCTATGCATGCATGTGTGGGTTAATCCATTCCTGGACCAAGGCATGCCAAGAGTGTACACTGGGCATATTCAAAAGAGACATCGCTGGCAATCAAAAGAGAAGACAAATAGTCTCTTCTGCTTAAAGAATTCTTCCTGCCAGCAATGTTTCAATAAGAGGCTATAGATCTGCTTTGAGGCCTCGTACAGACGAGAGCATATCCGCTGGAAACGGTCCGCCGGACCGTTTCCAGCGGATAAATCCTCTGGCGGATTTGGATCTGATGGCTGTACACACCTTCCGATCGAAATCCCTGCGGAATACATCCGCGGTGACGTGGCTGCGCCGTCGCCGTGACGATGACGCGGCGACGTGCGTGACCCTGGAAGGTAAATACTTCCACGCATGCGTCGAATCATTATGACGCATGCAAGGGATGGGAGCGGACGGACTGATCCGGTGAGTCTGTACAGACGACCGGATGAGTCCGCTGGACTGGATTCCAGGGGATAGATTTTGTAGCATGCTAAGAAATTTTTATCCGCTGGGATTCCGTCGGCTGGATTTTTATCCACTGGGAAATGTCCGCTCGGACGTACACACGACCGGATCTATCTGCTGGAACTGATCCGCAGATCAATCGCAGCGGATAGATCCGGTTGTGTGTACGGGGCCTAAGTGTCAGATATGAGCAGGCACCTTAGCTCTTCAAAGAGCAAAGATTTAACATACCACCCATCAAAAAGTTAGGTATCAAACATCTTTATTTATGGGACATTTGTGGTTTTCTTAAAGTAATGGGTTCACTCTAAAAAAAAAGTGCAGCGGGGCCATCATCTTTTATGTGACCTAAAGTCTACCATCTGCTGATCAAGAAGGATCTCGGCTCCCTCCGGTGGTCAAGTTGTGATATAGACACCTTCCATTTACTTTGCATTGTTACAACCAGGAATGATGGGAAACTGAGTACAGGGAGAAAGGGACTCCATTGCCCTAGTTTATTTATAAACTACAACCCCAGAATGTTTTGCTCCCCGCGCAGCCTGCTAGGGGAGGTAATTTATGGAGGATGGCGTGTTTGGGGCGCTCTCTCCGGACCGCCTCTTCAACCCAGGACTCCTGCGCGTGGTGTCTCCACGGAAGTCTAGATCGGAGTTGAGGCCTACCTACGCCCGGGCGTAGCGCCATTGAAAGAGAGAGACAGAGCCTCTGGCGGTGTGATCGAACGGTGTTCCAGTACAGTAATGACCTGTTCGAGAACTGGAGACTGTCATCTCGAAAGACTGTGACCGTAGATCGCGGACGGAGTGTTCCGGAAGGACAAGGCCTGAACTGGTTGGGTGAGACGGGCACCTGCCCAAGAAAAAAAACCTACTGACTGTGTTGCCGGAGGGTGGATCGTTCTCATTGACCATTGTGGTTTGACTATTCGGGCCTCTTCCACCAGTTTATTTGTTCCCTTATTGGATTACAAATTACCCCTTGCGCGTCGCTGCATGCCAATGCATCAGTGCACAGACTTTTGGGATAATTTTCCTGGGGTTTGGTCTGATCAAACAAAACACATTAGTTAGGTATATTATCTAAAGACTGCCTGTTTAGTTATTACAGACTGTTGATATTTGTCCTCATACTCTCTATCTGAGTGATTGGTTCCATTAAACTGTGTAGTACTGTTAACAGAGAGCTGGGTGAGGCTTGGCGGGGAGGTGATTCAGTGGGGATGCCTTACTTAGGGAACCCCCTTGCTGCGTGCTTACACAGGTCTGCATAGCCATTACAAATCAATTTGTATTTATCTGTTGCTAATGTTTGTGACTCTTGCAGGCTCTGCAATAAGTTTACTACCGTTTTACCTTTGTTTCTTTTGCTTTTATTTTAAGTAAAGAATTGCATTGGTTAAGTTGGAATTGTGGGCAGTCCATCTGTCATCCTATGGGATCAATACAACTCAAGGTAACCATTTGTTTAAATAATTGTGGTGCAGTAAGATATTGTGCTCCCTAACATTTATTGGGGTCCACAATCCGCATTAATACCAGTTGTGCCAAGGGAGGGTTCAAGCCAATTCTAGGGGTTGATAGCCAGAGCGTAGACCCAAAACAAACCAGCAGCTCCTTCGGGGGTAATGCTACAATCGTGTGTGACTTTAATGTGGCCAATGGATCTCCTGAAGGAGTTGAGAATCTTCACACAATAAATTATGTGAGTATTCACTTCAATTACCTAATTATGTGAACAGAAAATCCTGTTCACCTTGAATTCTTAATCAAAGAAGTACACAAGAATTCACTCTTCACATGGATGATTGAAGTATATATTCACACGGTATTAAGTGAAGAATCTCAACACTTTTAGTAAATCAGCCTCAAACATATTGCCAGTGTTGTACATTGGAAACTAAATTTTAAGAGAATAACTTAGAGAATATTAGAAACTCAAAGTATAAAAATGATCACCCCACCTCATTCAGGTATTGACATTTATGACATGTTTTTGTTTTTTGAAATTCAGTTCTTATTTCATATCATATGCTGTATAGAATACTATCTCCATAGAATTGTTTTAAACCCCCACTGATACTGTACATAAACAATCCAATTAAAAAAAGGCATATATTAGATCTTAGAATGACCACATTTACTATGTATTTATTTAAATAAACCAGTTATTGAGTTAATTTGCTGGTTCTTATGCAAAGATAGTTTAATAGCATAAACTGTTTACCAGTAGATAATCAAATATAGGGTCAGATCCACGTAGCGGATCGTAATTTTCGGCAGGCGTAGCGTATCGTATTAACGCTACACCGCCGCAACTTTGAGAGGCAAGTGCTGTATTCACAAAGCACTTGCCTGTAAAGTTACGGCGGCGTAGCGTAAATCTGCCGGCGTATGGAATTCAAATGTTAAAGATGTGGGCATGTTTTATGTTAATTTTACTTGGCCCGACGTAAATGACGTTTTTTCTGAACGACGCATGCGCCGTCCGTGGGGGTATCCCAGTGCGCATGCTCGAAATTAACCCGCAACAAGCCAATGCTTACGACGTGAACGTCATTCTACGCAAAACCCTATTCGCGAACGACTTACGCAAACGACATAACATTTTCAAAATTCTACGCGGGAACGACGTCCATACTTAACATTGAGTACGCCTCATATAGCAGGGGTAACTTTACGCCGAAAAAAGCCTTACGGAAACAACGTAAAAAATGCGCCGGCCGGACGTACGTTTGTGGATTCGTGTATCTAGCTAATTTGCATACTCAACGCGGAATTCGATGGAAGCGCCACCTAGCGGCCAGCGTAAATATGCACCTTAGATCCGATGGCGTACTAAGACGTATGCCAGTCGGATCTAGCCCAGCTTCATGCGTATCTTGTTTTGTGGATACAAAACAAAGATACGTCGGAGCAACCTAGAAGTTAAGCAGCGTATCAATAAATACGCCGTCGTAACTTCTTCGTGGATCTGCCCCACACTGTTTAAGAAGCCCATTCAAAAGTGTAATTTCAACATGATATAAACCAGGGGTTCTTAACTTTGGGTTGATGGGTCCCTAAGTTGTCCATGGAAGGATTTTATGTGAGGTTCAAATAAAAAATAAAATTTACCGTACATTCACTGTACATCCCTCCCCCTTGTGCCAATCAACGGTTTCCCAAAGTTAGCCGACCGCTAAGCATCTCTTGAGTCATCGTTGGCCCATGTTAATAATATAAATTTGTATCATAGTTTTCTGCACAACTGCCATCTTGTGCCACTCCATAATGGTGCTAATTCTAATTTTCTAGTAGTTGAAGTAGTAGTAGTAAATTTGAGCACAATTAAAATTGTTTTGTTTAATTTGCACATTTTTTAAATGAGTGGCCATTACATTTTGCATGAAAGAAGTGTTTTTTGTCAAGACCGTTTACTTTTTTCAGACTTTGTGTATGTCATGTACTGTATGCAGGAGGCAATCAAATTTCAATAAAATAAAGTACATATATTCATTGCATGCAAAGGTTTATTTATCTAAATATTTCTAGGGAGGGGATTCAACCTTTCATCACATTCTTAAAGGGGTCAGTAACTTAAAAAAGTTGAAGAACCACTGGTATAGTAATAAACACAGCAGAGAATCTACATGTATGCAATGTAAAATGTTTGCATGCATACACTTACATATTAAATGTGCCATACATTTCAGTGGAAACTTCCAAGAAAAAAAATAACCAGTATTAAAATAGATTAGCTTTAAAATCAAGTCCTCCAATTTAACAAAAATAGGGATAACAGGCAGAAAGCCTATAACTTTCAGTTATGGTCAGCCAAATGGACGCTTGCTTGAATAATGATAAATTGCACTGGTTTTGTAGCTTCTGAGAAACCACCACTAACAGCAAAAGAGAACAAACAAGAGTGCACCAACCTCATGCAATAAAGTTGTTTTAATGGAGTAAAATCAGTGGACAATTGCAATTTCAAGCATGTAAAGAAAGCAGTGCTTATCTGTGGCCTGAAGAAGAAATCCCTTGGGAGGAGTCCATGAATCCACTCCCCATGGCTAGCAGTGGGGCTTTTAGCTAAAACATCCAGGGATGCAGAGATCAGCAGAAGAAGTGGGATCTGCTTCAAGGTGTTAGCTAGTGCTGCAGACTTTGTAAAAATTTGTGATGGTGATATTAATATCACATGTAGTCCATATTCAATAATTAGCCTTGGCAAATAGACCTGCCTTGCCAAAGTAGAATGAATCCTGTACTCTAACATTGTGTCATCTTGTTGTCAGGCCACAGGCAGTGGACTCTAATTTTGGCTTTCAATTTTTAAATGCAAGATCTTTTACTATTGGCATGCAGCTCATTTTGTACATTTGAACCCCTAGTGGGCTGTAGCTGTGCTACATGAGCTTCAGGATATGAATATCGAGGTTCTGGAATAACCCTTTTGGATTATTAATTCAGCAAGCCACCGTGGACCCTTCGGTACTGAGAGACACCCAGTTAAATCAATGAAAGGAGAAAGTGAATTTACCAAGTGTCTGTTTATATTGAGAAGGCATACAGCTTATATTGAATGCAGAACAATAAAAAATAAGGGAGGGGGTGTTTTTGGTTACATGACTATCATTTAGTATAGCGTGAGGGCAGTGCCAATCCTGACCTCCCTGGGGCCCTAAGCAAAATTACATGTCACATTACAGTTGAGAAGAGGGGGGAGGGAGTGTTCTGCTGTCGGAAATGACATCTTACATTAAAGGGAGAAGCGGGGGGTACTGACTTCTTACCTCTTCTCCCATGCAGCCAGTGAGTTGAGAAGCTGGGTGAGGGGCCGAAAATGACTTCTCACCAGGCGGGGCCTCTAGTAATTTGGAGGGGGCCCTCCGCAGCTTTGCGGGGGCCCTAAGTGGCTTGCATAGTGAGCCTATAGGGCGGATCGTCCCTGCGTGAGGGTTAAAACAGGATGTCCAGGCTTCAAAGGCTTGGCTATAGACAAGCACAATACAAACATTCCTACATACCATACAGATACAGAAGATTATCACAAGAGAACATATACAGAGTTTAAACCAGGCAGATACATTTAAGATGGTGGCGTTCCAACAATTAGAGTCTTGATATTTAATTTATATTATTACACTTCAGACCCCCTTTCCACCTGCCTGGAGTGTGCTTTCGTACTTTACCACACACATGTTAAGATGCATTACATTAGGGCAACCCATTCATTTTGAGTGGGCATGTCTGTGTTGTGGTGCTCTGAAACACACATGTAGTGAAGTGCAATTGCAAGGTGAAATTGATATTCTTTAAAATGTATGGCACCACAACATTGATTGTACATTACGAATATGCACAGTAAAGCTCACGTTTTACTGTGCATTGTTTTCAAATTAAAATATCTCCCTCTGTATTCACCATTGGGCATGTATCTCAGGTTTCAGCACTTAGGTGATCTGCTTTGGTTGGGCACTACCCACAATTCTTAGGAAAAGACGGCATGTCACCTTTGCTTTATGCTGGTATGTGAAACCCCTACTGCTTTATTTCATTAGAGTCATCTATGCTGCTGATTAGGGTCTCATACCGATTGCAAGACATAAAAAAGAATGGAGGTTGTAGTGCTAATGCTAATAGATACTGCATTCCCTATTAATTTCAATGGGGTTGATTCTAGTGGTGCACCGAAATAGAAATTTCAGAACCGAAACAAAACCGAAATTAAAAAAAATGTCAGGCCGAAACCGAAACCGAAAATGACTTTTCTTTTTTATAATTATTATTATTATTGTTGAGGGGAGGGTAGTGGATTGTCAATATGTGTTTTTTTATTATTATTATTTACATTTGATTTTTTATTATTATTTACATTTGATTTTTTAAATTATTTATTGCAATTTTTTTTACTTTTTTTTAATCAGCCCTGTTGGGGGGGGCTTTGGTGAGATATCAGGGGTCTTAACAGACCTATGACATCTCCCCTCTGAGACAGGGAAAGGGACTAGGGACACAGATTCCCCAATCCCTTTCTCTGCAGCTTCAGCTGCGCTGAAAATGAATGGAGAGAAGACAGCGGCTTCTCTTCATTCATAAACTGAAACATTGTAAACACAGTTTACGATGTTTCAGTTATGTGAATGGACAGTCAGTCACCACTGACTCTGTCCATTCGGAACAGTAAGGAGCCGGATTTACCATCCTGACAGTTCCAGGGGGTGGAGTAGGAGCACGGAAGGAAAGAGAAACACGGAGGGATACACGGAGGGAGAGAGAAACACGGGGGGACACGGAGGGATACACGGAGGGAGAGAGAAACACGGGGGGACATGGAGGGAGAGAGAAACACGGCGGGGGACACGGAGGGATACACGGAGGGAGAGAGAAACACGGGGGGGACACGCAGGGATACACGGAGGGAGAGAGAAACACGGCGGGGGACACGGGGGAGAAGGAAACACCGAGGGGGACGCGGAGGAGAAGGAAAAACCAAAGGGGGACACGGAGGAGAAGGAAAAACCGAGGGGGACATGGAGGAGAAGGAAAAACCGAGGGCGACACGGAGGAGAAGGAAACACGGAGGGGGACATGGAGGAGAAGGAAACACAGAGGGGGACACGGAGGGAGAGAGACTGCAGCAAAACGGAGGGGGGCTGGAGGAGGACACGGGACAGTCAGCGGTGATCGTGCCAGCAGTCATTATCGGCAATTTTTAAGCTGTTTCGGCATTTTCCTAAAACAGCTGTTTTCGGCCGATATGTATCGGCCACCGATATATCGGTGCAGATTCATTAAAGGCAAATACAGCACACTTTGCAAGTACAGTTGCAGTAATTTTCACTTTGTAAAAAATACCCAGCCAGGTGCAAAAAAAACAAAAAATGTTTTGCTTTCACATGATTGGATGATGGAAATCAGCAGAGTTCACCACATTCACTAAGCTCTGGGAAAGAAAATGGGTGCAACTGCCCTTGCAAAGTGCACTGTATAACCACTTTACGACTGCCCATCGCAGATATATTGACGCAGGGTGGCACCTAGTACATGATCCACACGCTAGGCCCCCCACCGCCCATCTCTGTGCTGTGATTGGCTGTAGCATCAACCAATCAGCGGCTGCTGGCTGCTAATTGGTTGCCGATCCTCGGCTCCAGACATTACCGAAGAGAGCCCTGTGTAGGTAAACAAACACAGGGATCTCTTCTAAAAGCAGCAATGTGCTGTTTTTATTTTTTGGTCCTGCAAAGCAGAAAGTAAAAGACAGCACATTGCTTAGAAAAAACATCTTATAAAGTAACACATGTTGGCCACACATTTAACCCATTGATCACCCTAGATGTTAACCCCTTCCCTGCCAGTGTCATTAGTACAGCGACAGTGCATATTTTTAGCACTGATTACTGTATTGGTATCACTGGTTTCCAAAAAAGTGTCAAAAGTGTCAATTAGGTGTCCAATTTGTACGTCGCAATATCAAAGTCCCACTATAAGTCGCTGATCACCGCCATTACAAGTAAAAAAAATAAAAATGCCATAAATATATCCCATAGTTTGTAGATGCTATACCTTTTGCACAAACGAATCAATATTTATCCTTATTGGGATTTTTTTTTCAATAAAAATATTTAGCAGAATACATTTTGGCATAAATTGATGAAGAAAATTGATACATATATTTTTTTTATTTAATTGGATTTGTTTTATAGCAGACAGTAGAAAAAAATATATATAATTAAAAAAAAAAAAATTTTAATCTTTTTTTGTTTATAGTGCAAAAAAAAACCGCAGAGGTGATCAAATACACCAAAAGAAATCTCTATTTGTGGGGAAAAAAGGGCATACATTTTATGTGGGTACAGTGTCACACAACACAAATTTCAGTTAAATTAACGCAGTGCCATATCGCAAAAAATGGCCTGGTCATGAAGGGTAAATCTTCCGGAGCTTAAGTGGTTACATTTTTAGTAAATTAAACCCAATGTGTTGTAAAGCAGAATATAGCAATCCAGGACTTACTCAAACTGACAGTTTTAGCAGTTTACCAAAAAAAAAAAAAATGTAATGTTTACCTAATATTTATCTAACAAAATTGATTCACAACTGCACACTATAAATGATACGAATGAAAAGTACAATTCAGAAAAAAAAATATACAGAATGTAAAAATTACCTGTTTTTCATCTCACCTAAGTTTAAAAAATTTCCCCCAATGTGTACAGAAAGTTCAGCTACATTTCTGCAACATTATAAAATATCATTATGAAGCAATTATATCGTTCTTAAATGCTATGAACTTTCAAAATAATCATCCCAACCCAATTATTATTTTATTTTACAGGTTATATACAGAATATTTTATGCATTAATTTGGATCTTTGGATCTAGGTTTCCATCACAGCTCTAGCTATTACCATGAGTAATATGGAGGTGCTTTTAAACCACTACAAAACTTTCAAACACTGCGTAATAAGCCTGGGAATTGTGAGGCTTGAGGCTAAAATTATAATTGGTTATACAAATGGACAAAATAAATATTTAGTGTTTGTGTTTTGCTGGAATAAGTAGCAGGGCTGGTGGCTCTTGTCACTGACGCAGTGCCAGCAATTAGTAGAGGCTGAAACTTGGATCGGCTATAATCATAGCCGGATTCTCTTCTTCATACATCCACTGCCATAAAGATAGACACAGAACTGGCTCAGAACCAGCAGTCATTGTAGCATATTGTTAGATTACACCTTGCATTTATATCATCAGCTTACCTTTTATAGGTGTGATTCTATATTTATCACATATTGTTTCACTCTCAGAATACTGCAAACACTGTTTTTCCTTCCTTTAAGTATTTAATTAAAACTCCTTATGGATGAAAGCCGTTTCACTTCATAAGAAGAATGTAAATTTATGAGCACATATCTCCATTACTGCAATATTTATTTTTCATAATGGTACACACCATCGAACCATTCATGTGATTCCCATTGTTAATGTGATATATTTAGTTATATGTTGGAATTTATTCAGAAGCACTTTACAGCTGGTGTTAATAGGCTGAAATTTAAAGTGGTTCTAAAGGCTCAATTTTTTTTTACCATAATGCATTTTCTAAGGTAAGAAATGTCCCAGTAATTGTATTGCCCACTCATCCTGTTTATATTTACCTAAGTCCAATCTAAATTCAGCTTTGTACCCATCTGCAATGGCTCTCTCCAGTTTCTTTGCTCACGAGGCAGAAGGTGGAGCCAGTGGCTCCTACTGCTTTTAATCAAATCCTGTGAGCAGAGAGCGGGGGGTACGACATAGACGTAAACAGCCCAGCTCGGATTCAAGCCCACAGGTTTGCCCCCATAGGAGAAAAGAAAGAGTCTGCGGGGGAACCCAGAAAAGAGTTCAATGTCGCTGACATGATATGTTTGTTGAGATGAATAGGAGATAGCGCTAATATCAACTAGTGCTGATTATATACAGTATAGTGAGTGATAATAATTCAAATCCAGTGAATAATAAAAATATTGATAATAAGAAACAACAACACTTAAGAGATAAACTCTCTCTAATGGAAATGCACAGTGAGTTTGTGATGGGTTAAGGAACTGATCCCATATGCAGCCCTCAAACCCCGTCAGCTGATGTCTCCTTCCCACTGCTTCTCATTAGATAGACAACGACCTTCTTAAGCAATTCAGGCAGAAACACTCCAACGAGTATGTAAAAGAAAAAAGACAGAGGACAAGCCTCATAGTACAATACTGTATGACCAAGAAGGGTGAACAAGATACTACACCGACGGTGTATAAACTCACACATCCGCCGATAAACACAGGCTCAGAGTTAAAAGTTGCCGCTCAGTGCGATGGTCTCCTCACAAGGATTGTAGTCCCGTCACATAGGCTCCTCCCCCACGCGTAACGCCACTCGTCACGTGGCTTAGTCATGGGTCTGGCCAAGTTTTTTCTTATAATAGTTTTATTTTGGTAGCGCAGTAGTACCACTCTTTTTATATGATATGTTTGTTGTTTTCCTAAAAACAAAATTGCCTTTACAGCTTTAATGAATCACAACATAGGCTGTGGCTTATGGAACAGAAACATTAAAGAGGAAGTAAACCGTAATGGGTTTTACTTTCTCTTTGTTTCCCTGCAAAGGTAAAGCATAATGTGTCACTTACCTGAAACTGAAGCCTGCGATGTCCGCTATTTTCTCGCCGGCTGGAAGCGTCCATCTTTCTCGCCGGCTGGAAGCGTCCATCTTGTGACTGGCTGGAGTCGCGTGACGTCACTCCCGCACATGCGTGCGGGATCCGCCAATCACGGAATGACCTGTCCTGGAAACGACATGCCGTGACCCTTCTAAAGTGCGCATGCATCGAATACATCGGCGCATGCGCAGAAGACATCCTTGTACGGGGAATTGTAAATATCTCCTAAACTGTGTAGGTTTAGGAGATATTTACAGCACCTACAGGTAACCCTTAACTACTAGCCGACCAGCCACCGTCATTATACGGCGGCAGGTCGGCTCTCCTGAGCGAGAGCCCGTAGCTATACGTCCGCTCTTCGAGCGGCCACAAGGGGCGCGTGCGTGCCGCCGGAGGCGCGCGCCCCCCGCTCGCCCCCCGCTCGCCCCCGACTCCCGTGCCTGTGCCCGGCGGGCTCGATCGCCGCCGGGCACCCGCGATTGCTCGTTACAGAGCGGGGACCGGGAGCTGTGTGTGTAAACACACAGCTCTCGGTCCTGTCAGCGGGGGAAATGCTGATCTTCTGTTCATACAATGTATGAACAGAGGATCAGTGTTTCCCCTAGTGAGGCCACCCCCCCACAGTAAGAACACACCCAGGGAACATACTTAACCCCTTCCCCGCCCCCTAGTGTTAACCCCTTCACTGCCAGTGGCAATTTTATAGTAATTCAATGCATTTTTATAGCACTGATCGCTATAAAAATGCCAATGGTCCCAAAAATGTGTCAAAAGTGTCCGAAGTGTCCGCCATAATGTTGCAGTACCGAAAAAAAATCGCTGATCGCCGCCATTACTAGTAAAAAAAATATATTAATAAAAATGCCATAAAAATACCCCCTATTTTGTAAACGCTATAACTTTTGCGCAAACCAATCAATTAACGCTTATTGCGATTTTTTTTACGAAAAATATGTAGAAGAATACATATCGGCCTAAACTGAGAAAAAAAATGTTTTTTTATATATTTTTGGGGGATATTTATTACAGCAAAAAGTAAAAAATATTCATTTTTTTCAAAATTGTCGCTCTATTTTTGTTAATAGCGCAAAAAATAAAAACCGCAGAGGTGATCAAATACCACCAAAAGAAAGCTCTATTTGCGGTAAAAAAAGGACGCCAATTTTGTTTGGGAGCCACGTCGCACGACCGCGCAATTGTCAGTTAAAGCGGCGCAGTCCCGAATCGCAAAAAGTGCTCTGGTCTTTGGGCAGCAATATGGTCTGGGGGTTAAGTGGTTAATCTAGGCTTACCTGTAGGTGAAAGTGTGTTGTAAGGGTTTACAACCACTTTAATGCTGGGTTCATGGGATAGCATAAAGGAGTTAGTAGCAAATAACACACAGCACACAGTAAATAATTAACTTTAAACACTTTATTATAATTTATTTTGGCCTTCATGCTATTTATGAGATAACCTTCATTAAAATCAAAAAAGCTGATTTATTTAACCAATATATAGCCGTCTTTGGCTAAACCATCAACCACACAAAAAATTTGTCACCCTGTCCATCCAGGTAAACTGGACGACTAATCCTCCACTAAATAGGCACCATGACAGGATTTGGATAATAAGAGGGAAGGGTGGGTGGGAGCCGCGGTCCGGTCCTTCTGAGGCGGTAGATGGCTTTTGTGAGAGCAGGAAGCGCGGGCTGCAGCTGCCCGCCAAATTAGACCAATCCACCTCCTGTTGCCACGCAGATTCTCTGCTGTAATTGCCAATAGAAACCTGTAAGTGAGGTGGAAAGGGCGAAAAATAAATACCCAGCCCTTTTTGCTGGGGACCCTGTCATGCTAGTGTGAATTGGATGTAAGTTTCTTCACATTGCAATTAGTACATCAGGAGATTGTGATCATTTCTCTATGGAGCCGGTTCACATATCTCCGCAGCGGCTCCGTTGTGATTTGCACAGGAGCACTGTGCGTCTTTTGGTCCATTTCAGGTCTGAGCCGTTGCATGTTCATCTGTGAAACCAGCCTTAAAGTAGACCTTCAGTAAGTTTAAGAATTTCCATTAATAAATTTTGCATTTGTCACAACAGTAACATTTTCCAAAAATGCTGTACCATTTTTAATCAAAAAACAGTCCTTGAGTTCCAATCAAGTGACTTTGGTTAGGCTAAGACGATGTCATTAGCCTGCTGCAGCCAGGAGAAAATATTTCCTCAGTCTCCTGTTCTTCAGTGATCAGATTGCAACATTGTAACTGTAACAAGTCACAGGGTGAGAGTCTGTAGCTGGATTGAATCTGATTTTAAATTATTGTGTTACTCTTTCTTTAAAAATAAATAAAAGACATCACAATCAAAAACCCAGACAACATTCATACAATAAGCAGAGAAATATTAGAAACCCATATGGTTTTCGTAGGCAACAAACACAACATGGCTATAGTAACAAACATATAAAAACGAGGTGTATCCCTAGGCCCTTATCCTAGTGACCATCTATATCATATTTTAAGAGGCAAGAGACATGTGAGAGGTGGAAGCATCCCTCATCTAAATGCAGATATTCTTTCCAAACTTTCTCCCATATAAAGTCTAGAAAATACCAGGCTTATCTACCTAAACCCTGCTTCCAGCACCAAAGCCCCCCCCCCCCCCCCCCCCACCATCTCCAATCCACCCCTTACTTCCTGTGTTAGTGATGTAAATGAAGAAAACAAAAACAAAAAATACAAACCAAAAATTGTGAGAAACTATTTGTGATGATTTAGGGGGGGAAAACCAGGGCAAGAGACTCTTGGCTACCTCCCCGATTCTACCCTTCTCTTCCCAAACTGTGCCCCACAACCCATCCTCCCTGCCCTCGCCCCCTTTCTCATAAGTACCCATTAGGGCCCAATCAGGGCATTCTATGTGAGTTTATTCACTATTCCAAATGACTGTTAAATTCAAAAAAGATTGTTGATACAAAAAAGATTGACTCGTCCTTACAGCATAAAAATGATGCATAAAAGCAATGTTATTTAAAGCGGGGGTTCACCCTTAGAGGGCACTTTTTAGCCTTAGATTCCTGCTCGTTTTGTCTAGGGGAATCGGCTATTTGTTTTAAAATATGAGCAGTACTTACCCGTTTACGAGATGCATCCTCTCTGTCGCTTCCGGGTATGGGCTGCGGGAATGGGTGTTCCTTCTTGATTGACAGTCTTCTGAGAGGCTTCCGACGGTCGCATCCATCGCGTCACGATTTTCTGAAAGAAGCCGAACGTCGGTGCGCAGGCGCAGTATAGAGCCGCACCGACGTTCGGCTTCTTTCGGCTACGAGTGACGCGATGGATGCGACCGTCGGAAGCCTCTCGGAAGACTGTCAATCAAGAAGGAATGCCCGCTCCCGAAGACCCATACCCGGAAGCGACGGAAGAAGATGCATCTCGAAAACGGGTAAGTACGGATCATATTTTAAAACAACTAGCCGATTCCCCTAGACAAAACGAGCAGGAAGCTAAGGGAAAAAAAAAAAAAAAGGAATTGGTTGAACTCCCGCTTTAAGCCAGTGTGCTTGGAGCCGTACTGTAGATTTGCACTTCATATTTTTTTGGTGACTTGTAGACTGATAAAGTCTGTGAGAGCTAACACACACTGGGGGTTATTTACAAAAGGCAAATCCACTTTGTACTACAAGTGCAAACTACAAGTGCAAAGTACACTTGATATTGCACTGAAAGTACATTTGGAAGTGCAGTTACTGTAGATCTGAGGGGGACATGCAAGGAAAATAAAAAACAGCATTTTAGCTTGCACCTGATTGGATAATAAAATCAGTAGAGTGTACCCTCATTTCAGATCTACTCCTCAGATTTACAGCGACTGCACTTCCAAGTGTACAGTACTTTCAGTGCAATTTGAAGTGCACTTTGCACTTGTAGTGCAAAGTGGATTTGCCTTTCGTAAATAACCCCCTATGTGTTGCTGTTTATTAGTTTATTAAGCAACCCAACTGTTGAAGGAAATAACTTCTGTATCAATACTAGAAAAGCAAGCTGCTTTCTTTTCCATCATCACAAGCTTTCTAAAAGGTCCTATAGGGAATTATTGTTAATACATTTAAGTAATGCTGCCATAGAGTATATCTTCTCCCTTTGGAAAAACTACTGCTCCCTCAATGATTAGTTAGTGGTTCGCAACTGTCAGTGACATTATGTACATGGAGTATTTAATGGTTTCCTTGAAAGGTCATGCTGAAAAAACCTTTAAAACTACCAAGCATTTCAGGATAGATTTTTACCGATTTACTGGATTACAATATTCTCTTGAGAATTAATTGAACTTTACTATATAGAAGCTGGGATGTGGCATCAGCAGGTGGTGGACCTTTCTTAGCATTGTGTTTTCTTATTGAGTTTGTAAAACCTTCTTCAATGTGTTAACCTCCTCCCTGCCCCCCCCCCCTTCTTTTCATCTTCTGTTCTTCCTCCTTCCGTTCTTTCCTCTTTTTTTTTTTCCCTTCTGTGTTTCCGATACATCAACAAAGGTTATGTTAAGTTTTGAAAATGATTTCTCATTACATTACATGCCAATTTCTGTATTTTTTCTAATTTGCCAATAAGGTCTGTTTTGTATTGGATTCTGATTCTCTATTTCGTTGTTATAGTTCTTTGTTGAATAAAGACATCAGATTGTGAAGTTATACCATTGTGTTTCTGCACATTACATAAATTATATCACACATGAAGTCAACATGATGTAGCGTTATTGTGTGTACATATCCAGGATATCCTGCTCAATCACCTTTAGGAGCAAAAATCTAAAGTTGTTATGTGTTTAGTAGTGTGGCAGTATGTATATGACAGCCTGAATCTCCTTTTGTGGTAAATGCCGGCTGTACTGAACCCTATACTGTGCATGCAGGTTTGTTAAAGGAGAAGTATGGCCAAAGTTTTTTTGGGCCTGGTTTTAGGGTTCGGGGGCAGAGACATTTTGATCTCCAGTTCTTTTTTGTGTTTTGACAATTTATCAACTGTTACTGATTTATTGTTATTGGTTTTCCTAAACAAATCCTTCCCATCTACCCCCCTGTAGACATACTGCAGGAAATGGTCAGAGTGCAGGCATACTACAGGAGATGACCTCAGACCTCTCAGTAATGCACAGCTTTACAGTTGAACAGCTCAGGGTTTAGGATAGCATTCAGGTAGTCCATGGGTCTATGGTGGGGGGGGGGCATATCTGGCCAGCCAGGCTCACTATGTGCTTTCAGAGGTCCAGAGGCGAGGCTCCCACTCAGATGTCAGCTCCTACTAAAGCCGCTCCCTCCTGAGCATACAGGCTGCATGAGGCCGGGGTCAGAGCATCAGTGGAGCTCCCGCCCCCTTTCTGCAGCCTGTGGAATATGGCACTGCCTCACGTCTCCAATACACTCTGCAGTGCCATTGTTGAAGCCCCAATTTGCAGACAGCGGGGGGCTCAATAGGCAGCTGCTTTGGGACCCCCAACACAGATTGGGCCCGGGGCAACTTTTCCATTTGCCCCGCATTAAAGACGGCCCTGCTGCTATCCTTTGACTGGACAGGAGAAGCAGCAGACTGATGGTCACATCTCTCTGTCACTCTGCTGTCTCTTCAGCTCAGCCTACACAGTAGACGAGGCAATGTTATTTTATGAAGAATTATTATAATTATTATTACTCCAATATAAGATCATCTTCAGGAATTCAGCTATTGCACAAACTTGAGGTGATCAAATAAAGGATTCATGATTGCAGGACTCCTCAAAGTCATGACTGTAAAGCAATAAAAGAAACTCACTTTATTTAAGCAGAGTATATGTACTATTTACAACTTTATTTATGTTGCTGCAGAGCATGTAGTCCATATGAGGGGATAACTAGTGCAGGAAGGGGAAAAAAAAAAAAAAAACTAGACCAAAGCAAAGATATACCAATTGCCACTTGCAGACCCATATTTTGTTCTCCCAGTAGGTTCATGGTAAGTTTAACAGCCATCGCAACAGGTCATCCTGACCTCTTACATGACCCTATCAGATATATCCCAAATTACCATCACAGCTTTAAAGTCTGATAGCATCACCAGGGCAATAGTTCATCATTAGCCTACACATTAAGTCCCTTGTACATCCAGTAAGCATTGTGAACACATTATATTGACGTTAAACTGCAAAAATATATTGAGAGCTTCTATCAGAAGCTTCTGAATAGTATATTTATTTTTAAAAGATTTTAATAAAGGAATGCAAGACACAAAATTATATTTCAGGTTGTTATTTTTGTACATGGTGATACCCAGTCATTCGGACTATATACTGATTGCTATATCTATAGACTCCTTCACTGTAATCGCCCTAGGCAAGGCTCAAATTGAAAAAGGGTCACTTCCACATCTATTCTTCCTTGTTTTAGGAAGATTCTCATTTAAGAAACTAAATAATTTAGCTGCTCTTATTTTTATATTGATTTATGGATTCGACTAACTAGTTTCCTTTGTACAGTAGAAGATAACTGTCTCTATTCATAATCCCCAGACGCTCTAACATGGCAGGGACTTTTAGCTATGAAAGATTGCTGAGTTAATGTCTACTTACTACTGGTGAGCCGATGTCTTAGAATTCTTAGAATTGGCCTGTCAAGTTGTTCCTCATAATTGTCTTGTTTTAAATTGTTTTATTTAAATGTTCTCCAGACTATAATTAACTATGTAATATTCCACATACTATAGTGATGAATGTGCCAGGATAATCCTACCATCATCCGGTTTATTAGAAATGCCTCACATACATCTTTAACATCTTCGTAAATATTTCAATTGCCTGAGATCTTTATTTCATACTTCCATTTTCTTTTCCATACTATATTCATCTTAGTTTTTTCCCCACTCTTCCTGGTGTCTTATCTTTTTTCTGCATGGCTTAAAAATACCCATGCTATCTACACAAAAGATAAAGTTGCTGGCCATAATCCTCAGATTATTTTGATATAGCTGTACTGAGATCCAAAATAAGTTTTTGAAGCACTTGTTATAGGATGCAGACGTTAATTTTGTTCAAAGACAGGCATTCCTACGTACGTTTTCAAGGTGAAATTAGTTTCTTGTCATTTCTTGTGAAAACTTTTCTGTATATTCTTTCTGTGGCCTTTTTCCCTATTGTCATTCTCCAATGCTGTCAATCATTCTTCATTCTTTATTTAATAATCCCTGCTACAAAATATATTTATTCTTTCCTGATAAGAGGCAGTCAATCTTTTTTTCTCAGAAATCACTATCTGGGTTTGATAGTGCTGAAAATGATTTTTTTATGGGTTAAGAAAACTTTTGTACTTGCCTCTTTTGTTCAAGAAAATACATATGAACTTAGACATACAATTATAGCAAGGATGACTGGGACTTGCCTGTTCATAGCACCTTAAGACAAGTTCTACTGATTTTCCTTTCTAACAGAGCTGGCAAACATAAGTTAAATAAAATAAAAGATATATTGTAATATAATATATATATATATATATATATATATATATATATATATATATATATATATATATATATATATATATATATATATATAAAAAACAAGCAGATGCCACCTGAATGTCACCAATCATTGCTGAATGTACAATTTTCTACTGTATATCCAAAAAGACTAGATAAAGACTCAAGAGTACAGCTAAGCCTATGCAATGTAGCTTAAGGGTTAAGTATAAAAATAGCCTTCTTTGTTGAAAGAGAATATTTGGGATCAGAACTGATGCAAGCATGGGTCAATCAGATGCTGCCTTGCAAAAACAGATATTTAATTTACAAAATGTATTTTAAAATAATATTCTACAAAATCAAAAAAATGTATTTAAAGGGCACTTTATGATATACAAAAAGTTATATACTTGCTAGGTTACCATTGGTGTTCAAGAATAAGGTTTGGATTTGCCTCTACCATGGGTTCATGGCTGATCAGAGGGTTTGATATTCACAATTTCATCAAATCAATGTGGAAATTCATCAGACCAAATAATTTGTAGCCCTAATGCACTGCCTTTGAACTTTAGGCCATCTGGCTTAAATGGGCCAATAAGGGAGCTTTTGGATAAGCCGCCCCCTTCCCTATAAGGGATGGGGGGTTTAGCTTTTTCATCCTTTCTTACACAACCAAATCAGTACATGAAAGTGCCCAAGAAGAATAATCTAAAGTGAAAACACAACCGAGGCAGGTGTTTGCTACATTAGAAATTCAAGGATATCATCCCAGAATACCTTAAAGCGGAGGTTCACCCTCAAACTGAACTTTCTGTCTAACATATCTGCAGCCTTAACATATCCTTGTAGCGTTGTCATTTTTTTTAAGATCGGTACCCTTACCTGTATTCCGCATGACTTCCGGGTCTTCTTCCCTGCGGGGAGTGGGCGTGTCGCTCCTTTTCCCCGACGAGGCGTAATGGGAGCTGTGCGCAAGGTCTCCTGGGAGTGACGTTTCAACACTCACAGGAGACCATCCGAAATAGCTAGGCGTGTATTCTCGCGCTAGCTCGAGTGTCACGTGACGCGGGAAACGGGTCACATGACTCGCAAAGTGCGTCATGTGACAAGGAATCCAGGAAGTGTTTGCTTGTGGGCTTCACACTGCCCACAAGCAAGATGGAATAGCCCTGGACTAATTTTTATAACTTATTCTTCTTCACGAAAACGGAACTGACGGAGGGAAGAGCGGCTAGCAAGTGAGTAGTACCGTTCTAGCTAGATTGCAAACCATTGCATATTTTATTTAAAAAAATGCATAACCCGCAGAACCTCCGCTTTAAGAAATAAATTATCATCAGCAACGCAGTTTCGTTAGTAGAATAAAGAAGGGGGTAGCTCTTTTATTACACTAAGAATTAAAGTGTACTGTTCCTAGAGACACTTCAGAAAAAGTGGTAGTGGTAGTTTAGCATATTAAGATTGAATACCCCAAACATACAGACATAAACAAACAAGGGAGGTTTTTTTCTACAATAAAAATGATCAATGTAATATATCAAAGACACAACAGGCACAGTCCTAAAAGTAGAGACACAGGGCAGTGATTGCAGGGCCAAATGCAGAGACAGAAGGTACAAAGAGTTCTCCTCCAAAAAATTAAAGCTTCTCTCTTTTTTGGATTTGAGGTGGTCAATGGATTTGATGCCAAAGGAAAGCAAGAGAAGCAGAAGAAGGAGGTGAGGTGCCAAGAGGCCAAGAGGCAGAATTGTTGGCAGCAGTGGAAGCAGCCGTGAGTATTGGGTCCTTCCTTAGTGAGATTTATTAATAAAATCAGTCCACATATTTTATATAACATTTGCAGTGGCTGTTTGGTAGCCCCCTACGATTCAGGCCTGATTAGTTTAATTGTAAGCCAAATTCTCAGGGACAAAGCCCCCTACTGAGCTGAGGACCCTCTCTGACATTAAAGGGGTTGTAAAGAAAAAACATTTTCCTAAACAGTTTCCTTTACCCTAGTGCCGTCCTCCTTCACTTACCTCATCCTTCAATTTTGCTTTTAAATGTCCTTATTTCTTCTGAGAAATGCTAACTTTGTGTTCTCTTGTCTGTAACCCACCACCGTAATGCAAGGCTTTCTTCCTGGTGTGGAGAAAGCCTCTTGAGGGGGAGGGGGCGAGCAGGAGTGTCAGGACGCCCACTAACACACAGCTCCTTTCTCTATCTGCAAAGTAGAGAGTGTCCTGACTTGCCTGCTCGCCCCCTCAAGAGGCTTTCTCCACACCAGGAAGAAAGCCTCGCATTACAGTGGTGAGTTACAGACAGAAGAACAGGAAGTGAGCATTTCTCAGAAGAAATAAGGACATTTTAAAGCTAAATTGAAGGATGAGGTAAGTGAAGGAGGACTGCACTAAGGTAAAGGAAGCTATTTAGGGAAAATACATTTTTCCTTTACAACCCCTTTAAACATGAAGCAGGACAGGCTAGTGCCTCAAGCACTACCACCTCCAGCAGCTAGTACTTTCTAAACACCCACTAATCCATGGTATGATCACTTGTAGGTGTTTTTGTTATAGACTTGTCGTTCCTACCCCTGTTTGCAAAACCAAAGCAGGGACGGCTTTACAGGGAGATGATTAAATTAATAAACATTATTTACAGATTTCTGTTATATTAACAAAAAAAAAACAGTGACTTACTGGGTCCCTACACTTCATGAGGAAGATCCCAAGCGAGTTGTGCTGTTCGATGGGGAGTCAGTCTGAGGTGAGCCCGGAGGCAGGCGATCCAACAGGGCCTAGACAATCTATCGGGCATCACGGTGACCGCACACTGACAGTTTGCTCGATGGCAACCTGTTAGTCGGTGACCATATGGAAAAGCTACCTAAGGGAGATTCAGGCAAATTGTATTCACTGAGAGGATTCGCTCTATTATCTTCGTTCCTGAGAAAAGGGCCTGTGGCAGAGGTTCCACTCCTAATTGCAATTTCACTAGAGCCAAGTCAGTGGCAGAGACTTGTGGCAGAGACTTGTTCCTTCTCAGAAGTCTTAAGTGATACCCTGGCTGCCAGGTCGGTGTGAGAGACCTGTCCAGGTACACTTTACCCACTCCGGCTGGAGTGGCGACGTGAGTTCAAGTCCCATTGGAGGCAGGACTGCTTCCGTTTATCTATAGGCCTGAATCTGCAAATTCTCCTTTCACCAACCTATCTCTATCTACCTCAAGTTGACTGTTTGCCATGTTGGGCAAGTAAATAAAGCACAGAAAACGACACTCTGCTGTTTGGACATTCTGTTACTCCATCATCATCCCTAGACACATCAGAGGTAACATAATCATGCTGTCCCAATCTAACCAGCGGCTCCTGAGGGGGTAGCGCTACACAACTTTAGGTTGTGTATTTTTTTATATATTTAAAATGACACCCCTGCCCATTTTTTGCAGGCACTATTGCGCTAAAAATAGGGCCTGCAAACTGACCCTAAACAGCCTCTGCTGTGTCTCTAGTGTGAAAGCCCAGAGGGCTTTCACACTGGAGCGGTGCGCTAGCAGGACAGTAAAAAAAGTCCTGCTAGCCTCATCTTTTGAGCGGTGTGTATACCGCTCCTCCACCTCTCCCGTCCATTGAAATCAATCGGACACCGTGGCTATACTGCTGGCAATGTGCCTCTGCAGAAGCGCTTTGCGGTGGTTTTTAACCCTTTCTAGGCCACTAGAGGGGGTAAAACCGCCCCACTAGCGGCCAAATAGCGCTGCAAAATTGGCGGTAAATTGCCACAAAAAATAGCGGTGCTTTACCGTCGACGCCACCCCCACCCCAGTGTGAAAGGGTAGTGATGGATTTACAAGGAAATAAATAAATGAGTGGAGAGGGTTTAGAACACATGTCAGGTTTCTTTTACTGTCTGTGCCGGAGTTAGGTTGGACAAAGTAGGAGTTTGTTCCCGTTGGACCTGGGGTGGCTATTATAGTACAGTGTAGATTTTTTGCAGCTTGAGAGAATAGCCTGAACAATTTTTTTGCCTATTGTCTTTCAAATAATACGCTATAATTTCTAGTTCAAGATAAAACTTGTCTAGTCTCTTCCTCTTATATCGCAGCCTAACTAAGTTGTTTATTTACTGTTTAGCCGCTGAACAAACTTTGTGGCTATTGTCTCTCGGATAGTAAACTAACATTTTTAATGCACGGTGAAGCCTCGTACACACGGCCGAGGAACTCGACGTGCCAAACACATCGAGTTCCTCGGCCAGTTCAGCCCTGAAGCCGCCGAGGAGCTCGGCGGGCCGAGAGCTCCCATAGAACAATGAGGAAATAGAGAACATGTTCTCTATTTCCTCGCCGAGGTCCTCGTCGGCTTCCTCGGCCGAAAGTGTACACACGGCCGGGTTTCTCGCAGAATTCAGCCAGAAACTCGGTCGGAAACTGAATTCTGCCGAGGAAACTGGTCGTGTGTACGGGGCCTGAGGCTTGCTTTGTTTTTTTTCCATTTCTGTAGTAATTTTCTATCAAACATATACCAGAAGTCTAATTAATATTTTAGAAATACCTTGGTGTACAGCGATAGGAGGGGTTTTAGTAAATGTGGGGTTGTGGTTTTGGAGTGTTTTGTGCACTCTGCATTGTTTTTAAAGTTTAAATGTCAAAACAGTGTGGTGCTCTGAAAAAATAAGCTCACAAACAATGCAATTAAACTTTAGCTGTTAAAAATGAGTTGGGGCTGGTACGTCCACTGGTCAGTTCAGACCTACTGCATTTCTGCTTGGGTGTCCCAACCAAAACGCCCTAAAAAGCCTGTTTTTCAAGTTAAAATAAATCTGATTGAAGTGTTATGTTGAGTTTCACAAATTGTAAACAGGATTTGATCAATCCCCCATGAATCAAATCCAGGCAGAGTCCCCCATCCCTTGTTGTCGGTAAAGTAAGGGGACGGTATGTGTCATGGACATAGTCTCATGTACAATATTTATGTAAAGGGCTGCATGCATTCTTGGCACTATATTAACACTATAATCATAATAATTGTAATAGTTTGTAATTTATTGTAGATAACAGTGATAGGTTATCATAATGGCCGTTTGGATGACCATCTGGAACCAATACCTACCCACCATATATACTGGTAACCTGCTTTCAAAACCTTGTTATGCCAGAGAAGTGAAAATTTCCTAAGGCAACGTCACTTCGCCATTGTCAGTTTGGTTGTTACATTGTTGTAACAGTGTCAGTTTGTAATTATTTTGTACTACCTACACATGTTGATGTTTCTAGTAGACTCCTACTAGAGGCCACCAGAATGTTTATGGCCTCTATTGATCTCTAACAACATTTTGGTGGCCATAGTAGTCCCGTAGCAAGTTGATTTTCTCTCATAGTCTCTTGCAGCATATTGATGTTCTCTAGTGGTCTTTTTTCAGAATTCTGATGTCCTCTATTACCATGTAGGTGGCCTCTTGAAACATGTTAGAAGTATCTACTAGTCTCATCAAACATGATGCTAGTACTCTCTTATTAAAAAAAAAGGCATAACTTAAATATCTCCTATTTTACCATCTTATTATGAGATAGCCTCCCCTCTCAAACCATGCCTTTATGGTTATGCACATGTTTTTTAAATTTGCAAACCACTCTTAATTTCCTGGATCTAATTGCTGGGTTTCAGTGTTATAGCTCACTTTCCAGCCATCTGTCCAAGGAGTGAACTATTAGAGGGGATGATAAGGGACTATAATCAAGAATTTGCTGATGAACACAGTATCATTAGTAGTAATCAGCATGGATTTATGAAAGATCGTCCTTGCCAGACCAATCTGTTAACATTCTATGAGGAAGTGAGCTGTCATCTAGAGAAAAGAAGGCCTGTGTATGATGTATCTGGATTTTGCAAAAGCATCCGATACAGTTCCCCATAAACATTTAATTTCCAAATTGAGGTCTGTTGGAATGGACCATAGGGTATGTACCTGAATAGAAAGCTGTTTACAGGGCATGTCCAAAGGGTTTTGATAAATAGCAAGTACTCAGAATGTTCTGGGGTGGAAAGTGAGGCTCTGTCCTGGCACCAATTCTGTTTAATTTATCCTTAATTGATATAAAGGTTGGCATAAATAGTTACATCTCAGTGTTTGCTGATGTTACAAAGCTAAGCAGGGCAATAACTTCACAGCAGGACATAGAAACCTTACAAGCAGACCTCAATAAAAAAAAGGATTGGGCAACTACATAGTACATGAAGCTTAATGTTGAAAAATGTAAAGTAATGCATTTGGAGGCTAAAAATATGAAAACAAGTTACTCGCTAGGGGGAGAAACAGGATGGAAAACATCTGGGGGTCCTAGTAGACCACAGGCTCAACAATGGCAAGCTGCAGCATGCAAAACAAGCCAAATATTCACATGCATAAAAAAAGGGGATTTGCAAGAGATAAAGCTATAATTTCGGCACTTTGAAAGACTCTGGTATGGCCGCATCTTGCGTATACTGTCCAGTTCTGGTCACCAGTCCTTAGGAAGGATGTGCTGGAGCAAGTCCAGAGAAGGATGACAAAGCTTATAGGGGGTCTAGAGCAGTGGTAATCAACCCTGTCCTGCAGGGCCCACTAAAAGGCCAGGTTTTATGTATTACCTTGGGGAGATGCAGTCTAGAATACTGCAATCACTGAGGAGCAAATGATATCAGCTGTGATGTATTTCAGTTATCTTGCAAACCCGGCCTGTTAGTGGGCCCTGCAGGACAGGGTTGATGACCACTGGTCTAGAGGACCTCAGTTACGAGGAATGACTACAAACATTAAACTTTTTTCTCCCTGGAAAAGATACACTTAAGAAAAGATATGATAGCGACATACAAATACCTTAATGGTAATTCTAGCATAGGGAAAAACTATTTAGCTTTAGGGAACTTAAGAAGACACCCAGCCACTCATTGGAGGAGATTAAATGGTTATGGGGAACTGTATCGGAAGGCTTTTGCAAAATCCAGATACATCACATCCACAGGCCTTCCTTTCTCTAGATCAGGGCTCAAAATTTCAAATCCTGAGCTACTAGCCAGGCCTCAAGAGTTACTCGCCCTGTGTCCATTTCAGCCTCACTGTGCCCATTGAAGCCACACTGTGCCCACTATTGCAGCCACACTGTGCCCATTGCAGCCACACTGTGCTCATTGCAGCCACACTGTGCCCATTGCAGCCTCACTGTGCCCATTGCAGCCTCGTCTGGGCAGAGGAAGAGG
Source organism: Rana temporaria (assembly GCF_905171775.1). NCBI lineage: Eukaryota > Metazoa > Chordata > Amphibia > Anura > Ranidae > Rana > Rana temporaria. The sequence goes on along the minus strand of NC_053490.1, from coordinate 237,515,760 downwards.
AGAGTCGCGGGATAGCTCGCTGTTACAGCTTACATTATAATTGTCTCCACTCGACACAGCCCCGCCTCCTCCTGACCCCATGCCTGTGATAGATAGAATGCTGGTCCATTGCTGGGATGTTTTCTGTCTATCACAGGCGCAGCATTGAGCAGAGTGGAGACAATTATAATGTAAGCTGTAACAGTGTGCTATCCTGTGGCTCTCCTCTTCCTCCATGCTCTCTTCCCCTGGGGTGATCGCTGGAAGATCGGCTCCCGATCACCCCCCCCCCAGGCAGCCCAGCTCACAAGCTCTCATTTTTCACTCGCAAAATGCGAGTATGCGAGTGGAAAATTTGAGGGCTGCTCTAGATGACAGATCACTTCCTTGTTGAATGTGAACAGATTGGTCTGGCAAGGATGATCTTTCATAAATACATGCTGATTGCTACTAATATAGCTATGTACAACATTACAAAAAGTCCCTATACTGTTTAAAATCCAATAATACTGTCTCACCCTGTTCTGCACATGCTCAGTTGCTCTCCATTTTTAGGCATGTTTAGGCACTGCTGAGTTTGTAGAGGCCAATCTGCTGACAGCCTTAAAGCAGAATTAAACCCTCCTATCCTTTACAGCCAAGGAACTGCTTCTGTTTGATCTGTAACTGCCATGGTGCTGCACATGTGATCAGTTATGACACCAGCCATTTGATGGTTTGCCAGTTTGGTTGAGAGCACAATCAAATTAAACTGTTGTGTTTGTTTTTTTTACTTTTGATGGGTTTAGTTCCGCTTTTTGACTTACAGCTGGGGCTTTGGGCTTCAGCAAAAAGGCAGCCTTCAGCAAGAAGAAACAGGAACGCTGCTGGAGGCAATTTACAGCACCTAATTTTGGTAGCATAATTATTAATGTGGAATGTATGTTCCTTGCTAAAGGAAATTATTTTTTATCTTTATTTAAACTGTGCAGAAGGTTCTTGACTGTCAGAGCAGTAAGGACGTGGAACTCCCTTTTTAGAAGTGGTGGTGTCATCAGGGAGTATCAATAGGTAAAAAAAACTGTAATGCTGCGTACACACGATCAGGCTTTTGTCCGGCCAAATCTCATCGGAATTCCATCGGAAAAAAAATAGAACATGTTCTATATCTAAACTCTGATGGAATTCATCAGAATTTCCGATGAAAAAACTCTGATGGGGCTACACAAGATCGGGAAATCCGATGGAAAAAGTCCATCAGAAATTCTGATCGTGTGTACGGGGCATTAGATGGGTATCTTAGTAAACGCAATATACAGGAATATGGGAATTATTACTGACATAAGCACACTCCCACATAGGTTGAACTGGATGGACTGGTGTCTTTATTTAACCCTACCAACTATGTAACTATGTGCCCGTTTGCTTATGCCCTTCTCTTTCAATCTAATGATGACCATACTCCCTTTCCTAATGTGAGAAAGAGCTAAACATATTCCTAACCCCTGACAGTGACATAAGATTGTTTTCCTTTTTGCTCTTTACATTCAAATCGTCCATTACTAACCAACACAAAGAAATTTACTATCAATTGGTAACCAGACGTTATTATGTCTTCCATTTTCCCTATGTCCTGTAGGTTGGTTGGTGCTGAAATTGAGAAACGGGTGTTTAACACACTTTCCTCCTGTTTAATCCGGAAACTTTTCTAAAGCAATAAAGTTACTATAATGAAGCGTACGCGTTGGAAAAAATCGGATGTTTTTTCTGACGGAATCCTGCTCAAACTTGGCTTGCATAAACACGGTCCCACAAAATTCCAACCGTTAAGAACACGGTGACGTACAACACTACGATGAGCCGAGAAAAATGAAGTTCAATGCTTCCGAGAATGCATCGACTTCATTCTGAGCATACATGGTTTTTAGTGCGTCGGAATTGCATACAGACAAAGGGATTTTCCGATGCTCTCTATCTAAGTCTGTCGGGAAAGTTTGATGGGGCATACACGGTCGGAAAATATCCAACGAAAAGCTCCCATCGGAAATTCCGACCGTATGATACGCGTCATAAGACATCTATCAAAAAAAAAAAGAGATGTCCTGAGTTATTTGACATATAGAATCCACAATTGCATCTATCTCTACTGGAAACGTGTAAACCACTCCTTTATTTGCTTTGCTTCGCCGTCATCAATAATGATAAAAATATAGGAAACCTCACAACCGGCTTTAGGTTACACAAACACTTAGCTACTATTACCCAGCTTCATGAGAGGAAAGATTTAGTCAGTAATTTCTATTGTATTCTCGCTGTGTTTTTTCCATTAGTTATATGTATGTGATTTACATTTTATACTGGGCATTACATCTATTAACCACGTGGATAATTGATAGAATTAAAAAAGAAAAAAAGTTGTAAATTCATGTTAACGTAATGAGATGACATTAGCATGACTTCACAGATTACAAACACTGTATAGTGTCCAGACAACAACAGAAGAATTGAAAAAGTATAAGTATTAGCAGATCAAGCCTTGAAAACCTTAGCTGCTTAGAAGCATCCATAGTCTCCATGGAAACTTGGCGACCAACATTTGTCCAGCCCCGATGTAAACAAACATGTCACAAAGAAGATTTAAAGTAAATGAGCTAACCACTCAAAATCCTTTATATTTGGTGTAAGTCAATGCTAAGTAAATATCTTTATGGCAAGCTCTTCTCCTGGGGTGTCTTATTATTTGATTCAGCTTCCTCCTCACAGGGGACAGAGCTTGGCATTCGATGTATAACTCTCTGTGCCGATGCTCATGTGTGGTATCTGTATTTGCCAGGCAGCTCTGAATGCCATTATGCTTAGAAAGAACTGCTGGCTCTACTGTCAGAAACATCCCTTTACTTGCTGTTGTGATCCTTTGTACCTGAGAGCAGGCTTAGCCAGACAGACAGGGCATGGCATGTGGCACCCGCCTTCTCTTTGGTGTGCTTGAGACGGTGAAGGATAAGATAAGACACCATGACACAACTAGATAATTTCTCATTTTGCATCAAGTGACGGCCTGAAAGATGACTAATATAATCTGTTCCCCTGGGATTCAGACTTTGCCCTTGAAGACTGTTAGGAATCACCGAATGCAGCAAAATGTGGATTTTATATATAAAAAAAATCTTTTCTCTTTGTTCTACAGTCATCAATAAAATAAAACCTTTTTATGTAAATGTTGACATTCGTTTCTAGTTTCCTTTGAAAATGATTATAGAATAAATATTGTATTTTTTTATATAAATGACATTATTCTGACACATGAGTATATTGAAGCATCGTAAGATATTATGGTAGTAGTTTCCTATATTTATTTGGTTATTATAATTCATTGTTGATTAACATCAGCTCAGTAGCAATGGTTTTTATTTACCATCTCCCATGTTGTTGTACTATATTTAATAGGATTGCCAAGATAAAGGGCATCATATATTTTTGTTTAATTGGTGTTATTCCTTTGTGCTTTTAATACCGTTAGCAGCAGGAAAAGGGCACACAGTGATGTCATTGCTTCTGTCTTTGAACATTAGAGTTGTTTTCTTCTGAATCTGAGTAAGTCATCCTAATTTTTTGCTAATGATCTATAAAGTAAATTATAGCTATTCTATGCAGTCACTGAACCCAAACAACATGTTTAATTCACTCTTTTTATAAAACGTCTCAGATACAGGCACACGCAATAATTGTGACAGCGTTAAATGATATTGCCTACAGTGTTGTCATCAATATTCTGGCATGTTCTTTTTTTAACGTAAGTACTGTATGGGGCTCATTTATAACAGAGGATATTACTATCTCCTCTCTATTACACTGGGGGGAATTAAAAAAAGGCGCCACTTTTCTATTCTGTTTTAAAAAAATGAAAATAACCAGCATGTCTATACCTGCTCTGTGCAATTTTTTGCCCCTCCTCTTTGACAGGTGCTCCACAGAAAGCCACTTTCCCGTGCTGTCAATCTGCCCAATGAGGAGGGAGAAGGTGGGGGGGCACTGTTCTCACACACATTGCTGGATCAGATCAGGCTCAGGTAAGAAAAAAAGGGGGGGAACTGCAGTACAGAAGGTATTTCACCTTAACCACTTCACGCAAATCGCTGTACATCGGTATTTTGCAGCTTAATACCATTGTTATGGCAGCAGCTAGCTGCCATAACCCAAATATTTTCAGTAACGGCGTGCGTTTCTCTTAACAGTGGTCTCTGAGGCGGATTCTTTACAAGATCACTTTTATCAGTGGTGGGAGAGCACCCCCCTCCTCCGGCCACGCTCCGGTCGTCTCTTACCAGAGCTGTCAGTATCGGCAGACGATTGCATCCTCTCCCCTCACTGCCTGGATGCCGAGTGAGGGAAAGATGGCCACCGTTCAGCTCCATAGCATTGGAGGGCAGAAGCGACGTCAAACATCACTTCTGCCCAATGCTCTTTACCACTTCCATACCGGGCCATTGTCATATGACGTCCACAGGAACACTCTGTCCCTCCGGATGGGCGTCATATATAATGTCCTGGGCTTCTCGCCACTCCTGCAGTGATCAGGGATGAGGCGTGTCCCTCGGGATGCAACCTATCCCAGATCAGTGTCAAGAACCTATAAAAATCATCTCTTTACCACGTGACAGGCTGTGTCCAATCACAGCCGGTCACATGCATTGTCCTGGTGCACAGCACTTGTGCACGCCCATACCGGCAATCAGGGACAAGGCTTGTCACACTGACACAGCCCATCCGAGTACCCTAGTACCTGTCACCAGTCCATCAGAGTACCCGAGTACCTGTCACCAGTCCATCAGAGTACCCGAGTACCTGTCACCAGCCCATCAGATTACCAGAGTACCTGTCACCAACCCATCAGAGTACCCGAGTACCTGTCACCAGCCCATCAGAGTACCCAAGTACCTGTGACCAGTCCATTAGAGTACTCGAGTACCTATCTGCAGCCCATGCCTCACAGATTATACGTTGGGGTGTTGGCTTTCCAAAATTGAGTCATTTTGTGGGTAATTCCACTGTCCTGGTGCTCCAGGACCTTCCAAAGTGTGATAGGTAGGAATGAAACTATGTGTGTAATTTATGCTCCTAGAACGCCTGAAGGTTGTCCTTCAATGGTGGACCTCTCTATGTGGCCAGGCTCACACATGTGGTATTGCCATACTCGGGAGGAGTAGCAGAATGTATGTTGGGGTGTAATTTTTGCTATGTACATGCTGTTTGTTAGAAATATCTTATAAATTGACCACTTTCTGTAAAAAAAAAAATACGTTTTCATTTTCTTTCCATGTTTTCCGAAGACTTGTGGAAAAAATGAACCATTCAAAAGACTCATTATGCCTCATAGAATATATCTTGGGGTCTTAGCTTTCCAAAATGGGGTCATTTTTTGGGTAATTTCATTGTCCTGGTGCTCCAGGGCATTCAAAAGTGTGATAGGTTGTTAGGAAATTGTATGTGCAATTTATGCTACTAGAACGCCTGATAGTGCTCCCTGCATGTTGGACTTCTCTATGTGGCCAGGCTGTGAAAAAGTCTCACACATGTGGTATCGCCATACTGGAGAGGAGTAGCTGAATGTATTTTGGGGTTTAATTGAAAGTATGCATATGCTGTGTGAGAAATAACTTGTTATTACAATTTTGGGGGAAAAAATAAATAAAAATAATAATGTCTTTATATTCCCAAGAATTGTGGGAAAAAGTTACCAGGCATTTACCAAGCAGCTCTGAATGCCATTATGCATAACTTAAAAAAACTCACCATGCCTCTTACTAAATACATTGGATTGTCTATTTTCCAAAAGGGGATAATTTGGGGGGTATTTATACTTTCCTGAAATTTCAGGGCCTCAAGAGATGTCACTTATGTCGCAAAAAAAAAAACAGTGGTGATTAAATACCACTAAAAAGCTTTATTTGTGTGAAAATACCAACAATTTTGTTAGGGTACAGGTTTGCATGACTGAGTAACTGGCATTCAAAGTGCGAGAGCACTGAAAGCTGAAAATTGGTCTCGGTAGGAATGGTGTATAAGTGCCCTGTATTGAAGTGGTTAAAGAAGAATTTTTTTAATGACATTTAAATTTATTTTAATTGTTTCATTGCATTTTAGTGTAAATATGAGATCTGAGGTATTTTTGACCCCAGATCTCATTTTTAAGGGGTCCTATCATGCTTTTTTCAATTACAAGGGATGTTTACATTCCTTGTAATAGGAATAAAAGTGACCCATTTTTTAAAAGAACAGTTTAAAAAATAAAATAAAAGGTAAAATAAATAATAATTAAAAAAGTTTAACACTCCCCGTCCCACCAAGCTCACATGCAGAAGTGAACGCATATGTATGTCGTGCCCGCATATGAAAACAGTGTTCAAACCACACATGTGAGGTATCACCGCGATTGGTGGAGTGAGAGCAATAATTCTAGCACTAGACCTCCTCTGTGACTCAAAACTGATAACCTGTAGACTTTTAAATGTCGCCAATGGCATTTTTTAAGTGCCAAAGTTTGTCACCATTCCACGAGTGGATGCAATTTTGAAGCTTGACATGTTGGCTATCAATTTACTCGGCGTAACATTATCTTTCATCTTATTTTTTAACTCAAAAGACCGCTGCGCAAATACGGTGTGACAAAGTATTGCAATGACTGCCATTTTATTCTTTAGGGTGTCTGAAAAACATGTATAATGTTTGGGGGTTCTAAGTAATTTTCTAGTCAATAAAATGATTTTAAATTGTAAACAACAAATCTCAAAACAAGGCTCTGGGCTGAAGTTGTTAATGCATTAGGGTGAAAACCCTTAAGGCTTTAAAACCACTTTAATGTATTGCATTAATTTCATGAAGCATTTGTTTCTAAATTCAGGTAGTTATAAAATGCACTACATTTACATTGCAGTGCAATGTCTACACCAAATTCAAAATTAAATACTTAGGCCGCGTACACACGATCGGTCAAAACCGATGAAAACGGACTGAAGGACCGTTTTCATCGGTCCAAACCGATTGTGTGTGGGCCCCATGAGTCAGTTAACCTTCGGTCAAAAATGAGAACTTGCTTTAAAATTTAACCGATGGACGCCTAACCGATAGGTCAAAACCGATCGTTAGTATGCAAAGGCATCGGTTATTTAACCTATAGTGTGTAGGCACATCAGACCATCAGTCAGCTTCATCAGTTAACCGATGACAACGGTCCTTCGGACCGTTCTCATCAGATGGACTGATCGTGTGTACGCGGCCTTACAGTTTTTATGAAAGTGGATCTAATTAAGACCAACTCTCTTTTGGTGTACAGAGAGAGACACTGACAGATTTTGATCAAGTGTCTTGTATGCATTCTTTAAAGTGGTGCACCCATGCGTCAAATTCAATTACAAGATCTAGACAGGTACATGAATTCAGCACACGCTGGGCCACTATTATCACATACGTGGGACACTCGCAAAATCTATCTGCGTCAGTCATTAATAATTCCAGGGACTGTGCTTTGCTACCCACACTGCTGCCTATCCAATTCATATAAAATAGACCTTAGTGTATAGCTGGCAAAACCCAGTGGCATTCTCTCTGCTTAATGGAGAAGTCCAGCCTGAACTTGTTGTGTTGGGCTTCTCCTCTGGGTCACAGGAGTACAATTAGGTTTGCACTCCTGTGACCTGTTTTTAGCAGGGCGCAGTATTAAGTCTACTCTCTGCTGACATCACTGCAATCAGTCGAGGTACCATGTCATCCTGACTTCCCAAGTCTGGATCCGTTACCTGCCTTGACTGACGGCAGTCTCAGTGAGCCACTAAGACTCTGAGATGGCTGCTCCTCGACCCTATACAGCTCAGTTCTGCAATGAGCATAGAGGAGCAAAGAGAAGAGATGCTGACTGACAGTCAGCAGCTCTCCTCTCGGGGAGGTGAGAGAACCGATCCATGGGCGGTGTTCAGTGGCTCGGTTCTCAGTGCAGAGACACCGGGGGACAGATGCAGCATCAGTCTGAGATTTATACTTACCTAGGTGTATGCAGCATCAAATAAAAAAAAACATACTCGTGTAGCGCTCATCCCCGAAGGAGTCGCTGGTTGATTTGGGATCTGCGTATTAAGCTACCAAGTTCTTCTGTCTAGGGGTGATACTTGTGAGTGTGGATGAAAGCACAAGTGTCCAGCCGGTAGCGTGAGTTTCCAATGCTTTATTCCAAAGCCAACAAGGCCAACATCAACAGGACACACAGTAGAGAAAAAGGTTGATGAATAGGAAGAGCTTGTAGCATCAGGCCTTGGATATCAAATGCATAGAGAGCAAGCCTACTCTCGGCACAGATAATTCAACACGTCGCCACCCTCGCCAGGGTGGATAAGTGCCCTTTGGACAGGCAATTAACTCGGACCTGGCAGCCAAAGGGTCACTCGCAATAATCAGATCACTGGGAGGAAACAATGCCTCTGCCACAGGCGTAGTACATTTTCTTAGTATAATCGGAGTATAAGGATAGCGAATCCTCCCAGTAAGTCTTATTCTGTAGGATCACCCACTGACAGCAAATATAAGGTACCTGTCATGTAGCGTGGTGATCGGATCCCCGGTGGTTCGTCCAGGCCTTGCAGACAACCTCTGCACTCAGGTTCTCCCGAGTCAATCCCCCACCGTTCAGTCTCCAGCTTAGGATCTGGAACCCAGCAAGCCACTGGGGTCCCTCTCTTCATCAAAATAAGGCTCCGCAAGGTGCACAGCTTCAACCAAGCAGGCCATGAGGATGGGGCACTCGGATACGCGCACCCTGAAGGTGGATGCCGCACCTGGATCTCGGGCCCCGCAGACAAACCCGGAAAAAATGGCCGGTGCCCCAGATATACCCCTCGCCAGCATGCCCAAAGAGGGAAACTCCTCTGATTGGCTGATGGGAAAGGATGGTTCCGTCAGAACCCCTATAGCGCCAACTGTCGCCCAGGGGTGGCAGCGCACCCCTGGACACACAGACTGACCCAGGAGGCAGTTCTGAACTGGCAACAGCACAAACTAACAATTAGTGAATGGGAGCAACTGAAATCTCCCATTCCCCACTAACTTTAGCGTAACGCCCCACTAATTTTAAGGGGGGGGGGGCGCTACACTTCTCTTTTAACAGAGTAGAGTAAGTTCTGGGGTTGGAGAAGAGCTGGTCATGTGACACAACCAGGCTCTCCTCCCATTTTCTTTCTATACTCATTTTTTTTTTTTTATGTGTTCCACCAGCTTTAAACCGCTGTTGAGCACAACACTGGAATAAATTACAGCAAAATGGTTCTGCAATAAGTACTGAATGGTCACAGTATACAACATGTATACATTTTGTCGCCAGCAACCCAACAAGCTCATATCAAGGGGAAAGCTTATTTATTGCATGATCACTCAGGTCTGCAAGGTTCCACATGTAGTGATGTAGTGTCCCTGTGTGGTCCCAAAACATCACTTCCTCCCTCGCATGTGCTCCTGGGAAATGTGAGTCATCAGTGGACAAAAATCGTGTTATTTCCCGACAGAAAATTACGCGGTTTAAGGTGGAACACATATTTGTTGCCATAACAATGGGGCAGGACCTTCCTCCGTCGCCGCCCATTGTTATGGCAACTTTCTAAACAATCGGCGCTACGGCCACCAGTGCATTGCGCATGCGCAAGATCAAGAGCTGCATGCTGGTTACCCAGCATGCACCTTTCCATCGCAAATCCAGGAAGAGGTTGGGATTGGGCTTCACATGCCCACAATCATCATGGTAGCGGCCAGAAGAGGAATTTCTAAATAGTACGTAGAAAAAATATATAAAATAAATATCCACTAGCAAACATATATAAAGTTTATTGGGGTTAATAATGCATTATGATGGGATGCCAGAAAAAAATAAAATGTTGTGGCCGTAAAATTCCTCTTTAAGCAGAAATGCAAAATTTAGAGTGAATCAGTTTTGGCATTGCAAACCTTAAGGCCGCGTACACACGGTTGGTCTAAACCGATGAAAACGGACTGAAAGGCCGTTTCATCGGTCCAAACCGATGGTGTATGGGCCCCATCGGTCAGTTATACTTTGGTCAAAAAAAAGAGAACTTGCTTTTAAATTGAACCGATAGACTGATAACCGATAGGTCAAAACCGACGGTTAGTATGCAAAAGCATCAATTAAAAACCCACGCATGCTCAGAATAAAGTCGACGCATGCTTGGAAGCATTGAACTTTGTTTTTCTCTGCACGTCGTTGTGTTTTACGTCACAGTGTTGGACTCGATCGTTTTTTTAACTGATGGTGTGTAGGCACATCAGACCATCAGTCAGCTTCATCGGTTAACCAATGACAACAGTCCTTCAGACTGTTCTCATCGGATGGACCGACCGTGTGTACGCGGCCTTAGACTTATTTTCAAGGCAGTAGGCAATGTCAGCCTTTATGTACCCTTAATAAGGCATACACAATACATACACCCCTTGTACTTGGAATCATAAAAAACTTACACCGACCCTTATGCATAAACGCATTAAACTGGCAGAGGTGAGTTGGAAATGGCTCGGGGCCCAAGGTACAATTAATTCACCGCTGCTAGAAGCCTGTACAAAGCTTGCATGTTTCCATCACAGTGAATGCCAAGACTTGCCAAGCCTTTCACTGTCATAAAAACAAAACAGCAGCAAATGTGTAAATTGAGGAATTATTTGTATCACAAACATTTATACTAGACACACACTCAGAACTACATGGCACAGATGATTCCACCCACCCAGGCCCTAATACAGTGACATAAAACAAAATCAGAAAATGATTTACAGCAACAGCCGGACAAGATGGCACTTGTTTAATTAGTTTTTAATCATGTTGCGTTTTCTTACAAGTGCAAGTAAATTTATGTTGATTTCACATTATTCTCATAATAATAACAATATCCTGCTGTGTGAAACATTTGTTCTGTACTTGTTGCTTATGAATATAAACGCAGTATGAATTGTTTGCAGCAGAATATTATAATCTTTTATGGCACGTTCTGAAATATTCTATAATATTTCAAAATGCCATTAGTCATCAGAGTTGTGTCATCTTTAAAATCGATCCTTTAAAATTCTTTATGTACTTGACAGTGACTTTTCACACCAAAAAAATTGAATATGGCCTGTTAATCACTTCATTTTCTGACCCAGCTATTGATTTATAATGATTTATGTGATGTAGTACAAGGTAATGCAAATAATTGGATTGGGAAGTAACACTGGAGAAAAGCCAGAGAGTTGTAATTGCTGATGAACTGCCATGGTTATGTCTATAAAGTTTATATGTAATCAGGACCACATTAACAAAAAAAGCAAAAATGGAAGCTGCTCAAGGCCCACCAGTCCAGGTCAGTGTTGCCAACCTACCAGATTGAAATTTACTGTCAAACCACCCAAAATTTACTGGCACAGCCACGTTTTTACTGGTATTTCCAAAAGTGCAAATTTCAGTATTTAGGCTACAAACAAGTACAATATGCAACTAGCAATAAGATTTAAGATACATAATAAGGCAAAAAACATATTTCTTATTTTTTTACCGATATAGTAAGTAAGTAGGTCAGGGACAGGACTCAGGAAGGTAAGAAATTAGATTGGGTCAGGCGCACACATGCTGTCTATCCCACTGTATGCTGTTGTGTGCTGTGCATTTTTTCCTTTTTACAATAAAGAGCACGTCTTTTTTCAACAAGACTTTTTGGAGTGCGGCTGTCCATCCATTCTCCCACCTGCTTAATTCTATGCATTGCCAGCACCCGTGTGATTCCTGAGTGGACATTGATTACCTGCCTGTGCTCACCTGGAGTGGCGGTCTCCCTACCTATAGGCGCACACATGAAACTGACTGTCAGGTCACCTGTGGCCAGATGACAGATGCACCCCGTTGGAGTCAGGAGTGCACTACAAGGTAGTGAGGGCAGACTGCTGCGGATGGACCACAGAGTGGATATGGAGGACAGGTCCACTGGAGCTCAAACAGGAATCCCACAGGAAGCTTGACCCCAAGATTCCCCAGCCTCTAGTGGTGAGGATGGCCTTAGCTGCAACTGAATCCAGGTCGCGGCCCCCAGGGTCCCTTAGGTCACGCTCCGTAGGGAGAGAGGGGAAGCAGCCACACAGGACACAAGAGATAGTGTAGGGTTAAGCCAAGGTCGGGCGACAAGCAGACAAGGATAAACAAGGGACAGGCCAAGGGTCAGGGTCACAGGCAAACAAGAGTAGTCAGGGACAAGCCAAGATCGGAACACAGAGATGAACGTAGTACATGGCAAGCAGGAACCCAAACACACAATGCTTAACAAACAACATTGATCAGCACGGCTAGCTTGCTGTGCACAGGTTAATACAGAGCTCCCTGATAGGGCCTGGGGTGGAGCCTTGCTAGAGAAGAGATCATTTAGGCCGTCAGGTGAGAGTGACTGGCCTCTAAGGTGAACACATGGAAGAGGTAAGCTGACACACAAACATTACTGCATATCCATGACACTGACTCTCACAGTGACACTGACAGCAGTGTGCAGCAGCACAGATCACCGACACGACATGTCCCCTCCTGAGTCACCGCGACAGTCACTCTCCATGCCAGGTGATCCCTCCAGTCCACTCCAGTCTAAACAGCACTGACAGTCCTGCTCCCAGCCTGCCTTGCTCCCGACACGCACATGAGGTTCTGGCCGCTCTGCTTGGCTCCTTTTCACCATGACATTACAGGACATGCTCAGGCACTGCCTCCGCCAGAGCCGTCCGAACACACTGTAGCAGGCAATCGGATGGTCTCAGCCGACTCCAGGCTGAGCCAAGCGTCACAGCCATATTTTTTACTGGCAACTGTTTCCTTTTACTGGCAGGAGAAAATTGTCTGTTTTTTACTGGCTGCCAGTAAAAATACTGACGGTTGGCAACACTGGTCCAGGTAGCCCACCACAAGAATGAGAGATCCTCTAAACACAGCAATCTGTGTCCAACACCAGGAAAGCTGATTTTACAAAATGTTGTAATCAACCAGCAGACCTCTTTAGATTGCACACCAAATATAAATTGTACAATTCCCTCCCCTTTTCCCTTGTGCTCCCTTTTCCCTTGTGCTCCATTCACACGATTGCATGATATGTAAGGTGTTCATAGTACAGCGGAAAAGGACAGAGGATTCTACTTCAGTTTCCAGCGGCTGCTCAATCTTAGGCCCCGTACACACGACCAGTTTCCTCGGCAGAATTCAGCTTCCGACCGAGTTTCTGGCTGAATTCTGCCGAGAAACCCGGCCGTGTGTACACTTTCGGCCGAGGAAGCCAACGAGGACCTCGGCGAGGAGGTCCTCGTTGTTCTATGGGAGAACTCGGCCCGCCGAGGTCCTCGGCGGCTCCAGGACTGAACTGGCCGAGGAACTCGATGTGTTTGGCACGTCGAGTTCCTCGGCCGTGTGTACGGGGCTTTAGTGGAGGTCTATTTTTTTCTTCTTAATTTCAGAGTTGACAGCAGGCAGGGCTTAGCCATGAAGCCAGGGAATGCCAAGCCTGAGTCACAAAGTGAAACTAAATCAGAGAGGAACACAAAAGATGAATCATTTCTATCTAAAAAAAATTAAATGCAGTCAAGTTAGGGTGTCTACTCTCAGTGAGGATATTACAAACGTCTTCATTTTGGACCCCTGGTAGATATGGACACTGTAAAAATCAGGACTTTACTGTGTATGTGAAATAGAACAAATTGATAGGCAAGTTCATGAGAGTATTTTAAAGTATTTAATGTATCGTGTTTTAATGCAGCGCACCACAGCACATGCCATTTTGTCATTTGGCAGCTACCATGCAGTACATCAGGTTCATTCAAAATGAATGGCACCACACACTACAGTGTTATACTGTGCATTGCTACAAGACCACTATGTGAATGGACCCTTCTTCTCAGCATTACTATTTTAAAATCTTGTCTACTTACGTATTCTGTGTTTGTATATAGGATGACACAAGCATTGTGTTTTATCGTAGCAGAAATTAGGCATATTTTGCATACAGCATTCGGGAAGTTCAGTATCGGGAAGGGAACAGAGTAGTACACTGGGGGCAGTAAAGGGCACAGGGGAAAGGGTGCACAGAAAGCATAGAAAGAAAAAGGGGGTACAGTATTATAGAAGGGGCAGAGAGTAGACACTGTGGTAGAGAAGGGACAGAGTGATAGACATTAGTGTTGAGCAGAATACGCCATATTCGATTTCGCGATATATCACGAATATATAGCCGAATATTCGAGAAATATTCGCTAAATTCGAATATTCGTGATATTTTATCGAAATTAAATGTTTGCGAAATTTCGCTATTGCAAATGCGAAAATAATTGCGAAATTTCGACAACTGCGGTAGGAGCACTCTGGCTCCGAATATTCGTGATATTTTATCGAAATTTCGCAAAATGCGAATGCGATATTTATTGCGGAATTTCGACAACTGCGGTAGGAGCCCTCTGATTGGCTCAGAATATTTGTGATATTTTATCGAAATTTCGCAAAATGCGAATGCGATATTTATTGCGGAATTTCGACAACTGCGGTAGGAGCCCTCTGATTGGCTCAGAATATTCGTGATATTTTATCGAAATTTCGCAAAATGCGAATGCGATATTTATTGCGGAATTTCGACAACTGCGGTAGGAGCACTCTGATTGGCTCTGATGCAAAAGAAGGGCGGAGAAAATAATCGCGCGATATTCCGATTGCCGAATAATCGCATTGCGATTTTTCGGCAAGATAAAATGATCGCTTCAGCTACTCGGCCCAAGGTCTCTAATCATACCAGCAATGCTTTTAGACGTTGATGGAGATCTCTAGGATGTGATCTGTTCTAAAAATAAAATTGAAAAAATTTGAATATTCGGAATAGCGAATATTCACCGCGAAATTCGAAATATATCGCGAATACTCGAATATGCCATATTCGAGCCGAAAATTCGCAATACGAATATTCGTGAGCAACACTAATAGACATGGGTACAAATCTAGAAAAGTGACAAAAAGCAGGCACAACACCAGAGAAATCATGTGCTTGGTACTAAAATAGTGGTATAAGAAATATTTACTAAATACTGACACCAATTATGGGGCTTATATTACTCCCATTGAAATCAATGATGGGCTTATTCTACTCACCATTTCTCTCTTCAGTGTACCTCCAGGCCCTATATCGCCGAAAGTATATCAAAGCAAAAAGAGGGGGGGGGGTGGTGCTACACTAAAAGTCATGCACTGTAATGTGATAACCACTTTTTGGCCACTTGTCCAGCTGCTGGTACACTTTTTCTTCTCAGACCCTTGCGTTCCCCATATTTTTTTTTAAACTAAAAGCAACTAAATAGAAACTATGCAAAGCCCATTATTATTGTAGCGCCTGGCTACTTTTATGGCAGGTGCTATTGTAAATTTAGAAGGGGGGTCAGAGAGTTAATTAACTCTGACCATGTTAATTTGGTTAAATTTAAGGCCTCTTTTCCAGCCCTGGCTGTGCTGTGTGCCTATCCTCCTGTCTGGGGACTTCAGTCACCCCCAGATGGTAGAGGGCAGCAGTAAATTCAGGGTCGTGTGGATACTTCTCCTTGGCAGCCAATCAGGAGGGTTGATCGCCTCGCTGTGCATGCTGGGGAGGGGTATTTAAGGGGCAGACGCCATTGGTGCAGTCGTCGTCGCCCCACACCTTCCACCTGGGCAGTCGTCCCACCACCCCCCGTGTGTCGCCCTCCTGGCTGGGGTGTGTGTGTGTGTTGCTGTGTTCCTGGCTTCGGGACCACGTTGGTCCAGGGCATTAATCTACCTAGTAGGCTCAGTAAGCAGACTGAGTCTACGAACCTACAAGTGGTCCTGTGCTGTCCATCCAAAGTAGAGGAAGCCAGTCGATGAGGAACCTGTCTGAGGGATACCGAGCACAAGGCTGGTGTCGCAGGAGAGGCCTATCCGTTCGTCGAAGGACATTTCATGTCTGAGAGGATGGACGGTGTTCACCTGTCTGTTATTGCTGCAATTGAAGCTATTTGAAGGAGATCCGGGTGCTGAATCCAGATGAGAGGGATTTTGGACCAAAGTTATCTCCACCTTTAGGAGGGTCTGTGGCAGAGACTTTAATCTAAAGTTCCGAGTGACACTCTGGCTGCTAGGCCGGTGAGAGAGGCCTATCCAGATGCACTGTACCCACTCTGGCTAGAGTGGTGAAGAGATTTATCATTGGAAGCAGGACTGTTTCCACGCTAGTTAACTCTGAATCTGCCATTTCTCAATTCTTCTATCCCTTCACCTTTCTGCTATTTACCATTTTTACCCAGCTGGGTAATAAAAGGACAGAAAAGACACCTGTCGTGTGGACATTGACTTTATTACAGCTCTCATCCAGTACCCTAGACGGCGAGAAGACAAGAGGTAACATGCCACCCAAATCAAACCAGCAGCTCCTTCAGGGGTAGTGCTACATTATGTTTTAAAAAGCCACTATTTCCTTGGCCATTCAGGACAAAATAGCAGTGTCTTTGTAAAGAAATCCTGATTCTATTGCCAGTTTTCCCTCACCAATCCTACAATCAATGCAGTTGAGTACACTACCCAGTTCTTCCAGGCATGGGAAAGCATGTGACCTTCAACTATGTGACAGTGGTCAGTTCAAGCAGCTGATTCCTAGGCCCAGAGCTGTATTATCTAGAAGGCAACCAAGACAGGTGGATGTGCAGGGGGCTCAGCTAGAACATTTAAGCTTTAGCAGAAAACCAGGGGAATAGTGTAATTGGCCAAACTATATACAAACTTGTCACTTCACAGGAGAGGATGTGCTTGTTGGCAAATAGTGTTTGATGGCGCTATACAAGTACAGACAATAAAAATACAGCAGCTTCTCAGTTTCTATTGTAACCCTTTTCAATGCCAGAACACTGTCACATTAATGAGGGAGTAACGCCACTTCTGCCGCCAGCATACAACATCAGCCAATACTAGAGATTTAGTGCTGGCTGCCATAAAGGCAGGACTGATGGGGAAGCACTTGCAAGGTGACTATCAGGGGTCACTCCGAAACTGCAGCCTTTACACTGTCACTTTGCCCTGATTGAGCAAGGTGACAGTAGCGCTTTAAGACATGCGTTTAACCCAATAACTCTAAATCATTAAAATCTTCCATCGATTATGCTAATATCATTTCAAAAGTCATCTTTATTGTTTTTAAACCTGCGGCTTTTGGTAAAATATCACCTGGGGATCCTGTCATGAAGGACCCTGTTTAGGCACTACCTTTTTTAGGGTGGCAATGCTTTATCCATGTCTACCAATTGTGCGCGTGTATTATCTTGTCAAACGGGCTTAGAAATGAAACTGTAAATCTGAGAAATTGCGAAGGTATGCTGTGCTTAACCAAATCACTACGAGGTTGGATTGATCACGGGCACTGTTGACCCAAGACTTCAATATCAGAGTTTACAATGGGATTGATTACCCATTACTGTAGCTTGTAGGTGCAATGGTATCATTTCTTTTGGTTCCCTTACAAGAGATCATACATTTGTTATGAGATTTGAGCAAGGAAGATACATCCCTATTTGTTAAACATCAATTATCTATGATTATGTATGTAGTTGTTATCTCCAGAGACACTCTGATTCTAGGCTGACAGGAGGAATATATATTGTAGCAATAAATTACAGTAACACAATTGTGTGAGTTAGACAATTGGTCTGATTCTGTTGCTGCTTGTGCATTAAATCAGTAGGTATTGCTAATGCATCTTCTCCTAGTGTGTAAAAATACTAAATCAGCCTGGGGTCAAAAAGCTTTAAAGGGAATGTATAGTCTATCCAACGGTTATGTTTTTAAACAGTTTAGTTTATATTAACACATTTTGATATGTTTTTTTTTTTTTTTTTATATATATATATATATATATCAAACAGTATGCACATATACTGTACAATACTGTGCATAACGATTTAGGCGGGTGTGAAAAACTGCTCTAAATTAGGAATGTTTTTAGAAATGGAAATGTTAATTGTTTATTATTATCAATTAACAAAATGGAAAGTAAATGAGCAGAAGAGAAATCCAATTTAAATCAATATTTGGTGTGATCACCCTTTGCCTTCCAAACAGCATCAATTCTTCTAGGTATACTTGCACACAGTTTTCTGCAGGTAGGTTGTTCCAAACATCTTGGAGAACTAACCACAGATATTATGTGCTTGTAGGCTGCCCCAGATCGTTCTGTCTCTTCATGTAATACCAGACAAACTCGATGATGTTGAGATTGGGGCTCTGTGGGGGATCAAACCATCACTTCCAGGACTCCTTGTTCTTCTTTATGCTGAAGATAGTTCTTCGATTAATCTCTTTTTTTATTTTAAAACAAAATGATACAATACAATACATAATACATAATACAAAAGGGATAGTACAGCCCGACCATCGCCATCCTACTTATTATTATACGTCCCCTATTAGGCATATATCTCTTTCGTTCCTATCTTCCCCCCCCCCCCCGATTCCCGGGAGGGGCATCCAGGAAAAACAAGAACAACAAAAAAACACAAACAGAGAAGGATAAAGGAAGGAAAAAAAAAAAAAAAAAAAAATTTAAAATTGAAAAATAAAAAAAATAAGGAAAAAGGGGAAAAAAAGGGATCTCAAGAATCAAGATTTTCCTATCCACCGACCCCTCTCTGCAGTCCTGTATTTTCTCATATAGCCATACCCTTATCCCTCTAGGATTCCTGGTCTTCCCGATCTTCTATATCGTTTGCCCATACCCTCCTTAGGCCTCTCTTCTGGCGTCCGTATAGGACTTCCAGGATGACCACGTTCTTAAATATTTTTCCTTTTGGTGTAGTGCTGTCAGGACTAACTCTTCTAATTTACTTATTTCTTTAACTCTACCTATCCACATCTCCACTGTTGGTGGGCTTGATGACTTCCACTTCTTCGCTATACATGCCTTTGCAGCGTCTAAGAGGTGGCGTATGATTGATTCCCTGTATTCTCTTTCTGCTATATAATTTAAGTGTAGAAGGTAAAATTCTGGATCTTCCGGGATCTCATGTTTTGAGCAGACCTCAAGAGCTCTTTTAATCTCTAACCAAAAACTCCTCAACATAGGGCAATCCCAGAATATATGTAGCATCGTTCCTTTGGTTTCCTGGCACCTCCAACATTTATTGGTTACCTCTGGGAAAATTTTATTTAGTCTTTCTGGTGTCCTATACCATCTCGTAAAGATCTTGTAGTTCGTCTCTTGTATTCTCACGCAGATTGATGTCTCGTGCGCTCGCCTATATATACATTGACGCTGTTCTGGACTAAATGTCTTTTCTAATTCTCTTTCCCATTCCTGAACGCACTTCGGAGGATAGGCTCCTGATTGCCCTAGTAGCTCATAGCTTATTGAGAGAGTATGTGATAACGTTCCTTTTTCGTTACACATTTTCTCAAACCTCATGAGGGGTCTTTCGAAACTCTCGGGATTCGGCAAGGTATTCAGGAAATGGACCATCTGAAGTGCGCCCCAGAATTTAAGACGAAATGCTTTTCCTGTTTCCATCAGTTCCTCTATTGTTACCCATCTCCCCATTTGGATGTACCTCGCTACTTGTGTGCACTCTCTGGTCCTTAAATGCCGAAATGCTCCGTCTTCATATCCCGATGGGAAGAGGGGGTTACCTATCACTGGGTATAATGGAGAGGTCCTAGGCTCAATTCCTATCATAGGTAATACTGTTGCGCAAATCCTCACTGTATTGCCCACTATCGGATTTTTATTTATTTCTTTCGGCGACGAGGCAAACCACCATGGTGCTCTTTCAAGGGGTGTTTTATATTGTGCCTGTTCAATTTGTACCCATAGTTTCGTGTCCGAATGTCTATTCCAATCAATTAGCCTATTCAGATGTGTTGCATAGTAGTATTTCCGTATATCTGGGACTCCAAGTCCTCCCTGCTGCTTAGTATTCATTAATTGTTTCCTTTGTATCCTGGGATTTTTATGTGCCCATATAAACTCAAAAATCACTCTCTGACATTGTTTGAGATACTTTACTGGTATATGTATTGGAAGTGTTTGTAATAAGTAAAGAATTTTCGGGAGTATGTTCATCTTGATAATATTACATCGACCTATCCAGCTATGAAAGCCCTGATTCCATTTATCCAATAAGATCTTCACTTTTTGCAATAAAGGTGGAAAGTTCAACTCAAAGATCCTATCCACCTTTCCTGCTAGTTGTATACCTAAATAGGTCAGTGCTCTATCTGTCCATTTAAGCTTATATTTTTGTTTTAGATATGTTATTATTGTGTTTGGGGCATTTACTCCCATCGCTTCTGATTTATTAAGATTAATACGTAAGTTCGATAGAGCTCCGTATCTCTCAAATTCCTTCATTAGTTCCGGGATTGAGGTCAGTGGATTTGCAAGGGTAAACAACATATCATCTGCGTAGGCTGTAATTTTGCAATGGTTCTTCCCTATTTGTATACCTGAGATATTCGAGTTTAAACGTATCGTACACAGAAAAGGCTCTAATGACAGGGCGAAGAGGAGTGGGGACAGGGGGCATCCCTGTCTCGTCCCGTTTGAAATCCGAAGAGGTTCCGAGAGTATTCCATTAGCTCGTACCTGAGCCGTTAGACCTGAGTACATGGAGGATATCCACTTTATTATTTTATTCCCAAAGCCTCCGTGTTTTAGGACTGCCCACATGAAACTCCAGTTCACCCTGTCAAAGGCCTTCTCTGCGTCTGTGTTCAAAAATATACATTGCGTCTGTGTTGTGTTCGCTATCTGCACCAGGTTAATAGCCTTAATTGTATTATCGCGTGCTTCCCTAGTAGGGACAAATCCCACCTGGTCCAGATGTACTAAATCTGGAATATATTGTTGTATCCTATTTGCCAAGATCTTAGCCAGGATCTTCACGTCCAGATTTAATAGCGAGATTGGTCGATAATTCCCACAAATAGCTAGATCTTTCCCCTCTTTTGGTATCACCGATATATACGCTAGCAAAGTATCTTTAGCTAAACTAGCCGACGTCCCTAGGGCATTAAATAGTTTAACCATATATTCTGATATTGAGGGAAATAAGGTTTTGTAATATTGACCTGTGAAACCGTCAGGTCCGGGAGCTTTTCCCGTTTTCATTGTGCTTACTGCTATTTTAACTTCTTCCAGGGTTATGGCTTCCTCTAGTTTCTGTCTGTCTAATTCTGATAATCTTGGTATTTCTGCTTCTGTTAGATACTTGTCAATTTGCTCGCTAGTCAGGGGCTTGCTTTGTATGTTATAGAGAGAATGATAATATTCTTGGAACTCCTTCGCTATATCTTTTGGTTTTGTAACCTTCGATTTCTTAGGTGGATTAATATGTGGAATATAATTACTCATTTTCTGTTCACGTAAAAGTCTAGCCAATCTTTTCCCGCATTTATCTCCTGACTCATATTCAAACTTTTTGCATCTCTGCATTGCCGCAGTTACTTTGTAGTATAGAAGATCGTTAATTTCAGTTCTTTTATTTACCAACTCATTCTCTACATTTCTTGACCATGTTTGTTTATGTTTGCCCTCCAAGATAGCTAACTCTTTCAGTAGCCTGTTCAACTTTTCAGTACGTTTCCTCTTGATCCTAGATCCGTGTTTAATTAACACACCTCTAATTACTACCTTATGTGCTTCCCAGATAATTCCGGGGTCGCACTCTGGAGTGTCATTGATTTTAAAATAAAACTTCAGCTCTTCAATTACGTCTTCTAAGACCTCGTTATCTTGCAACAAACTTTCATTTAATCTCCACCGATTTGTTCTGGTCTGTCTTAAATCTTTTAACTCGTATACCAGAAAGATCGGAGCATGATCCGACCAGGTAATAGATCCTATTTTGGTTGATTGTACAAAGTGTAATTGGGCATGTGGAATAAGGAAAAGGTCTATACGAGAGTATGTTTTATGTGGGGCAGAATAATACGTATAGTCTTTTTCTTTGTTATGCATCAACCTCCATATGTCAATCAGTTGATTTTTATACAAAGTTTGCGTAGTCCGATTTCTCACGCCAGAAGATATAGATGATTTTCCCGATGAGGTGTCCTCTTTGGGGTCTAACGGGATATTCAGATCCCCTCCCATAATTAGGTGTCCTTCTGTAAATTCTAATAAGCGTTTAATTGTTTTGTCTAAGAAAACTTCTTGGTGCTCGTTTGGGACATACACAGTAGCAAGTGTTACCCCTGCTCCTCCTATTTTGCCCTTCACAAAAAGGTATCTCCCTTTCGGATCACTCATTGAGTCTACATATGTCCACTGAGTTCTCTCTGCTATTAGGATAGACACCCCCCTTGACTTTGCCTCTTTATTTGTCGCGTGATATGCTATTGGGTATATCCTATTCTTTAAAATCGGAGTTTTGTCCTCTCTAAAATGTGTTTCCTGTATGTACGCAACATCAATTTTTAATCTTTGTAGATCATCTAGAAGGACCCTCCTTTTTTCGGGTATATTCAACCCCTTCGCGTTTATCGATATTATATTTAATTTCTCCATCTTATCTTACTATATCTTACTATATCCTTGTTCCCGTATTTAATGGATATGTAGGCATAGAGGATTTAGACCGTTATCAGGGGGGGGGGGGAGGGTAGGAAAAAAAGCAAAAATAGAGATGAATATAAAACCCCTTATGTGGAAAAAAAAAAAAAGGGGAGAAACGAAAAAAAGAAAAGAAAAACAAAAACAGAAAGAAAAAAAAAAAAAAAAAAAAAAAAAAAGGAGATACTCTCCTTTGCTAATATTAGCTATCCTGCTAATAAGAGTAGAAACACTCACCGTTTAAACGGTATTTGAGCGTCGACCTATGTTTGGGGGCGTGTACCCAAGATGGCCTCCTACTGTGCTCCCATATCCCCTTCTCTCTCAAGATTAAGTACACAGATAGAAAAAAAATACAAAAAAAGACAAGATCCCACTTCTAGAGTTGTACTTCTAGAAAGAAAAAAGGATATGTATTGCACAATAATAAGAGAGAGAGCCTGCAGCTCCGGGTCTCCCCACGACTCTCAGCTTATTTCCAGTACCACAAGCTAAGGCCACTAACAAATAGAAAAAAAAAAAAAAAAAAAAAGAGAGAAAGGACCAATACCTATCTAACGTGTACAACTGCCTTATCTAGTGCCAAATATACATAACCTATAACTTATATAACACTTATAGCCTTTGGCCCTGGCCATTTTCTCTTTTCCTCCCTCCTTCCCCTCAGATATAACCCCCCCACCCCTCCCCTCCCCCCCGAGGTGGCTATCATTCCCTGTTGTACCCACTCTTACCCCCTTTACCCCCCACCCCGTCCTCTTATGTTAAACCCCTTCCACCCGCTAGCCGGATCTAGATGGGAGTACAAAATGAGGGCATGATATAACATGATGTAGTTCAAAAATTATAACCCCCCCCCTCCCTACCCAAAAAAATAAAATAAAAAGGGGAGGGGTCAGTTATCCACTTCTTTATTTACCTATGAACTTTATGGACTATATGCCATCCTATCATATCATATCATATCATATCATTACTTCAGATATCTTCCCCTTTGTACCTTCCCAACAAGATGTATTCCCGACCGGCAGCGTTGGAAGGATAAATAAAGTTTTAACCCCAACACCAAAAAGGAAAGAAAAAAAAAAAAAGGGCCTGTCCTCCTCTCCTATCTCCAAAACACCTTTTGGATGGTTGGGGCAGGAGAGGATCCATCCAATAAACCCTGTGTATCTTAGTGCTGTGTTCCCAAAAAATCGCTCTACTTTAGTGATGAAGTGCGTCCAGGGTTATATTACCCCCCGTGTGTATTAATTTATCTTATATGTGTGTGAATGTGGCAATGTGATCTAAGCTATTATGTATAGTATTATAGGGTTATTGATATTGTGATTAATAATAATTAGTGAAAATTGGTGTTTATTACTAAAGTATTTACTGGGGTGTATCTCACTCCCCAGTAGTGTCAAGTGTGTCAAGTGTATGTAGTTAGTGTGTAAAAAAAAGAAGGATGGTCCTCTCTTCCACCCCAATCAGACCACACTGGCCATACCAAATGCATAAATTTTCCCGTTGGGGGGTGTATCCCTTCCCTCTCTCCGTCCCCCTTCCTCCACTCCCCTCTCCCCCCCCTTCTCCCCCATACTGAGAGGGGGGCGGAAAAAAAAAAAAAAAGATATCTTATAGTTCCTTAAAATACATTTCCCTATAATCCTCCCCATTCTTTGAGGACGTTATTTCCCCTCCAACAACAATGAAAAAATATACCAAAAGGGGAAAAAATTTATGTGAGGGAGAGGAGAGAAAAAAAAAAAAAAAAAAAGAGAAAGACCCCGCAGGAGAGGGGGGGGGGAGTGGTTCTCTGTTTATGAAAATAAATAAAGGAAAAAAGACCTCGGGGCCGGGGGGTGGGAGGGGGGGCAGATCAATAAAAAAAAGTCCAAAAAGTCAGATAAAGGAAAAAAAAAGAAAATTTAAGTCTCACAACTTTTATTCTGGCCTGGGCACTGTCTTCCATCTGGAGCCACTATTTGTCTCTTGGGTGGTCTCCCAACTTGCCATCGTCCCCTGTTTGTGTATTTTGAGATGTCCTCCTTTGTCCTGTCTTCATTTGAAACCTTCCCCTGTTGCTCATATATGTTATCGGTAAGAGCCAATTTGGAATCTGAATTGGTGTTGTTTCGAGGAACATAAATAACTCTGGAAGCTCTGCTGGGTTTCTAAGCATAAATGACTCTGCAGACTTGCGGAATGTGACCGCAAGGGGGTAACCCCACCTGTATGTGGCCCCCTTTTCTCTAGCGAGATCCAATAGTGGCCGCAGGCACGCTCTGCGCTGAAGAGTAGCCCGGGACAAGTCTGGTAAAATTTTTATGTATGCACCCTCGAATATTATGTCCTTTGTGTCCCATGCTGTCCTAAGAATCACTTCTTTCTGCTGATACCGGTACAATCGGCAGATTATGTCTCTTGGCCTATCAGGGTTAGTCGACTTCGGGCCTGGGGCTCTATGCACCCTCTCTATCTCAATTTCTGTCTGCGGTGATTTTAATAGTGTCCCAAAGACCTCCTTAATTTTAGCGTCCAAGTCCTCAGCGTCTGTTGCCTCCGGGACGCCCCTAAGGCGCACATTTTTCCTACGACTTCTGTCTTCTAATACTTCCATCTGCAGTTGTAGGTCAATTAATGATTCAGTTGCTATGTCCGCTCTGTTATGCTTTATCTCCTCCAAGGCTCTTTCAGTGGCCCCCACTCTCTGCTCAATCGACACTATAGATCCCTCTCTTAACATCACCTTTTCTGACAGGGTATTTAGATCTTGTCTTACCGCCTGTAGCTCCTGGCGTTGGGTCTCCTCTACTCGGAGTATCATTACCTCGATCTCCTCCCTGGTGGGTAGCCGCTCAATATCCTGGCGTGTGGGGAGGGCAGCTAGCATCGCTTTAATCTCTGCCATTTCCATGTCTATCTCCGCCGACTTCGTTCCACCCGCCGGGACCCTCACTGCAGTAGGCATCTGTCTCTGGGTATTTCCCGCTCCAGAAGATCTCCGCCGCGTTACTAACCTCTCCCCCTCAGTGTACCTTTCACTGTCCCGGCCTCGGGCACCTTTGTTAATTACACCGCACGCGGCTATAGACACCGGTGATGCCGAGGTAAGATACCTCTGAATATCTCCTTGTTTACTCTTTACTGCCGCTTTCTTTGTGTCTGCCCGCGTTGTGTATTTGCGGTCATTACTCATACCGCTCCATGTAACTTACAGCTTCTGCCAATTACTGCCAGGCCCTCCCGTTAAATACCCGCTCAACACCTCCTCTCCTCCTTTAGTATTATCAGCTCCAAAGAGGGAGAGAAAAAATAAAAAAGGGAGAGCACCCCAAAAAAAAGGGAAAAATAAATAAATCTGTTTTCCACTTTTAAATTGTCAGTAGATGCATCAGATTTAACCAATATAACAGGTGCAGCATATGGGGTCTATGTGTTTAACCCCCTTATATAGGTGAGCCTGTAGCTGGGTAACAGAGTGAACTAACACACGGGTCAGCCTCTCATAAGAGGGGGGGGTGGGGTCTATCTCAGCCTGTCCCCCAATGCTGCTGGGTTTTTCACTGAGGTAGTAGAGCCAGAAGTAGAGCCAGTCCTATCTTCTGCTCATCTCACTATTTCCCGGGGTGTAGCTCCATCTCCAATTCTGCAATGTGGGGGTGGTGGGGTGCGGATGAATACAGTAGTAGAAATGATTAGTCTTTGGGGATTAGTCTTTATGACTTCTTTAATGTTCTTCCCCCGCGACCCTACCCCCCCTTCCACATCTGAATACTGTCTCCCACACTCACGTGAGGCTGCAGGGTCCCGTGCTCCTCGCTCTGATCGCAATGCACAGTGCTTCCTCGGGTCGGATCTGGTCTCGTCCTTCCGTCCACCAACCCAGCGTTGCCCCAGTAGCTCCAGTGAGGATCCTCAGCTACATCTGACCAGGCGTACGCTCACCAGGCACTCGCTCACCTCCGATCCACAGGATCCCTGATCACCCCGCACCAGGCACTAGCAGGCGGGGGTCGAGCGGCACACACCGGTACAGTGACACTCAGGTACGGCTCACGGCTCTGCTCCCCGGGGGTCTCATCAAATTATTATCATATGCGATCGGGAGCACTTAGACGCTCACGCCGCCACCTTTACTCCTCCCAGCGCCCAGCCGCGTCCTCCCGTCCTCGTGGAGATAGCTTCAACGCTCTGCTGGTTACAACTGCATACATTAATCCATCCAGGGCAGTTACACAGTCACCGAATTGATCGCCGTTATGGCATGGAGAGAGCCCGGAGCTTCAGGTTTCTGTGTCTCTCACGCTGCCATTCCTAGGCCACGCCCCTCACCTGAAGATAGTTCTTAATAACATTGGCTGCATGTTTTGGGTTGTTATCCTGCTGCAGAATTAATCTGGGGCCAATTGCACACCTTTGTGATGGTATGGCATGATGGATAGGTATTAATGCTGAGATATACAGGTAGAGGACAACATTGATCCTGAACAAATTTCCAACCCCATTTGCAGAAATGCAGCCTCAGACTTGCAAATAACCTCCACTATGACTCACTGTTGTCTGTAGACATTCATTACTGTACTGCTCTCCAGCCCTTCTGTGAACAAACTGCCTTCTGCTACAGCCAAATATTTCAGATTTTAAATAATCAGTCCAGAACACCTTTTGCCATTTTTCTGCAGTCCAGTTCCTATGTTTTTGCGCATAGTTGAGTCGCTAAAACGTATTTCCACATTGGAAGTATGTTTTTTTGGCCACAATTCTTCCGTGAAGACCACTTCTGGCCAGACTTCTCCGGACAGTAGATTGGTGTACCTGGGTCCAACTGGTTTCTGCCAGTTCTGTGCTGATGGCACTGCTGGGTATTGTTCAATGTTAAAGAGAATAAAGCATGATGTGTCTTTTTTTTGTTTACAAACTTTTTTATTTGGTACAAAATGGTGGTACAAAAAGCAAAATGGCATACAAAAAAAAGAGTACACATAAGAAAATGTCCAGGAGTCAAAAAATAGACAATAGTAAACTATACAAATCTTATGTAACATTAATAAAACATAGTTCTAAAGAGTAGAGAATTAAGATGAGGGTCAAAAAGTAGATATAAAACCATAAGTGTTATTAGGATAAACAGATCAGCAAAAGGAATTATGCGATTTAGATGGGATTAAAGAAAGTAGCAGAATGTTTAAACCATGGGTCCCATTTTTTATTATATATATGGATCGAATTTTGAACAATGTGATAGATTTTTTCCATAAGGTTTATATTGTTAATTCTCGTTTTCAAAAGCATGATGTGTCTTTAACCACTTCAGCCCCAGAGAATTTGGCTGCCCAATGACCGTGCCATTTTTTGAAATTTGGCAATGCGTCGTGCGACATTGCACCCAAACAAAATTGACATCATTTTTCCCCACAAATAGAGATTTATTTTAGTTGTATTTGATCAGCTCTGCGATTTTTTTTTTTTTTGCGCTATAAACAAAAAGAAGAGACAATTTTGAAAAAAAGGTATATTTTTTACTTTTTGCTTTAATAAATATCCCCAAAAAATATCGAAAAAATATGTTTTTCCTCAGTTTAGGCTGATATGTATTCTTATACATATTTTTGGTAAAAAGAGTCTACAAAATAGGGGGTAATTTTATGGCATTTTTATTCTATTTTTTTTTTTACTAGTTATGGCAGCGATCATCGATTTTTATCATGACTGCGACATTATGGCGGACACATCAGACACTTTTGATGCTATTTTGGGACCATTGTCATTTATATAGCGATCATATATAATATATATATCTATATATAATATAGATATATATATATATATATATATATATATATATATATATATATATATATATATATATTACAGTATTATACTGCAAAGCAGAAAGGT
Source organism: Rana temporaria (assembly GCF_905171775.1). NCBI lineage: Eukaryota > Metazoa > Chordata > Amphibia > Anura > Ranidae > Rana > Rana temporaria. Next base: position 237,487,285 of record NC_053490.1, on the reverse strand, counting down.
TTGTTTCACTTCAGAGCTTATCTTCTAGTCTTTACCTATCATACAGTAAGAAAAATAAGGAAACGCAGGAATGCAACACCACTAAAATTACTTTAGTGTGAACATTTCAATTATAACAGAAAATATGTGCTAACTTGCAATGCACTGTACTCTCCCTCTACAAGGAACCTGTTGAGATAGAAACATGAAGACTGCCATCGCTGACCTTCTTCGAAAAATCCTACTTGCCTGTTTGTCATGATGACCCTCTTGCCTAAATACTTTTACCTAGGCAACTAGCATTTTAACAAGAGGTCAACATTTCCTGTGCCCATATTTTTTCCAGGGCAGGGTTACTTCAAAGGAGAACTGTACCTTTAGTATAGTTGTTCATTAATTAGTGTTTCCACCTCCGTGAGTGAAGACTGTCATGTAAAGTACTTACGTTACACCCCACCCCAGCAATATTGCCTAATACAAGGTAACTTAATCAGAAATTTAATTACAAGAATAAATCCCAAAGCCGCTAAGGTCCTGGTCAGCTTTCAATTGGTGTTCAATATAGTCAGATCACTCTGTACGCAGAGTTTTTCTGCTGTCTGCAGAGCTGTGCAAGGGGAAATTGATGTTAAACACACTTATAGAAATTCATGAGCAAGGGAAAACTAAACATTAAAATGGGAAGCCTAATTATGCACTGTGTGTTATAAATTAATTTTACCAACTGTAGAGATGCTAATATTGTTAAAATATTATATAATATTCAAGCAATTACAGAACTACAACAGGTAAAACACATAATTCAGCGATAGACTTTGTGCAAAAGATCTTAAGGGAAAATCTGTTGACATGGTGTCATGAGAAAAAATGCTCTCCAAATCTTTTGGTATGTAGGAATGTTTCAGATGACTGTCTGCATCTCTGACCTCTGGAGTACAAACCAGCCATTACACCCAATTCATTTAAATCCAACAGCATCCTCTCTGCCCACCCATGCAAAAATCCGCAACAGGTTTAAAGAAGTCATTTTTGTTTTGTACAGGCAAGGTGCTGCTACAATAAAAATTACACCCAACATTTTTTATTTTACTACTTTACTATTATGTACTCTGTTATACACTGCAGAAAATATATCAGTGTAATCACCTCCTTTCTTTCCATAAAAGTAGCATACACATGAATGTCCCTTCCAAAGACATACACTAAAGTATTTGGGAGGAAGCCTAGACCTAAGTACTGCAGGTCATGTTTTAACCACTAATGCCACGTACACACGATCGGTTTTCCCGTCGGAAAAAGTTAAATGTTCAATAGGTTCAGGTGTTTTTAACTAGCCTTGCAGGATAAATGTCATTTTCGCATGTGTGCGCTATAATCTGTTTTGTACTGGCTTTGGTCTTATAGCAGCACCATCTTAGATATAGCATTTTTTGGGTGTGCCCCCCAAGTAGGTCTTTGTATTTTGTATAGACCCTGACCAGGTCTCTTGGGCTGGAGCAACCCTCCCCCTCCTCGTTACCTCACATTAGTGATCACCAGTGCATAGGAGGAGCTTTTGGACGGGAATTCCGACCGTGTGTATGCTCCATCTGTCGCAATTTCCACCAGCAAAAGTCTGAGAGCAGGTTCTCTATTTTCCCGACGAAAAAAATCCTAGCGGAAAACCCGTTCGTCTGTATAATATTCCGGCGTACAAAAAAACATGCATGCTTAGAATCAAGCAAAAGAGCCAAATTGCTCATTGAACTTCATTGATCTCGGCTCGTCGTACGTGTTGTACGTCACCACGTTCTTGACGGGCGAAATTTGGTGTGTATGCAAGACAAGCTTGAGCGGAATTCCGTCGGAAAAACCATCCAAGGTTTTTCCAACTGGAAAACCGATCGTGTGTTCGGCATAAGCCACTACACTCCCTAAAGTTTAACAGGAAATCTTTATAGTGATAGGAGGTCTCTATGGACATGTGCAGTATCATACCAAGAACAATAGAGCTGTCTATTGAAGAAAGAAGATTATAGATGCCCGTGAGTCTGGCAAGGGATTTAAAAAGATCACCAAATGATTGAAATCTTTGCCACATGTGAAGTTTTTCCTTACAGTGGAATCATTGATTTCCAAACAACTGCTCATTAGTCCACGACTCAAATTCAACCCACGAGTTGACCATTTGATGCTAAAAGAAGTATCCAAAAACCCCATTAATTTCATTGCAGCATATTCAGGAAATCTTTGCAACATTTGGGATCAAAGTGCATTCATCCACAATCAAAATGCACCAATTCAACGTGCATAATAGGTGTGTTAGAAAAGTGTCTGCTGTACAAAAAGAAAATAAGAGCAGGACTACAGTTTGCCATTGAACGTCTAAGCAAATCATAGGCCTTCAGAAGCAATGTGCCTTCTATAACAATGTTCACAGTAATACTAGACATGTATGTTGCAATCAGTATTTTAGAAGAAGAACCTCAGCAATGGTGGTGGAAATGATATGGCTTAGGTCCCTTTCACACGGCCGGATAGAATGGTGCTTTTAGCTGCGGATTTTACCGCAGCTAGAAACACACAATGCTTTCCTATGACATCATTCACACACTACGGTTACCTGCGGTTTTGTTACCCATGGTTTTGTGCGGATAGAAAAAATAGATCTCAATGTGTCCAGCTGCGAAATCCCGCAGCTATCGGCACATAACCGCAGGTAATCGCAGTGCACTGTGTCAGCTGCGTTTGGTATGAATCTTGAGGGGGAACTCCACTCCAAATTTCAAATAAAAAACCGGCATGGGTATACCAGGCCCTTGGGTTTGCTATGGATTTTAAGGGGAACACCGTACACCAAAAAAACGGCGTGGGGTTCCCCCAAATTCCATACCAGACCCGTATCCGAGCAGCAGCCCGGTCGGTCAGGAAAGGGGGTGGGAATGAGCGAGCACTCCCCCTCCTTAACTGTGCCAGGCCGCATGCCCTCAACATTGGGGGTAGGTGCTTTGGGGCAGGGGGGACACCCTGTGGCCCCCCCACCCCAAAGCACCTGTCCCCTTGTTGATGAGGACAGGGCCTCTTCCCGACAACCCTGGCCGTTGGTTGTTGGGGTTATCGGAATCTGGGAGCCCCCTTTAATAAGGGGGCCCCAGATCCCGGCCCCCCCACCCTAGGTGAATGAGTATGGGGTACATCGTACCCCTACCCATTCACCTGGTGGAAAAAAATGTAAAAAAACACACTTCACAGGGTTTTTAAAGTAATTTATTAGTCAGCTCCGGGGCCCCCCCCTCTTCTTTAGCTCTTTTACGAGGGGGGCTTCTTCGATGTCTTCTGCGGGGGTCCCGGTCTTCACCGCCATCTTGTCCTCTTCCGCGGGGGGGGGGGGCGGGAGGAGCTTTCTTCATTAGCTCTTTTACAGCGGCCCCCTTCCGGGCTTCTTCGACGTCTTCTGCAGGGAGGTCCCGGTCTTCACCGCTGTCTGGTTCTCTTCCGCAGGGGGGCGCTTTCTTCTTTAGCTCTTTTACAGCGGCCCCCTCCAGGGCTTCTGTCGTCTTCTGCCTTCTGCCCTGTGTAGTGTGTTTTTTTACATTTTTTTCCCGCCAGGTGAATGGGGATCTGGGGGCCCCCTTATTAAAGGGGGCACCCAGATTCCGATAAGCTCCCCTCCCGCATACCCCGACAACCAACGGCCAGGGTTGTCGGGAAGAGGCCCTGTCCTCATCAACATGGGGACAGGTGCTTTGGGGTGGGGGGCCACAGGGTGTCCCCCCTGCCCCAAAGCACCTACCCCCCCATGTTGAGGGCATGCGGCCTGGCATAGTTAAGGAGGGGGGGCGCTCGCTCATCCCCACCCCCTTTCCTGACCGGCCAGGCTGCTGCTCGGATACGGGTCTGGTATGGAATTTGGGGGAACCCCACGCCGTTTTTTCGGCGTACGGTGTTCCCTTTAAAATCCATAGCAGACTCAAGGGCCTGGTATGCTTTTGTAGGGGGAACCCATGCCGGTTTTTTATTTGAAATTTGGCGTGGAGTTCCCCCTCCAGATTCATACCAGACACAGTGCTTGGTATTGGCAGGGATCCAAGTCGGATCCCCGTTCAATATCGTGCCGCGGCTAAACGCAACCGCAGCTAAAAGCACTGTACAAATGCAGCTGACCACTGTGCCTGGAGTCTTGAATTCCAGCAAAACATAAACATGCTTTTATCTGCGGCAAAACAGCTGCCCGTGTGAAAGGTGCTGCCTAGGCAGATTATAGTCATTGGGGTTAATTTACTAAAAGCAAATAGACTGTTCATTTTATAAGGGATGTTGCACTTTGCAGTTAAATATCCCCAGAGCTTAGTGAATGAGGTGAAGCTGTCTATCAAAGTGCCCGGGCAAGGGGGAGTGTCTATACATGACGAGGCGCGGCGGGGAACACACAGCTATTCAAATGAAAGCTGTTATGTTCCCCCAGCGCAAATCAACTAGATGTCGGCAGCGGCGGGGGGGGGGGGACTTGGCTTTCTCTTTGGGAACACAAGGCTGCATCTAGGGACAAAGCTGCATTATGCACAAGGCTGAATTTAGGGACATGGCTGCATTTAGGGACATGGCTGCATTAGGGACATGGCTGCATTTAGGGACAAGGCTGAATTTAGGGACATGGCTGCATTAGGGACATGGCTGCATTAGGGACATGGCTGAATTTAGGGACAAGGCTGAATTTAGGGACATGGCTGAATTTAGGGACAAGGCTGAATTTAGGGACAAGGCTGCATTAGGGACGTATCAAAAATATTTGTAATGGGGAAGGGGGAAGGGGAAGGTGCAAGTAGTGTCACTGGGTGTGATAGGTATCTTTGAATTAAAAGGTACCTTGGGAAGGTCAACCGACAAGTGGCGGTGCTGTTACTGTAACCTTTTTAAGCATATAGATGATTTATATAGCGAATCAATTATGGTTTCATTTCAGATAGTTCCAAAATTTTCCTAAATAGGGATTTAGTAACAATAATAAACCAAGCACTATAAGGAACTGTTTGTCATAGCATAAGTTATGGTTCCATGACAATTGGATAGATTGCTTTGCATTTCCATTCGTTACTTTAACCTGAATGCAGCAAGGTCTTTGATTGTCCAATGTAAATAAAGTTACAGACCTGTATTTGTTGTGCATCTGGTTGGTAACAGCATCTATGGGAGTGCAGTGGCAAATTTACCAGTCATGTTCCGTTGGTCCATATGGTCATTAGGGACCTTGATGTGCTGGTTTCAGTAGTTCCTCCTGTTGGTTTTTTGCTGAACGTAGCATAACTTATGCTATGACAAACAGTTCCTTATAGTGCTTAGTTTATTATTGTTACTAAATCCCTATTTAGGAAAATTTTGGAACTATCTGAAATGAAACCATAATTGATTCGCTATATAAATCAGAACTAACCATAAAGTGTACAGTATACTACTAACAACTGATCAGTGCTTCGTTAATTCAAATTCATTGATTTCAACGGATATGTAAAGTAATACTTCTATGCGATTTTATTACTTGATCGATCAATTCTGACACTACTTACTCAGCTTGAACTAATTATACTAACAAAGTATCATTATCAGCTTTGACTCCTAAGACATCATATAGCCAGAATCTTCAATAGCTATCCAGTACCAACTCCATTATCCTGGATTAACATTATTTATGGACTTCCACCAGATGTATAATAATTATTATTCAAATTATTTATTTTTGCTATTTTTCTAAAACTATTTTGGGATTTTTTGATAACACATGATACACTTCACACCTCCCCCTCTCCCAAAGTTCACCCACCAGATAATGCATCAAATTGATAACATAGTATCATCCGTGTGGTGAGACTTTACGTTTCCCACATATAGACACTTAGTCTCTAGTGTTTACGATCCACGATCGTGACTTTAAAATTTACCATACCCCCATGATGCATGTCACTGATGTGTGAACTTTCAGCGCGCGTAGACGGGCGCCGTTATTTGTAGTCTTTGTGAGTCCTGTCAGTCTTGTTATACGTGTAAAGGAACTTTTAAAATTAATTGGATCCAATATCTGATCATTTTTGTATTGCACGATACCGTGCTAAATAAACTTCTTTTTAGATATATTTCTAATAAAGTTTTTTGGTCATTTTCTGATACTAACAGTAACCCCCTAATCTAAACTCTATAGTCTTCCCTTAGACTGCATCCCATCCCCCAGCTTATCCACTTTCATTTAAGAAACAGGGAGAATGTTGCGCTTTCATTATATCATCTATATGCATTAGGGACGTGGCTGCATTTAGGGATATGGCTGCATTTAGGGACAAAAATGCATTTAGGGACAAGACTGCTGCATTTAGGGACAAGGCTGCTGCATTTAGGGACATGGCTGAATTTAGGGACATGGCTGAATTTAGGGACAAGGCTGCATTTGGGGACACATGGCTGCATTTAAAAAAAGTATCGGTAATCGGTATCGGCGAGTACATGAAAAAAAGTATCGGTACTTGTACTCGGTCCTAAAAAAGTGGTATCGGGACAACCGTAAATAAAATGTTTATAATACTCAGTCCCATTGCAAAATGCACAAAAGAACAAAGCATCTCTGGGGGATCAGCAGCGCTGGGCAGTACAGGTATTGTAGCCGACAAGCAGTGAAAAGCGGATACTAGTGCTAGGAGGTAGTAACACACATGGAAGAAAAACACAGGTGGATGTGGTTACATGTTTTAAGGCAGAACACCCCTTTGTCAGGCAATGATAAAGGGGCATTCTGAAAAACTCATAATAAAAACCCTGTTTGGGCTCAAATGATTCCAATAACATAAAGGGGATAGGGAAAGGGGGAAATGAAATACACAGCCCACTGTGCAAGTACAAGAAGTAAAAATGTATTATATCAAAAACACATAAATGAAATAGCAAATGATAAAAACTGAATCATTCTCAACGTGTCAATCATACTGTGATAAAAACTCAATGTCCACCATTCTTGCCCTATCCAGTTACAGTATTATGTATATAGTGAGGAATGTGAAAGTACAATATCTTCAATCCTGAGTAGCAATAATAACTTGAAACATAGAAATTGCATGCATGTGAATAGGATGTGGAGCTAAGTTGGCTCCCAACAGGAAATGCATTCTAGTAAGATCAGACCTGGATCCTGGGAAAGAGGCAAGCTGGCATATTGTGGTGAGTGTTGTTAATACTTTGATGTATCCAAAAGGAGGAATTGCTGATATATGAAAAGGAGAAGGGATGACACTCTGGGTCAACAGTGGTCTAGAGGAGGTATATGCAATTGAAGTCACATTATGTATGTGGCCTGAAACGCCAGAGATTTGAATTCAAACAATGTCCTGTAACCTCCCTCTCACTGTTGCAAACCATAATTTGATATCCAGAGTGTGCATGCAGGTTGACAGTCCTGGTCCATGGGAGAACATACATGGATCAAAGCATATAGTCCAAAGTAAAAAAAGAGTAAATGGATACTTATCAGGTGGTGGAAAAACAAATCTTCAGTGCCAGTACCATTGACGATTTCCAATGAGGCCCGTCAAGCATAGGCAGGTGTTCATATCTTCCAGTCACAGAGGCAAGTTGGACAAGGAAACAAGAGAGCCTAACCGGTTTCGTCAGTCACCGCTGGCTGCATCAGAGGCAGTGTGGTCCCCTGTAAAGGAGCATTCTGCCTTAAATTTTGACTGTCAGTGTCTTCCATGTCGTTTTCAAACAAAGAATAAAAAAGTATATGTAGCGGGATATCACCCTTTTAATGTGAATGTGATATAAAAGACTATCATCTGCTGATCAAGAAGGATCTCGGCTCCCTCCGGTGGTCAAGTTGTGTTATGGCCATCTGTTATTTACTTTCATTTAGTACAGGGAGAAACAGGCTACGTTTCCCAGAGAGCAACTGTGCAATCCCAGAGTGCTTTGCTCCCCGCACAGACTTGTGGGGGAGATAATAAAAGGGAGCGTGCAGCCATTTTCTGTCTCTTGTACCTGGGATGCATGGCGCTGGCTTCCAGCAGAGCTCTGTGGGTGTGTGTGTCCCATAGAGCTCCGGCCTACATCGTGCGGAGCAAAACAGCAGCCTTTGATTCTGCTGGAGCAGCAGTGTGGTCGAACCAGAGACCCTTGAAGGAGGTAACTGAGGACTCCTGGTCGTCTGTGAAACGGAACAGCGTGACAGTGTGGTCGCAGCAAACAGACTGAGATCCTGTGGAGCGGAGGCATCCATCTGTCTGGACCTCGTGTGGTGAGAGGGCTGATGTCCAGAACTTTGTACTGCATTTCACACACCTAGACTGATTGCATAGTGTTGCTGGGACCAGTAATTCCACGGAACCGTTCAGTTCGATAGAGTTACCTGTGCATAGGCCTGATTTAATTATTTAGTGACTGCCGCTGAAGGGACATTTCTGAGAAGGAATACACAGATACTCTGCACAATTGAAGCAACTGTTCTATGTTCGTCTACATTGCTTTATTGATCAGAGAACCCTTTGGATTACAAATTGTGTTTTTTTTCTTCTTTGCGCTCCAACGCATGGCAACGCATACGTGCACGAACTGTTAGGATACATTATATTGAGGTTTGGCCTGGCCCGCCAAAACACATTGGTTAGCAATATTACTCAAAGACTACTTATTTTGTGTTGCATATTGTTGATATTCATTTTTACACTCGTTGATTGAGTAATTGGTTCTATCACATTATATAGTATTGTAGAGAGACAGAGAGCTGGGTGGGGCTTGGCAAGGGGGCGTTTCAATGTGTGTGTTTGTTGAAGGAGTTCCCCTTGCTGTGTGCTCACACAGGTCTGTATGACATAATGTATAGGTATGAGCTAGACTATAATTATTTTTACTGATCTTGCAGGGCTCTGCAAATAATTTATCACTGTTTTATTCATGTTCTTTTGTTTTCCACTCTAAGTAAAGCATTACTTTTGTTATGTTGAAATCTGTGTGCAGCCTATCTTTCAAACTGCAGGATCCCTTCCATTTAAGGTAACCCCTTTTATTTGCATAATCTGTTGTAGTGTAACAGGATATTGTGTTTTCCCCACAAGTTACTGGGGTCCACAACTCCCATATTACCAGGTGTGTCAAGGGAGGGTTTTGAGCCACTTAAAGGGGTTGATCACAGAGCGTAGACCCAAAACAAACCAGCAGCTCCTCCGGGGGTAGTGCTACATATATATATATATATATATATATATATATATATATATATATATCGCTGCCCCCTCAGGAGCCACTGGATAGAAAAGGAATGGCGTGTTACCTCTGTGATGCGTTACCTCTGTGATGCGTGTTACCTCTGTGATGATCAATGATGAGATGATGAGAACAGTGACGGAATGTCCAAACAGCAGGGTGTCGTTTTCTGTGCTTTTATTCTTGCCCAACACGGCAAACAATAACTTGAGGTAGACAGAGAAAGATGGGTGAAAAGGAGAAGTTGCAGATTCAGGCTTGGATAGAACAGAAGCAGTCCTGCTTCAAATAACACTCTCACTTTCGTCGCCCCTCAGCCGAGGGGGTATAGTGTACCTGGACAGGCCTCTCACACCGACCTGGCAGCCAGGGTATCACTCGGAACCTCGAGAAGGAAACAAGTCTCTGCCACAGACTTGGCTGAAATGAAGATAGGAGCGGAACCTCTGCCACAGGCCCTTGCTCTAGAACGTAGATAATGGAGCGAGTCCTTCTCAATGATAATGGTGCCTGAATCTCCCTCAGGTAGCTTTTAGTTTGTTAGTCACCGACTGACAGGTTGCCAAAAGACAAACTCTCAATGTCCGGTCACCTTGATCCCCGATGGATTGTCTAGGCCCTATTGGATTGCCTGCCTCTGGGCTCTCCTCAGAATGACTCCCCACCGAACAGCACAACTCGCTTGGGCTCTTCCTCAGAGAGTTGGGAACCAGGTAGATCACTGGGGTCCCATTACAGCTTCAATTGCTCCAGGCCATCGTGGTCCCGGAATTAAGGACATCTCGTAGCACGTGCGCCCCGGCCTGGTAGGCCATATCGCCGGGGCCCGTGATGTGCGCACACCCTGAAGGTGGGTGCCGCACCCTGAACCAACCAGGAACTCCTCTCACAAAATGGCGTCTGCCCTAGAAGTACCCTCCCCCAGCATGCCCCGCGAGAGAGAAACTCCTCTGATTGGCTGCTGGCAGGAAGGCGCCTCCGCCTGGACACCTCTGGCGCCACCTGTCACCCAGAGATGGAAAGGCATCTCTCTCATCCCCCTCTAAATTTGAAATAGCACCTGGACTGAAAGGCGCTACATATATATATATATATATATATATATATATATATATATATATATATATATATACTGGATATACATTACAAATATCTATTGGGGTCTTCTTTAAATATTCTAGCTTTTAAGCCCCGACATATACTGTATTTATTGGCATAAAACACTCACTTTTTTACCCTGAAAATAGAGTGTAAACTGTGCCTGCGTGTTATACGCGGGGGGCTGTGGAAAGTTTTATCCCTGAAACTTCCCTCTTAAAGTTAGGGTGCGTGTTATACGCCTGTGCGTGTTATACGCCGATAAATACGGTACATTTTATATAATATAAATCTATGCAATGAAAGGATTAATTTTCCACTTGCATTCATTTAAATGTAGCCCAAGGTATAGGAAAAATGTCTGTGGACAATATAAACTCAATACACAGGTATATTATATAAAAATAATAGCAATACTTTATTTAAAAACTGATTTATGTTACAATAATTTGCAATGGGAATAAAGTGTAAGAAACATGCATTGCTGTGTTACTACAAAGTGTTCAAACAGTTAAGAGGTTTGTGGCATCTTTTTATTGGGATGACTTCAAAGGTTTCTCTGGCAAGTAGATGAGAGGTGACCTTCTCGAGGTCACGGAGCAGTCAGTCCAAGCTGCAGTAAAACATTGTGTCCTGGATGTTTTGTTTGGAAGGGGACATTTGGATTTGCTATGTATTTGTAGGGTGTTGGTTACCACGGAGCTTGCTTTGCTGACAGCCTTCCCTTTTAAGATGCAGCATGTGGAGTTATAGGAATCGCAGAACAGTCACATGTTTTTGGCAGCTGCTAATGTTTTGTCGTATCCAGAATGACAATTGTATATCACAGCCCTCTTTGTAGTGCCTTTTTTAATATTAGAAAGAACAATCATTTAATAAAATGGGCCATTCATGGACTACTAATAGACTATGAAATCATCAGGTGTCCATGACAGCTAAAACAAGTTTTAGAAAAAGTAATTTCAGATGAAGACATGGGCAGGACCTGCCTAAGTGTACACTTCAAATACATTATAATGACAGTATAAACACCTATATATGAAAGTGCAAAAGCTAATTTCTATCAGTACCAGAGCAACAATGCTCCAATCAACAGTTCTTGATTATAGCACTGTGCAGGGGGCATGTTGGACTGCTGGAGACCTGGACGCTTGTGCTTTGTGTAAAGCAGTGCTTCAGCTCTCCATGACTGCTGCTAACTCAGGGTATTTTAACCCTAGCTGTGACAAATAGTATATTTAAAATGTCAAAAAGATCCCATATTTATTAGTGTTTATACTGCCTAATTTCATTACATTAATAATATACAAAGCTTTAATTGGGTTTAAAATCCAATGTGACTCAATGGGGGTTTATTTACTAAGGCTGGAGAGTGCAAAATCAGGCTCACCTCTGCATAGAAACCAATCAATTTCTCAGGTTTTATTGCCAAAGCTTAAAGCGTTTGTTAAAGTGGAGTTCCACCCATAAATATAACATTACATCAGTAGTTTTAAAAAAATGTCATTAGCCCTTTAAGAATTTTTTTTTTTTTTTAAATGCCTTCAAAGTGTTGTTGCTAGGCAGAATAGTTAATCTTCCCACTTCCTGCACCTAGGTGCTTAAGCTTCCTAACCTACACCACACAGACTCCTGGGAATGTAGTGGGTGTAACTTTCCAGGAGTCTGTGCACTCCCCAGTCTCGAAGAATCATGTGACTTGGACAGTACAGGTGCTGAAACCTGATCTGAAACCTAATACACTGCTTGTGCAGCACTGAGCATGTGCGAGATCTCTGCAAGGCTGAAATCCAGGAAGTCATACAGTCTGGCTTCATGATGCCCACACTTAAGATGGCCCCAGTCAATTTCTATTTTATAAAGTGTCTAAATGCTGTAACAACCTAACAAAATGGACCTTAGTTTACAGACTAACTTTACTAGAATACATTAAGCTTGTGTATTACAGGGGTATTTATATTTAAAAGGTGAAATTGTGGCCGGAACTCCGCTTTAAGCCAAAAAAGTGATAATAAAGATCCTGCTCTTTTAAAGCATGTTATACGGCACAATGCGTGTGCTGTGTCATTTGGTCCCTTGTCACACCTAAAATACCTGGCTGATCCTGCCAGTTTATGTCCTCCCCCTGTACACTGACCACGATATATCAGGGCTGCTGAGCCCTGACACATGCCTCCGTCAGCTGCAGCCCTTCTCTCTGCTATCCTGTGTTTCCCTCTGTCCTCCTCCCCCCTCCCCTCCCTGCCTGTCAGCTCTGTGTCACCCCCCTCCTGCTGCTTAAATAACTGTTAATGCTTTGCTTAACCCTGTTGGTTTCCTAAGCCTGTGCCCCCCTGTCTCTGTGTTTTATAAAAAAAAAATCTGTAAATACTAGATTTCAATGTGCCGCTCAGAGATCATGTGACCAGTCGGCTCTCTCTGCTCTCTTCTTCTTTACTCCCGAGTGACGTCAGCGGGGGGGGGGGGGGTATTTCGGCCCCTCCCACTCTAGCTGTCAGACAGAGAGAAGAGAAAGCCGGCTGGTCATGTGATCGCCAAGCAGCACATTTAAATCCGGTATTTACAGCATTTTTTTTAAAATAAAACACAGAGACAGGGGGGCACAGGCTTAGGAAACAAGGAGGATTATGCAAAGTCATGACAGTGGGTTAACAACCACTTTAATTGAACAAGCTGAAGTTAGAAGTTGATTGTTTTCTATGCAGATGTGAGCCTGATTTTGCACTCTCCAGCTTTAGTAAATAAACCCCAATGTCCTACGTCAAGAAAACAAGAACACTTCTAAGAAGGTTATAGAAATTGTAATAGATTGTACTTATATATCGACACCTATGTGTAACATTTAACAATATACCTGTATATAAAAATATATAAAGCATACCTTGTACTGATAAGCAAGGTCCACTTTTAAAGCTAAACCCCAAGAACTGTATTTAGCATAGACCAGTGTTACCCAAACTTTGGCCCTTTGCGTGCCTTTATCTGGCCCTTGGGGTACCTTTCCTTCCACTGACACCAGCAATAGGGCAATATTCCTGCTTCGGACATCAACAATGCGGCACTATTCCTCCCACTGACACCAATGATACATTGTTTACTCCCACTGATGCCATGACAATTTCTACTCCCAATTGCCACAGTCCGGCCCCCTTATGTCTGGAAGACAGTAAACTGGCCCTTTGTTTAGAAAGTTTGGAGACCCCTGGCATAGACTACTACCATGAATTTTAGCATCCCCAGCAGTCCTCTGGATGTGACACGTGGATAATTATACCGTATGTAACCAAACTGGCTCAATGTAAGCTTATAAAATGGATAATTCCTGATGATCAGCTTTTTGCATGAAAAAAATAGCCAGTATAATAATATTTAGGTAACCTGGGTAGGTGATGACTAATCTAATTAAAAAACGAAAACACACGATTTAAAATTATACCTTATGTATAAAGCATCCCTATTGCTACAAAAGATCATATTCTTTGTAAATATTTAATATTTAAGACCTTATAAATGAATTTTCTTGGACTATATATTTTCCTTATAATCACATTAATTTACAACAGATTTATTATCTTTGTTATGACAGGTTGTGTCTGTGCAACAAAACAGTAAGCAGCAATATAGTGGATTGAGAGCAGTTTGCACTTGCTGACATTATAGCACCACTTACTGGCAGAAATCTTTATTTCTAGAAAGCCAAAAGACATATTACGTAATGTTTACTTGTAATCATTTACTTCTGTAGACACTGGAATACATCTATGCTTCAATGTTCATTGGCAAGCTATAAAATACTAATTAACTACTGAAAACATAATAACGTCACTTGACCTATAAAGTAATGTTTTGCAGCAGACACAAAAGTGCCAATATTCCATTAAGGAAAAGCATATCTTTACTTCCACAGGCTGTGATGCAGCAAATACATCATTTCAAGAACATTGCGGTGACAGAATTACAATGACTATGAAAACATGCTTACTTATCCCCATCGGGGGTTCGAACACACCTGTTTTGCACACGGGCAGACTTCTACTGACCTCACAGAAGGTCATCGGGTTTCCCAGACCTAGTTCTATCGAGCAGGGCCCTCTGATTCCTCCTGTATTGAATTGTATTGTAACTGTACTGTCTGCCCTACTGTTGTAAAGCGCTGTGCAAACTGTCGGTGCTATATAAATCCTGTATAATAATAATAATTTCAGTGATGTAACAATTTTGGGAGGGTCCGGATTCAGCCTGATTTTCCAGCTTGGTGCTCATCCAGAAGAATTCTCTGGGTGTGAATTGCCCCCTTTGACCACAACAGTCCACCAGTACTAATGCTTAGAAGAGCGGATGCATAGGTGAAGCCTCGTACACACGTCCGAGGAACTCGACGGGCGAAACACATCGTTTTGCTCGTCGAGTTCCTTGTGAAGCCGCCGAGGATCTCGGCGATCCAAATTTTCCCATTCCCATCGAGGAAAAAGAAGACATGCTTTCTTTTTGGCCCGACGAGATCCTCGACTGTTTCCTCGTTGAAAAGTGTACACACGACCGGTTTCCTCGGCAAAAAAAACAAACCCAGCAAGCTTCTTGCTGGTTTTTGCAGAGAAACTCGGTCGTGTGTACGAGGCCTGACATTTTACTGCTTGAAAACATTCGGAGATCTATGTTACATTTTAACAGTGTAAATTATATGAACACAGGAGTAAAGGTTGAAATTTTATAGAACTGTGACATGGAAAAGGATGGGTATTCGGTCCTGGTTGATGCAGCAAGGTGATCATAAATTATGATTTCTAGTGCATCATCTAATAACACAATCCAGCACAGGTCTTTACCAATCATTAATCATCTGTAAATTATATGTGCGGTATGCAAGTACAAGGACAAAGATGTCTGATCTGTCTATAAAAAGGGATAGAGGAATTCTTAAAAAAAATAAAATAAAATAGGTTTACAAATGTTACAGCAAAAGAGAAAGCACAATGTTATGAGGAAACAAAGTCATGAAGGCAGACACATGTACAATAGAATTGTAACCAGGAAAAATAACATAGAACATAGAGCTGGGAGGGAGTAACGGGGAAACTGTAAATGTTAGAGTCCATCATTTGTTCCAAGCGCAACTAATTCAGCAAATCTTTAATAAAGATGGCAAAAGTGATCTGTTCTTTGGGCATCCCATACCCTTTCCCCAACCAAGTCTTATCCCCCAAATAAACAAAAACAAAACAAAAGCAAATTACTATTCATTGTCTACGGAAGAGTGATGTATGGAGGTCTGGCAGCAGGGTGAACATGGTGGATCATAGTAACTAGTAGCAACCATCCGCTATATACACACACACACACAGTATATGTTTGTATTTAACCACTTCAGCCCCGGAAGATTTGGCTGCTCAATGACCGGGTAATTTTTTGTAATATGCCACTGCGTCATTTTAACTGGCAATTGCACGGTCGTGCGAAGCTGTACCCAAAGAATTTTTTTTTTGTTCGCTAAAAACAAAAAAAGAGTGACAATTATGAAAGAAACACAATGGGGGTTATTTACGAAAGGCAAATCCACTTTTAGGTGCTCTTGCAGTGCACTTGTAGTGCAAAGTGTACTTGCAGTGCACTTGGAAGTGCAGTTGCTGTAGATCTGAGGGGTAGATCTGAAATGAGGGGAAGCTCCGCTGATTTTATCATCCAATCACGTGCACGCTAAAAGGCTGTTTTTTTTTCCTTGCATGTCCCCCTCGGATCTATAGTGACTGCACTTGAAAGGGGAATTTCAGTGCACTTTCAAGTGCACTTGTAGCGCAAAGTGGATTTGCCTTTAGTAAATGCCCCCCAATATCTTTTACTTTTTGCTATAGTAAATATCCCCAATTTTTCCTCAGTTTAGGCCGATATGTAGTCTTCTACATATTTTTGGTAAAAAAAACAAATAAATCACATTAAGTGTATATTGATTTTTGCACAAAAGTTATAGCGTCGCCGTCTACAAACTATGGGAAAAATTTATGGCATTTATTTGGCATTATTATTATTTATTTCGTTTTTACTAGTGTAGCACTACTCCCGAAGGAGCTGCTGGTTTGTTTTGGGCCTACGCTCTGGCTATCAACCCCTAAAACTGTCTCGAACCCTCCCTTGGCACAACTGGTATCAGTGGTAATTGTGAACCCCAATAACTGTTAGGAAACACAATACCTTGGCACACCACAGTAAATTATGGAAACAAATGGTTACCTTGAGTTGCATTGATCCTGTAGGATGACAGAGGAACTGCACATAGATTCAGCTTAACCAGTGTAACTCTACTTAGTAAGGTAAAAGCAAAAGAAACAAAGGTAAAACAATAGTGGACTTCTTGCAGAGCCCTGCAAGAGTCAGAATTAGTGGTAACAGATAAGTACAAATTAAATTATAATGGCTATGTGGACCTGTGTAAGTACACAGCAAAGGGATTCCTTCAGTAAGATACCCACACTGAAGCACCCCCCTGCCAAGCCTCACCCAGCTCTCCCATATAACAGTACTGTACAGTCTAATCAAACCAATTACCCAGTTAAAGGGTATGTAGATAAATATCAATGGTTTACTATACCTAACAGGCAGTCTTTAGATAGTATACTTCACTAATATGGTTTGGTTGGCCAGACCAAACCTCAATACAAATTAACACAACAGGTAGTGCACTTCCGCGTTGGCATGCGTTGGCGCGTAACAAAAGTAATTTGTAATCCGAAAAGGGAATAAGTGGCGGAAGATGCCCAAATAGTCAGATCACAGTGGTTAGTGTAAATGATCCACCCTCCTGCAATGCAGTTAATATGCTTGGGCAGGTGCCCGTCTCACCCAATCAGATTAGGCCTTGTCCTTCCGGGAACACTCCGTCTACGAACTCCAACACACCGTCCTTCAGGATGACAATCTCCTGTCCTCCCACAGGTCACTGTTGAACTGGAAAACCGTCCGATCATTTCGTCAGGGATCCTCTCTCTGTCTCTGGATGGTGATTCGCCCGGGCGTGGATAGGCTTCCAACTCTGGCCTAGATTTCCGGGGAGGCCCCTCAACAGGTGTCCTCCTGGGTTGAAGAGGTTGTCCAGAGAGAGCGCGCCAAACCTCTTCCTTAAATTACCTCCCCCAGCAGGCTGTGCGGGGAGCAAAGCATTCTGGGGTTGTACAGTTGCTCTCTGGGTATCGTAGTCTATGAATAAACCAGGGCAATGGAGTCTCTTTCTCCCTGTACTCAGTTTCCCAACATTCCTTGCTGTATCAGTGTGAAAGTAAATAGAAGGTGGCTATAACCCAACTTGGCCACCGGAGGGAGCTGAGATCCTTCTGGATAAACAGATGGTAAGATGGTAGTCTTTTAATCACGTAACAAAGGTGATACCTCGCTACACTGGTAATGACGGTGATCTCCAATTTTTGCGGTATTACGACGTTGTGGCGGAAGGGTCGGACACTTTTGACACATTTTTGGGACCATTGACATTTACAGAGCGATCAGTGCTATAAATATGCACTGATTACTGTAAATGTCACTGGCAGGGAAGGAGTTAACACTCAGGGTGATCAAGGGGTTAACTGTGTTCCCTATTGTGTGTTCTAACTGTGAGGGGATGGGACTAACTAGGAGAGATGACAGATTGTGGTTTCTACTTTGTCTTCTCTCCTCTGACAGCATGGAGATTTGTGTATTTACACACACAAACACCCGTGCGGCCGCTCGTGCACACGATCGTGTGTGGCCGGCGGCAATTGCGCCTGCCGGCCAAGTGCATCGGGTTCCCTGCTGTGCAGTGGGCGTCCTCTGGTGGCTCTCCTGGGCAAAGTCATATACAGTGGGGAGTCATATACTGTCTAGAGACTTTATTTATACACATTTATATATACATCCAAATATTATACATTGTATATGGACTTTCACTTATTTTTGTTTTAGTTAGCACTTCACGTGTTTGGTTGTTTACGGTCATATGACACGATTTGCCATTATTTTATTGCATTTGAGGTTCACATTGTACCTGTACCCACCTGCCTGCTTTAAGCATTTCTTCTTCAGCACAGTTCATATTGGTCTGTTTTGCACCTGTTTTTATACACATATCCATCCACACCCTCTGCACCATTCCCATTTGCATTTATTCACAGCGCAGACACCATCCCCCCTTTTTCACATTTCCCTTTTTTCTGGTAAGGACAGATTATAAGAAGTTTGCACCAGTGCCCCCTAGCTACCATTCCCGATAGCGCAGGAGCCCTTTCTATACACACAGCCATTAATGTCTAAACCGCTGGCAACAAAAGTGAGTACACCCCTAAGTGAAAATGTCCAAATTGGGCCCAATTAGTTAGTTTCTCTCCCCGATGTCACGTGACTCATTAATGTTACAATGTCTCAGGTGTGAATGGGAAGCAGGTGTGTTAAATTTGGTGTTATCGCTCTCACTCTCTCATACTGGTTACTAGAAGTTCAACATGACACCTCATGGCAAAGAACTCTCTGAGGATCTGACAAAAAGAATTGTCGCTCTACATAAAGATGGCCTAGGCTATAAGAAGATTGCCGAGACCCTGAAACTAAGCTGCAGCATGGTGGCCAAGACCATACAGCGGTTTAACAGGACAGGTTCCAATCAGAACAGGCCTCTCCATGGTTGACCAAATAAGTTAAGTGCACATGCTCAGCATCATATCCAGATGTTGAAAAAAGGTATGGGTTGGATCCGCACAGCGGAGAACAAACACAGGACAGCGGATAGAAAGTGCTGGTAAAAGGAAAAGAACTGCTGCCCCTACTAAGTACTACCACTAGGTGGAGTAAAATAATGAGGAAAAGAGGGGGGGTGTAGGTATGGCGCTGTTCTGATGGAAAGAGTGTCTTGTGCTGACAATATGCCAAGAAATCCAAAATAAATATAATAGTATTACCCCCAGCCGGGTGTTTGATGCCACACTTCACATTGAATTAAGGACATAATTCTTGCAGCAAACAACATAAAAAATGGTTTAAATATATTGAACCCTTCGCCGGGTGTTTACTGATGTGATACACCCTCGGCCGGGTATCAGATAAGTGAATAAAGTGCTAAGCTAAGTAGATAATATTAACTGCTAATTTATGTGTATTAAAATGTAAAAATATGGTACTACAGCGCTAATTAAATATCAAATTATAGAGCATTTAACAAAATTACCAAATAATAAACGCAGCAAAAAAGTAATGTAAGTCAAACAAAAATGGTACAATGTATATATATGTTAATTCGCGCTGAATATTAACTTTAGAAAATGCAAATCGTGCTGATAAGTGATTAAAAAGAAACTATCAAGTGTCAAATTAATAGGCAAAAACGATACAAGTAAAGTCCAATTGCATAAATATACACCAGTGGTTTTCAATGAAACAACACCCAGATCAGTGTGATGATTAAAGGAAGGTGTGATGTGATCTCAAACAACGTGCTCCTGCTTCACAAGTAGATACGCCTCTTCCACATTAACCACAGCTCATGGAAAACAAAAGAGAGATACTCTCATAGCGCAGCTGAGTGTAAAACAATACAAAGAGGATAGATGGTCTCTAACAATGGCACACTCACGAATCCACCGATTAAAAGCCGCATATAGCAACAATACACCGATCCTTCATTAAGCCGCTCAGCTCATATGATGTTTCCTCTCCTCATTCGAATCCTAGATCGAATCCTAGATCCGTCCCGCTCGTAACTCCTCCCCCACGCGTTACGTCAATAGTCACTTGACTTAGTCATGGGTCACTCCCTGTCCGCTCTACGCTGGTATTATTTATAGTCAGCATAGGAATCAGGCAGAGACGGGATTGGTAGTGAGGGAGTGTTAGACATCTTACATCATTGCAAGCATAAACGAAGGATCATACACTGTTCATTAACATAGTGCATGTAGGCAATTTAATACAAAGAATAATAATTATTATAGTAATTAAAAACATTTAAAAATCCAAGAACATCTTAGTGGCGTTATTAAACTGAGGATATGCTTATATGCATAGCAGCCTCTAGTGGCCACAGTAAATACAGCACTTACAAACTCCAGCACATGCTGCACTACATCAATCAATGAGCAGATATAATTACAATATAAAATATCTATAAAGTACATTTATATATACTATTATAAATAACAACATACCATTTAAAATAAAATATTCTAGAATTAAAATATTTTGTAAAAAGAGGAATATATGTAAAAATAAACAATATATAAAATATATATATAAAGAATCATCACGTTAAAAAACTTGTACATACTTAATAGTCAGAGATGAAACAATTGAGGTCAAATTCAATATTTAACCCATTGGGCGACAAAGATCTCATCTCATGAATCCATTTTGATTCAGTTTGACTCAATGTCCGTACCATGTGGCTCCCCCTCCAATGTGGGTTATATTTAGCGATAGCCCAAAATTTTAATTCTTTGGGATCCCTATGGTGGCACAGGTCAAAGTGTCGTGACACATTATGTTTAGGGAAGCCCTTTTCAATATTTTGCACATGCTCCCTAAGACGTTTCCACAAGGGCCTTTTTGTGCGGCCAATATATTGAAGGGAGCATGAGCATTGTAAAGCATACACTACTCCCTCCGTTCTACATGTTATTAGATCTTTAATTTGGTATTCTTTTTGTGTAACATTGGACACAAAACTGGAGCATTTATGTCCATTGAAATTGGTCTTTTTGCAAGCAAAGCACCTTTTACAAGGAAAGAAACCTTTTCCTTGGAAGAAGGTTAGAGTATTGGATTTGGTGGGAGGATCAGGTATATTCTTTGCCACCAAGTCCCTCAGGGAAGGGGCACGTCTATATATTATTCTGGGCATACTAGGCAGTATACATTGTAGTTGTTTATCAGCCTGTAATATAGACAAATGCCTTTTGAAGATGGTTTCCAGTTGTTTATGTTGTACGTTATAATTTAAAATAATTGGTACTTGATCATCCATAGCTTTATTTTTTATCCTATCTTCTATTAATGTCTCTCTGGGTATTTCTAACACATTTTGGATTTGTGTCTGTATGAAACTGTCGTCGTATCCTTTGTTCACAAACTTTTCCCCAATCATTTTAGCTTGCTCCAAAAAAGTCTGTGAGTCGGTACAATTCCTGCGGATTCTAACCAATTGGCCTTTCGGGATGTTTATTAGCCATGGGTCATGGTGGCAGCTATCAACCGGTATATAGCTATTCCGTTCGACCGGTTTGAAATACGTTTTTGTGGTAATCAAATCTGCTTCAAGTGTAATTTCTAAATCCAGAAATTGTATAGTTTTTTCATCGATAGTATATGTAAGTACAATATTTTTCTGGTTTAAATTTAATTTGTTAAAAAATTGGATTAAAGATTCAATATCACCCCTCCATATAAGAATACAATCATCAATAAATCTCTTGTAGAGTATTAATTGATCCGGTAGGTCCTCGTAGATAGCTGTTTCCTCCCACTCTGCCATGAAGACATTGGCAACACTAGGTGCGTATTTGGCCCCCATGCCAATGCCATTCAATTGCCGATAGTACTTCTGTCTGTGCCAAAAATAGTTGTGTTGTAGGCCGAATGCCAAACATCTTAACACAAACCTATTTTGCTTAGACACAAGTGACCCAAATTTAGTTAGTGCCCATTTTGATGCTTGAATCGCCTCTATATGGTTAATAACCGTGTAGAGCGAGGACACATCGGCAGTTGCTAGTAGGTAATTCTCCGATCTATCGACTTTCACAGTGTCCAAAATCTGAATCAGATGTTTCGTATCCCTTAGGTAGGCCCTTGTTTGTGGGACTAACGGTTGGATGAATTTATCTACATACTGTCCCAATCTGGAATTTATAGATTGGATCCCATTAATAATGGGTCTACCTGGGGGTCTGAGTGGGTCCTTATGGATCTTGGGGATTGTATATATTATGGGTACCCTACAGTTATCTGGGACAAGGTACTTTTGTTCTCTTTTATGTAGTACTCCTTTGTCCCTTCCTCTTTGTATCAGATCGATTAACTCATCCTTGTATTCACAGGTAGGGTTTCCCCTAAGTTTAATATACGTGTTTGAATCTTCTAGTTGACCTTCCAATTCTTCATAATAATATTCTTTTGAAAGTACCACTATAGCTCCTCCTTTGTCCGCAGGTCTAATAATGACCTGTTTATTTTCCTCAAGTTCCTTGATTCCTTTATGTATACTTTTGGAATCAGGAACTTTTTTAGTTTTAAGTTTCTCCAGGTCTCTAAGTACCAACTTATTGAAAACTTCGACGTGTTCATTATTGTGAACCTGAGGATTAAAAAGAGACTTATTCCTCAATTGGCTATGCTGGACTCTCCCCAAAAGGGTTTGATCCTGTACCCCTTTGATGGGTTGATTCATCATGTATTTTTTTTTTTTTATATTTTTTTTTTTTATATTGTAATTATATCTGCTCATTGATTGATGTAGTGCAGCATGTGCTGGAGTTTGTAAGTGCTGTATTTACTGTGGCCACTAGAGGCTGCTATGCATATAAGCATATCCTCAGTTTAATAACGCCACTAAGATGTTCTTGGATTTTTAAATGTTTTTAATTACTATAATAATTATTATTCTTTGTATTAAATTGCCTACATGCACTATGTTAATGAACAGTGTATGATCCTTCGTTTATGCTTGCAATGATGTAAGATGTCTAACACTCCCTCACTACCAATCCCGTCTCTGCCTGATTCCTATGCTGACTATAAATAATACCAGCGTAGAGCGGACAGGGAGTGACCCATGACTAAGTCAAGTGACTATTGACGTAACGCGTGGGGGAGGAGTTACGAGCGGGACGGATCTAGGATTCGATCTAGGATTCGAATGAGGAGAGGAAACATCATATGAGCTGAGCGGCTTAATGAAGGATCGGTGTATTGTTGCTATATGCGGCTTTTAATCGGTGGATTCGTGAGTGTGCCATTGTTAGAGACCATCTATCCTCTTTGTATTGTTTTACACTCAGCTGCGCTATGAGAGTATCTCTCTTTTGTTTTCCATGAGCTGTGGTTAATGTGGAAGAGGCGTATCTACTTGTGAAGCAGGAGCACGTTGTTTGAGATCACATCACACCTTCCTTTAATCATCACACTGATCTGGGTGTTGTTTCATTGAAAACCACTGGTGTATATTTATGCAATTGGACTTTACTTGTATCGTTTTTGCCTATTAATTTGACACTTGATAGTTTCTTTTTAATCACTTATCAGCACGATTTGCATTTTCTAAAGTTAATATTCAGCGCGAATTAACATATATATACAATTTATGTGTATTGATTTATGGTTAATCAGCAGTTAATATTATCTACTTAGCTTAGCACTTTATTCACTTATCTGATACCCGGCTGAGGGTGTATCACATCAGTAAACACCCGGCGAAAGGTTCAATATACTTAAACCATTTATACTGTGTTTGATGCCACACTTTTATGTGCATTGATTTATGGTTAAAGTGTGGCATCAAACACAGTATAAATGGTTTAAGTATGTTGACCCCTCCACCGGGTGTTCACTTACATGATACCCGGCCGAGGGTATATCAGTAAATAAAGTGCTAAGCTAAGTTGGTGCTGCAATAGATAATAACTGCTGATTGTCCATATGCATAAATCATTATCTATTGCAGCACCAACTTTGTGTCTCCCGCTCTGCATACCCGGATAAGGTTGGAAGGAGAAGAGCTGCAGGAGGGAGAAGAGGGGGGGGGCAGTATAATGTACTCCGCTTTAGCTTTAAACATTAAGCCAATTTTTTTTTCCGGAATGAAAATCATTCTATGATTAGACGAGGTGAACCCTGTCATTCATCCGCCAGTCCTCCATTAACAGAGCACTGTGCATTCTGGGAAAGAATAGTATGAGCAGTGCCAGTGCTTTACACATGCAGCCACTGATCTTAACCCCTGCAGTCAGTGAGAGAGGCACTTTTCAGATTCCCCACTCAGCTTCCAGCAAATTTTTTCCCCTTCCCATTGGCCACAGCAGAAGCCAATAAAAAGAGACTAGGGGAGCATCATGAGACATGTAGTCCCAGAAGATTGGCAGCCCTATTGTTCTACAGAGGGAGCCGACTACACCCCCCAGCATGAACTCTGCTAGGGGAAGAGAGAGAGATCCCAGGAACAAGCTGAGGGAGTGAAAGCAGACAGTTACAGGAGACAGGAAAACAAAAGAAAGGACTGTGCTGGGGGAAGCCAGAGAGAATGGCCTACTGCCCAGCACCACCTGAGAACGCCACGCTGCCCAGCACCACTAGAGAACGCCACGCTGCCCAGCACCACCAGAGAATGCCACGCTGCCCAGCACCACCAGAGAATGTCACGCTGCCCAGCACCACCAGAGAATGCCACGCTGCCAAGAACCAGCAGAGAAGGGCAAGCGGTGATGAGTAACTCCTAAGACCTGTCTAATGGCTCATAACTTGACATTTTGAGGCCTGCATTGTACATTCATATCGGTCCCTGCCCTCAAGGAGCTTACAAGGGGAAGAGGTGGAGTTCTAAGAGGAAAAGGTGGAGCCTAAAGAAGAAGGGGTGTGGTTGAGAAATGACCGGGTGGATCTTAAACAGAATGGGGTGTGTCCCAGACAGGAAGGGGTGGGTCATATTTAAATCAGGGGGTGTGTGAGTTCAGTCAGGCCTAGGGCAGCACAAAACCTAAATACACCACTGCCTGCAGTGCCGGAAGATCACCACTGGGAGTGATTATTTACAGGGGAGATTTCTAAACTAAGCAGTAGTCGGCAGTACATGAGACACACTTCATTATAGGTAAGTTATGTGCCTGGTACTGCATTACCAAAAATAAATGCATACATAAATAAAATTAAGTAAACTTCAGCTCTGAACTACAGATTTCAACTGTGGCTGGCCAGTTTCCCATTGCCTATTAAGAATCAGTCACACCTATTATAAATAATTAATTGTTAACATAAAAATCTATATTGTATAGTCTTAAAGGGCCAGATTCACGAACAATTACAGCGGCGTAACGTATCCCCTTTACGTTACTCCGCAGCAAGTTTTCGTCGTAAGTGCTTGATTCACAAAGTACTTGCGTGTAAACTTGCGGCAGCGTAGCGTAAAGCCGTCCGGCGCAAGCCCGCCTAATTCAAATGGGGCGTGTACCATTTAAATTAGGCGCGTTCCCGCGCCGAACGTTCAGCGCATGCTCCGTTAGGAAATTTCCCGCCGTGCTTTGCGCGAAATTACGGTGCCCCGACGTCTTTTTTGAACTGCGACGTGCGTTACATCCTTTCGTATTCCTGGACGTCTTACGCAAAAAAAAAAGTTGAAATTCGATGCGGGAACGACGGCCATACTTTAACATGGCTGGTCTAAATCTAAGCCATGAAATAGCAGGCTTAAGTTTGCGTCGGGAAAAACTGCCTAGCGACGACGTAAGAGAATGCGACGAACGCGCGTACCTTCGTGGATCGCCGTAAACAGCTAATTTGCATACCCGACGCGGAAAACGACGCAAACTCCACCTAGTGGTTTTCGAAGTATAGTATAGTGGTCTACGAAGCCGTACGCCTGTCGGATCTTAGACAAAAGCCGTTGTATCTTTGTTTGTGAATTACAAATAAAGATACGACGCGGCAAATTTGAAAGTACGCCGGAGTATCAGCAGATACTCCGGCGTACTTTTTCTGTGAATCTGGCCCAAAGTTTTTTACAGCACTGAGGCTAATAGAGATTGAAGTATAGACTGTAGAGGCGGCATTCTATTAGGATGGTTATTAGGTGTTACATCTCAGCACTACACATACTGTATAGCTTCTCAAAATTCTATTAACATATTCACTAATAGAAAATCTCTTTAATAGGAATATGCCCATATATGGTAAAGTGCTGCGCTAATGTAAATAACTTTAGTGTATAAACCATAGAAATATTGTTTGCATAATATAATACTAATATTCAGCGCAGTAATACAAAGGTGCAAAATTATGAAACGTGACAAGTGCATAAAAACGTATATATAGAAACAATATCATAGTCCAAATAAATGGTATAGAAATCAAGTTGTTCAATCCCAGTGTTGTTATTATAGTTGTGATTAGCCACCACCACTAAAGGTAAATGCGCTTACCAGAAATCATGGACCCAGTTGCCAACGGCAATGAGTCTAACAGACTGACATAGATATGAATCACCAAGAAGATGGTCATAGAGCAACTTCCATGGTCTGCCACCTCAACGAAAGAGCCGGGTCACCTCTTTCTTAATTGCACTTAACGGATCAGACATCCAAAAAGGACAATAACCCAATGATAAAAAATGTATTAAAAGTACAGAACACTTGCATCAAGCTTGCAGTTATAGTGCTCATCATTACATCCAATGGGTATAGTAGCAAGAGACATGTAGTACGCAATGGCCTGGATAGGACTTGATGTCTAAGTAGATGAAACGTGCCAGCTCATCTGGGGATTAAGGATGAGCTTTATGTTCGAGTCGAACATTGGCTTTGAAACAATAAAAGTGAAATATTCCTTTAAATTTCATACCTGGGTGTCTATAGTATGCCTGTAAAGTAGCGCTTGTTTCCTGTGTTTATAACAGTCTCTGCACAAAATGACATTTCTAAAGGAAAAAAGTAATTTAAAACTACTCGCGGCTATAATGAATGGTCGGGGTCCCGGGAATACAGATCAAAGTAATTGAAAGTCATTGAGAAATAAAAAATAAAAATGCGTGGGTGGTCCCCCTAAATTCCATTACCAGGCCCTTCAGGTCTGGTATGGATATTTAAGGTGAACCCAACGTCAAATTTAAAATAAAAATGGCGTGGGGTTCCCCCCAAAAATCCATACTAGACCCTTCAGATTCTCTTACCAAAGATGGCGGCGGCAGCACCCGAGAGCCGAGCGATAGACCGGCTTTGGGTGCTGACATCACGGGCGTGCTGGACTGGTCTTTTTAAAAGTCAGCAGCTGCAGTAGCTTGTAGCTGCTGACGTTAAAGCAGAGGTCCACCGATTTTTTTTTTTAAACTACGTAGAGGGTTCTTTACTGTAAGGCCTTGTACACACAATAGGATTGCCAGAGGACAACGGTCTGAAGGACCGTTTTCATCAGTCTAAACCGATCGTGTGTAGGCCCCATAGGTTATTTAACCTTCGGTTAAAAAAATTGGAACTTGCTTTAAAATTTAACCGATGGACGCCTAACCGATAGGTCAAAACCAATCGTTTTTTTTTAACTGATGGTGTGTAGGCGCGACGGACCATCAGTCAGCTTCATCGGTTAACCGATGACAACGGTCCTTCGCACTGTTGTCATCGGATGAACTGATCGTGTGTACGAGGCTTAAGAGTGACAAAAGATGTGGAATTCCCTTCCACAGGTGGTGGTCTCAGTGGGGGCATCGATAGCTTCAAGAAGCTATCAGATAAGCACCTGAACGACCACAACATACAGAGATATACAATTTAATACTGACATAAAATCACACACAT